>NC_079209.1:58195560-58890346 GCF_026745355.1 Beta vulgaris subsp. vulgaris
AACTATGGAGTAATAAGATGCCCTTAAAATGGATTGTCAAACCTTGCACATGGTATCCACAAAACGCATTTGGGTCCCTTTGCCTTAAATGTGTGGTCTGTGTGTCCGATTTTTAGTTTCTTTTTGCCATACTGTTAGAAAAGGACACCTTCTAGGAGCTAAACTAACATTTCGGTTGCAGAATGTACCCGAATAGCTAACAGTCAGAATTGGCAAATTACCCGTATATCTATGACATACATAATTTGTCAATTAAGTAGCATTTTTTAAATAAAATATCATTAATATTTATTCTTGAAATCAAATATGTAAATTAGAGTAATATTATTGTATCTAAAAGAATAAAAAGTACTTTTAATAGTATTAGATCTGTATTGTAAACCTATATATATAATGCCAGAGTTAAACTAATCAGGGTCAACAAAATTCATTCTCAATACTTGTACATGCTATCACAATCCTAGGTTTGTAAAAAAAGAATTCCATGATTCCTTCAACTGTCTCACTCGGTCTCTCCTATGCGATGGAAAACCTTCATCTGCGTCGATCACTACCCTCCCTATCGCCTCTTCTTCTGCTTCTCTGGCCGCCACCGCGCCATCGTCGGCAAGGCGTGGTCCTCATGTGCCGGCGTTTTCTTATGGAACGCTTGCTTCGCTGGGTGCTGCCACAATTCCCCAGCCAAGCTTCGATGCTGCTGCCTTTTCGCAGCCCCTCGTGGGTTCCTCCACGCGATTTCAACAACCCTGCTAGGCTTCTCCTAGCACTCCTAAGCAGTCGACCTCCTCCTCGCGCACCCCTTGCGCTATCCACGGGGTTTTCACCCCACGCATGCTGCCATGCCGCACATTTCAAAAGGTTTTGCAGCCCCTTTAATTTGCTCTTCCGCATCTTTCCGCGCCTAAATAATTTGGTAACTATCACTCTCTTTCCTGAGGATTATTTGTTGTTGAAAACTCAAATCACTTATTTGCTTCTTTTCTATCAATTACTTGGTATGGTTGAAGCAATTCCTCCTCATATTTTAGATGAACGTGGTGTTTCGGTTCCTAATGCTCGATTATATGAATATTTACGTGTTGATCAACAAATCAAATCTTGAGTTTTTGCCACGTTATTTCGTGATGCATTTGTTGATGTTCATGATTTATCTACTTTTTGGAAACTCAATTGGAATCGTTTGTAAACTCGTTTTATGTATGCAAGTATGGCGCGTTCTACGGAATTGAAAAACCGTCTTTCTTGCATTAAAAAGGGAGAATCTCATACTATGGATGGTTATTTGCGTGAGATCAAGGTTATATCTGATTCTTTAGCTGCTATTCAGTGTCCTGTACCAAATCAAGATTTGGTTCAGTTTACTTTATTTGGTTCGGATTTTGATTCAGACTATGATCATACCGTCACCACTTTGTTACATTATCCCTTTCCTTTGGGTTTTGATGACTTGCGTTCCAAGCTCTAAGGAGGGATTGAATTCGTCTTCTCATCAAGCCTTGGTTGCGGTTCAGTGATCTGGTTCTAGTACTTCCTCTACTAAGAATAATTCAGGTGGTCGAAATAAAGGCAAGAATAATAAGCACAAAGGTGGTAACTATTGTCGCAATAACAATCGCGGAAATGGTGGTCATTCCAGTGCTCGAGGATCTGGTAACACAAATAACAATGCTGATCAAGGAAGTCAAAATGGTATGAGTAAATATTGTAACTTGTCATTTTCTAATATGCCTTGCATTATTGATGCTATTACTAATAATCTGTCTTCAACAGAAAATAATTAAGTGGCAATTTAAACTCTACCCCTACTTTCGATATTTGTGGTCTTTGTTGGTTTCTAGGTCATCAAGCGGCTTATTACCCATAATGTTTTAATTCTAGCTTTTCCTTCTGCCCCAGATAGTGTCACTCAAGCCTGTGGTTGTCTTTTAGAATATAAAAAAGAAAAAAAGGAGGAAAATGTGGTTGTCTTTTCTTACAAAGGATAAATGTTTTTCCATATATATAACTATATACTTGAAAACGAAATAACCTGTTAATAAACAGCTTGGAAGAACACATTGTAATACTCCGTATTTTTAGTAAGTTATTATTTATATTTTTATAAAAGTTTTAGTTTTTAAAAAGGTTTTATTTACTAAAAAGGCTTATTATATAAAAAAAAAGCTTTTATAAAAGATTTTGAGTATTTATAAATAAATTGTAGCCCAAATAAATATTGGCTCTAAGTTTACTAGTTTTATAACCCAAGTACTTTGGTAACAAAATTTTAAAAATATTTTAAAGAAATCTAAATAGGTTTAGAAAAGAAAAGGAAAAAAAAAAAAAGGTTTGCAAAAGATTTTTAAAAGAAAAAAAGAAAAAGAAAAGGAAAAAGAAATTCTTTTTTTTTAAAGAACTAAACTCACACGGCTAAGAAACTTAGCGTGTGATATAAAGTTTTGTTTATTTTTTTCTTTTAACTTATCTTAACTATTTTACCTTCTATAATTACGTGTATGGGGTAATTTATATCTTTTCCTAATTTTAGTTGGATAAGCGTAAATATTAGTTATATCCTAACTAGATTAGTTTATCTTTTTTTCTTAAATTTATCTTTTAGTTTCCTAACCCTATTCCGTTTATACCCATCCAACTAGTATAAATAGGGGTCTTCACCCATCATATTTTTCACACCAAATTTGAGAAATAAATCTCTTTTCTCAAGTTTAAACTCTCTCTCCTCTTAGCCTACCTTTTCTCTTCTCCCTAGTAGTTATTAATTTTCAAGGTGCGTGTATACGTAGATCTTTAAATGTTATTTACATAGGTAGTATAATGTTTTTTTTTCTTGTTTTTCTGAATTGAAACATCTGTTTTATGAAGTTGACTTTAAACGTTATGAGTTATTATGAACTTCTTTGAGTTTTTGTATGATCATTAGTAGCTTACAATGAGTTGATAGTATGATTTTTAAATTTATTAGTAAAGTCACGTTTAATATGAGATTTCATAGTCTACAATTAGACCTTAGTTGCAACATTGCGTCAGTTTGTTTCTCCAAGCTAAGGATTGTCAACACCCACGCATGATTAGTCAATTTTTTTTCTTTGTGGTGTTATTTGTTATTAATACAAAATTTATTATTTAATGTATCATTAAAATTTTCCAAGATGATTTCATGAGCAAATATTTTATTTACGCCTTTATATGGCTAAGTTTATAAGAATTATTATTCTTTTTAAAGGAGGATTATTTCAGGAGGATTTTTATTATATATATGATCTTTTATGATCAAAATTTATAAAGAGGCCACGGCTTGTTATTTATTAGCAAGAACGGTAGCTATTATATTATTTACCCATGTACTTTTTGTATAAGTCATGTGGACAAGGTAGTAACCCCTCGTAATAGACTCAGTAAGGAATACTAAACTTGGGGGTGTGCACACTTTAGGCAAGGTACCTAGGCAAGGAAAAAGGATTTTTATCAAGGTTATATACTTTATATTATATAAGTATTATCAAGTATCCAAGAAAGGTTTTTTGAAATTAAATATTTCAAAGGTTTAATTAAATAAAGTGTTTAATATTCCGCATATACATGTACTCAGTATTTTTACTGACACGTTTTGTTTTGTTTTGTTTATGGCTTTGTCCCTGTGATGACCCTTTTGGTGAGCAGATATTACAGGTTGATTGATGCATACTTCATATTGGGGAGCTAGTGAGGAATCATAGTTAGTCAAGGAGTTGTTATTTTATTTTATTTATTTCCATTGTTGTATAGTTGTACAATAAAGTTTACATTAATAAAGAGAAGTTATTTAAGTTTTCCGCTGCATTAGTTTAAGTTCAGTTAGTAGTTAGTATTAAAGCCTTCAACGTTATCACGTGGCGGTAATACTCTCAAGTTTCTCAAGGAGTTATTTATTAAAATAAGTTTTCCAAAAGAGAGAAATTTGGGGGTGTTACAAAGTGGTATCAATATTTTAGGTTGTTTTTGAAAATAAAATAAACAGTCAATGAGAGTATGGGTAGATCTAGGAAGGGCATATAAGCTAGAGTTTCGCATTCTATTTGCATTTTTTTTTTTACATTTTATATTATGTGAAAAAAAAATATATATTCTCCTTTTTAAGCAAATACTTATATTTTCAAGTATAAATATTTCTGATTTATATTTTGACGAACGGAATAAGTATGTGGATATTTTTTTCTGAGGAAAGTTCTGTCTAAGGAAAGACTTGGTACTTAAGTTGGCCGTTTGTGCCGCACCTCTCTTTCCTGGGAACTCACTCGATTAATTATTCATACACTAAGCCTAGTACTCAAATAAACAACTCTTTTGGTCATATACACATACATGTATTTTTCAAGGATATCAAACAAATTTTTTTATTAATTTTTTTATAGGAATTTCAAATATTTTTCGATTCATTTCAAATAATAGTTCAAATGATATTTTTATTTTGACTATTATTTCAACATGCAATCTGTATTTATCTTATAAATCTATATATATTTATTCGAATTGTAAAGCTAAAACTTCTTTATAAAGTATTGATTTTTTTTAAGAATTGTTTAGTGTTTATTGTTCTAATAGTAATATGCTTATTTTGAATATATTCTAAGGAAGTTTGACTTATTGTCAAGTTAATATGAAAAATCTTCGTATTTTTCATAAGCAAAAGAAAGGGTTTATTGTTTATTATAAGAATTGAGTTATTATTCTGTCTTTCATGACATATTATTAAGAAAAGCTACTTGCAAGTTGTGAGAGTACTATCTCTTACGTTTTTTATTGGAATGTATATTTTCTATGAGATGAACTTGGTTATTTAATGTCTTATATGACATGTATGCATGTGATCAAATTCATGCAAAGTGATTTATATACATTGTGTAAAACATTAATATGTTTATTTTGTTGATTTATAAGTGTTAGGAGAACCTATGAGTTCAAAGTAAGCCAAGTTGACTATTTGAGATTCATCAAAGGTGAAGATTATTCTAGTTTATTCCTTGAAAAAGAAGTTTAGTAGTTATGTTTTTTAGTAGGAGTGAAGAATGCCATACATTATGTTATGTGCTAAGAATTGTGAAATTAGTCATTTGAAGTTTTGATCTTTAATGTTTGGTGACATGAGTAAGGAAGAAAAATTTCATAATTTGTGGAAACAAGTAGGAGGTCAATGGCTTATACCATATTGGAGGAATTATGAAGATTTAGACAAGTTATATTTTTTTTTTTATGGATATAGTCAACAACATCTTAGCAATGATATAGAGATAACCTTTAAAAGGTGACAAAATAACGAATATTATGAGGACCTTATAGGTATATGAGATACCATATATGAAGCAGGGTTTAATTAAGGAATTTTCCCTATGCTGAATTGCAAGTGTTTTAAAAGGAGTTATCGTTATTAAGCAGGTTCCTTCAGATCATTTTTGTTTTAACAAGTGGAGTAAGATACTAGAATTCCCCAAATGTATTCTAAGTTGATTTTGAGGATTATTGGTGTTAAGAGAAGTATTCTTTTTGGGAGGAGTCTTAAAATTTTGCTTGAAGGATAGTGTATAATTGTTGTTTTGGCAATATGAAAGATAGAGTGATTATAAGGATTAGGTATATCACTTATTGAAATAAGTGACTCTAATAATAGAAGAAATATATTCTTTTGGGAGAAATTTGGAGCTTAATAAAAGAGGAAAAGGGAAGAAACTAGTCAATCAAGGTAATTGACTTTGGAAAGAATAGTCGAACTTTTATATTATTGATTTAAGATTGAGTTAATATTATGTGAAGGAGTTAATTTTATTGAAATGAAGATAGTATGAATTTTCAGGAAAAGATTGTTTAGTTACTATCTCAAGTCCTAGTTGAGTACTGTCTATTTTTGAGAGAATATTAATTATGGTACTTTAAGAGAAATTTGAAGATGAATTTTGAGGAGTTTTAGTTTTGAGGACCTAAGTAAGGAAGCCTATCTTTTTTTTTCTTCAAGTATATGTCGTGTTAGTATATATACTAACAAGTTTTGCTTGTGAATAATGATGAATTGATTTGATTTTGATTTGTAATAAAGTAGGATCACGGGTAATTTTTTTTTTTGATATTCATTGTGAGACCTTCATGAGTTATGTGAAGCTGATTAAATTTTGAGGAGAAAGCAAACGTATTTTACAAACAGAAGGAAAATGTTGTTTTAATATTGAATTTTCGAGTAAAGCTTACGAAAGGTTTTATAAAGTTCTTCTATTCTCACTATATTATAGTATTTTGATAATATATTAGTATTTGCTCAAATAGTTTTCCTACAAAACTTGTCTTTATATCAGTATGTAATTTCTATTATTTCAAGAATTTGGAAAAATTTCCTACTCAAATTGTATAAACTTTTCAGTTTGTCATAAACTATACCTTTTGGACTTATTCAAATACTTTCTTTATTATGTTGATCTATTATTGAAGGCATTTATTTATATTCTTAATTAATACCTTGACATAGAGGTTATTCTTTTTAAAGTTTAAAAGTTATTTTTGAAAGTGTTGTCTCTCAAGTGATTTTACTATTACATTTCCAACAACAATTTTTGTATTGTTTTTGTATTACAAAGTTGGTAAATAATTTTAAGTCAAGTTTTAAGCCTTAGCGAGTTACGGGGGCGTAACTCCTTTTAAGAGGGGTAGAATACGATAGAGTTTCGCGCTTTTAACTTAAAACGCTATTTTTGACCTACTTTTGACTTATTTTATGAGTTATTATGTGAGCCAACTTATTTTTATAGAGAGTTTGTGGTATATGAGAATTACATGCTTTACTTCTTACTTGCTTGTTTCAAGTTTCGAGGACGAAACTTCTTTTAAGGGGGGTAGTTTGTAATACTCCGTATTTTTAGTAAGTTATTATTTATATTTTTATAAAAGTTTTAGTTTTTAAAAAGGTTTTATTTACTAAAAAGGCTTATTATATAAAAAAAAAAGCTTTTATAAAAGATTTTGAGTATTTATAAATAAATTGTAGCCCAAATAAATATTGGCTCTAAGTTTACTAGTTTTATAACCCAAGTACTTTGGTAACAAAATTTTAAAAATATTTTAAAGAAATCTAAATAGGTTTAGAAAAGAAAAGGAAAAAAAAAAAAGGTTTGCAAAAGATTTTTAAAAGAAAAAAAGAAAAAGAAAAGGAAAAAGAAATTCTTTTTTTTTAAAGAACTAAACTCACACGGCTAAGAAACTTAGCGTGTGATGATAAAGTTTTGTTTATTTTTTTCTTTTAACTTATCTTAACTATTTTACCTTCTATAATTACGTGTATGGGGTAATTTATATCTTTTCCTAATTTTAGTTGGATAAGCGTAAATATTAGTTATATCCTAACTAGATTAGTTTATCTTTTTCTTAAATTTATCTTTTAGTTTCCTAACCCTATTCCGTTTATACCCATCCAACTAGTATAAATAGGGGTCTTCACCCATCATATTTTTCACACCAAATTTGAGAAATAAATCTCTTTTCTCAAGTTTAAACTCTCTCTCCTCTTAGCCTACCTTTTCTCTTCTCCCTAGTAGTTATTAATTTTCAAGGTGCGTGTATACGTAGATCTTTAAATGTTATTTACATAGGTAGTATAATGTTTTTTTTTTCTTGTTTTTCTGAATTGAAACATCTGTTTTATGAAGTTGACTTTAAACGTTATGAGTTATTATGAACTTCTTTGAGTTTTTGTATGATCATTAGTAGCTTACAATGAGTTGATAGTATGATTTTTAAATTTATTAGTAAAGTCACGTTTAATATGAGATTTCATAGTCTACAATTAGACCTTAGTTGCAACATTGCGTCAGTTTGTTTCTCCAAGCTAAGGATTGTCAACACCCACGCATGATTAGTCAATTTTTTTTCTTTGTGGTGTTATTTGTTATTAATACAAAATTTATTATTTAATGTATCATTAAAATTTTCCAAGATGATTTCATGAGCAAATATTTTATTTACGCCTTTATATGGCTAATTTATAAGAATTATTATTCTTTTTAAAGGAGGATTATTTCAGGAGGATTTTTATTAGATATATGATCTTTTATGATCAAAATTTATAAAGAGGCCACGGCTTGTTATTTATTAGCAAGAACGGTAGCTATTATATTATTTACCCATGTACTTTTTGTATAAGTCATGTGGACAAGGTAGTAACCCCTCGTAATAGACTCAGTAAGGAATACTAAACTTGGGGGTGTGCACACTTTAGGCAAGGTACCTAGGCAAGGAAAAAGGATTTTTATCAAGGTTATATACTTTATATTATATAAGTATTATCAAGTATCCAAGAAAGGTTTTTTGAAATTAAATATTTCAAAGGTTTAATTAAATAAAGTGTTTAATATTCCGCATATACATGTACTCAGTATTTTTACTGACACGCTTTTGTTTTGTTTTGTTTTATGGCTTTGTCCCTGTGATGACCCTTTTGGTGAGCAGATATTACAGGTTGATTGATGCATACTTCATATTGGGGAGCTAGTGAGGAATCATAGTTAGTCAAGGAGTTGTTATTTTATTTTATTTATTTCCATTGTTGTATAGTTGTACAATAAAGTTTACATTAATAAAGAGAAGTTATTTAAGTTTTCCGCTGCATTAGTTTAAGTTCAGTTAGTATTAGTATTAAAGCCTTCAACGTTATCACGTGGCGGTAATACTCTCAAGTTTCTCAAGGATTATTTATTAAAATAAGTTTTCCAAAAGAGAGAAATTTGGGGGTGTTACACACATATTATCTTTTAAAGATTTTAAAATAAGTATATAGAGTCAGCTTTTGAGTGATCTATACAAAAAGTCAATCATCAATCTACTTTACATTTTTCTTTATCCGTTCTTTTTCTATTGCAACATAAATTGAGTTTTCACGCTTGTCAACGCATAAATTTTGACTATTAATATCTTTAATTACTTTATAATAGAAATTAATTTTATATTTTGAAATTATATCCAGGCAAATCTAATAAGACCTCACATGATTATATTTTTTGTATGTAAATATCGCAATAGATGATGATAAGGATGGTGAGTGAATAGTGTAACTATTCAATTATTGCAATAAAAAGAACGAAGAAACTATATATTACACGATATATTTTTTGCAAAATTGGCCTCAACAACACGAACTATGGCGAATGTGCACCCAACGCCACCAACTTTGACTAGTAGCCAAAACACCACAAACTATTGACCTGCGCGAGTGTCATGAATAACGCAGAATTTTAATTTTCTCGACACATACTCACGTGTCTTAGGCTTCTAATCGATGAAAAAATAAGACAAATAAAAGAAAAAGGAGAAATGAAAAAAAAAAAACAGAGATATATTCCTACCGTCGGCAAGAAAAGTTGTCTCCGGCGTCATTTATACCATTCGTTGCACCCAAACCAGAAGTTTAGAATATTCTGACTACTAGTCAAAGTTAGTGGTATTATATGACCGAATTCATAGTTTATGATATTATGGCCAATTTTTCCTATACTTCATAAAATTAAACAAAATACAGAGCGTTTAGGAAACGTTTAATCATTCGATTTAACAGAAAGCTAGGTTAACGAAAATGGGAATTAAACAAATTTCTTATTGAGACATGCTATCCTTTAAACCAAACAGATTCGTATACTACTCTAATTGTCGAGCACTCAAGTAGAAGTTAAATTCGTTGAGTAATACACGTATGGAGTTCGAGTCCCCACTGCCCCACTAAATATTTGAATATTTTTCTCACCATACCGGGAAAAAAATCAGCCACTTATTGTCCTACGTTAATTATTTTTTACCATTACCACGTACTTCTATTATATTGTAAGTTGTAACGTCAATATACAAAGAATGATATTCAAAATGGAGCAGATGAATGTTGATTCTTTTGTATATGGGCCAGTAGTAGTTTTTGTTTGTTTGCATCAATGATTATTGACGAACAATGGCAATTTTGGGATAAAGTTTGAATAAAAGAATCCAACACATATGTAACAGAACAACTACCATACCATATACCAAATATACTATGTAAGATTATTGAAGATTATCAACTCGTGATTATTAACTTACTTACTACACCAAGTTGGTAATCTAGGTCCATTTCCATCACAAATATGGTGGTTGTTAGAGATAAAATAGGATATTAATTAAAGATATGATAAATATCTGTAGGATATATTAGTAGTTAAATGTCTGTAGTATCCTACCTGATCGCTAACGGTGGTTGACATAGAAATTTAATTTAAAGAGAGTCAGAAGATGATTTGGGAAACAAGCAATTTACTTGAGATCAATTTGTTTATCTTTCAAAGTCATAAAATCATTGATGAATGGGCGATAACATACACAGCTTATGGTGTGTGTAAGTTGGAGAGTTATACTATAATTTAAGATGTTCGTGGGGTTATGTTGATGAGTATAATGATTTTTGACTGTAGAAGTAATAATCTCGAAACGAACCAAATATTGTGTGTCCTTTAGGGTTCGTTCGTTATCATTTTTTGTTTTCAGTTTTCAGTTTTTTTGAAAACTAAAAACCAAAAACAGGAAACCAGAAAAAGTGATTTTCATTTTTTAGTTGCCAGTTTTCAAAATCATCATGTTTCTAATAAATTTGACTAATTTTTTATTCATTATAGGACATATATCATATATTCATATGACTAAAACAGAAAACCATAGTAATACCGAACGGGTTTGACGTTTCTATTTTCACATAATATCGTGGTTTAGTCAGAAATATGTATACACCAGGCCGTAATAATGAATTGTGTGGTAAAGTCTGTGTTTTTTTAGGAAATCGGTGGCACTAACTCATGTGGTGAAGAATGTATCATATGCATGTTGTTGTGTAAATTGTCGAGTTTGGTAACTGGTAATGGGTGTTCATGCAGACATGGGAGCATGCATGTTGATATTGCTATTCATTTGATGGTAAGTCCCTGGACTCCCTTGTTAACTTGTGGTCAAGTCATATTTTTAGTGGTGATTCGGAGGATTGTTGATGGTTAACTTGTCATTTATTTCGAGGAAAATATTGTATATTTAATTTAATATCTCATCTTGTGTGTTGTGTCTCACTCTAATCACTTTAAATCATGTCACATCATCAATTCAAAACTAACTTAGTACCCTAAATATTTTCTTCATATTAGCAATTGAAATGGCAAAAAGAGAATCGTTTAGAACACTTAATTGCTTGTTTGGTTGTATGTAGGAAGTATGAATTCCTTGGAAGTTTATTTTCTCGTGTAATTGTATTTTCTAGGATTTGCTAAATGTTGTTTGGTGATTCGTGGAAAATAAAAATTCCTATGAGAATTTCCACTTACCTAGGTCTAGGGGTGAAAGTTCGGTGTGCGGTTTGGATTAGGGCCTAATCCAATCCGATCCGAATAAATTTTGGATTTCAATTTTTCAATCCGAATCCAAACCAATTAGGGTTTGAATCCAATCCAATCCGAATTTTTATACTCTAGATTGGATCCGATCCGAAAATTCGATATTTTTAAAACTCTAGTTTTTCGGTGAAACGAATTAAGCACAACAACTTAGTAAATTTAGAAAATGAGGAATTAAGTGCACTTAGTATTTTAGGGGAAGGGTTGAAATGCTATGTGTATTGGGCTATGACATAGGTTTTTTATAAAAAAAAAATCAGTTAAGCACTTAAGCCCAATCCAGATACATAATAAAAGGCACATTACTATTTGGTTATATTGGATTTTTGGATCCGATTACCTTCAATCCAATCCGATTCGAAAATCCATTTTTTCAAAAAATCTCAATCCGAGTCCAATCCGAACACAGTTCAAATCCGATCCGAGTTACTAATTCGGATTGGATTGGATTAGATTTTGGATTTTATCCGAATAACTTTCACCCCTACCTAGGTCCCCCTTAAGTAAAATAAGTAATTTTCTCCATTTTGTGGGAAGTAGAACTTCCTACGAATTTCTACTTCCCATGAATTTGTCAACCAAACAACATCAAAAAATTATAATTCTTAGAAATTCTAACTTCCCATGTTAAACAATGTCAACCAAACAAGCACTAAATGAGATATCACGTGAGATAGAGGATTATTATGTCCACAACCAATCAAATCTTTGATGGTGAAATTTAACTTGTCCCTATATTAACATCTAATTTAATTTTTATGGACAATGTTATCAATTAATGCTTCAGAAAACAAGGGCCAACAACAAGGCTATTGAAGTTATTAGATATCTTTATATATACTTCTAGTACAAAGTTTCAGTTGTGACATAACATCATATAGATTTTCTGGTAGGAGAAGGCCATGAAATTAAAATAGTTTAGAGTAAGATAGCTAATAGTAACCTGTAAAAATACATCACTTTTTCTTAGAGATGATTGTGGGTCGGGTCGGGTTCGAGTAGAGCCGCGTCTAAAAAATGTCCACTGGTCGGACCGGGCCAAAATTTTGTGCCCAAAGCCTTTTATTTCGAGCTAAAATGATCGAGCTTTTCGGGTCAATCGGATCGGGCCAGAAAAATAGACTAAAAAGTTCATTTTTGACTTGCTCAGAACAAAAAAAAAATCAAGACAGTCGAGTCGAGTCCGACCACGGGCCAAAAATTTTGCCCAATGCCTGCCCAAAATCGGGCCGGCTGAGTTGATCAGCTCTACTTTTTCTCAGCATGTAAAGTTAAGTAAAATTGTCATATTGCGCCAACAAGATAAACTCGCAAAATCATTGGATTTGCATAGTGTAATGATAAGAGGTTTTTAGTGTGTCGTTCAGGCACTAAGAACCGCTTTCCAAACAATATTTATAATCCTAACAAGCAACTACTAAGGGAATAGTAAGGGCAAGTCAAGGGTCGATCCACAGGGAAAAGGGATTGATTAGAGTCTACTAGTCTAGACTACCTAATTGAAAGGTATTTGGGGTTTGAAAGATGTTTGGTAACAATTAAGACTATCTAACAACTAGAACAACAAATATCACGAGTTAATATCAAATAAAAGACACTAGAGTTAAGGTTACTAGTATGAATAAGAACGGATGATGATTGTTAATGCGATTGCGAAGCAACAAGACGATTATGCAAGGTTTAGTTTCCTCTAAATTACTTGAGTCCTCTCTCGAATGGTCCTCAAGAGTAATCACTCAATCAATCAACTAAATCCTCTCTCGAATGGTCTTTAGTTAATTGATTAAGCGATTCGATAAGTTTGGAAAACCCCTAATGAAGGATCCCCTTAATTTCCATCCAATATCTTGGTATAGAAATTAAGTTGATTCTTGGGGATGATAAAAGAGTTCAAAATCCGGTTTAAGAACGTTTGAAATCAAAATACCAAAGTATAGATGTGATCAATATCTATCCTAAGGTCTCAAAACACCAAGATCAATGCATAATTTTCTCTAAATAATCACAATCACATCAACATCATATTTAAACCCTAATTCATACTTTCACCCTAACCCTAGATTATGAAACTACTCACTAATCATGGAGTTAAAGCAATTAAACAATGAATCTATGACTAATCTAAGTTAAACATGATTAAGAAATGATTAAACTAATAGAAATCGCAATTATTAAACTAAGAGAATGAAGATCTTAAATAATATGAGAACATAAACAAACACCAAGAGAATGAAATAAAAACTAAAACTTTGAATTGAATTGAATAAAAAGTACCTTGAATGTAAATCGAATCACAAACTATGATCTCTAATCTCAATTACCAATGAAAACTCAAGTGTTTTCTCTCTAATACAAACCCTAAAAAGTTGTGTGAAAACTAGAATAAAGCGTAACTCCCAACTCCTCTCGAAAAGAGGGTTTAATGATCGATTGTTTTTTTTTCCGGATCGTGAGGTGCGGGCGCACCAAAAGGAGGTGCGGGCGCACCTTGCTCAGGTGCGGGCGCACCAGACTTCAGGTGCGGGCGCACCTGAGTCTCCTGCCTCAGGGTGGAACTCTCTTCGTCAAAAGGTGCGGGCGCACCAGATTAAGGTGCGGGCGCACCAGATGAAGGTGCGGGCGCACCAAATGTAAGGTCGGGCGCACCAATGTAGTCTGTTTTGTGCTCCAAATTGGTCGATGGTGCGGGCGCACCAGTGGCTTGTGCGGGCGCACCATCGTGTGCGGGGCATACCAAGCGCACCTCACAGGCTACCTTTCAGCCTCTAGCTCATCCCTTATGCCATGTCTCGCATTTCTCGACCCCGAAGAGGGCAATACCTGCAATAGAAACACGAACAAACATGGTGAAAGCATATGTGCTAGAAATTCGATCGAAATAGATCGAAAATCTAGCAAAATGTCACTATGACCAAGTATGATCACGTGAATGAAATAGAAGGGAAAAGTGAGGAGAAAGAAGGAAGAAAAGGAGGAAAAGGGAGCTAAAACAAGCCAAAAGAAGGTCATAAAGTGCGTTAGAAACGCACTTATCATGTAACACAATACCCAAGTAAGCCAAAAGAATATTAAACAAACTTATGAACTTTGCCAACTCATAGTCCCACCAGATTAACACAAAACTCACAAAAAGACACTAAATAACACCTCCAGTGGTTATATTATGAGCCTAAAGTTCACGACCACCTTTGATTTTGCCCAGAATTATCAGTTCATAGGTTGAACCTGATGATTAGGACTGACTAAGAATATTCCTTAGAAAATATTTTAACAACTATTTTCAATACATAAACGCGTATAAACGCAGGAGAAAGGCAAGAAAATGCGCTGCTTTTGTACACAAATTATTAGCAACTAAAAAAAGGAGATAAACTTAAGAACAGCATGACATTTTGGAACATAGACTTTTTTGTATTATGTTATTATTAATCTCCATACTAAAGCTTTTACTTTGGTATATATATTATTGTTTAATCAAAGACAAAAAGAGAGGGAAGGTTCCTAAAGTTATAGTTGTAGTAATTTTGAGAAAATCAACTTCTTACCAAACAAGTTAGTTTGTTTGTTCAATTTACTAACTAAGATGTCCTTAATGAACCAAACTAGAGTTAGATTATTTTGGTTAATGTCAAAGAAAGGCCAAGTTAGTACTCGACTTTTCACTACATATTAGTTGCCCAACGGTTAGACAATCAGCTTGAATCTTGATTCTAGTGTGTTCTTTCGACTGATTTTGACTTATTTAAACTTATTATGAACTTATTTGAACAGAACTTTCTTGAATGAGGTCAAAATAAGTTCAACATAACGCAAATATGATCTTCTTGTAAAATCTTGTCTCGAGCTGATATTTTTTCTTTTAAAAGGTAAGATGAAGTCCCTTGCAAGAACTCAAGAAGGGAGGAAATTGAGGATCTTTGCAAGGGGGTGAGACTCGATCTCAGGATATCTGGGATCGGAGGTGCAGCCAACATCACTAGGCTATTACCTGCTGCTCGTCTCGAGTCGATATAGGGCAAAAGAAAGGAGCCCTAGCTAGTTCCTTCATAGATAATTAAGAGAGCATTGGATATATGCTTCTTTCACGAGAGCCTTTGCTTCTGTAAAGTATCATACAGATCACAAGATTAATACACAATTTACATAGACTCTACACGAAGCAAGATCTTTTGTGGGGATGTTCCAACAGATATGTACGTGTACGTTGCAGGCCACCCTAAAACAACCCCTCCAAAATAAACAAGGGAAAAAAGAGAAGTATATCAAACAGTTGAATATACAGTACAGTTTGATACATAAAACCTAAGGACCTACATATAATAAAGATTTGATGCTTAAATGCAAAACACTGTTGTAGCTTTGTAGGTTGGTACCTGCAACTTTAAGAGATAGTAGGACACTTTCTTTACAGGACACATTTCCATAAAAATCTCTGAGTTTTTCATGAACATAATCAAACTAACCAAAAAAAAAACAGTGTCGGTGCATGGAGAAATTAAATAGAAAGGGCAACTATACAGTTTTCGGCGTTAGATATCATATCAACACTTTATATCTTTGGTGCATGTAAAGAAGAACCATACACAAACAAAAAGTAGTTGATTAGTCATTCAACTATAGTAGAAAACCAACATTAAAACAAATGGTCAAGGCCTATGCAGCCGACGGATTAAAGTAACTGCATCTAATTAACACAGTTAATTTTCAAAAAATCGTAGATCTATGCTATGAGCAACTTGGAGCCAGGACTTCTTTTCGCACTATTACGAATACAAAAATAATGGGAAAATTTGGATTCAATTGTCAACTGCTCCTATTGGAATAATCCATTTGGTTAATGCAAAGCTAAATCACAAAAAAATTGCGCCCTATTTTCGGAAAAAGGTTTAGTTTTATCCTTCCTGAGAATTTCATTGCTGATAAATAAAGTTATACGTTACTGAATTTTTGTGAAAGATCAAAAGACAGGATATAACTTACAAGTCCATATAACTGTATAAGATTCTAGGTAACCAAGAAAAAGTACTACCAACATTGAATTTCATGAGGTTTAGAATCCCTACACCTTGTGAGTGGAGAAAGGAATTTTTATTATGTTTTCTACACAGCTAACAACATTAGTTTTTTTTTTGATAATTAATATTCTCATATCATAATTAATCCACAAAGAGCTCAATAACCTCAACTCAATTCAGGTATTTCTTCCGAAGAAGAAAACTTTCATAGTGCATACACACACCCGAGGTTGAGGAAGTCATCTACCCTTTGTCAAAAAAAATACAGGAGCTACAAGGATCAATTTCATAGTGCTAACAACATTAGTTATATTTGAATTTTTTCCTTGGATAATGCAAAAGTGGGTTTTAATTCCCAAAATATGTCCAAAAAAATTAAAATTCCCTGCGTACCGTCCACGTAGGACGGCACGCGAGATTTTTTTATTTTTAGTAAAACCGCTACTTGCAGTAGCAGTTTACAAGTGCCGATAATTTTTTTTTTTCAACTTAGGTAAAACCGCTACTCGGAGTAGGCGGTTTATAAAAAGAATTTTTTTTTTTTTTTTTTTTTTTTTAAACCGCTACTCCAGTAGCGGTTTACTATGCAAACTGATATCTGCTTACCATATTTTGCGCAGGTAAACCGCTACTCAGAGTAGCGGTTTATATTTATACACCGCTACTCAGAGTAGCGGTTTATATTTATAAACCGCTACTCAGAGTAGCGGTTTATTTTAAAATTAAACCGCTACTTTAGTAGTGGTTTCCATGGGTTAAAACAAAAAAAAAACAATTTTCTCGCGTGCCGTCCTACGTGGACGGTACGCAGGGAATTTTAATTTTTTTGGGCATATTTTGGGAATTAAAACCCACTTTTGCATTATTTAAGGAAAAAATTCAGTTATATTTAGGAGAATATTTATAGTACACCTGGGTGTACCATGCTCATGGTACACCCAAGACTATTTTCTCCAAATGAGCAAAATGAGCGAATGAGCAAATGAGCAAAATGAATAAATGAGCAAATGAACAAATATTTCTACTCATTTAAGAATTTGAGCAAACACTTTTATTACAAAATGAGCAAAATGAGCAAATGAGTAAATGAACAAAATGCCCATATGAGCAAATTTGGTGTCAAATGAGCACCTGAAGTTCTAATTTATTACCAAAATACCCCTGGGTGTACCATGAGTGAACTCTATATTTAGTGGTCGTTTGATTAGATATACTCATATACTCCTACAAATATTATTTTTCGTGAAAGATGAAATGTTTAGAAATTTCATTTCTTATCTTGTTTAGTTTTGAACACATTGCTCTCGATTTTCCCATTGATGAAATTCCACCTATCTAACTAGTGAACGATATAGAACTTTATTGGAGGTTGCACAATGTCAATGTTATTCTTGAACTTCATATCTATTTGTACGTCAAGTTAAACACATATTAAATTTTAGAATTTCTAATTCTATGAACAAAATGTTTCATTCTTCATAAAAAGATTGATAGAGTATAGATCTATTCTTGGGGCCTCAACCATAAGCTTAAGCTTTTGGTTGAGTTGGTCCTTTGACATGGTATCAAGAGCCAGTGTGACATAAAGGTCACGAGTTCGAATCTCATCACCCCTTCATTGCTAAGTGGAATATTTAGCGCCAGGTATGAGGGAGACCTGTGCTGCATCCACATTTCAAGCCCAAAGGACTCTTGCGTGAGGGGGCGTGATAGAGTATAGATCTATTCCTGGGGCCTCAACCATAAGCTTAAGCTTTTGGTTGAGTTGGTCCTTTAACAAAGATCATGTGGAGAGCAAGTGAGCTTTTTCAATGAGAGGGAATATCTTGTTCTTGGAACATACTTCCTCTATTTCGTTTTACTTGCAACAGTTTGACTTTCACACTTACCAATGCATGATTTCAACTATCAATAAGTTTAATTACCGATAAATAAAAATTATAATAAGTATATATTCGGAAAATATACATTCAGACGAATCTAACAAGATCTCACATGAATATGTTTTTCCTTAACTATAAATCATCAAACATAAACTAAAGTACAGTTGGTGAATAGTGTAAAAGTCAAACCGTTGCAAGTAGAAAGAAACGGAGGAAGTATATAATAAATTAACGGACTAAACTTACCTTTTGATACAAAACAAAATTGTAATCTAATAAATTTCTGCACTTTTAAGGTTGCTTACTAAAATCAGATGTACTTGACATTACTTGTTGTGTAGTTGGCTAGTTGGATTAGATGTTAAAAAAAAAAAAAGCCTGTTGTGCATTGCCATTGCAAGTCGTACACAATTTTGCTTGAAAATTAAAAGCATTCACAAGGAATGGAACTAAGGGGTAGTTTGTTCAATACTAGTATATGAAATGAAAAGAGAATGGGTACAAATAGACTATAGAGGAGGAGAATGGTAAAAAAAATGGTTACCTTTATTGAGTATTTGGTTCAAGCCAAGTAATGGAAATGAAGAGTAACCATTACCTTCAAGTAATGGATTTTGTTACTTGAGGGGGAGGCCTGGGGAAGATAACAAATTGGGGGAATTCATTAGCACCAAGTAATGGTAAGGGACTGATGTGGCCATGTGGGATCGAACCAAACAAGAAGAAAGGGAATCGATAATTGATTCTGTTTCTTCAAATCCAAACATAATGAACCAAACGACTCCTAAATACTATTCTTGACAATGATCTCACACAGGAAGCTAAGTACTCAAGCAGGAAAACCTACAAGTTGCATACTTTATAGTTTATAAAGATGTGCATAATAATTTCTCTACGATGAAGATCCAAATAATCATGACAAAACAAAGTGACCCCTGGTTAATAATGACTAAGATTGAAAGAACTCAAGAAGATATTATTATCATTGGAAATTTCTTAGGTCGTGTAGAATGAGTGTCGAATAAAAAATATGGATCTAAATTCATTCTAAATTACTTCCTCCATTTAGAACTAAATGAAACGCTTCCCTCAAAAAACTCTCATATAAAAGAGAAAAGCGTTTCATTTATTTCAGAATTGAGGAAGTATTAGATTTCGGGATCAACTGCTACGGATAATATATTATAAGTTATGACAATCAGAATCAGTTGATCTAAGATAATCAAAGTGAAATAATCTCACTAGCTCTGGAATTGAAATGCCAAGAAATGAACATGATAGTTTGACCAAAGAATGATAAAGTGATATAGGTGTATATATATAAAGGTTTTGGGGTAGTTTGGTAATCGGTTGTTGGCTGTTGGCTTTTGGCTGGTTTAGTTGGCTTGTTTGACTAGCTGGAAGCATTGGGTGTATGTATTGGCTTTTTAAGTTGGCTGTTTAAGCCAGCTGTTTGCAAAAGTGTTTGGCAAAATTAAGTGTGGTTGTTGGCTGTTTATTAGAGAGTTTGTGGGCCAACAAGCCAAAAGCCAATCCAAAAAGCTGCTCCATGTAGCTTTTTCATTTTGGCTTAAAAGCCAGCTTTTCAGCCAACCAAAAAGCCAATAACCAAACACTTTTTTTGGCTGTTTGACCAAATTGAAAAGCCAAAAGCCAAAAGCCAATGAAAAAGCCAATTACCAAACATGGCCTTTATCACTACCTAGTACCGTAAAAATTTCAACAGTTGAGAACCTTGTATCATTTTTTAACATTGATATCAGCATAAACCAAGCTAATAAAAGCTGAAAGATACAACAACTTGAATACATAGACGGATACAGGTGCGAATTCGGATACGGGGACATAAAACGGTAAGATTTTGAAATTTTAGGAAAAGATACGCATATCATATAGGATAAGTATTGTATCGGGTGCGGGTACAAGTACGAATACGTGAAGTATTGTATCGGGTGCGGGTACAAGTACGAATACATGTCCTAGAAAAAATACTCATGCTACATAGACAAACACTTTTATTCATTAAGTAATTACACAAGCACAAGTCATTTTGTGACCTTACTTCTACAGTTTCTACTTCTACTCTTCACAACTTGATACTCTCAATTCTCACATACTGGACAACAACACTACTGACAAAAAAATTTGTCATGATGAAAAAAAAAACAAAAGAAAAAACAATAAATCTAAACGAAGATTTATGTATCTCATCAACAATAATTTGGCTGGGGGTGTGTGTGTTTTTAAAGAGAACATATCTTATTAGTTTTTAAGGAGTGTACATATTTTTGAATAGAAAGTAACAAAACCCAATGCTAGATCATTCAAAACGTTAGATTCAAGAGATCCTTACCGATAATAAAAATTTGGTTCCACTAATGACTAGACCTATTATAAGTTACTCCCTCATGTTTTTATTAGTTTACCGACTTATTTGGGCGTGGAATTTTAAGAGAAAAAAGTGTGGATCATAGAAAAAAAGAGAATAAACAATATTGCATTGATGTTAATATTGTGGGACAAGAAAGTAGAGTTAAAAAGTAAAAATAATAAACAATTGGTTGAACCATTTCAAAAACAGAAGAGAAAAAGTGGGTAAACTAATAAAGGACAATCCAAAAAGAAAAGTGGGTAAATCAATAAAAACTAAAGGGACTATATAGGAATATGTTAATTATCATCTCATTCTTCGTTCAGTGTGGGATAAACTTACATATGAATTTTCTCTCAATATAACCAGGCCAAAATCCCGTCATGCTCCAAGAAAGTTAATTACACATAAATAATTTTTTTTATTAGGAAAGATAATTCGTCCGAAAATCAATCCTTGTTAGGCTACTAGCCTTCAGGGTACACCAGGTCAGAGGTTAGGTACATGATGCAGTCGGAAGTTATGGAGAAAAGCAAGCGCTAATATCGATCAAGAACAGACAGATTTACAAGTGATAAATCTGTAAAATTTTTGGAATCCACCAGAAAAGAGTATGAACTCTGTGATATTATTAAAAGTCAAAAAACTGCCTCCAAACATTGACCTAATAATGTTTAAATACCTAAAACAAAACCCTAATACGAAATTAAGGAAATAATAAAATTCGAAAATAATTAAAGGCTGATTTCAGGCCTTAAACGAACTCGGATGGCTTAAAAAGCCTATAGGTCATAGCATAGCGATGAGTTTGACTCGTTGGGTCGTTCCGCTTTCGAAAACGTATCATAATAAGTAATCGGACTCCGTCGGCCCGATTAGTGGAAATCATTTCAGGCTTTTTGTCGTGCTTCCTTATCGAACTTATCCGCTAGCCTTCCTATGTCTGTACAAGGCTAAACAATCCAAAAGCAAATGCCCCAACATATTATTGGGATGAGAATTCGAACTCTTAACAATGTCCTGAAATTTGGAATGGTACTCTACTAAACTACCACCTCTCCCTCAATTACACATAGATGATGATTGATCAGCCAGCATGCTATGAAGGAAAATAACGCCTTTAAAAAGCAGAATTACTCTTTAAATATTTTGCTATTGATCAATATATAGCCCAAAGTCCAAAACCAGGATTTTGCTATTGATCAGTATATGCCTTTAAAGATTTTGGGCCATATATTTTGATTGGTCTAAATCCGAAGCCCATTTCTTTGACATGTAAGAGTTTAGTTGGGACTTTGGGAGGATGGAAGGATGCACTTATGCACAAAGGCTTTCTATTATGCATGCTCCAGAACTGAAAATTGATTTGCATCCCGTTATTCAATCCACATCGCATTGACTACATTTTTTCAAAAAGGGTGAAACTCGATCCTAAAACCTTTGAAATCGAAAGTAATGTCAACATTAAGGCTATGTTCAGTTCACCTTATTTTTGCTTATTTCAGATCTAATCAGATCAGATCAGATCATAAAAAATAAGTTCAGATCAGATCAGATCAGATCAGTCAGTTTTAAAAACTCATTTTTACTATTAAATATCTTTCATTACATATTAGTAAAAATTATAATAATTGAATATTAATAAAGTACTAATTGAGACGAATCAAACAAGACCCCACATGACTATATTTTTTCTTATATATTGAGAGAAATTTAAAAGATAAGATCTTGTAATCAGATCAGTTCAGAAAAAATAAGTTCAGATCAGATCAGATCAGATCAGAAAAAATAAATTCAAATCAGATCAGATAAGTTCAGATCAGAAAATTTCAGGTGAACTAAACATAGCCTTAGACTATCACCTGCTCACCTGCTGCTCGCATTGACCCTACATATCAGTATGTACAATTGCCTTTGAAACTTTAACCATTACAAACTAGTTTCCGAATAACCTATAAAAAACTATATGCTCCCAATTACATTTTTTTTTGCAAAGTTGTTGTCAACTGAGAAAAATGTAACTATGCAAATGTGAAATATTAAAAAAAGTGAGAAAATGTAAATTATGCACTATGAAGGTTTTGGATTGATACGTATGTACTTTGTATGTTTCATTTCAGTTTGCAAAGCAGAAACCCTGAGTTATTCAATTGGCAATTGATTTACTGATTTACAATTTTTTAGCTTTAACTCTTGATTTTCATCTATCTATACTAATATATTAAAAGGCATGCGTAAAGGAGGAACGGTGCCACGTGGCGCTCTCCCTAAGGAGTTTTAGTTCATGTAATCCATGTACAATAAAAAAAATTAGAAATTGCATAGTATAGATTTTGATCCCATGACCTCAAATTCATGTACTAAAGTTTTAACCACTAGACCAAGTTATATTTAATATTATCATATCAAAGTACAATATTAATAAATGAAAATTTTTCTTACCCGGGGCATAGCCCGAACCTAGTAACTAGTTAAAAACCTATAAGGCAATAATATGTGATTATTTATTATAATAAAAAAAGAAATGACTATTATGTATAAAACTACGATATGTCTATATCTATCTTAAATTGACTTAAATCAAATTACTTAGAAATTACTACAAAAATACTTACACTATTCATCTATTAATTTTGACTACAATTCTTTTATGGTCTATAAAATAAAAATGCTATTAACTAATATTGTTGGATCATTCTCAAATATCAACTCGAATAAAAATATAGGACTAAAAAAATGAATGACTAGCTTTGTTCTTTGCATCTAACCTCACCTAGAAGAACATATAATACCTCCGTTTCAAATTAATAGTTAGAGTTAAGGGTACAAAGAGGACCCAAACTATCAGATTTTTCACCGTTTGGGACCTGATCTTTTTTTGTACACCGTTTGGGACCTAAAATGATATTCTGAGCATAAATGTTAACCTTAGTTAACTTGTGGGCCCAGTTGACAATTAAAACCCCAAAAAGCTATCATTTGTTGTTTTTCCCAAAAAAAATTAAGAACTCAAGAACCCTAACCCAATTTTTTTTCTCTCCTCCGTTATTTCTTTCTTCCCAGATCTTCCTCATTTGTTCACCAATTTCTACCAAAATTTACCACAAATTCGCTTATTTATGTTTTTTTCGAGTTAATGGATCATTATTTGTGGTTTGAACCATTTATGGTTTACGATTTCATTTTTTTTTTGAGAAAAAACATCTGAAATCATTCAAATTGGAAGAAGAAGATGTTCACACCCAAAAATCGAATTTTTCAGTTTGAATCTAGATGTTTCAAACCCAAAAATTCGTTTTTTTGGATTTTTAGCACAAGATATGTTCAATGTGGATGAATCTCGAAGTTGGTCTTCGTCGTATGGTCTATCTTTCTCACTCTTGAACTCTCTTTTTCTTGTGGATTTTTTTTTGGATTTGTTGTATTGTTCGAATTTTTATGGGTATGTTTGATTTTTGTGGTATGATTTTTGTTTTGATTTTTTGTTTTTTTTGTTGGGGTTGTTCTTATTTTTCAGTTGCAATTGTTCAGATTTTTTGGGTTTTCTTTCGAATTGTTATTATTTTTTGTTTGAATTGTTTTTATTTTTGGGTCGTATTATTTTGTATTGTTGTTCGAATTCTTTAGATCTTCAAGAATGGAGCAATAAATTCGAATTTTTCTAATGGGCTTGTGATAAATGTGAATTTGGCAAATGGGGTTTTCATTTTCATTCAGAAAACTAAAAAAAAAGGATCTAATTAGTCTTGTTCATTTGGGGTTTTAATTATCAATTTTTTTTTAAGCTTTGGAGAAGATGAGAATGGAGATTGAACTTTTAATGGAGTTTATTTTTGTGGTGTTCTTGTACTTTTTGGATATTAAGTATTATTTATTTTATCTTAATTGTTTTTTTTTTTTGTTTGTTTGTTTGTTTTTATAGCTGTATTTCAGGAACTAAAGTTCCAAAAATTCCAACGGTTACTTTTTCAATTTAATTTTGCTTTTTTTTTTGCTCTAGTTAACCTCAGGTGAGTTAAAGTTGAGTTAACTTGCCGGATTCTTGTCATCAGGTCCCAAAGGGTAAAAAAAATAGTTGTAGGTCCTGAATGGTGAAAAACCTGATAGTTTGGGTCCTCTTTGTACCCTTAACTCTTAATAGTTACACTTACACTTTTCACGCATGTCGATGCACTACTTTGAGCCTTTATATTTCTAACTTTATATTTGTAAAAATATAAAAAGTCGATATTCTAAAACTACATATCAAGACGAATCAAACAAGATCCCACATGACTATAATTTCTCTTAACCATAACTCACAAATGATAGTCAAAGGGAAATTTGTGGATAGTGTCAAAAGTGAAAGTGTAACTATTAATATGAAACGGAGGTAGTATTACTTAACTTATACTCCTTCCGTTACATTTTAATCTACACACTTACACTTTTTATCCATGCCAATGCAAAAACTTTAAGGACATATATCTTTAGTTTTGTGTTTGTAAAAATTATAAAAAGTACATAATAATAAAAAACATGTTAGAATGAAGCTAACAAGATCTCACATGACTATATTTTCATCTTCGTATAAATCATAAATGATGGTCAAAGTAAAATTTGTGAATAGTGTAAAATATCAAAATGTATAAGATTTAAATGAAACAGAGAGTACTAAACTTATTAACCCTCATTATGAATTACTTAAAACTTAGCTAAATCTTTCTAAATCAAGTGGAAAGAACACAACACTTATCTGAACCAGAGCCAAACTATGAACACAAAAACATTTAATATCCGTCTTTGGGCATTTTTATTTGCTGTAATTTGTACAGAGGAATGCTTAAAAATTTCCTCCAAATTGTAAGGTTAAAGTTTAAAACTTTTTAATTTCCTCTAACAAATTTTAATCAAAATTTAAGCTTTTTATTTAGATATGACAAATTTTATGAATATATGATGCAATTAAAACTTGATATGCCCAAAATCAAACATAAAACAACCAATATGAAGTATACATATTCAACAATTCACAATTCTCAGATATTTCAAACAAAATTTGTGGACAAGATCCATCCTTTCAACAATGTAGCATTTTTCATACCCAAAAAAAAAAAAAAAAAAACAAGATCAAAGGAATTTTAAAATATTACCCCCCAAAAAAATTACCCATCACCCAAAAAATTTACCCAACTTTTCGTTTTTTATGGGGAAGAAGAGGCTCAGATCTGTAATTCATCAAACAATTTGGTGAAGTAATTTTCAAGAGGGTAAAAAATCTACCATTAGCGGCGAAGCAAAAAAACACAGTATTTGATCTAAGCATTTGAAGAGAGATAAAATCTCCCTTTTTCACCAAAACAAATGCAAAGACTCAAAAACAATTAATTGCTGCCAAGCCAAACAGTAAAAAATTTACCACATCTCAAAAAAAAAATTACCAAACTGAAATTGACTACTTTTATAAGATTCAAATCATCACTGCCTCATATTATTATTATCATTATTATTATTAAGAAGAAGCAGAAATGACACATTTGTAATGTTGTTGTTGCTGTTGTTGTTGGTGAAGATGATGATGATGATGATGATGAAGAAAGAAGTTATCTTGCATGGTTTAAGGGCCGTTTGGTTGGTCGGGGAAATCATCGGCTAAAGAAGACCAAAGGTGTTGGTCATCATAGGAGAGTGGCAAACGGTCCTTAGAAACTCCCACAGCCTCTCCCAGCCTCATTCTTACTGAACCCTAATTTTTAAGACCCTTTGTGTGATTTTATAGTTGTGATTTTGTCATTTATGTCCTTTGTGTTTAGGTTTTGAAGGAGATGAGATGAGGGTATTATAGTCTTTTCGTTTTTCCTTCTTTTTGATGAGCTGTTTTTTTTTTCCAAAACTTAAGAGGCAATGAAAAAAAAATCAACTTGGAAATGTAAGTAGGGTTTATGTAAATTACATTATTAATACTCTGTCAGTTTTTCTTTTACTTCCTTTTATTTTACTTTTTTTAGAACAAAAGAAATATGAAAATTTTTTGTGAGAAAAAATTAGTCAAAGTAGACATGCTTTTTGAAACGGAAGAGTATTTGCCTATTTGTTAATTTTAATTGTTGTTACTTATCCACAAACATAATTACTGTTGATTATATTCCTTACTCCTTTATGGAATTTTTTCCTTGAATAATGCAAAAGTGCGTTTTAATTCCCAAAATATGCCCAAAAAAATTGAAATTCCCTGCGTACCGTCCACGTAAGACGGCACGCGAGAAAATTGTTTTTTTTTGTTTTAACCCACGGAAACCGCTACTCAAAGTAGCGGTTTAATTTTAAAATAAACCGCTACTCTGAGTAGCGGTGTATAAATATAAACCGCTACTCTGAGTAGTGGTTTACCTGTGCAAAATATGGTAAACCGATATCAGTTTTCATAATAATTTTTTTTTTGTAAACCGCTACTCCGAGTAGCAGTTTCACCTAAGTTGAAAAAAAAAATTCTCGGCACTTGTAAACCGCTACTGCAAGTAGCGGTTTTACTAAAAAAAAAAATTTCTCGCGTGCCGTCCTACGTGGACAGTACGCAGGGAATTTTAATTTTTTTGGGCATATTTTGAGAATTAAAACCCACTTTTGCATTATCCAAGGAAAAAATTCCTCCTTTATGTGAAAAAAGATTAAAACTCTATGAATTCTTTACTATTTTTGAATTTGTTGTCTCGAAAAAAAGATCACAAACTTTTTTGTCATATTAGAAACTTAGAATGTCAAAGTTACTCAAGTAAATGTTGTCATTTATAATTTCACTTTATCAATTAATCGTGCTGGGATATATAAAGTTTGTGTATAAACTAGTCTTGTTTAACATTGTATAAAATGAGAAGTCCTTCTGTTTACAAATGAAGAATGTAGTTAATAAAAGATTTATTTTCAACTATAATATTAAGATTAAATTCAATCATTCACCAATCTGAAACTGAGTTATATAATTAATACTCCCCCCGTTCCAAAATACTCTTCACACTTATCAAGACTCGTAGATAAGTTGTTGTTTAATTACCAATTGTTATTTTATTAAAAAAAGTATTTTGGGACGGAAAGAGTATAAACATAAATCTAATTATGAGCACTTTTATAAAAATGAGAGAATATGATTAAAATTAGGAGCCTTGTTGTGCAAAATACATTCGGCACTTTAATATGGCCTTCATTGGAAAATTATACAACCATATATATGAAGTATAAATTTTACAATTGCTATGCTCTAAAAAGTAAGAAAAGAAAAAGAAAACAAATTCAATATACCCTCCAAAAATACATATCACCTCATCTCATCTCATCTCTCTCTTCCCTTCTCGGCCCTCTCTCTTTGAGATCGGACAGCCCACTGATTCAGCCCAAGGTATATGAATTGGGCCGTCTATAGTTACAAAGACTGGAAGCCCATTTTGGATATTAGGTAGAAAGCCTTTAAATTTATCCATCTTTTAACCCAAAAAAAAAAAGAAGGTTTCATGCATGATCTTGCCCATTTAATTTACTTGGGCCACCCAATCTAAATCTGCAGGACTCAACTGCATCATCAATTGACAAAAACACATATTCTTTGCCAACGACATCAATGAACTTTGAAGTTATCAACTTCTCCATGACTTCAATCCTTGGGTTTACCAATAACATCTACATATTCATGTAAATTTATAATTAGTAAGCTTAAATGGAACAATCCATAAATTTATATTTGTTGCAGTTATTATGTTACGGAAGTAGTATATTGAAGAGGGATAAGAAACTTGGAATACCTTAATATCTTTTGGTCCTAAGAGTCTTTTCAATTCATACAACGCTTCAATTCCGGTCATGTCTATAGCCGTTACTCCTATAAACAATATTAATTTCCCATCATCAGTCACCACGAAAATAATATAAACAAATTTGCGTTTGTTGGTAAATTGCGTATAATATTCTATATTAAAAGGTCAAATCATACTATCTTTATTTCTTTTTAGATGCAACATTTGATTATGATAATATAGAAAAGGCAAATGTTAGATCTACAAAAAAAAAAAACAGAGGAAGTATATTATTAAGTTATTCTCGTCTCTATCAAGTATGATAGATAATGTACAATGCATCGTATCCAAACAAAGGTAAAGATTAGTTTATGATTATGTGTGTGCGTGCGCGTGCAAAATGGTTTTTTTTTTTTGATTAAATATGATATTCTTTATCTCATAGTTGAGATATGAAAGCAAGATGAATGTGCATACCTCCCAGTTCCAGTATAAGGTGTTCCACTGTATCCCCCTGGTAATCTGTATTTGATTCTTCATCTCTGATCCACCTTAGAACTCTTCATGACATAAGCAAAAGTAGATATATAATTTAGCCATATGAAAAATCTAAGAAAATACTGAAAATATAATTAAGGTTGATGATATTCACCTTTCTCTAACATAAGTGCTATTTGAGTACAAAATTGGTGAACCTAGCTGAATAATTAGGATCCCTGCTGTCCCTTGTGCATCAGGATAATGCTCTATGTCGCGGTAAAGATTTGTGTTGGGTAGGTTCCCTAACTTACAACTTGCTGGCCTTGCTGTGAATAGTAGTGCCCTTATTATTCCTAAACCAATCTGCAAAATATTTAGATAATTCATACCAAGGAAATTAATGTTTTCTTACTAGTGTTATAACAGACGCAATAAAGCAACGAAAAATTAGAGAACAATCAACACAAGAATTAACGTGGTCTACTAATAATGTGTTAGCTACGTCCACAGACAAAGACGACAAGTTTCATACTCTTTAAGAGAGAGTATTGTAGAGAATATGTCTTAAATCTGATTGAAGCGCGAAGAAAATAGGCGAGTCGGGAGCTCTCCCGGTCAGTCGGGCAGGTTCATCGACCTATGGTGGGGGCGCCCGCTCGGGTTGCTGCCGCCTGGCCGAGGGAACCTGCCCGGCTGACTTGGTGGGATGTTTGCAAGCTTCGCTGCTGGATTTACTTGCGCGCCCGACCGAGCAATTTTGGCCTGGGCGAGCGTCAATTTGACGTGGGTTTGCGATTTTCGAGTCGCGGTTTTAATATGTTATTTAACCTAATTAGTTTAAGTCGTCATTAGTGCGAAAACACATCTGCAATCTAGAATTCTTCAAGAGCATTAAAACTTTTCTCTCTCTGCCAGTGGACATAGCCAACACTCCGTTGGTGAACCACGTTAAGTCTGTGTGTTATTTATTATTTTTTGTGTTCATTATTTGTTTTTCCTCACATCCGTTATAACAAGTACAAATTACAAAATAATGGAGGCAAACTTTTTATTTATTTATTATTATTATTTATTATATTAATGTAATAACATTATAATTAACCTAAATAAATGTGTCTAAACTGGACCCAAAGCATAAACTATATGCTAAACTTCATAGACAAATGATCCTAGCAGAAGATAATTCAAGCATGTTTCAACAACTAGTATACTAATAAAATTAGTTTCAATATGAAAGATACTGATAGATGGGGAGTTATTCGTACCGAGAGGCCAAGGCCAATATCCATACTAATGAAGGTAACTCCAAAGAAAGCAACCATGCAAATGCAGAAATCAAACTTGTCGACTTTGAAGAGATGAATCGCCTTGTCATACTCAATAAGACCAAACATCGCTGACATTATAATTGCAGAGAGAGCAACCATAGGAGTGTAGCTAAACAATGGTGCTAAGAACAACAAAGTAAGCATCATAATAAGCGACATCACCACATTCGACATTTGTGTTCTACATCCAGCGTTAAAGTTAACTGCTGTCTTCGAAAATGGCCCTGCATCCACACATTCATGCAAAATATTATGATCTATCGTTCACATCACCTCAATCTTAATCACTAGGCCAAGACATCCTTAGTATCTCAACATAGACGCATAGTAGTACTATATGTGTAATTAGTTAGACAAACCTGTAGTTAAGTAACAAGAGGTAAAGGAACCAACAATGTTCATGAGACCGAAAGCGACCATTTCCTTGTTGCCATCAGTTTGTTGATTTTTCATTATTGCGAAACTCCTTCCAATAGCTATACCTTCCTGTTACATTACATTACATTACATTCGTTTTATTAAAATTAGTCCTGATTATATATGTAAAAAAGGTTTAATTAATGTTTAGGAATATGAACATAGAAATATAATGAAGTGATTATGCAAAAGGGAATTAAGAAGCAAAGAAGAATTAGTGGTCTTACAGCAAGAGCTAAGACGGCCGTTAGGATACCAGCTTTAATAGGTGCTGCAATGTACTTAGGATCAAAGTTCAATTGGTTAATGGAGGATGGATTAATCCCTTTATTCAAATGACCAACCTGCAATATACATCATCAACCATAAAGTTAATGATTTAAGTTGCTTTGAATGTAGTAGAACTGTAACATAAAAATTGTTAAGATAGTCTAAGTACAAATTAAAACCTACTATGTCAAAGACCTTCATTCATGTAAACAGATTTTGTCATTTAACCTGACGGGATGTAATTAGGTCTTGTTGAAATGATATTAAGCGTGTTTCTATTTAACTTATTTTGACATCTGAACCTATATGAACTTATTTTTATAGCTTAACGAAATTTGTTAGAACCAATAGAATTTATTGTTTCAGGAATAAGTCTAGGGTTGGCAAAAGTTGACCCAACCCGATCTGAAAATTTCGGATTTGGGTTGAGATTTTCTTCCTGAAATAAAAATGGGTCGATCAACCCGGCCTGAAAATATAACGAGTTAGGTTCGGGTTGACTTTTTGAACCTGAAAATAACCCGAATAACCTGATTTAGAAGTCGGATTTTTTCAGGCCGAGTCAACTTGAAATTAACCCAGACTTTCATAACTTATGCAACCTATCTTTTGTAAATCTTATTTGTATTGGGCCAAGCCTATTTCTTGGATCACCTAAATTTTATTCCAGGTCATTAGCCCATACTTTCATAACTTAGTGTGTACAGTTGAATTTCATTTCAGGTCATTTTGGGTTGGTTTCAGGTCAACCCGAAATCGATAGGGTCGGGTTTGGGTTATGATTTTTGACCTGGAAATAGAATCAGGTCGGGTTTGGATTAGGGATAAGTGATCTGATATTTAAATCAGATCAATCTAAAATTGACCCAACCTGACTTGATTACCAGTCCTAAATAAGTCAAAATAAGTCGAAAATGTTGCACTTTGCACTTATCTCAAATGACTTGCAAAATTGTTGCCCATCTTAAAACCTTTATTTAGCATTTTTCTACCATCCTATCTTTTTTTTATATACAGAAAACATATTTAGACTTGACCCCCTAATCAGGGGCGGCTTTTAGCATGTTCAACATGTTCCATGGAACATGGCCCCTTAATTGTGAGGGCCCCAAAATAGAGAAAGTTCAAGTAGTAAAAAGAAAAAGTTTATCTACTTATTTGGACTATTTTTTTTTCATAATATGATTATGTGAAATATGGATGAACTATTACATTATTGAATTCTTCAAATACGAGATCACACAGGACCTCTATATAGTTCGAGACGGGCATGCCCCTAATTGAGAGTCAGCCTAAGATATTCTTAAGGATGATAAGAGAGAACATTGGGTGATATATTTCGTTCTAGAATATCACTTGTCACGCTTCCGAGTCAATTACAACATTGACGAGTGAGAGCAACCAAATAGTGTTATAAAAAATCTTAAAAGGGTATAATGTTATAATTTTGTCAAACTCACCGCCCACCAACACAGAAACACACACTAATTAATCACAAAAATTACCAAAATGAAAATTTGTCTTAATCTCTCAATACAAAATAAAATCAAACACTAAATAACAAAAAGACAACTCACAATATCGATACCGAATTTCTCTGCATGGGCAAGATAAGCAAAAAGGCCGCCAGTTATAACAGTGACCAGAGGAGCCATTGCTGAAATCCAAAATAGCTTTGGCCTCTTCGTTTTCTGTTCAAAGAAACAAGATTAAAGTATATACATTAGAATTTATGAAATCACGAGTTTAAGAATCTTTATACAAGATTACGATTATGTAATCAGTGTGTATATTCCCTTCATCACGAGCCAATCTCTAAGTATATTTTATACACTAAATCATGCTTTTTTTCCCAATTCATGGTGAATTCCGTAGGGATTTAGGATTTTTATATTCGCATGTCATTTATAAAATTTAGGACTAGTTTATGTTACTATTAATGAATTAAAACGATCATTCTATTATAAAAATGGAAAACATCCCGACTAGAGATGGGCATGGGTCGGACCAGCACGCGGGCCTGCTCAAGGCCCGGTCCGACCCGTTATTTGCTACATGGGATGTGGGCCTACCACGGTCAAGAAATTTTATTTCCGGTCATTCCGGCACAAACCCGCCTATATGGTCCGTGGAGCAAATTCCCCTTTTCTTTGTTTTTTAGTCTAAAATTGCCAAAAAAAAAACAACATAAGACACGAGTTGGGCCCGGGAGGCACGAGCGAGCCCGTGTACAAAATCTGAAAATTTCGCACGACCCGCCATTCACGGGCTCGTTCGCAGCCCGACCCGCCAGTGCCGAAAGCCCACATGCCAATCCCGTGAATAGGCCCGGCCTATGCCCAGGTCTAGTCGCGACCATCATAAGGAAAAAGAGTCAATTCACAAAAATGAAGAGGTTTCACCTTAAAACCATATGACAATAAGGAGAATATCCTCTTTATCTTATAAATAAACTCATTTCTTTTCTATTGATGCGAGTTTACTCACATCATGTGTTGAGAGTTATAAATCGTAGGTTGAACACATGTGCATGCATGGAACATTTAAGTAAGAGAGTAAGGAAGTCTAACCACGTATCTGGTGAACTGTAGAAAAGCCAGGAAGATTATGCCAACAACTGCACTCTCCCAACGCCACTGCCAAGGAATTCAAACATGAAAAATACAACTCAGTCAATCAATAATTGCTTATTTTAATTGACCATAATTTCAGGTTGATCTGCTCACAATCATGCAGGTAACGAAGAAAATCAGTTTTGCAACTTAATGACTTGGGTCCACTTTTTCCAACAGAAATAAAACTTCTCTTCTTCTATCTTTATTACAAACAATAAACATATTCAATGGTCCAAGACTTAGCATTTTTCCTGAAGACAGATTAGCCTGACAAAAATTGACTCAACCTAATAATTGACATAAATTAATAGCGCACAAAAACCAATTTATAGAATAAATTTCAAACCCATAAATCGTATTTGATCAATTCGAACTCGACTGACCACTAAATAGATTAAAAAGATGCATAACCTAGAAAACCAACCCGATGAGAGATTAACAAAAGTTAAATACAGTAAATATTATCAAATCCTTGTAAACATTGGTACCAAAAATATTTCATATCACTAAAAAGACAAATGTTGTATCTAAATATACAGAAAAAGTATTAGTTACACTCTCTTCGTTTTTTTCAATTGCTACATTTTTCTTAAATGATTTTTTTTTCCTTTTTAATTACTATATTTTCTTACTCAGGTACTTGGTCCACTATAAATAATACTTTTATATTTAGTCTTATCTTTTTCCACTGAAAAGTATTACTTTTTCTTATTATTTTACATTAAATGTATCAAAAAATACATTCCAAAAAATTTAAAAATGATATTACATAAATTGTTGTGCATACGACAATGTAGCAATAAAAAAACGAACAGAGAATACTAATAAAGCGACATAACATGAAGAAAAAGGTAGTAGGGCCAAGAAAGGACAAACACAGGCACACAGCCATAAATGATATAGAAAATAATGCAATATTATACCTCATTTTTGTGGCTGAACAAGGTTTTCAATACTGAGACTACATCAGTCTTAGACGTAAAATGTTTTAAGCCCAAAAAACCCTTCAACTGTTGTAGAATTATAATTATTGCTGTTCCTCCCATAAACCCAGTAATTGTTGAATGTGACAAAAAATCCACCAGAATTCCCAGTCTGCAATTGATATGAAACAACAAATTATTTTATTTGCATACAACTGAAGATTAAACAAACAGTTTAAGGGATATTTTAGAAAATATATTGAACTCTTATACGTAATTGGATTATCCATGCTATTAATTATGATATAACAGTTACACCAATGATAAATTTAAGATGTGCGTTACAACTTGCATGACTTCTAATTGGCACAATTGTTTTTTTTTTTTTTTTTGAAAGTAATTGGCACAATTGTTATGTATGCTTTTTGCAAAAAAATGTCAAGTTTTATGCTATGGATGCCTTCTAATTAATACAATTGTCCTCTTTCTTTGCAGTTGTTTCCCTCGAATTGGAATACTTGTCATGATCAGTACCTTACAGATGCCTAGGCATGTGGTCATTATTGATCATATGTTCAAAAAACAATCTACATCATCTTTAATTTTCCTTTGAATAAAAAACTAAACTATGGAGTATATAACACGAGAACGTATCACATCGTTTGGAATACTAGCTCAAAATCTCACTGTAAATGTCATCACCTCTAACTCTAAGGAATAATTGTGGCAGATGTTCTTGACATGTTATATTATTTAGAATAGTAATAAACGAAAGGTTAGGTGAGTAATTGATATTATTTTATAGTTAATTCCAAGGTTTGTATCATGATTTGTGATTCAACTAAAGCAATTATGAGACTTTGATTAGGATAATCTTTTCATGTGAGATATAAAGTATATAAATTTAATCTCGTGAAAACATCAGATGGTCTTTTTAACCTCCTATAATTACTAAGAGTTACCAGGTTGTATTTATTTTTTGCAAAGCTCGTTTTATGATCTAACCAATTTTTTTTAGTCAAATTACTCATTTGTGTAATTATTTATTGGGTAATGTTATATGTAGCCCTTAGGGCTACAAGCATTAAATACATGTCTTAAAATGGAAACAATTTATGAATTCATGACAAAATTTCACATCATTTGAGGTAATAAATGCTTGATTCCAATTTTTTTTTCTATTTTAAACTTCTTATACATAGCCCTAAGGGCTATGTATATCATTTTCCTTATTTATTTTATAAAAAATTGTATAACAATTTATTTTCTAAACTTTTTTCCTTACTATATGTAATTTTTATTTGTTCTCTTTTCTAATTAATGGTCTAACCCTCACATCCTCTTATAAAAAATTGCTTTCTTCCTAATATTCTTTACCTAATAAATCCAACAAAAATTATTAAAAGAGACAGTCTAATTTTAATATAAAAATAGACCTAGTCACTAAATGGACTAAACTAGCAAAAATTATTAAAAGAGACGGTCTAATTTTAATATATAATTAGACCTAGTTACTAAATGGATTAAACTAGTCACCGAAAGAAATTAACCTAGTCACTATTGGGCTAATTCTCTTTTTAATATTGGGCTTACCATCGCCTAATTTTAGTTTAAAAATAGGCGGTCTCTTACAAGACAAACTCTTAAACTAGTCACCGAAAGAAAGTAACCTAGTCAATATTAGACTAATTTTCTTTTTAATATTGTGTTTATTATTGCCTAATGTTAAATTAAAAGTAGGCGGTCTCTTACAAGACAAATTCTAAATCCAAAGCTACTCCATTTAAATATACCTTCCCTAATCATTTCATCATAGAATTTATTAATTAACACAATTAATAATAGTATTAGCTTGAGTACTCCGTTATGAAATCATATGATTATGACTCATTCATGAAACCTTGTAAAAAGTTAAAATGCTTCTTACTATGTTCATGGACCCCGAAGCAAAAAGAAAGGGGAAATTTAGATACAACCTGAACTAGCTACCTCCCAAATTCTCTCAAGTCTCAACTAGTAATCTTTTTGTGCGTTAAATCATTAAAGTATTCCGATGCGATTGGAAGCATATTAAAAAATTAAAGAAAGCGATTTGACAAACCAACCCACAAACTATGCACATAATTATATTTTGTCACCAAAAGGCAATCCATATCAAAAGAAATCGAAAGGACTAAGCTTTTTATTTTTTAATAAAAGGTGTAAACGTTGTATTAAAATATATAGTAAACTAATCCTACTCTTTTTTTGTTCTTGTTATAAAAATTAGCACACCATGTTAGCCTCTAGCTAGAGACAAATCCAACCTAAACTTTTCATTTCCATTTCCATTTTATTATCAATTTTATAAAGTAAAGAGAAAAATAAATTAGGTTATTTCCTCGTAAGAGAAAAATATTGCAACTATTATTACAAAAATGCGTAAATTGAATGTTGTTATTTCTTAATCGCCAAAAAATAATGTTATTTCTTTTCATTTCTACTTAAAAAACGTTGTGGTGAATCTATACTGCTATTCTGATTCATTTTTGTTCTTCGTATTTAGAATCTTTTTGAAAAAGGAAAAAAAAAAGTCAAAATAAAAAGAACAAATAGGAACGAAGAAAATACTATAATCAGTGGCGAATACTTGAATTGGTAAAATTCCGAAAATTCTCTTTAAAAATTTTGATTTTTTTGAAAATTATACTGAAAAATTGACCATTTGACCCCGATAAAATTTAATCATTACGCTTTAACCCCACTAATTTTTTTTTATGAATCCGCCATTTACTATAATATTAAGTGTATAATATATAAGCACAAACCAAATAGTCTTGGCATAGTGTTTGCTCACTTTGTCCCTTAACCAATTGGTCGGGGGTTCGATCCTCAACCTTTGGGAACGGAAAGAGATTTTTGGCCAGCCCTTTACCCTTAAGTGGAGCACCCGAGACGAGAGGATTAGTCACTGCTATTGGCGGTGGATACATTAGTTGTTCAACAAAAAAATAAAAAAAAACACAAGTAAAAACGTTACCTTAGAACACCCAAAGCAGTTTCAATAATTCCACAGATGAAAGTAGCAGTGAAAACCAAGCTGAGGTACAATGATGGGTTATCAGTTGGTGAAACTGTTTCTCCAATTGTGTTAGCTATGAGCAAAGAGCAAGCTGCCACTGTTCCCACTGCTAAATTTTGTGAGCTTCCAAACACGGCATATATCAAAGGTGGGACAAAACTTGAATCTGCACATACATTAATTTTGGACATTAATTTTCCAATCGTATACAATAATTAGGATCACTTATTTATCATCAGTCTTTTTTTTTTTTCTGGTAAAACAGGTTTAAAGTAGAAAATCACATGGGATTATCGTACTAATATCGAAATAGAGTTGTTTAGTCGAACTTTACTAAACTAATTAAGTAATAAAAATTTCCTTCAAAATCATAGTTCTATAATAATTGGGTCTATAAGAAGGCATAGAAATTAACATTTATCAAATTAAACCGTTTTAAAGAAAAAAAATAATACCTAACACATGATATATGTGAGACTTTATTGTTTATACTCCTCGAAAACTATTATATCTAGTAACACAAACTATAATTGTATCCACTATCCACTATCCACTATCCACTAATGGCAACATTATTTCCTGTTCAAGAATTTATTAGAAATAATAATTTCTTCGCTTTTTTTATTCGATTTAATTTTAGTATGTGTTACTCGATAAAGTATTTATTAAGACGAATCAATAAGGCCTCACATAACTATAATTTTTTTATATATAATGAGAATAATTTAGAATATTCTATCTAATGATGATTAATGTCAAGATTTCAAATCGGAAAAAATGAAGAAAGTATGTTAAAGAAAAAAGATTTAAATTATAACTCCTATCATGTACTCCTATACATTTAATGAACACTTACTCAAAGTCCAACTCTATTAATCATTGAAGATTTGAACAAAAAAAAAATATTAATAATTAAAGACAATAACATGGTCAATAGTTCTCCCAAAATGCAATAGATTTTTGGAAAAAAAAACACACATATGTTATAACTCAGAAGATGCTAGTTAGTTTAGTTGATATTTGATTATAACATGTTAAGGTTGATAAATAAGTTGGAGAACAACTTTGTTCTATATCAATGGCTTTTATAACTCTCGATACAAATAAAAACGACTATCTACTATTATTATTGAAGCAAACGTGAAAGATTTATTGCCTATTATAAATCGTTCCTTATGCTATGAGTTATTAAATTTAACTTAGAGTATAGCTCGAGCTTAACAACTCGTTTTACTCAAAAAGTTTAGACCCCATGTCTCGTTGTCTTAAAGCTATAATTCACAATCTAGATGCTATACATTACTAGACGTGTACCTTAGTCTATCCCCTATCCTTACACAACGGTCATCCTTGGTGCACCGATCCACTTGATAGGATCATAGGGCATCATCTTATACAACAAACCTACATAATCCGCCAAGAAGATATATCCAACAAACCTCTAATACATTCTTCATTCATATTCTTCATTCATATATGGAATGCAATCCACAACCCAAATTTTTGTAAAATTTGATGTAAGCTACAATAAAATATAGTGATAAAATTTACGAATTAACTAGTACGACATGATAATTATTGGATGTTCTACGTTTGCCAAAAGGACATCAACATATTTATTATGGATCAAAACTAACTTTACTTAGGAGTTAGGAATCCTACATGACGAATTGAAAACTAGTGTGTTATATTCCAAAAAGGAATCAAAATCCCATTTTACAATTTTTTTTTAATATTATTTCTCATCCGAAGAATATATTTAGAAATAATTAATTTCAAAAATCTAATTAAATGATTTAAACAATCTGACTTATTGTATATCAATATTATAATTAGCAACTTTTGATAAATTAGCCGTCAAAATAGATAAAAAAAGCATCTTATGATAAAATAAAGATAATCAACTAGAATTTTGGAGATTCTTATGTACTATTCATGGACTATCATCTCGATAAGATTGTATTTGATGGGTAATGCAAAATTATGTAACTTCATGTAAATTTAATAATAAAACTATCAATGATCTTTTACCTTGTTAGCTACCACTAAAGTTGTAGGTCCACTAGATATCAAGTTTGAACATCTTTTTGATGCTCTTTGACGACCCATTACTCCTATTTTTCTAGTGTTTATATGCCTTGTGCTTTATAGTTTATTCTACGATCTTACTTTATATGATTCCACGAAGAACAAAATCAAAGTAAAGAATTGGAAGTTACTACAAAAGTACCAAACAAAACTACAAACACGAAATAACCGCAAACATTAAAACCGCGCCTCTCACACAAACACTAATGCTTGATCCACATCAACACGGAGATCTTCATATTAAGTGATTTTTTAAGACTATTCTCTCCAATTCATGTACCATAACTAAGGGCTTGTTCGGTATTACTGTAGTATTCTGTTTTTTTAGTTTTTTGATTTTCGAAGTCATATGATCATATCTTCTATAATGAATAAAAAATTAGTCAAATTTGTTAGAAACATGGTGATTTTGAAAACTGACGACGACTAATCACTTTTTCTAATTTCCTGTTTTGGGTTTTTAGTTTTCAGAAAACTAAAAACAAAAAACGATCACGAACGAACCCTTACTAGATTAGGAGTCAGCAATTAGACCCGTTACGAACCATGTGTTACAAGATCACGAGCACCTAACTTGATGGTCCAATTACTGTATGTTACTCGCACTCTTCATTTTACCTTAACTACTCATTTCAGATCTCCAACATTCGAAAACTTGAACACTCCAATTTGGACAAACAAACTAAAATGTTCCACAAAATAACCAAGTCAGATATTTGAATATGTATCGTGTCGTACATGGGTACCCGAGTTCGAGTAATGAGAGAATCCCGATCCATGTACATATGCCGAGATAGTACTATATAAACTTTGACATCTAAAAAAATTGTAATACAATGGAAAGGAGTACTTACAAAGGCCAACGACAGGAGGAACTTTAGCAAGGTTGGCGTAACTGATACCTTGAGGAATAGCAAGACTAGCAATGGTAATACCAGCAAGAAAATCATACCTAAAAAGACTGAAACTATACTTAGGAAGCCACTCAAAAATGGGGACAAAATATTGAACCCCTTTTATTAATCTCTTTTTAGGGGGTTCACTACTAAATCCACTGAAAGGATCATCAGGAAAAAATGTTTCTTTCAGGGAAGATTTAAATTTCTCACAGAAACTTCTTGGCTTAACAAAGTTCACATTGTGTGTTGGATCAAATTTTCTTTCCTCCATTGTTACTTTAGAAGTTTTTAAAGGGTGGTTTTTTTTGTGTAACAGAGGAAAAAAACAGAGAAGATAGAAAGAATGAGGAAGTAGAGGAGAAGAGAAGAGAGTTAGGTGTAGAAGTTGGACAAAAGTGTGGGTATAAATAGAGTGAAATGTTGGGAAATTAGTGGAGAATGATTGTAGAGGATTGACAGGTAACTTGGATAAGATGTAAGAAATTTTTTTGACAGTTTCTTGTTCTTTTTATTTTTTTGCATTATTATTTTTGGTGGGGGAGGGGGTGGTGAAAAGATTTGTGAATAATTGAAAATTTTAAACTATGAATTAACTCATTAAGTATATATTTATCTCCCATTTTCAATCCAAAAAGGTAGGAAAAAAAATATCTACATACAAGGAAACATGCAGTGATAACACTCCGGAGAGGTAAGTAATTTGGAGCACTATAATCACTATTAAGTATTAACATCAAATATACCACCACAATTATTTGAGGTATTTGTATCGCCTTCGTGACTCATATGGATTAAAAAAAACAATTATTTGAAGTATCACAATAAAAGTTAGGGAATTTCACTTGGTATGAGTGTACTTTAGACTTTTTTATTTGATACCCAATTTTTTTTGGATTCTATATAACATCATTATAGTTTGGACTACTTATTCTCTACTATAATATTATGTTAAACAATATATTAGTTTTGGGATTAATATGGTTAGAAGTTTGTCTAATTTTGAGTAATTAAGGTTTTGGGAGTCATTTTTGTCCTTCACGATCAAATTTAAGGTTCAATTCGCTAAAAAACAAAGACATTTTCTGACAGGTAAAACGTGGTTATAGTTGTTTTTCTCCAACTTCAATTTTGACCCATACGAGCCAAAATGACTCTCAAACTTACCTGAACTATTCTCGATGCACAATATAGATACTAAGTCCAAACTATATGGTATCATGTATAATCCAAAAAATAATGGAAAATTGGACAGGAATAATCCCACCTTTGCCCGATCTGCCAAAAATAATCCCACCTTTGGATTATTATGGAATAATCCCACCTTTGCTGACTGAATCGATTTTTTGGTCTCGAAAACTTGTAACTTGACAAACTAGTAAACCAAGTTAATTTTTTATTTGAACTCCACCCCAGCCATCGGGCCCCTCCCTAGCCACCAAGCCCCCACCTCCTCTCTCTCCCCGTTGCCGCTTCTCTCTCCTTCACGTCTCTCTCCTCTTTCTCCCTCTTCTCGAATCACGTGTATATGTTGTGGTGATTGAACGATCTCTCTTTCTTGGAGTGATGGTTGTGTATGGCGGTGGTGGTTGTCGTCGACAATGGTGGTGCCGGGAATGCTTGGGGAGAGGAAAGGAGAGGGGGGTAAAAAGATACGAAGGGAGAGGAGAGGAGAGGAGAGGGGGAGGAGTGACAAGGTCATGTGGCGAAAGGGAAAAAGGGGAGGGGTGGCGGGGTTGGCTACACGCGGAAGGTCAGGGGTTTGTCGGGGAACCAGGTGGCAGGGTAGGGTGGGTTGGGGTAGCAGGGAACTGGAGTAGTGGTTAGATTTTACAGCGGGCTGAGGTTGGGGTGGGGGTGGGGCGGGGCAGGGTTGTGGTGTTGTAGCAGGGGTAGTGGGGGTATTAGGTTTTTGTAGCGGGCTAAGGTGGGGGTGGGGGTGGGAGATATGAAAGAGATGAACATGAAAGGGAAAACCGGATAAATATCATAACTAACTTGTTAAATGTTCTAGGACCAAAAAGTCGATTTAGTAAGCAAAGGTGGGATTATTCCAGAATAATCCAAATATGGGATTATTTTTGGTAGATCGGGCAAAGGTGGGATTATTCCTATCCAATTTTCCGAAAATAATTTTGGTACCAAATGGAGAAGTCCAAAGTATGATGATACCATATAGAATTTCGCCAAAAGTTATTATATGACAATCATCTGTATAAACACCGCTGCTACATTTTGGAATTGAACCCAAGATGCTACATACTAAAACCAATTACGATAGAGCACACTGGCCGGTAAGGTACACATTGGGAATGAACGTTCAGTAGTCTTTTGACAAATGTCCGATATGATTGAACCAACAACATAAGCTCTAATACCATTACAAATTTGATAGAACTGAAAATGGGTGTGGAAAACCCAATAAGAAGGATGCAAGTTCTGTCCACTTGAAGCGTAAAGAAGGTTCCATACTAAAACTAATTGGAGAAAGTAAGAGTAGCTTATCTAACTTGTAATATGGTAATTTCTCTCCTCTTTGTTCAGTGTGGGACAACTCACATAAATGTACAACAAACAAGAGGTTCAACATGATCTTTCATAAGGAAGGTGAAGAGATGCCACTTGAGCTAAACTCTTATGGTACTACTAGCTTTGTATGCACGTTATGTGTGGAGTGATATTTTCGACTTAGTACTGCTGTTATTTAGTCATAAAATTGGTTAATTGATTATAATTTTAATTGAATCATTATCACGAACATGTATACTTTCACCCACTTTAAGTGTGGTTTTAAGAATGATTGCTTTTATTTTCGATTTCAGAAATTGCATGATTTGTATTATTTTTAATAGAAATTGCACTTACATAACTTTTTTTTTGTAAAATTCTAGGTGTCTTTTTTTTTTTTATCTTTTCACATTATGTACATTTATTATATTGACGATTATTTTATAACCAAATGTGGCCAAAATTTTTTAATTTAAATTTGCATGCTTTTCAAAAGATTATTAGTCTATTGTGTATTCACGGTTGTGAGTAATACTCCGAGGCATCGCCCGGGCCTAAACACTAGTTGTAAATTAAAAGTTGTGATGTTTCAAACCTCTTGAGTTTTTTTTTAAAGTGTTTAGGGTTGAAAAAGTGAATTTTTTTTTTAGATAAAAACATTATTGAGATTATAGTTATTCAATGTATTACTCCATATTATGTATATTGTGTATTTGTATATGGTTTATTACATGACAACTTTTCATTCTTAATTTTGTTTGTTAAACTTGATGTCCAATATGTCTTGATTGTGCTTGACCTTTAAATTTGTTGATATGCATTGATTGATCAGGAAGATTTTGAGTTGATTGAGAATCTGTTTTGAAATGTTTTGTACATAATTATTATTTAGGGTGTTATATTATTTCTCACTATTGAGGATAAAGTTGTAATGTAATAGGAGGGAACCATCGTTCCCCCTTCACTCCTATACTTCGTTAGTCCACTAAAAATTATACTACATCTGCCTGAAATTCTACTACAATAATATCATATCTCCATGACGTAATTGTTTGATAGCTATCAAGTTTAGCTTGGCTTAATTGGTAGGAATTTCACTTCATAACCTTAAAATCAGGAGTTCGAATTCTGAGTGGCACCTAGAGGAGAATTCCACTTACAACTCCCCCTCCTTCCAAAACTCAATCCCACACTCAGCTTTACATTTCACAAGATTATCGACAGTCTAGAGGCAAACTCACCAAAGTCTGCGCTGAGACTCGGTGCTCCAAACTACCGATATTCTTACTCTTATGTGACAGCGGCCCACAGTTTATTTATCTTACTAAATAAAAAAAAGTTGTTTGATAGCTTCATAGTTGCCAGACATTTCTCATAATTAGTCATAGGTACTAGGTAGCATGGGTTAACATCCGTCTACAGTAGCATCCATCCATTAATTTGTTACACGATTCTGTATAATTCATGATTTAGCCGTATTTGGTTATTTCTTAATTTTAATATAAGTATATTGTTTCAGGCTGCTAATTTTGTGAAAGCTATGACCATTGAACAGTAGGAATAGACATCCAGTCATAATTGTTTTCTTAATCAAATTGGCCATGTCCCATGTATATTCCCGTTTTAAGCCGTCGAAACAAACAAAAAATGAGAAAGGAACTCGGCTAAACACACAGTAGACTATTTGTATTCTTATGCTTCCAGAATGTATTGCGTGAAAATATATAGTAAGAAGTAGAGAGACCCAATCCAACTTGAATCGAGTTTAAAAGTTATTGAAAGCAATTAGAAGTTTTGATTAAATCGAGTCCGAACAATTCAAATTTGACCTAATTAATTTTACCCATTCATCAAATTTTTTTGACTGATCTATCATGTTTGGTTATTACGCTAATTTTTTAATTTTTTTAGTATGTCTTTACTATAATATGAAATCGACGTGCAATCACACTCATACACGACACACCTATATGTACCTAAGATTAGTAGTTTCATAAGACTAGATATTAAAATGATATGTGCTAAATATTTAAGATACAAGATAAAATATACTAATTTTTGTGATCAAGTAGTATAATAAAAATGCATAAATTATGGATAACAAATAACAAAGACAAACAATAAATCAAACTCGAGGACCACATAACACTAGCAAAATTTGCAGTCTGTTTTTGAGTGATGTACTATGATAATCTGTTCTATTTTTCCTTGACCTAATCACTCCAATCGACAAGCAGGATTTGACTTCCTCTAAATATCATGCATCATAATTTGGTTATAATGAAATAATCCATAAACAAAAAAAAAAAAAGAAGGGAGAATCGACACACAAATTGAAAGTGGTTAGCTAATTATATTGTGTTAGCTATATCCACAGCACAAGCATGACGGAAATTGATTTTGTTATTTTGAGAAGAGAGAGTAAAGAAAATATAGTATGGAGACATAAGTTAATTAGAAGGTTTATTTAGTAATAGTATCCTTCTTATTAACCTAAATGAAATAGGCCAAAAAGGCTCAAAATAGATAAATGGATTAATAAAAACCTAGTGCTAGGTTGTCGAAGCGTCAGATTACATATTGAAGGGAATATGGCGATACGAACTCTATTTGTATTACAAAAATGTATTGCAGCTTACAATTACCTTAAATATTATGTTAATTACTTAATTATGTTACCTACATAATTAGAAATGGTGTAAATAGTTTCCTATTAGAGATATGTTCAGTAATTGTTTCATATTCATATTTACATTAGTGTTTGTCACATAAATACATAATTCTCAACTAAATTAATATATTTTCTTTAGCTTTATCCTTATAAGTTTGAATCAAAGTTTTTCAATATTGGATTTATATTAAATAGTTTTCGTGCAATCAAGAACCTTAGAGTTGACCATACTAATAAGAAAAACAAACAAAGAATTTTTTTTCAAAATTAGACGTGAACAATATAATTACTCAATGCTAGCTAATAGACAAATACATGTCAAAGAAGGACAATTATCATAAGCTTTTCGATCACCACCTTCTTTGTAATTGATATCAATAAGAATTTTTTCTAATTTGGGTGATGTATGTTATAATATATATTCCTTGTTAATTTCTAGATAATACGCAACATTTTAATTTAAAGGTTATCCTAATTCAACGTACGATCTTTCATATATTCTTATTATTTCCTTTAAAAATACGAAGATCGTATGCAAATTAAGAATAACTTAATAGTAATAAAATTACGTTGATGTAGGGATAATAATGTATATAATGGATCAAAGGTAGCAATATATCATTAACAGTATACCTCAATATTTTTTTCTTATTGACCCTTATATTTATATAAATATATTAAAAGGCGTGCATAAGTAAGAAATTGTGTCACGTGACGCTCTTCTTAAGGAGTTTTAGTTCATGTAATCCATGTACAATAGAAAAATTGAGAAATTGCATAGTACAGGGTTGGATCCCAAGACCTCAAGTACATGTACTAACGTCTTAACCACTAAATTAAGTTGTATTTAGTGTTATTATCATAAAGTATTAAATCAATTAAATAAATTTTTTTTTCTTACCCGAGACATAGTTCGGACTTAATAACTAGTTAAGAATAAAAAGAGTGTTATTCTGAACAAGATAGAAGGAGAAAGAGTATTATTTTAAATTTCCAATACATCATTCTATTGGCTAAACTCCTAAATAACTCGGTGATTCTAAACCACCAAAAGACCGAAACAATAGCAAAAATGGGCGTGAAAGACCTATCTTATTCAAGCTAAGAAGACTAAGCAAGTGCTAGTGTTGCATCAAAGGTTGAAACCCCACCTTCTCTATTATCAAAGATGAAAAATTGAAAATGGAGTAAAAACAGTTTTCAACACTTTGAAGTGTGTCGATCACTATCAAATAAAACCTTCCTTGGTTGTTCACTGAAGCCGCCAGTTTACCGACTTCATCATATTTTCAAAGTTGATGAATTCATCCAAATATATATATATATATATTATATGCCAATTAATTTGATTTACTCCATCCTATTAATGTCGATAATTCAATGGAAATAAAGTTGACGTGTTAGCTATTAGTCTAAAGCATCATCATGAATGATGCTAAAACATATCACACATGGAAATAGGAATGACGCATGAGTCCAAAATCATTAGTGCATGGTCTCAACCTTACTCTAATCAATATATATATATATATAAAGGAGGAACTTTTCGGGAGCCTAGAGCGCGCCACCTAGGATTGCCACGTTATCTTATTAATTTACAAATAATAAAATATAGATAATAAATATAGAGATAATATAGATAATAAAATTTTGCCACGTCATCTTATTAATTTAAAAATAATAAAATATCCCGTCAAAAAAAAAATATATATATATATATATAGATAATAAAATATAGAGATAATTTAGATAATAAAATTTTGCCACGTCATCTTATTAATTCAAAAATAATAAAATATAGATAATAAATTTAGATAATAAAATTTAGAGATAATAAAAATTTATTGCCACGCCATCTTATTAATTTACAAATAATAAAATTTAGAGACGTCATCTTATTAATTTATAGATAATAAAATTTAGAGATAATACAGATAATAAAATTTAGAAATAATAAAAATTTATTACCACGTCATCTTATTAATTTACAAATAATAAAATTTAGAGACGTCATCTTATTAATTTAGAGATAATTAAAAATTAGAGTTTGAGAGATAATAAAATTTAGAGATAATGACGTCATCTTATTAATTTATAGATAATAAAATTTAGAGATAATAAAAATTTAGAGATAATAAAATTTAGAGATAAGTTTGAGAGATAATAAAATTTAGAGATAAGTTTGAGAGATAAGACTTTATCTATTTCAATATTTTTTATTTTATTATTAGAAATATAAAACATATTTTCATATTATTTCAATTATTTTTTTCTGTTTGCGTTACAATTGCTAAGAAATATCTACTACAACAATAAATTCAAATGATGAGAATCGAATTATCATTTGTTTCAACTGGAAAAAAAATCAAAGGAAACCTCATCAAAAATATCTCATGGTCATATCCCATATAAATTATCTAATTGTAACGTCATCTTATTAATTTAGAAATAATAAAATTTAGAGTTTGAGAGATAATAAAATTTAGAGTTTGAGAGATACGAGTTTATCACTCTACGGCTATGATTCACTCTACTATAAATATGCATGTTTAGCTAACAATTGACCATTTTCATATACTTACAACAATACAACTTACAACAATGGCTCACCAATATTCTGATCCAAAACTTATCACGAGAAGCAAGAAAAAGACGTCGAACGATAATTTTTGAAAGAAGACAATTAGAAGGATCCAACCCAAAATTTATTCAAGGTTATACTCTTTCATACCTATAATGGTATGAATTTTACTAGCTTTATGAATCAACTATGCAAATCAGAATCTCTTATGCAATTTCATAGCCAATAATCCATCTAACTATTAACATAAAGTAAAGGTAATATTGACAATTAAAGTTATTTTTTTTTACTAAAAGTTGATTGGTCCAAATAGATATTAAAACTGCCCAAAGTGGTGATTATCGCAATGGAAAAGGAACAGAGATGAAGTATGTAAATCAAATCGTGTTGAAAAATCTCATTATACAGTCACACAAAACCAATAATGTTAAGAAAAATAACAAAAATATATATAAAAAACAACCCGTGCAACGCACGGGCTTCAAAACTAGTTTACAAGTATAAAAGGTACGTGTTACTTAGACGAGTCAATTTTAATTTAAGTGTACGTTAAATAGAGAATATACACAAGATTTCTAATATATTTTAAATTGAAGAAGAGAATATTCTGTATATATTTTCTATTAATTAAATTTAAATACCATATTCATTAGTCTAGCTGCTATTAATACATGATTTACATTCAAATTATAACACGAATTTTAATTATCATACAAATTTTAATATAACCAACATATTTGCTAATCGACGTTGCATGTTCCTAACCTAACTTACCTAATTTTCTCTCATCTTATATTCAATATATAGAATTTATATGACTCCAACATTTCTCCCTATTTCAATGTGAATGCCATCCAAATGTGTTTCTGTGACCTACTTTGCACGCATCCAACATATATGTATCTTTGCTACAACGTACCCATATACGTAATACTAGTATATATGAATCTTAAGGTTTGACTTTTTATCACAATATATATATATAGTAAGATAAATCAACTATTAAAGTTATCCTTTTGGAAAAAAAAAACAAATAGATACACAAATAGAAAAATGACACATGTAGAATTTTACAATAGGAGAAAACATAAATCTTAAAATCTTGAGTTCCTTACATTTTGAAATGAGATTTGTGGAAAATTATCCTGTTAAATTTGCTTGATTGTTAAATTAATCCCTAAACATTCTTATGTTGCAATTAGGCCCATTTCATTCACTGATTAAAACATTAAGCCTCAATTATAATTTTCTAGAGAAATTTTAATCTAACAATGATGACCTGATCACTTTAAGAAATTTAAATTTTTTTTAAATATAATTAATTGTAATAAAATCTAAATGTAAAAACATTATTTTTCTCTAACTATATAAATATGTTTCAATTATTGTAAAAGTGATTCATGTCATCAAAATTCTAGTGAAAGTCGGTATATGTAAATGTAACAAAGCCTAATGGTTACATTAAGAAGTTAGGTAGTTGATTCCTCAATCAATTAATAATTGAATAATTAACCACGCACATTCACCCATTTCAAAACACAAGAAATACCTTTTAGTAAGATCCATAACATAAAGAACATATCTAATAATTTGTAAGCATAGTAAATAAGTCAAGGTTGTGCCAAACATAAACTTTAGGGTTTATATCTCAATAGGTATATAGGTATTATTGTATATATGACATGATTGTGTGTTAGTACTTGTTAGTAGCGGTGCTAATCGAGTCGAGTTGAGCAGCTCGAACTCAACTCGATCCAATCTCGATTCGAGTTAGCTCAAGCTCGCTCTATTAAGCTCGAACACAATAATCTTGCACGCAACTTAATTGTTTTCAATTAATTTATCTTTGAAATACAAAAATACATTAACACTCAATAAAAATAAATTGATCTAGTATAAGGTAAAAAATCATAAATTAAAGAAAATAAGATATAATAATCAAAATCCTAGAATTCAAGGTGAATCGAAAACTTTGAACGATCTACTCGTGAGTAACTCGACTTGACTCGAAGCTTAGCGAGCACGTGTCGAGCAACCCTCTGCGTGATCGATTCACTCGATTAGCGCACCTAGCTGTTAGATAATAAGAAAAGCTAACCAACTCCATTTTTAGGTTATGTTTTGTTCAATTTATTTAACTTATTTCAGAAAAAATAAGATAAGATAAGAACAGATGAGATAAATTAAGTTGAGATAAATTAAGTTAAGATAAAATAAAATAAAACAAAATAAGTTGAATGAAACTAATCTTTAGATATTCATTTCTTTAATAGGATTTATTGTTATTGTAGTTACATTTATTATTTAGCATATTATTAATGGTATTGTTCCTTTAATTACTATTATATATATATATATATATATATATATATATATATATATATATATATATATATATATATATATATATATATATATATATATATATATATATATATATATAAAATATAATATTATTCTAATTTCAATTCTTAATCTACTAATGGTTTGAGTTTGCCTACCATAATACAATAATCTCTGTTTTTTGACGAAATACAATAATCTTAATTAATCAGGGTTATCCTTCAATGCAAGACAATGTATCTTTTCCAGTAGTATAACAAATAAGTAGGAGAAAAAGTAAAACCGATATTTCAGGTTTTCTAATCACGTAAAATATAAACTCTCCAGCAACTGAGAGGAGGAAACAACCACCCACATACACATAAAGTATTACAAAAGTATCTATAGTTAAAGGAAACTAAACATGTCTTTCGCCAACCCTCAAATTTTTAACTAGTTTTTAGTCTCGTGCGATAACTCAAGTTATTAACATTTTCATGTTATATATCATTTAATGTTGCATAACTTATTGATTATAACATTTAGTATACTAACTTAGGCTACGTAGCCGAATTTTATATTAAGCATGTTTCTAATTCGCGTAGACTTACTTAAAATACTTTTTAATATATTCGTATAGACGTGACGAGTCGGTTCTATAATCCCTCCTACCGTTATCTAGAAATTCCTGGAAATCCTTTGGGACCGTGTCCGTCGACATTTTTCTCCGTTAAAACAGTAATTAGTAAGGTCCAGTGGCCCACACGGCCACACTTTAATCCTAATTAGCTTATCCATACTACAAATCGGTGAGCAATGTTGGACTTGCTGGTGAGCTTGTCCTGATTATTTGAAATAGTAGTATCATATTATATTATATACTTCCTCCGTTTCTTTTTACTTGCAACAGTTTGACTTTTACACTATTCACCAACTATACTTAATTTATGTTTGATAATTTATAGTTAAGGAAAAATATATTCATGTGGGATCTTGTTGGATTCGTATGAATGTATATTTTCCAAATATATACTTTTTATAATTTTTATTTATCGGTAATTAAACTTATTGATGGTTGAAATTATGCATTGGCAGGCGTGAAAGTCAAACTGTTGCAAGTAAAAAGAAACGGAGGAAGTAGATATTTTGTATAAATTTAAGAATGATTATGAGTATTGTAGGGGATTTGGAAAATGAGGAGGTGTTTCTCCTTCTTCCTCCCTTAAAAATTATAAAAGTGTCATTATAATCTTCACCATTCACATATTGCAATTACAAAATAGTAGCTTCTCACTTGCTGGTATTTGCACGAGTAAAAGTATTATAAATTATACTTCGTTTATTTTATATGGACTTTGATTTTTTGCATTAGTCACATATTTTATTTTGAGCATAAATTTTTTCAGATACATAAAAATCAATGTTAGCAGACAAGATGTTATTGAATTTGTCTCGACGTATGTATAATTTCAATGAATTTTCTATAATTTTTTACTAAAGGATAATTAAATATATCAATAGTCAAAATTGTACATCGACAAATGTATAAGTCAATATGAATAATCTATTTATAAACAAATAGAGTATTTAAATATATTCTAATGGAGCTAGGTTAAAAGCTCATTTTTTTCAGAATTATTTTTGTTTATTTGAACTTAACTAAATTTATCTAAACTTATCTAAATTTAGTAAATATAACCTAACTTATCGAAACTTATTTTTTCTTGTAATGATTAAAAATAAGTTGAATAAAATAAAACCAAAAATAAGAAGCTTTAGCTATTTACATCATCTAGCTACAATATGATTCTTGTTCCTTTCTCCCCTCCTCCGCCGAAATTGCTAGCATTGTTTTCTATTGATTTACTATATCAATTTGTAGACAAAAGTGGCATTACACGATGACATTTTACAAAGGACAGAAAAATCATCTTGAATTCATAGGAGATGCTCTATGAAACATTAAAGCCAAATAGAAAAAGACAAAATAAAATTGGAAAATTGATCAATTCAGTGGTTTGCTCTCCTGGATACATGTTCGAGCTTGAATGCTTCCATAGAACTGGCTAGAGCTTTATCAATCTATAGTAGAGCATAATACCCATGTGATTCTAAAGCCATCATGCAATTGGTTGGCAGTAGCAGTCTAGCAGACTGAATTTCCATCAGAAAACGAAGGTTCAAGTATTGCCGCAATTTAAATGTTTGTTGGGGATGAGGGCAAAAGTTATAGATTATCTCTTTTAGTTCTGAATTTATTTGAATTGAACTTGTCTAAAATTATTGAACCTGATTAGAACTTATTTGACGTGATTGAAATTTCTTAAATCTGATTGAAATTTATCATAACTTATTAGATGGTTTTGGAACTTTTATCCATTAAATTCCCATAATTATCAATTACGAACATAGTACGAATAATCATCCACTAATAATATTGGTACTCCTTCCGTCCCAAAATGATGTTCCAATCTAGAGTTTTGGCATTATTCAAAAGTTGAAAAATCTTCTAATTTTTTCCCAATGTCTAAGATAAAACATAGTCGATCATGTGTGGTCTTGTTTGATTTGTTTCGGTTAATACGTACGAAAATCACACTTTACAATTTTTAATATATAATTTAAAATAGTAATGATACAAACATGCATTCAAAAACGTAAAAAGAAGAAATGAAAACATCTTTTTGAGATGAAAAGAGTACTTAATACTCCTAGCTAGTTATTTAATATAATAATATTTATAATACAAAATATAGATTATAATACAATAATAAAATAAACTAATATACTATCATGACACTTTTATTACACATTTAATACTAATCTACTAATTTTTAACTCTTCCGAACTTTAGTAGAGTCAATCGAAACTTGTTAGAATTTATGAGACCTGGTTGATTTTGATTGGATCTGATTGGAAACTAATAAAAATTTATTAAATTAGCTGAAACATATTTTTTAAGATGACGAGAACGCATCCTAAAACGGTTTTAATCAGATCCAAGTGACAAATCATATATACTTCCTCCATTTCGTTTTAAATGCAACAAATGGGTATTATTTGTGAGATATAAAATATTATTTTGTTACATTTAAAACGAAATGGAGGAAGTATATACTAGTAAAGTTATGGTAAAAGTTAGTTAATAGAAATAATGATTATGTAATAATTCTAGTTTTTGACTCTTAAAAAACTATCTAGAAGAAAAGAAGTATGTTCAAGGTGAAAGCTAATATTATTCTCAAAAGTTATTCGAAAAAATCGTATTCGAGTCGCATCAAAATATGGATTAATAATCTTACGTTGCCATCTCCACGCATGCTTGAATACAATCTTCGATTGTTTTCATTCAAACATGATAGTGAAAGGTGGTGCCGAGTGTGCCACCCCAAAGAAGACTACAATTAACGCGGCGATAAATATATTTACGTGAAGAAGAAAAATTCTTTCAGGAGTTTCAACACCGTCAAGTTGGACAACAAACCTTCATAATAATCATAGTATAAGTCAAAATTGGTTATGTTTTTTTGTGTCATGTGTTAATTTGACACTTTTGCCTCAGCTTATAGTAGTAGATGAAATGGCATATGAAAGAAAAACAACAAATAAAGATATGTGGCATAGGAGGTTGAAAGTCATCGCACGCAAATAAAAGCAAAATTTTTGTGTGGGTTTGTCCCGTTGAATGTTGATGTATTTGTATAGCTACAATTTTAGTGATGTCCTATCTAGTCTTCAATTTCATTATAGTAGTAGTAGGTGTTTTCTGTTTCTTTTTTTGATGTCTTCTCCACGTGGAACAAAATTTCACCTCTAAATATGTCATCTTAATTATTTCGAAAGTCTTCACAGGGATAAACAAGTGTATCAATACTCCCTCTGTTTTTTTATGTGAAAATATGCCTTGAATATGTTATAGTCGGGTTATCTTAAGAATGGCGACTCGCAGAATTCAACACGACTCGCGGCTAAATCTGCCGAGAGCTTACCGCGACTCGCGCTTTGCGAGAAAACTTTTGACGCGTGTTTTGTTAAGTATTATTAACCGGGTTAAATTCCTATTTAACCTAATAACGTTTACTCGACTAAGATAGCATATATAATATCTGTAACTCTATTTTTCCTCATATCATCATCAATAAAATATTCTCCCTCTCTCAGTCCGTGGATGAAGTCAAATTGGTGAACCACGTAATCTGTTGTCTGATTTTCATTGTTTTGCATTCATTATTTGTTTCTCTCTCACGTCTGTTATAACATTTTTTATATGTAATATTTGATTATTGAAAGAATTATCTTTCCTGATCATTCAAATGGGAAATAGCCAAACATATATAAGCCTAAGCTACAAACTAGAAAACAACTAATTGCATAACATAACTAACGGAGGTAATCAAGGATTACAAATCTTTAAGATATTTACACAAAGAATTTTCCACATATATTCTAACACTCCCCTGCAGTTAAAACGAGAGGTTTTCGGACGCTTAGACTGTCACGAAAATCTTCAAATAAGACTAAAGGAAGGCCGCCTTTAGTGAAGATATCTGCAATAATCTGATGTCGAGATGGTACATGCAAGACTCGTACGTACTTGCCGACGGGCAACCTTCTCGTATACGAAATGAATTTCCATCTCGATAGGCTTAGTGCACCTGGTGATTAAAAGGATTACCAGATAAATAAATGACACTATGATTATCACAATATGTCAATGCAGCCTTGTGTATAGGACAATGGAGCTCAAGAAGAATATTCTGTAACCAACAGGATTCCGAGACCACATTAGCAACACCCCGATATTCAGCCTCAGCACTGGATCGGGATAAGATAGGTTGTCGTTTAGCTGGCCTGGAGATTAAGTTGTTCCCAAGAAACACACAGTAACAAGAGTGGAGCGGCGAGTGTGTCAGGGTAGCCACCGCAATTAGCATCGATATATTAAATAAGAGTAGAACAAGATGATGGTTAGTTATGAAGGCCATGATCATTAAGGGTACCCTTAATATAGCGCACAATGCACTTTAACGTTGTCATGTGTTTCACCCAGGGATCATGCATAAATAAGCACACTTGTTGCACAATATAAAATATATCGGGTCGAGTAAAAGTGAGATACTGCAGAGCCCCGACAAGACTCGGAGAGAGAGTGGGATCCTCATATGATGAACTCGAAGTAGCACTGAATTTGGGCTTAGTGTCTACTGGAGTGGAAGAGGGTTTACAAGCTGGCATACCAGCTTGTTCAATGATTTCAACAACATACTTACGTTGAGACAAAAACATGTCACCCTTATGACGAGTGACAGCAATACCCAAGAAGTAACTTCAAGGACCAATTAAGGTCATAGAAAATTGAAGAAGAGCAAGAACGTCGGCGCAACTTAAAGAATATATGAACTGAAGAAGAACAACATCAACGAAATCAGTGGGCGGTGGAAATTTTCGGTTTTTTTAGTTGTTTTGGTTTGATTTTAACGTTGATTTAGTTTGTTTTAGTTACTCATGATAGATTTTAGGGTTTTCTAGAGTGTTTTTAAGATTTTTAGGATTTGGTTAGTTTATTTATGAATAATTGTATTTGATTAGTTATTGAGAGATTTGTTTGTTGTTTCCAAGTTCTAATTAATTTGTTTTGGAGGAGCTGTAGATCTGAACCCTTCCCTTCTTAATCTCTTTTGTTTTGGATTTAATTAGTTTAGTTTTCGAATTGCAGTATATTTCATTGTTTTTGGCTTCGTGTTTATGGTCATGTTGATGGTTGATGGTTGAAGGATGGCATGAAATTTTTTTTTTTGATAAAAAAGCAAAAATTGCTTCGGTTATGGTTTCCCATCCAACGCAAATAGCTTAGGCATTTGGGCCTTTTGCGTCAAATTCGGTGTCATACCCGACGCAAATTGCTCATCATGTACAAGCTTTTTTCACGATTTTCGTTGAACCTTTATTCAACGTAGATTAGTTATGACACTCACATTATTTCCCTTTAAAACCTTTCTCGGCAACTATCTTTCCAAACTTTAGATCTAGTTTGAGCGTTCGTTTTTCTTCTACTTCAATTAAGAGTATATAATAAATACTACCTCTATTTTTTTAGATGCAACATTTGATTATTTTAATCCACTTACCAAAAAAGACAAACGTTGCATCTTATAAAGAACGGAGGAAGTAATAGGTAAAACATCCTCAAGATATGAAAGTTAATATTCTGTAAATATATTATTCTCATAGCAATATAATGGTATCTCACTTATTATTATATACATTATATATGACTAATGAAAAAACCCACTCCGAGAGATGTACATTATTATCTTTCAGTTTGCGATGCAACCCTATTAGTCCATATACAATAAATTAAATAATCAAATGTTGCATCTTAAAAAGAACTGAGGAAGTAATATATAAATATCGTCAAGATATGAAAGATAGTAATCTATAAATATATTATTCTCATAGCAATATAATGGTATCTCACTTAATATTATATACATTATATATGACTAATGAAAAACCCACTCCGAAAGATGTACATTACTATTATCTTTATCAGTTTGTTATGTGACCCTATTAGTCCATATACAGTAATTGTTTTTTTTGGCTAACTTCGTTAATGAATTATGAGCCCACTTTCCACTAAACTTACAAAAGAATACTTTATCGTGATATCTTTGTTAATTAGGATCCCTGATCTAATATTGCATCATATACTTCCCTTTTCCCCTCGACTTTGTCAAGTTTTCACTTTTCACCAGCTATCGGATAATACTTATACATACATATATATATGTCCCCAAAACAACCAACGACCTATTGGCTTTGTGAACGTGCTGTATTTTTTTTTTTTTTTGTGTGGCTAATGTACGTTACCAAGCAGGATTTCATAAAGTTGGGAGATACGGAGATTCTGGATAAAAACATGACATATCCGTGTTTCGTTAAAAATTTCAAGTAGCTTTGAGGGCGGCTAGCTGTGATAAAATCACAAAATCTAATTATCCCAAATAACTCTAAACCTGAATTCTAATTAACAGTAGTTAGACCCTAATCAATTCAAAAACCCCACCTAGCCACCCTTAGATGCAGCTCCAACCTCACCCGTCCAGCCACCACGTCCACTCACTCATCACTCCATCCCTGAAACCACCCCCCCCCCCACCACTAGGGGCGTTACCCGACAAGAACTGGCTGGATTGGTGGTCTGGTCCGGTTTTGGACCCGTTGGACCGGAATTTGAATTTAAAAAAAAAAATTATTTTATTGGAATTTATAAATATTTATAAAATAGATACATTAAAATTTATTAATTCTAACAATAATAATCTTACAGTTAATCAAGAGTAGGTTGAGTAGGTTTTTTTAACTTTTTTTTACCTTGAAACAATTTTTTTTTAAAAAAAAAAAATTCCGCCATCCGGTCCGGACCGGAATTTTCCAGGTTTGGACCGGATCGGAAACTCGAAATCCTGATTTTTGGCGGACCTAGGACCGGATTAGAATCCTTGGTCCGGTCTGGTCCAAATTCCAATCCAATCCGATCTCAATTCCAGTTCAACCCTACCCTTTGCACACCCGACGATGGGGGTCCTTAGGTGGGGTCGTTGGGGATATAATTGATTAGGTCTAACTATTTAATTAACATTAATTAGAATAACTAGGATTATTTGTGATAATTAGGTTGATTTGGCTTTAGTGACTGACGAAAACTTAACAGAGTTAGTCATTAAGGACATTATTTTATGCTTTTTGTTAAGTCAGAAGGGAAAATAATGCTTTTCTAAAACAAGATGGGTACTTGATGAATTATATCGAGAAACCTAAGAGGTACCTGGTCAAAAAATAGAAAAGATATCAAAGATGGGACGTAAGTGGTGACCACCAAGGACGGCGGCATAGAATGGAAATGAGGATAACAACGAGCAAAACAAATGACGTGGGCCAAAATTTTTGCCAACGGAAGCGAGGGAGCTAGAAGCTCCTCCAAAGTTTAGATTGGAAAGGTACACGAAGTATAGGATTCCCTATTTGTTACAAAGAATACACTAACAAAGATTCTCATATTGTTGATTAATAACTAGGGAAGACTTAGAACCAGCAATTCTCTATCATTAGATGGATATTTCTAATCAAAATACTAAGGTACTTTTTAACTGTCCAGCAGAATTAGACACTTTCTAATTGTCTTAGCATTAGATTTTTATTGACAATATATGATTGTACACACACGTATAAGCGATGGTAAATGAAGTCTCTTATTAGACTGAAATCTATGGCATGTCGACCTACCCAACTTAGTAGCAAAAGAAAGCCATTGGGAGCGGGGAATTAAGGGTAAGCTCCATGCCTCAAAGTTTCTCTGATAAGGATTCATCTCACAACCTTGAGTAGTGAGATGCAATTCTTTTCTTAGTTGACTATATACGATCTGGTTTAGTAGTGTAAATATTTTCTTACATATATTTTTTTTTTTTATAGAAGTATATGTTTTAATAAAGTGTCAGTTTATGATACAGAGTACTAAATTATAACATGTTTCCAATGTTTAGACGCACTCACCTAGTTATATTGATTTGTCTACGTACATAGATAAATATGTGCATCTATCGCATATTCGCATGGAACTATGGAGGTAAATTTCAAGGTCCCAGAATATCATGGGCGGTATCAACAAGCAAGAAGAAAATCACGAATAGATTGGGAATCTACATGTACTCCATTAGTAGTTTAACACTTACCACGTTTGGCAAGACTTGTAATATGAACACATTTATAAACTGCAGGCCCTGATAAGCACTTGCATGAGTTGATTAAATGGAGATCCTTAAATTCACCCAAAAGCCGCATATAATAATCCACTACTACAGAATCTATGTCCTTCACTGCTTAGACATGCCCATTCGCAATCCACAAAAGTCAAAGTATGAGTAATTTATTTACTCATGGACAAGTAGGTTGCATGGAAGAGAAAATGGAAATTTATGTATATGATTAAGAAAACCTAATTACCCACGAAAGTGTTAATTTATTTAACGACGACTCATTTATTTTGAAACGACAAAAAATAGTAAATGTTTCATTTATTTTAGAAATGAGGAAATATTTCTTGTTATTTTGAAAAGAATCATGTTCTTGACAAAATAAATGTTAACAATTAGAGCTGCATCTCTTTAATTTTTCATACACTCATAGTGTTGATCGAGGTTCCTTTACCCTACTAGTTAGTTTGTCAAAGTCTAAACCTAAATGTTGGAGTAAAATTAATCTTACCTTTGCTTCCTATCGATATATATCTGTTTGAAAAATGCACCTAGTTCGCTGAATTTTGATTGAATTTTTATTTTGATTTATAATGGAAAAAGTATCATGATATGAATTTTATTCATTGAGCTATACAACATAGTTTTTTTTGTTTTTTTGTTAATAGGCTACAAAAGATTTTTGACAATTGATTTTAGAATAAGGTGATTAGCTAGTCATATATGATTTATTTTTAAATAGAATTAGAAATAAACTTGTATTCTAAATAAAACATCGTCTTACCTGCGGTTGGATAAAAGTTATTTCTAAACTAACTCGAAATAACCAAGTTTTTTTTTTTTTGGTGAAAATGGAAAGCATTAATTAAGTACTAAAAATAGAGTTATTACAATCCGAGATGTATGTAGACATGCAAAAATCAGGGGGTTGTGGAAACTCCCTAGTAATGTTCATACAATCATCTAAACTTCTAGCTTTTTTCGCTAGACAATCCGCAAGCTTGTTCCCTTCTCTTCTTGTGTGCTCGACCTTCACTTCATTAAGCTTTTGCAAGAGCTCCCTACATTCAAGAATTAGAGGAGTAATGGTACACCAATGATTAGAAGTTTCATACAAAGAATTAATCGCCACCCGGTTATCGTTGATTATCACGCAATTTTGGATCCTCCTTTTGTGGCAGAGGAGAAGCCCCTCTCTAATACCCAGCAGCTCAGATACAAGGCTGCTGGCTGCATACGTAGTCCGCACAAAGCCGCGGATCCATCGCCCCTCTGGATCTCTAAGAACACCTCCTAGTCCCATGGGTATTTCATCAGACCCAAATGAAGCATCCGTGTGTATGAAAAATTTCGGTTGTGTTTGTATAGATGGAGATTCGACAGATATCTCATCCAATGGGGTAGGTTGTGTTAGAAGGATATATTTCTTCAAGTCCCATGCTTGCCTCTTGGCCATACTTATTATCTTTTCTAGGCTCCTAGGTTCTTGGTTAAAGATAACGTCGTTGCGTGACTTCCATATTTCAAAACAAAGGAGTGGAAATAGGACACTCCATTCTAATCCATGGACAATCTCATCACACTTGACATTGGTTTCTAACCACTCACTCATTGGTCCGTCTACTAGGTGGCCTGGGGATAGTTGGTTCCAAACTCGGCTTGGGACACTACACCCCCTAAGTATGTGGTTACTATCCTCGGTTTCTCTATCACAACAAGGGCATATCGGGGAGGTGGCGATTTTTCTAATGTAAAGCAGGAGGTTGTGGGGTAGTCTATCTCGCCACACTAACCACAGGAACAAGGTAACTTTTGGTTGTGTTTTTGTCTTCCACAGCCATTGGATGTTAACATCCTCGGCCCCTCTCCAGGTCTTTAAGCCATCCTTGTACGCTAAGGCAAGAGAGAAACCTTTGTGTGTGACAAAGGTGGATGAGAAATAACCAAGTTAAGGTTGGGATTCCTAACTTATTTGATCAAATAACTTCACATGATTAACTCGTCTAATTACATGTGTTAAGTTAAAATTTTCATTCCAATATTAAAATAATTAACTTTTTTTTAGAACTTGTTTGACTTAATTATGAAGAAAGACCCTAAACATTACCACAATAATTATGAAATTTGGTTACAAATATTAAAAAGAGGTTATATTGGTAGGTCATGCTATTTTGAAAAACTCTAAACACGCATATTATTAGTGAATTTGCTCTTCCAACATCTTTAACGTACACCAGAAAATCAGTTAGGATACTTCATTTAGATTTTCTTGTTAATTACATTTTTCAGTTTTTTTCTTGTTAATTAGGATAAAATGGGTCAAAACACATTATACATGTAACATGTTTAAGTTTGAGATTTTCTTGTTAATTACATTCTTCAAAGTTCAACCTTGTTATTGACTTAATTATGTATCCGAATTACTCTATCCGACCTATTTGTCAGCCTTATCCTAAAACACTCATTAATTGAAATCTTATTAGGTCGCATGGAAGTGATGGTTGTGTCTCTATTTTGGGCCCCAAAGTCCCAACCTCTCAAAATTTCCATCCCCCCACAAGGCCCTATCATTGCACTTCCATTATGTCTTTCACGCCCACACAAAAGTGCCACTGGTCAATAGTTGTGACAATGTGACTAGTTGTGAGTTAGTGATGCACAAAAATGGTCCTGCTGAGCTATAGAAAAGGTTCTATGCATCTTACCACTTCGGCGCCTTCTATTTCCGGGCAGCCCGGCCCTTTTATTCTTCACATAAAAGTTATTATCAAAGCTAGCACGGGGACGTGGTGGTGGGCAGTGCCCGACTTTAAGGGGAGCATCTTAAACGACAGCTCATAATCTTTTTTTTGGATCCCCGTCTTTTTGACAAGAAGTACGATAAAAAATATTTTAACTTTTTTAAGCGAGTTGCTTTTCTTATAAGTAAACTACCCTATTTTTAATATTTTTCTATCACTTCATTTAGTTCTCAACTCCTTCTCTCCTAGTCTCACGGCTGTGACTCTTTAGATTTTTCAATTACGTTAAAAAGGAAAAAAAAAAAAAAACAAGAAGAGTTAGCTATCATGTATTTCATAATGTTCATGAACTTTATAATAGACTAGTATAAAAGTTTTGTGGTTGTGATGGTTGAATTTAAAAATTCATGTAATATTTTGTCGATGAATTATTTATAAAATAAGACTATTAGTTTTCGCTCCGGGACAAAACTGTTGGTGGGCCAGAGAGGCAGAGATTAGGGCCACCCTACCATGAAACACGCTCAACAGGCTGGCTTTCTAGCCATGTCCAGCTAAACAATTGCGGGCTTAACCCAGCCTATAGCTCTTCGGCAAAAGTATACAAGGGCCAAGTGACACAAGAAGAAGTATTCTATCTAATTTGGGTCGTTTAATATGTCTATGGGCTTATTTCAGGCCACATCCTTTTTATCAAGTATGTATAGTTTGGCCTGGTTACCATTGTGGGCCATTTCAACCAGTCAGTCAATGAATTATTGGACCGACTCACTTGTCATATGACTACAACATTCTGGCTATGATCATGAAATATGAGAGGTTTTACCGTCCATAAATGCCTTAGACCCTTTTAATGTATAGGGGAACTTTGTGTTTAGGCCATTTTCTATAATGATCCTTACATTTACACGGTTGTGTCAATTTTACTAGAGGTGATCACGGGCCAGGCCGCTTTTTAAAAAATTGCCTATTGGTCGGGCCAAAATTTTGTGCCCAAAGCTCGCTATTTCGGGCCAACATGAGCGGGCTTTTTGGCCCAAAATCAGTCATGCCAAAAAATAGACTAAAAAGTTATTTTTGGCCTGCCCAAAGCAAAAAAAAAAAGGGCCCGACTCGACCGTGGGCCGAAAATTTCTGCCCAATAAGTGTGTCAGGCCGGGCCAAAATGATCAGTTTTGAATTTAACGTAGTTCCATTGAGCATTTGAGTTTACCCAGTGGGTAGGTTAGTGACAAAGGAAAAACTAGGTCGTCACTAGCTTCCTAAAATCAAACAAACCTAACTAAATCACTAGACTAAGTAAAGTGATAAGTAAGGGTCGAAATCCACAGGGAATAGCAAGAAGAACACCAATGTTGCTAATTGTTGCAAACTAAGACGAAGATTTAGCAAAAGGTTTGGTTTGTTAAACTAAGAACTAGATTAAGTAATCAACTAAGGTCTTAAGAAAAAGCTAAATGATTAGACAAGAAATTGATTGATAAAAACATTGGGAGAAGGGGATAAACACCTTCCAATCATGATTTAGGAAGTAAGAAATGCGAAGTGTAGGGGAAGGATCAAATAACAAACCCTCACTCAATTCTCACTCTCATGAGCAATTAAGTAAGAAAATAACATAAACATCAACTCTAGTCTCCTCTCTCAACTTGACTAAAGCATAAATCAACAAACATCCTAATTCTAGAATGCAAGTAGATAATAGTTATGCTATTGATCGATTAAGAAACCCAAAGAACCCCTATCTTCTTATTCAAATACCAAAATCAATCATGGTTGGGTTTTCACCCCAACCCCCAACTAATTAACTACTCACTAATCATTATATCATCATAATAATACTAATAGAAGGAGAAAGTGAATCAAACATGAACAACTAAACAATCAACACACCAACTAAATCAAGATTAAGATAAAAACTAAAATCTAAACATGGGTTAAACTAATTTTAGACAAAACTTAAATAAACAAAAAGATAAGAGTATAAGAAGTAGAGAGAAGAGGAGATATTACTTAAACCATGAAGAAGAAATGAAGACCTTGCATAAAAACCATAATTTTTGTCATAATCCAAGCTACAAAACCATGAAAATCTACTTTCTCTCTCTAGAACCTTACTTTCTCTCACTAGATTAAGCTAAGAACTCTCTAAAAATGATTTACTGGAATTAAAGTTAATTTGTCATTAAGTGAAAAAGGTATTTATATCCCCACAAAAACGAGGCTAAAATCAGCGTTTAACATAAAAATATCGCAAATAACAAGGAGCGCCCGCTCCTTGTAAAACAGGAGCTCTCGCTCCTAACAAAATGAGGCGCTGGAGCGGGAGCTCTTTGGTAGCTCCTAGGTCGCTCCAAAGTTTCTGCCAACAAAAGTGGCTGCCCAGCAGGTGGGGAGCGCCCGCTCCTCAATATAAAGGAGCGCCCGCTCCTTGTATTATGTGCTCCAAGGAGCGCTTGCTCAATGGTAGCTCCTTGGTAGCTCCAAAGTTTCTGCCCTCCTTTGCCATCCTCAACGCATAAAGGAGCGCCCGCTCCTGTTTCCTTGAGAGCTCTCGCTCCTTTGCTCCTCATGCTAGGAGCTCCAGCTCCTTGGTGGCTCCCTCCTAGCTCCAACTTTCTGGTTTGCTTTGTCATGTACAGGGACGTTCAGGAGCGCCCGCTCCTCTTTTACAAGGAGCGCCCGCTCCGTTTTCCTTTCTGCCTTTTTCCTCATAAACAAACACATCAACAATAGTTAGTGGTCAAAGGAGAGGGGAAAGAACCATGAAATTTCATCTACCTAGCATGCATTGTTAGAGGATGAAAAATGATGAAATTAAGGGGAAAAGTGCATTTGGATCCAAAATTATCATGTAAATCTTGCCAAAATATGCATATGAGTGAGACCAAATTCTCACTCATCAGTTAGCCCGCCGAGAGATCTAACGATCCACAAATCCCCAAAATTTTCTTTTATATTGAGGATATATAGATAAATCTATATAAATATATTAAAAGGCATTCCTAAACAAGGAACGGTGCCACGTCGCGCTCTCCCTAAGGAAGTTTTAGTTCATGTAATTCATATACAATTAAAAAAAATTAGAAATTGCATGGTATAGGTTTTGATCCCATGACCTCAAGTTCATATACTAAAGTTTTAACCACTAGACCAAGTTGTATTTAGTGCTATCATTCTAAAGTACAATATTGATAAATGAAAATTTTCCTTATCCGGGACTTAGCCCGGACCTAAAAACTAGTTTATTATCTTATTAACTGAAAACATATTTTGGTTTTGTAAATGACTTTTGTTCAAAGTTTTTTATTGTCGTTTGAATAATCTATAAATGAAGTCATACAAAAAATATATGTGTATATATTTGGTTTGATAACATGCTACTAATTCTTCTTTTGCTTCCGGTAAATCAAAAGGCACTCTCGTATTATGCTAGAGAAGAAATTATAAAAACAACAAACCCTTTAGGTTGCCGCCACAAATTCCTTCTCTAAAATTCGTATTTTGACTGCGCCTCAACTATATAATTGTAAACCCTATTCTTGCCAACCCAAATTCCATCCCAAAACCCATATTCTAATTGTGCCTCAACTATATATATACGTCCACCGTTCTAAAAAAAGTGAAATACTTATCTCTTTTTTGTGAGAGCTTTTTAATAGAATCGTTTCACTTATTTAAGATTGGAGGAAGTGTACATACACATGTATTAAGTGTTTCGCGAATCATCTAGAATTATGTTCTCCCGATCACATTTTTTTCGCACATTTGTAACATAATTTACTCAAATAAGCAAAATATATAATGTACAAACAAATTTGAGAGTGATCACTATAAAGATTTTATATACATATATTCTTATTTAGGCATAGTAGCTTTTTTTCAATGCGTTGAAAGTCTTTTTGAGAAAAGAAAAGAGAAAGAAATGAATGAGTAGTTTATTCGGCAACTTCAATTTCAACCAAAGGAGAAAAGTTGGTCAATTAGCATATAACTAACACATCACAAACTTATCAACGATTTCATCTAGTATAATCAAAGATCGCCGTTGTTGTCAATGGATTTAAACGTTCAATACGAACCGTTAATATTACCGGCCAGATTGTCAAATAAGCTTAAAGAAAAGCTAATTCATATGCCACCCATGTATCCTTCATCACTTCACTCCATACACACAATTCATCCATGAGACATTTGATAATTAGTCAACATAAAGATTTTTCTAGCCTATTAGGGTTTTGCGTGTGATTATTTTTGGAGTAGGAACGTTACTCCTTGCGTATAATTTGACATCGAGTCTCGTATATATCACTACTTTTTTTTTTTTTTTTTTTTTACTTGTAGCTGATTGTACATCAAGAAAAAATATCATAACAGTTCAAACTTAACTTCTTTCTCTTGCCCCTTGCTTCCTTCCCCCTGAGGGTTTAGGGGGTAACGTTCCGCTTAATAGGGGAGTGGGGGTCTGAGGGAGGGGGGATTTGATCCCCAGCCGTCGCCCGTTCAATTTCCGTAAGGAAATTAAATGAGGGCGTTCCTTTTCGGCGCGTCTTGCCGAAAAAAAGCGAAATTCCTTCCCGCATGCTTAGCACTCCTCCTTAAGCAAACAAGTAAACATGCAACCAATAACTTCGTCTATCTATCAAGGTATCTTATTGTATTCCGTATGGAGCCACCTTCTTCACTCGACAATTCACAATTCAACCAAGAAGCTAAAGATTCTAAATCAACCATTGAAAGAAACGGCAACACTATTTAAGTTCATTCTCATCAATAATTTTTGTGACCCCACTACAAAATTCGACAAATTACTTGCATATTATTGATCTTTCACATTGAATCGTTGTTGACTACTTTAATTTGTAGACAGAGTGATTATGTGAAGTATGGCCGACTAAATCTTTTTCCTGCTGAAGCCAGTGAATTGTAGAAGAAATTCTATTTGTGGAATATTACCAAAATTTTCAGCCTTAATCTTATGGTTGTAATTAAGCTAGAACCATCAAGGATGACTCATGGATACCATCAGATAACATTTACATGGTCAACAACTCAATACCTAGCAACACTTTTAAAGAAGATAGTTAGAGTCTCCTGTTTAATTGAAACTGACAGAGTATAGATCTATTCTCGAGGTTTCAACCATCAACTTAACTTTTAGTTGAGTTGGTCCGTGACAAAAAGGTCACATGTTCGAATCTCATTCACCCCTCCATTCTCAGTGGAATATTTAGCGCCAGATATGAGGGAGCATGTGTTGCATCCATACATCAAGCCCAAAGGGCTCTTGCTTCAGGGAGCGTAATAGAATATAGATCTATTCCTAAGGCCTCAACCATCAACTTACACTTTTGATTAAGTTGGTCATTTGACAGAAATTGCATTTTTTATTAATCGTATAAGGTTATTTGGTTTCAAATATCTCCCATTTTTTCTTAAGAAAAAGGAGTTTATAAAAGTAGGCTTAAATGAAAGTGTTATCAGTTATGCATCATATCCTTAAGAACAGCAGCAATAAACCAAATATTCCATCATACAATATTTTATATTATAATATGGGGCCGGGTAAAGTGTACAAGTTTTTCTAAAAGATTTCTATGACCGCATACTTAATTGTCAAATATTAATTTTCTTTCGAGAACTTAAGGTTGCATTTTGACCTTTTAAGCATGGGATGGCCAACTTAAGATGAAGATCCCTACTTAATCCGATTGCTAACGATGGGGAGTTCAAGGAAAGCCGAGTTTCAAGATCAATACTTGAAAAAAAAAAATTAAGGCTGTGTTCTCTTCTAATTTTTTTTTTCCCGAAGTTATCAAAACTAAATTCATCAATTTATAGGAGCATATTAGATTTTGTTAGAGCTTATTTAAGTTTATTATAAATTACTGAAACTAATTTTATAAAGTCAGAATTTATCGAAACTTATCCAAAGTTATTAAAACGGTTTTTTCACCATATACGCTTGGTAAATTGAAAAATTCACCATATATCCTTGTGTTTTAAAAAAATGTGCACGAACTACCCTTTTCCTAATGGAGGTTGAGTCCCTATTTGCATTATTTACAATATTATCATTATTAACCTAATTAACCCTCCTTTCACCCTAACCCTAATTCCCTAATTAACCTAACCCCCTAACACTAATGCCCTTAACCCTAACTAGTTAACCTTAATAAATGAAACTCTATATCTCACCGCCAAAACGACTTTTTTAAAAAAACCGAATTTCACCGACGATCTTCAAGGAACACGAACTTCGAGAAACCCATCAAAACGAGTACCAATATGATGGTATTCTGGACTGGTTTCCCGAGACGATCTTAAACGACCGGTTTCTCCTCCAAAATGATTTTTTTATAAAAACAGACGCCAACGCTTAAAGAACGGAAACTTCGAGAAGCCTATCAAAACGAGTACTAATACAACACTATTTTGGGCACGCTTCTCGAGACGATCTTAAACTGCCGATCTCACCACCAAAACGATCGATATTTTTTTTTGAAAAAAAGGAGGCCACAGACGAACCTCAAGGAACACGAATTTCAAGAAGCCGAAGAGTACCAATATGACAGTATTCTCGACACGTTTTCCGAGGCGATATCAAACGACACGATTTTTCACGGTCGAAATGATTTTTTTTTTCAAAAACGGATGTCACCGACAATAATTAGTCCATCAAAACATGTACTAATACGACAATAATTAGTCAGTATTAGTAGAGGAGAAAGATGACGATTTTTATAAAAAAAAAATGATTGGGGTAACTAGGTTAACATTGGCAAAGTCGTAAATAATGACAAACAACGAGTTAATATCCATTACCATTAGAAAAATGGTATATGAAAGTTTTTGGAAACTAAGGGGTATATGGTGAATATTTGAAACGAGTATGAATTTTTTGATTTGTTAGGAATATATGATAAAAAAAAACCATAACTAAAATGACCTACAACTTATTAGTTAATGAAAATTTGAAACTCATTTAATATTATTAACGACCTAAAACTTAATTTTTTAAGGTGAAGATATCATACCCTAATTATTTTATCCACAAATGCAAGACTCATCAGATTTCATTATGTGATTCTCAGCACAATAATGATTTCAGATTTCTGTATTCCATCCCTATCCCTATAATGTTTCATGGCACAGTATAATTACGAGAGTAGTAGTACTATTAATTTGGTTTTGGAATAAAAACAACAAAATTGTCAATTTGTCAGATCCCAAAAGTGGAACCTAAAAAACAAGCACGATCCAAGACAGATAATGAGATGACCTCTTACATGCTAAATTCTTAGGAAATTTTTGAAGTGACATTTAAGAACTTATCATAAAAGTCACCAATATGAAGTTACATTAGGAGCAATAAGTACTTATCAAGCAAACAAGTTCAGATTGGACAGAAGTTTAGCTAGAATTCTTGATAAATCTTCTTCTAATTATTATTCTCTTCTTTCTCAAAAAATTATTATTCTCTTCGTTTCTTTTTTCAATTTGACTTGTTTTTTCTCTTTATCAAGAAGAAAGAATATAAGAAAATTAAATGAATTAGAGGGAGTATTACTATTTATGCAATTCAAACTTGTAGAACTATAACTATTACGTCTAGGATTATTGACGAATGTGAAACTTCCTAACAAGGAAAATACTTTCACATATGTGGTAGGCCATATTCTTCATTATATTAAACAAAAAATAAATATTTTTCTTTCCCGTGAAGAAGAGGAAATGTTTTAGGAGACTATACTGCTTTGTATCTAGTTGAAAATATCAAAGCATACTTCTTAATACTTCCTCCATTGCAGAATAGTTGGAACACTTTTCTTTTATGGTAGTCCCAAATTAATTTGAACACTTTCATTTATATTAATTACTTTTCTTACAATCTTTTGGCTAACTTTGTCAATAAAAAAATACCTAATTTTTCTCTCCTTCAATAAAATATACTTAACCAACTCTTATCACATCTACTTTTTAATAAAAATAACATTTAATAATCATATTGTAACTTATCACCTTAAACTACGTATCTCAATAATTGTTCAGATATTTTTGGAACGGAGAAAGTAGTAATTCCTTTTTCTTATATTGTGCAAATCTTGTGGAATCTTTATAGCAAACCTGGGTGTGCCATGTACCATGCTCATGGTACACCCAAGGCTATTTTCCCCAGATGAGCAAAATGGGCAAATGAGCAAATGAGCAAAATGAGCAAATGAATAAAATGAGCAGGAGCAAGTATTTCTACTCATTTAAGAAAATGAGCAAACTTGAATGAGCACAAATACTCATTTAAGAAAATGAGCAAAACTTGAATACGCACAAATTATGTAAATGAGCACTGCTCCACACCACCACCACCATGAACAAACTACTTTCTCTCTCCTCACAACTAGTATTATAATAACATGCAAATCAAATTATCAATATAGGAAGAAAAGAGAGAAAATTACAATCTCATCATATTCATCAAATCCTATAACTTGCAACCTGTGAAACAATTTCGAATCATTTTGATTTCGAAATTTCAGATCTAGATCTAGAAGTTTTGATTTCGTGATTTGGCGAGAAAGAAGAGCGAGAAAGCAACCACCATCGTTTTCGCCGGAAGAAGACGACGCTTTATCGACGGAAATGAGCAGCAACAAAAGTAGCGGCAGCATCGCCGGAAAAAATGGCAGCGAAGCACGCGGAAGAGGAGAATACGCGGAAGAGGAGATAGAGTACTCGGAATTACGAACGTGCCCCTAAAGTTCCAATTAATCACGAAAATCCCCCTAGGTGTACCATGCTCATGGTACACCCAGGTGTACCATGAGTGGACTCCAAATCTTGTATTTAGTTGTTTGGCTACTTGTTAGCTAAAAGAGGTTAGTAAAAGATTAGATACTTAAAGTTTAATTTTATTTAGTAGATGTTAGTTTAGTAAACAATTATAGATGCTTTTAAAGTTACTCTCTCTTTTTGTAAGTTAAACGTAATGATCTTTAATACTTTCATTAGGTTAAAATTTGATTCTCTTTTATTCAATATTTCTGTACATATAGAAAAATGCATGTTAACCTTTTAAAGTTCGTAAACTTATTGAATCACATTTTCTCATTAATAAATAAGAAAGAAAAGGAACACACAATCATATGGACTCTCGTGAAATCAAAGAAAAAGTACAACAAACTCTAAACAAAAATGATAGCAAGATACTACAAGGAGAACCAAATTACAAAGGCAGGAAGAAAACAAACGTAAATCCAATGAACATTAATTATGCCGTTCATAAATATATATACTCAACAAAAACCAATGCAATGAGTCTTGAAGAAATCCCATTTCTCATGGATTCTTATAAAGATCCAAGTTTCTGAACGGTCACCACCCTCTGTCTATGATACTTTGTTATACAAATTTGTTGCACCACGCATTTCTAGTAATGGAAAAGCAGAAGAAGAGAGGTTGATAGAGCAATTTGAGGTCGGATTAAGGTTTTGGTATAAATGAATTGAGATTCTTTCAATATGTTCTCAACATATTTACTTATAGAAGTTGAAATTTATTGAGGTGTTAACCCGCATTTGAGCTTGTCCCATATTGAACAAAGAGCGAGAATGACTAACATATAAGGTTAATGGCCTAATCCTCCTATTGCCAATTGGTTTTAGGATGAAATCTCATCAGAGCTTGTGTGTGTTCACTCTCTGACGTTTAACCCACATGCGAGCTTATCCCACATTGAAGAAAGAGAGAGAGAATGACTAACATCTAAGGTTAATGGGCTAATCCTCCTATTATCAATTGGTTTTAGGATGGAACCTCATCAGGACTTGTGTGTGTTCACTCTCTCCTCTGACGAGAGAGAATGACTAACATTTAAGGTTAATGGGCTAATCCTCCTATTCTCAATTGGTTTTAGGAGAGAACCTCATTAGAGCTTGTGTGTGGTCACTCTCTCCTCTGACGTGGGTGTGTGCAGGTCCAATGACAAAATTTGTCAAGATTCTTGATACCCAACCTGTAAATAAATAATGGGTCGAACTGAAACTGACCTAGTTGGCTCAAGGTTTTTTTTTACTCTTTTCTTTCCCTGGTGAAAATTAATGAAGGATCAAAATTCGAAAATTTACCACAAAAGTTATTTGTCACATAGAGCCTAATGCATGTGAGAAGGCAAAGATAAACATAAACGAGGTCGATCATATATATGAACAGGAAGGACAAGATTGATCACAAATCACAATCACATAAAGACATACATCCGGTACTTCAACTTGCATATGCACATATATTATTGTTGTATAACTTGTCATTTGTCAAATTCAAGGTTGTCAACTTGTCATTTCTAAGAAAGATCATATAGTAAATTAAATTCACGGGAGAATGTTTTTTTAGTCTTTTAACAACAAGAAAAAGGAATAGAAAATCACGGGATGATGTTCATGATCAAAATCCAATGAACTAAACACAACCACGTACAAGAGAATCAAGGAATCCTCTACTAGATAGAGTGTTTTCTTGGACCTACTAAAAGGAATTCCTACGTACCATATGAAGCTATGCACTCCAAGATAAAGTTTAAACATTAATTAATTAAACTCGTATCTTGTAATTAAGTGCTTACTAATTAAGTCATACTTAATGATATAAATGGTTAATTGATTGGTTGTATTCAATTAATCATTGTGCTTATATGATAATGGAATTTTTGTTCTCCATTCGGGTGAACTATTTCTTTGTAAGTTTGGTGTCATCTTTTATACTTTATAGTTAATCCATTGGAATCAAATAATGCAAAGATTGCGAAAGAAAAAACTTAATTATATAATACATATACTCTATCTGTTTTGAATGATATGTTCTAATTAACTTTATATAATATGAGAAAAAGTGACCAAGATGTATATATGATAATAAATAAACGATCATTTTGAATTATAATAATGTGATAAGAAGAATGCACAATAAAAAAGTGAGAGTATGTTTTCTAGGTAGAGATTAATGCAAATGAAATTGAGCTCACATTTCTAATACAACTTCTGTGAAACTTTATTAGCCAACGTTTTCACTCTTTCACTTTTAATTTTGGATACAACCCAGTATTATATAAATCTTTCTAATACTTGTCAACAATGGTCTCATGCTCTCGTTCCTCTAAATAAGAAACTATCCCACTTTTATTTGAGGGGAGATAATACCCCACTAAAGCTTTGTTAAGTTTTGTAAACATAAATTAAGTTTTAATAAATATCAATAAACTATATTAAAAAAAAGAATGGAGAATCAATATAATTAAATAATTACTATTCAATAAATGATTATGAAGTGAATAGGGTTTAACTCCGATCACATCTACCGTTTCAATAAAATAAATATCTAACATTGCATGCTCTAGTAACTTATATCCAATAGAACTTATTCATCTAACATTATCTCCCCCGAATTGTTGTATAAGTAACTTTGTAGCGGATTGTAATAACTTTGTGTTCGAACATATTTAAGTAATGCATTTCTTTTCTTACCAAAAAAAAAAAAAAAACATTAAACAATAATTTATCATCTAACATTGCATGCATGCTCTAGTAACTTATATGTATAAAGAGTAATTTGAGATGAAAGGTGTTAATTCATGTGTATACAACTAATAAACTATTTAATTCCTTTTCATTAAAAAAAAAGCAAAATTGTGAACAATATTATATGAAAGTAAATGTATTAGCTAGCTAGGTTTACCACATAATACATGTTTTTAGCCTTTATATGGCAATAGTTTAAAGTTTTAAGAGGATGTATATCCTTTTTGCTCGTATTATATCTTTAAAGTGTTGATAATTTGCCGACATGGAGTTATTCCATTCAATTTGAAAGCATGCATGATATGGATATAAAGAGGGGTCTTCGTTTTGTAGTAGATAAAATAGATAGAATAGATCACCATGTGTCATGTTATGACTAAATACATTGATATAAGGGGGTTTTTCAACCAAAGTGCGTGGGTCTAAATAGTGATGAGTACGAATCAATGTAATAGCTAGGAAACTTGGTGGTTGTGATTCTTATCTATTTATTTTTAGCACATTTACCAAAAGGGACAACATGATAGAAATACACTTAATTACCATAGTTTTTTTTTTTTTTTTGTATTTTCACCCGGTTCACCCTTCGGGCTACATCCGGATCGAGGCCAAGTTCGGGGTGGTTAGGTTTCATTCCTCTCCCAAGGGTGTTGCGGGGATTCGAACACGGGTCCGTCCTACCAAAGCCAGTCCCCATCACCACTGGGCCAACACTTACTTGGTATTACCATAGTTAGTAGTTAGTTATATATGATGTGCAACTTACCTTTGATATCTTGGTATGAAAAAATCAAGGATGTCGTGGTTTAGTTGTTAAGATTGAGGTGCTGTGAACAATGACCACATATTCGATTCCCTCTCCCCTTCTTTGTACCTTGTACTGCTTTCGTGGTTCATATGGATCAAAAAAAAATTTACTTGGTATAAAAATAGTATTTCCTTCGCTATAAAATAAGTGATCGAAATATTACTTTTTTTATGTGAGAGTTTTCTAAGACAGAAGTTTCACTTATTGTAAAAGAGAAAGTATAAGTTATATATTCGTTTAACAATGGATTGATCATGTGGTTTTGAGTTGATGAAGACTTATAACAACATAACCTACATCTACCTTTTCCAAAAAATACAAAGGAAAAAACATATGTACCCTACATCTAACTATTCAAGTGTGTGTAAGAAGAGAATCTTTGCATATCAATTATAGTTTATACAAAAATTGAGTCTTCTAAATTATTATTCTGTCCTATAGTTCTTGTGTTTGTTGTGCACAAACCAAGGGGAAAGTAACAAAATTTTAAAGCGGTGCCTAAGCAAATTGAAAGCGATGAAAAGAAACCATTTGACTATGTCACCCATAATACTTTGTTTTCTAATGTTTAGCTCCAACATACAAACTCCTCAATTAGAAGAAGCTTCAACATATGGTTTAAGTCATTCAGTCCGTCCTTAAAATTCCAACACAAACTGCTTTTTGAAAAAAAATTCACTTCTTACTTGAATTTACCTCGATATCCGTAAATCTTAAACTGACTTAGCTTTTATAAGAGCACACTAATACAGAATCATAATTTGCACCAGACCTAGGACCATCATTTACGTCGGACATCAGTCCGACACCACAGGTCTCATCGCAAATTTGGGAGACATGATCTGCATCAGACAAGAGCACGACTTAAATTTTGAGCTATTTGCGTCGGATGCAACACAAGTCCGACGCATAAGATCCACCTAGCCAGCACCAGACATCTTCATGCGTCTGTCATTTACATCACATTATGATCTACATACGAAGCAGATGGTTACTCATCAGCGTCGCATCTAGCTTAGCATGCGACACAAATGATCTCCACAACCCCGTACACTAGCAGCTAGCAGCCTAGCAGTCCTTGCACAATAGGTCATATGCGTCGCATGTGTGCAATATCCGATGCAAATGGTTACTCATCTGCGTCGCATATAATCCTATGTTCAGCTCAGATGATAAGGATTTGTTTTTATTTTTTATTTTTTACCATCTTTTTTTCATATACTAAACATCAAACATTAAAACTAAACGAACATATATTAATAATTATGAGTAGAAAATTCGGCAGAATCTCCTTTGTATTTTGGACAACCTAAGAAATCGTTGGGAAATTTTTTCATAAATAACCAAAACCTATTCCAGTACATATCAATCAAGCAACCAATATTGCTATGAAGCAACCAACCAAGGTCAAATCATCAAAATATTGTTCAACCTACAGATACAAATACTGATATACTAACTAGCTAGTTTCTTGATTGAGGGATTGTCGGCGAGGGTGAGGGTTTGCAATCGTAGGATAGAGAGAGAGTGAGAGTGTGAGTTTAAGAGTGAGTATGCTTAGTGCTCGAATAAGTGTGCCGTAGGAAAAAATAATCTAGGCCTACATCATTTGCGTCGAATGGGGACAAATGTCCGACGAAAATTACTTTTTGCATCGCACCAGAGCAACATACGATGCAGATAGGGGATCCAACCATGTGCGTGTTAACTGAAGTGATGTGTGTCACATCTCCTTGGCACGCAACACAAATCATGGATCCAACCATGTGCGTTGCACGTAAACACACATTCGACGCAAATCGTTTTCGTCATTTCCGTCGCTTCCTCATTATCAAGCGACGCAAATGACCCTACCACTCATTTGTTGCAATTGTTTGCATCAGACGTTTTCTTATGTCTGATGCAAATGAGCTCTTCCTGAGCATTTGCTCCAGTTCTTCTAGCGTTTCGACGCAAATAGGCTGACGTAATTATCATTTTTCTACTAGTGGCAATTATTAAGCTCCACTCTCTTGCATGTATAGTAGCATACTAGCATTAAAAACAATGGTAATGGTAGCACTATTGAAAGGGAACGAAGTGAACTTATCTAAATTTATTACTTGAGTATTGTAATCCAAGCAACTATATAGTACGACCTGTATAAGTCTTCCTTTTGATAAAAGATGTAGAATCATGGAATATTTACGCATACAAAAGCTAAAGTCATGGATTTGGAGTTGTATTCGGTGTGATTTCAATTTTCAGTTAATTAAGTTTTATTATGCAATTTTTCGTCAATTTTCTAGATGTGTAATTCTAACATCTAATAGTTCATCTACCTTATAAGATATTAAAGGTCAATTATATATTTATAACATAAATTAGAGTTTTTGTCAGAAACAACCTTTTAAAAGTGTCATTTTGTGAGAAACCACCTTATAAAATTTTCTTTGTGACAAACAACCTTTAAATGCGATTTTCTTGTCAGATCAGACCCTTCGACCATTTTCCGGCATTGACTTGATTTTTCCGGCGAAGACTTGATTTTCCGGCAAAGACTTTTTTTACCCCCTTCCCTCCCTTTTTCCCCTCCAATTTCTTATTTCAAACCATTTTGTCTCCTCTCTTTCACTTCCTTCCCTGACCCCTCATTCTCTCACGCAACATCTCTCTCCCCTTCTCCTTCTCTGTCATCCACCCTCGCTGAACGCTGCCACTGAACACCGCCACGACTGCTCATCCTTTTTCCTTCTCTCCCAAATTTGTCGCCTCTATTTTCTGTCTCCATTTTTACTGTTAATGGCAACACAAGATGGGGGGTTTCTTAAATTAACAACATTGGAGGGCCATGGTTTCTTACTGGTAATGGCAACAAGCTAAATTTTTGTGCAACCATGGTGAGATAGAGATGAAATGGCAAGTTCACAAGAGATTCAAATGGGGGATGACATTTGAAAGAGAGGAGAGAGAGAATGATTCCTTTAGGTTTGAAATAGGGGGCTCTGCCCTAGGCTTCCAGGCAGTGCCGATGTGGTGGCTTATTGTGCGAAGGAGAAGGCGAGAGGTGAGGATGAAGGATGGAGAATGGGGGTTAGGCTGGAGGTTGAGGTGGGGTTGGTACGAAGGAATTGGAGGGGAAAAGAGAAGGAAAAGGGTGTAAAAAAAGTTTTTGCCGAAAAATCCAAGTCTTCGTTGGAAAAATCAAGTCATTGCTGGAAAATGGTCGAAGAGTCTGATTTGACAAGAATTTAAGGTTGTTTCTCACAAAAAAAATTTATAAGGTTGTTTCTCACAAAATGACACTTTTAAAAGGTTGTTTCTACAAAAAAACTCTATAAATTATATATTTATAACTATTGGATAATATAAATTTTCAATTATATATATATATATATATAATATAAATTATTTTACTTTGTAAGATATTAAAGGTCAATGTTTTAAAAATTTGACCAAAAAGTCAAAGAAAAGAAAAAAGAATAACAGGAATATGTATAACGACATGACATTCATACGCTAACATAACATTCTCTTAGGAAAATGATTGAAAATTTTGCATAAAACGTTTCAAACCCATGATTCTTACTTGTAATGTCATGATCTTGCCACTAAATTATGATGTGTACTTCTCACAAAATATTAACCTTAAACTATAACAGTCTTTTACATCTTATCAAATTATTTTTTTTAACGTAAGATGAAGTCCCTTGTAAAGAGGGGGGAAATTAGCTAGGGATCCCTCTTTACAAGGGATCAGACTTGATCCTAGAATCTTTAAAATCAGAAGTGATGCCAACACCAGTAGGCTATCATCTGTCACTCTTATCAAATCATCTACGATATCGTCCCGGTCTAACAACTAATAACATAATACTACTAATAAGAAATGTAAATGTATCGTGGTCCATGAATGTCAATTGTTTAAATGCACGCAAGTTATTATTCTCCTGAAACAACCACCTCTTCAAGTCTTCACTGAAAATTCATTGACTTCAAAAACAGAGGTAGTTGAGTCAGTCCATTTTTCCCCATGCACGGTTACAATTTTTTGCTTCCCTCATCTTCCTTCTATTATTTTTTTCCTACTTAACTTTCAATAATTTTCTGAAAAATACAGCAGCACATTAAATCTGATTCCTTCTTCACTCATCAACGGTTAATAACTTATAACATTTCCACCTCCCAAAAAAAACACACCCACCCAGAAAAAAAAACATAAGATGGGACCAACCAATTTATATTCTAGATGTCCCAAAATAGTCTATATATACCTTACAAAATTAAGTACGTAGTATAGTAAAATACAACTTCTTCCACCAAAAAAAAATAAACACAGAGAAAAAAAGAGTGCAAATTTAGCATGAAAACAGAAGAAGTTGATCATGTAAAAATGTCTTCAATTTCCATAGAACAAAGTGCAATAAGTGTACCAAATTTAGGGATACATAGTGTTCCTTTACCACCTAAAAAAACCACATTGCAAAAACTCAAACTCAAACTTACTGAAATTTTCTTCCCAGATGATCCACTTTACCAATTCAAGAACAAAAGTTTAAGAACTAAAATTATTTTGGGTTTTCAGTTCTTTTTCCCTATTCTTCAATGGCTGCCTACTTATAGTTTGCAACTCTTTAGATCTGATCTTGTTTCTGGTCTCACCATTGCTAGTCTTGCAATTCCACAGGTATTTTTTTATGTTATTTTTTTGGATATTGGTATATAATGAAATATTATCTATTGATATTATAAATGGAAAGTATCAAACTTTAATAGGTAATGAATTATATTACATTCTTTATATGTTCCTTTTGTTTTATTCATTTTTGCTTGTTTTTGGTATGGGAAGTAGGACATGCCAACTTCCTAGTGTAATAGTAGGATATTAAAACTTGAAATGTCTCATATTTTAGGTTTTTTTTTTATGTGATCTATGCTAACTTTGAGGAGTTAAAGTGAGAGATATTAGTGCTTAGAATTTTGCATTGACATACGTGAAAGGAGTAAGTTTAATTATTTACTAGTAAGTGTTATCTAAGAATATAAGTGATATGATTTAAAGTTTTTTTTAGAATATCATTAAACATAGCCGGCGTGTCATGATTGGAAATGAAGATTCTCCTTATAAAGTGTCAAGTGCAATATTCTATTTATTTATTATTATTTGTTTAAATATCTTAGAATCTCAAATGATATCAACAATGATCTTTTAGCAACATGATACAAATATCAAATATGTTTCCTCATTGAGATATATCCAGTATGGATAGGAGTTAGCTCAAGTGGGTAAAACGCTCCCCCTTGGCCCCTGAGATCAGTAGTAAAGTAACTCATTTGCTATATTCGAGGTCGAACTCTGACGATAAATTATTCTCAATAGTATAATGACTAAAACTTGATATAGCAAGTGGTTCCTAATCTCTATTATATGACAACATATTATATGGCAACATATGGGGGGTGCAACAAAAAATAAAAAAAAGGAAACAAAAAAAGGGATAACTACTTGCTTCATTTAAACGAAAAAAAGGGAAAATAAAGTGTCACCTTTAAACTGAACAACGGTTTTTTGAAAATCCAAAATGCAAAGACAATTTTTTAACGTAATTAATTAATTTACTATATGTTTTCGCATGTATTGCGTGTATATTAGTTTTCGCATGTATTGTGTACATATTAGAGTAGTCTTTCTATATTTCAACGTCATCTTAAAAGTTCAAATTTTTTTCGTCCCTGTGATTTTTTTTAGCTTGGGTTTCAAGTTTTATGTGAAGCAGATTTTGGATAGTAAGAAAAATTTAAAATTCAAAGTAATTCAAATAATTTATTAACTTCTAAAAGAAAAAAAAGAGTACCTAAAGCATGAGGATTAGGATAATATGATTAAAGTAAGCAATAATTTTCAAAATGTCGGGTCCTATAAAACAAGGAACCATGTATTGTTCGTCTCTTTACACGTCCTAATAGACGACCTTGATGTTACAGCTTATAAAAACTAAAATATTTTATTATGACTTTCAATTAATGTATAAAAGGTTTAAGTTCATTCGTATACATCCGAATGTATTTTGAACCTGATATATTTCCCCCAGATTCTCCTGCATTACATACTCCACACATGAATAAATACTTCTTCAATTTCAAATGAAACACTTATAAATTTAGAGCAGTTCCAAATAAATGAAATATTAGTTTATGATGAAGAATGCCAATTATAGAAGTTTGACTTAAAAATTTTATAATGATAAATATTGTCAAATTCTCCTCTTTCTACCCAAAAAAAAATAAAAATTGTCAAATAGAGTTAATGAATCTGCTTTTGTTGCATGGCAGGGTATAAGTTATGCAAAGCTAGCAAATTTGCCTCCTATAATTGGACTATGTAAGCACTTAATCACTACTAATCCATAATAAAACTTCCTCTGATAATAATTCACTAATTTGTACCCTAATTTCTGCAGATTCAAGTTTTGTACCACCAATTATATACTCTGTTCTTGGGAGTTCCAGACACTTGGGTGTGGGCCCAGTTTCCATAGCATCACTTGTAATGGGTGCAATGTTAAGTGAATTCATCTCTCCAACTGATGAACCTGTGCTTTATCTTAAACTTGCTTTCACTTCTACTTTCTTTGCTGGTTTATTTCAGGCATCTTTGGGATTATTCAGGTACCTTTAAAAACAGTCTATTTTAGTTAAAGTTGTCTTCTTTTTTTTTTTTTGCTTGAATGATATGGGTGATTGATATAGAATCTAGATGAATTTCTTGTACAAATTATATACGTAAGTTTCATAAAGTCAGAATTTAGTGGATTTTTGTTAATGGGTATCTTTTATATTATAAAAATTGATGAGGGTTTTTAGTGCTGAGGAATCCAATTGAATTTTGATTTGTATGTGTTTGATAAAATGCTAATGAGAAGTTTGACAATTAATATGAATAATGGTTGTGTTTTTACACTTTTACTGTTGGAATAACATGTATGATATTGATGTGTTTGTTTTGCTGATAGATATTTTAATTGATGATTTTTAGGTTGGGTTTTATAATTGATTTCTTATCAAAGGCCACATTGATTGGATTCATGGCTGGAGCAGCAATCATTGTTTCTCTTCAGCAGCTCAAAGCTTTGCTTGGGATAACTCATTTCACCAACAAAATGCAGATTATCCCTGTCATGTATTCTGTTTTTAGCCACAAAAATGAGGTAACTCCTTCAAACTTATGTAAAAGGTATAATTATGAGTGTAGGATGTAGTTATCATCCATGTAGCACAAAGATAATTGGAGTTTCGGAATGACGAAACTTCAGGTGCCAGCCATTTCCATGCTTAGGATTTCGAAATGCAAACGTTTAAACCTCGTGTCCGAATCCCCAACCATTTATGTGTTTCCATAGCTTATTAAGTTATTATCATAAACTAGTGGCTAGTATTCTCATCTGTACATGGTACTAATGACTAATGTCACAGTTCTTCATGCATCTCCTATGTTATGTAGACTGCTTGGATCCTTCTATATGGTCATTAGGTTGACTTGGAAATACAACGAAGTTGAACTCCATGGGGTTGAATCAATATAAAGTTGTTACGTTGATTATAACACATTATTAGAAATTATAATCTCTGCACGACTGCACCGAGGAAATTAACAAAAAGACAGAGTAGTGTCATAGAACTTATATTTTCTGAGAGATGGTGCAACATCCTACATTAAATCAAACGACCACTAAATCTGCTTGCAGTGTAGCTACTCTTTATTATCTCATTTAAATTTTTTTGAGGGAAATACCGAAAAGATACATTAGCATTCACCATTGAGTACAATTACTAACTAAACCAATTCTAAATTTGATGGTTGCAGTGGTCATGGCAAACAATTGTTATGGGAATCAGTTTTCTGGTATTTCTACTAACAGCACGATACATTGTAAGCCACTCATATCCTAGACTAGCTAAGATTACATTCCTTTATGTACAAATTGCACTAATAATTATTCATGGTTCATATTCTCTTTGTTCTCTTGTAATTTGTTCTTTTGTTGTTGTTTTCTTTCTTCAACTTTAATTTTCAGAGCTCAAAAAAGCCTAGACTTTTCTGGATATCAGCAGCTGCTCCATTAACATCTGTGATCTTATCAACTCTTTTAGTCTTTTGTCTCAGGTCCAATGGAGATAAGATTGCCAAAGTAAGGATCATCTATCTTTTTTGTTTTTCCTTTCATTGGTTGTTGTTGATGAGTTTTATCCAGTGAAAACTGTAGTGCTTTTTTGTGTTGTGTCCCTTACATGCCTCAAAAGGAAATGAAAGTGGAACTTTGAATCTTTACATGCTCACAGGCCACATACATGCCACAAAAGGAGATAGAACATAGAAGTGGAACTTTGAATCTTACTTAATCAACTTTTTTTTTTTCAAAAGATTTGGAATCTCTTAGCTTGTCTTTTTTATAACCAAAGTATGCAAGGTTTTTGGCCTGCTGAGTGCTGAATATTGGCCACGTAAAGTTACTGGGTGGTCCGGTACCATCATTGTTGATCATTCCTGTATATCATGTCAATTTCTTTTCCACTAAGGTCACATCTCCTGTTATAGTAATAATTATCTCAAAGTAAGCATGTGCACAAAACGTTTCCATGACCGACTTATGGTGTTGTTTGGTAACCGGTTGTCTGAAAGTTGGTTATTTTGCATATAATGGCTAACGACAAACATTTTATAATACCAAATATTGTCTTCTCCATGACCATGAGCTAATGTTATTAAGTGATTATAACAACTAATATTACAATAGGTATCATCAAATGCGAGGGTCTCACTTTAAGATTATCTCCTTATCTATTTTAATGAGGTCACTTTTTGTTTATGCTGCTTTTAAGGTGACCCATGTAACTCAAATGATAAGGTAAGACAGTATTTTTATTGACCAACTAATATACAATGAACGAACACTTTAAGATGGCACTGGGCAGGCTGGACTGAAACACGGCACAACACAACATGACACAAGGTAGGAATGATATGTCACATAGGGCATGCTGGGCCGTGGACCATGCCCAACCCGCTTTTCATATGGGAAAATGTAGCACAAACTTTGGTACGAAAAGGCATGGCAAAATCACGGTTTCCAGCCTAGCACAAAAGCATGATACAACCTGACACAACCAGCATGTGCCGGCATGGGTGTGAGTCAAGCATGCTGTGCTTGGGCTGTGCCTGACCAAGCCTCCAGCACGGCCTACCCAACACAAGCATGGCCCAGTGCCACTTTCACTAACACTATGAGCTGGTTAAACAAGTCAAGTGAACTATTTTTTTTTTGAGGGGAAGTCAAGTGAACTATTAAACCTCTTACTTCTAAGTGGTTAGCGTAACCAAGTAAAAGATTGGCAGCTGATTTTATTGCTAGTTTTAAGAATTAGTGCACAAATTCGCGGTAAATAACATCTCAAACTTTCAGAAGCAACTTTTTATGCTGGTTTGTGCTTATTGAATCATATTGTTTGTCAAACAGATTGGTCAACTACCCGAGGGTCTGAATCCTCCATCAATAAACATGCTATACTTCCAAACTGCGCATATTGCTCTTGCTGCAAAAACAGGTCTCATAACTGGTATATTGTCTCTAACTGTAAGTCATAAACTTTTCACCTAATTTAGTTAATTCTTTGCCCTCTTCGCTTCCTTAATCATAAGATTCCACTTGATTTTGAAATTTGGACTTTCCGAAGTAGTGCTAATCTTCATTCAATTTGGTTACCTGTTTCAGGAAGGAATCGCGGTTGGTAGAACATTCGCATCCTTAGAAAATTATCAAGTCGATGGGAACAAAGAAATGATGGCAATAGGTGCAATGAACATTGTTGGTTCATGCTCCTCATGCTACGTGACTACAGGTAAAAAAAATTGCAAATTCTTGTGTCATAAGGTCTAATGCAAAAGAAACCTAAAAATTAAATTAAGCAACATACGTAAAAGTTAATATGTTTATGTGAGACAGTGACAGCAGTTGGCTAATTTGTACAATGTCATGTATTCTTGCTAAACTTGTAGGAGCATTTTCGCGATCTGCTGTGAACTATAATGCTGGAGCAAAGACGGCTTTCTCCAACATAGTGATGGCAACTGCAGTACTAGTGACTCTACTCTTCTTGATGCCCCTCTTCTATTACACTCCTAATGTTGTTTTAGCAGCAATCATTATAACTGCTGTTATTGGACTGATAGACCACGAAGGTGCTTTGAGATTATGGAAAGTTGACAAACTTGATTTTGTGGCTTGTTTGTGCTCCTTTCTTGGAGTTCTCTTCATCTCAGTGCCTTCCGGGCTTGCCCTTGCTGTAATTCTCTATTTACAATCTTGAATTCTTCCTTCCTTTTTTTCTGTAAAGATAAAGTGGACCCCAACCGAATTTGAAAATTTGCTATTTTTTATTCATGTTTTGTGGGTCAAGCACCTGGGAGTGGGGGGAAGGTAAAGGAATCCCATCCCTGAGCGCCCTCAGTTGGCAAGAATCAAACCCCTTGACCTCAAGGACAAGAAGTAAGATTCTTATCGACTGAGTCAACTTTTGTTAGTAGTTCCTATCTAAGGTAGGCGGCTATCAAGAGAGTGGTTCTCTATATAACAAAGAGAGGGGTGACTGTAATTTACATTTGCATTCGACTTCATATCCTCGTCTCCACTCTCTTATTCTATAGAGAACAGTTATCTAAACAACTTTTTTTTCTTCAAATTGGAATGAAAGTTAATCTAAATGAATGATTTTCAGGTTGGAATATCGGTATTCAAGGTTCTCCTACATATAACCAGACCAAACATCGTGACCTTAGGCAACATCCCAGGTACTCAAATGTTCAATAGCATTGAACGTTACAAGAATGCCTCAAGGATCCCCTCGTTCCTCATTATAGGGCTTGAAGCTCCAATTTACTTTGTAAATTCAACTTACCTCCAGGAACGGTAAGTAGTTTCTTTCTATAAAGGGATATATATGTGTATTTAATATTAAGTGTGTTACTAAATGTAAAAGATTAAGAAATGTTGGCTAAATATGTTACAGAATACTAAGGTCCATCAGAGAGGAGGAAGATATGATCAAATCCAACGGCGATCCCATGCTGAAATATGTAGTTTTAGACATGACAGGTACATCACTGACGGTAAACTATACTCTTGTACGTAGCTTTTATATAACGCAAATTCTTGTGTAAGACAGTCTGATCGAGTTATATAAAAGAGAATATACACTAAGAGGAGAAATGCAAAAGATTAATAAAAAGTTAGTCAATGAAGAAGCTATACAAATAGCATGTCAAGCCTCCTAAAATGAGTTAAAAATCTAAGCAGTGCTTAATTAACTTGCAGCGGTGACAGCCATTGATACGAGTGGAATCGACACCATTAATGAGCTCGGAAAGAGCATCCGAAACAGATCATTAGAGGTGATTAGCATATTAGATTAACATGAATTTTTAAGTTTGAATTTTGTTGTTCATTTTTCTCAAGGAAATAACTCATTTTCGAGATTCGTGGTTGTATTTCTTGTAGTTGGCTCTTGTGAATCCTGTTGGGAGTGTAATGGAGAAGCTTCACAAGTCAAAGGTGCTTGAGTTATTTGGTTCTAATAATGGGGTTTACATGTCAGTTGGAGAAGCCATTTTGGATATGACAACTTCGAAGAAGGTGGATGGCTTAGCTTAGATTTGTGGTATCTGATTCCTTAACATTGTAAAGATGTAAGAACTTCATCATTTATGGAGTAACTTGTCAATTAGAGCTTAAGAAATATCAGATTTATATTACAAAAAATGCGTGTTGAGCTTTTTTCTTCCTTTAGTCTTTAAACGAGTTCCTCGCGTAACATTTTCTCCTATGTTCTTGGACGTTCACATTTTAACATAGTAGGCTGATTGGTAAGCTCCCTCTTGTCACAACGTATGGTGTAGGGCGTCTTTTTTTACGTAAACTTATTTATATCATAGCCTAAACTATCAGAGCAAAAAAAATGTGTGATTTAAATCCAACTTTCAATTTAGAATTATCTTGATCTGAATCCAAATAATTTGTTATAACTTCTTTTTTGAGAAAATATTTTTTTTATAACTTTATATACTACCTGTGTGTCACTTTTTTTATTGGTTGCTATGGAATAATCTCTATTCTATAAGGTAACACATGGGGGACACCAAAAAATAAAAAAAGGAAAAAAAGAAAAAAAAATAGAGGATAACTAACTGTTTCATTTGAAAAAAAAGGGGGGAAATTAGGACATTTAAAATATCAGTTTTTTGATAAAATAAAATGTAAAGACAATTATTCAACCCAATTAGTTTTATTTTCTACTTCATTTGTTCACACGTTATCGCACGCATTGCGTGCATGTAAGACTAGTTTATATGTTAAATTAACAGATAGTGGGAGATAACAGTAATAACAACCAATTGATGAAGGTGGCACCCAAATGGCCAATCAAATTTGTCATCATCAATCAAATTTGATGAAACATAAGGTTTTAATTTTCTTAGTCTAGGGAAATATTGTCATCATCAATCAAATTTGTACTAGATCATTTGCTATTTGAAAGACTTGTAATTAACAAGGTGTAAGATATAAAAGGAAATTAGCACAGCTCACAAAGTGCTATTATCATTCATATATGATACTATTATATGCAAATGTAACTAGTGAGTACATTTACTGAAATGAAGTACGGAAATACAAAACATTCAATTGGTAGCAAAGTTTGCTAAGGAATGATACTTCAAATTGAATGATTATCAGAAATGAAACTAAAAATACTTCATGATTATAGTTCTTTAGTGTTGTGTTGGTGATTTATGAACAATTTTGTTCTCTCCTTCGAACTTTTTACCAATGCCCCCTCCTATGCCTCCACCAACTCCCTTCCAAATACCTCCGCCTATTCCTCCACCAACTCCCTTCCAAATACCTCCGTCCATCCCACCACCTATTCCTTTGCCAAAGCCACCTCCAATACCACCTCCTACACCTTTCCAAATACCTCCCCCTATACCACCACCGATTCCTTTTCCAAACCCACCTCCAATGCCTCCTCCTACACCCTTCCAAATACCACCCCCTACTCCACCAACAATACCTTTTCCAATTCCTCCTTCAAATCCCTTGCCAAAGCCACCTCCTATACTTCCACCGACTCCCTTCCAAATGCCTCCACCTATTCCACCACCAATACCTTTTCCAATTCCTCCACCGATTCCTTTACCAATACCTCCTCCTATTCCGCCACCACTACCTATTCCTCCTCCGAAACCACTACCAATACCATCTCCGCCACCCACACCTCCTCCAATCCCTTTTCCAATACCACCACCTACTCCTCCAACAATACCGCCTCCAATTCCTTTGCCGATTCCTCCTCCGATTCCTTTGCCAATTCCTCCTCCTACACCTCCAACAACACCACCTCCTACAACACCACCAACCCCTCCTCCAATTCCTTTGCCAATTCCTCCTCCAATTCCTTTTCCGATGCCACCACCTACTCCTCCACCAACACCTCCTCCGATACCTTTGCCGATTCCTCCACCAATCCCTTTTCCGATGCCACCACCTACTCCTCCAACAATACCGCCTCCAATTCCTTTCCCGATTCCTCCGCCAATCCCTTTTCCGATGCCACCACCTACTCCTCCAACAATACCGCCTCCAATTCCTTTCCCGATTCCTCCGCCAATTCCTTTTCCTATGCCACCACCTACTCCTCCAACAATACCGCCTCCAATTCCTTTGCCTATTCCGCCTCCAACTCCTTTACCGATTCCTCCTCCGACTCCACCACCTACTCCTCCAACAACACCACCTCCTACAACACCGCCAACACCTCCTCCAATTCCTTTGCCAATTCCCCCTCCGATTCCTTTGCCAATTCCTCCTCCAACACCACCACCTACTCCGCCAACGACACCGCCTCCTACAACACCACCAATGCCTCCTCCAATTCCTTTGCCAATTCCTCCTCCAATTCCTTTTCCAATTCCTCCTCCAACACCTCCACCTACTCCTCCCACAATGCCGCCTCCTACAACACCACCAACACCTCCTCCAATTCCTTTGCCAATTCCTCCTCCAGCACCACCACCAACTGCTCCTCCTACACCTCCTCCAACTCCTTTGCCAATTCCTCCTCCAACTACACTTCCGCCTTTACTTCCACTATGATGTTTTTTCCCACTATGGTGCTTTGTACCATCACCATGATGACCACCTGTTCCATGTCCACCCCCACCTCCATAGTATCCACCCTTCCCATGTCCACCACTAACACCACCACCAACACCGCCTCCAGCACTACCACCTCCTCCTCCACCACCGACACCACCTCCAGCACCACCACCGACACCACCTCCAGCACCACCACCTACACCACCGCCAACTCCACCACCGACTACTCCACCAACAGCACCTCCTTTTCCGTAGCAATCAGGCTTGCCATACACTATGCCATGTCCTACCCCAAACCCAACTCCCTTTCCATAGCCAAATGAGTGTCCAAAATGCCACCCCTTCTTCCATCCAACCACTCCACCACCAACTCCACCCCAAAATGTTTCTGGCTTCTTCACATTTCCTTCACCTCCTATCTTACTAGTGACTTCCCTACCCTCAACACTTAGAGAACTAGCCACTACAACAATTAGCCATAAAACTAAAGCTACTTTTATTGCCATAACTGATATAGTAGACTACAGTATGAAATTCTAATGAGCACTATCATTCATCTACTTCACGAATATATACTACTAGAGTTGTAGAAATTAACAATTAAATGCGGTCCATTAAAGTAGTTGAATTGTTTCCTACGAAGAGTAATTTTTTCTTCTTTACATACATGTGCTATTATTAGGGAGAAAAGCCAAAAAACTGAAACATAAATGATAGTAGTTGATAATATAATATGAATATAGTAATTGATATGAAGGTAGATAGTTGGGGAGATCTAAAGCTTTACAACCATGTCCAGATAAGCAACACCAATAATCCATGCATATCTACATGATGTTCGTTGTTGCATGCATTCAATTTTGCATTCATGGAGTAACGGTACGTAACCGGCCCCTCTTTAATTTCTCTCTCTTCTGCAATTAACTGAGGCAACTAATTGGAACTCATGAGAACTCGTGGATCAACCTGCAACTAACTCACTGTCGTTTCATCATTGTACTCATATATAACTAGTTACAACTTACAGGTTAGTACTTATTTTGGCTGGTACACTTACAGAATTACAGTTACTGGGCAATTGGAAAAACTAGTGAGAACTGAGAAGATCCTTAAAGTTATTATAACGAGTTTTTATATGCACGCGATGCGTGCGAAAATACGTAGAAAATTAATTTTTTTAATGGATGTAGAAAATTAAATTTATTTTTTATTATACTACTAGTTTTTAATTACTTTAACTAGTTATTAGGCCCGAGTTATGTCCCGGGTAAGAAAAATTTTCATTTATTAATATTGTATTTTGATATGATAACACTAGATAAAACTTGGTCTAGTGAAAACTTTAGTACATGAACTTGAGGTCATAGGATCAAAACCTATACTATGCAATTTCTAATTTTTTTTATTGTACATGGATTACATGAACTAAAACTCCTTATGGAGAGCGCCACATGGCACCGTTCCTCGTTTACGCACGCCTTTTAATATATTAGTATAGATTTTAGACTAGTGTAAAATTTTGCTGAACCTTATAAAAGTAACTTTAGGGCCTAATAAATCATGGATAAGATTTGATTATGTTACAGATTTTAGAGCCATTTATACAAATATATTATAAGGCGTGTGTAGCAATGTATACACGTCACATGTCACCTTTGTTACTCCACTAGAATTGTCCAATGTGTACATAAGTCATGTCGATTAACAAAAGTAAAATTAGCTTGCAACAAGATTTGAACTCGTGACGACCTCTTGCTATTATAACATGACACAATTACCATCTCAACAAACTTTTAATCATGCTTTAAGTGTCCCCAATAAAATTTAAATTACCATCTAGTAAAAGACATTATACAATAAGAAGCCACCAGAGAATCATTGGTAAAAATAAACCTGAAGGCCATTGCTTTGCATTATGAAAAAAGAAAACCTTACAGAACTACAGAAGTGGAAGTAAGGATGTGTAAATCAATAAACATTAAAAAAATCAAAAATCTTTTTAGCATGGAAACTCTCATGAAGATGATGTTTCCCATTTTCGAAACTTGAGAAGACAAAATTTCTTTGAAAGACCAGCGAGTTTCCTGCCTCAATGATCTTCAATCACAAAATGATATTTTCTCAACTAAAAATCTCTTACCTAACTCTATAGTTTATGCCCTATTATATACATATTTAATCGGTAATAAACAAATAAAACAACAACGGATTTCTATATAACAATAATTATTTAATCCTAAATTTTTTATTTCACAAAAAATGAACACATGGGGTGTTAAGAGGCTTTTTCGAGGCAACACAAATGTGCCAAGTACCTGCGCAATGTTATAAGTCACACGGCTTTCATAAGAATGTTTCGGGAGAAAATTTGACCAGACCCGGAGAAGTCCAAAAATATCCCAAAAACAGCCAAAATTGAAGGTTATAATACACGCTTCGTACTTTTTCATGGTTCGAGATCCGGCACGGGGTGCCTTTTAGGGACATGGGATGTCATTGGAAATGATTCAAGTGACTTAGAACGAATATATGGATGCATATAAGTTTATTTTGAGGCAATTTTGGGTTTTACTAGATTTGAACAAACCCCGTGTTCAAAGGCTTTTCGAGGCAATGCAAATGGTGTGAAATACCTGCGCGACGTTACAAGTCACGTCGGCTTTCCTAGGAACGTTTCAAGAAAATATGAGCATGTCCGGAGAAATCCAAAAATGTCCCAAAAACAGCCAATATTGAAGGTTATAATACACGCTTTCGGACTTTTCCGGGGATAGAGCTTCGAACGCCACGGGATGCCTCATATGGACATGGGAGGTCATTGAAAAGGAGTCATGTGGCTTGGAACGAATATGTGGATGCCTTTATATTCATTTTGGAACAATTTTAGATTTCACAAGAAATGAACAAATGGGGGTGTTTAGAGGCTCTTCGAGGCAACACAAATGATGTCAAGCGCCCGCACAATATTACAAGTCACGTCAGCTTTCCTAGGAACGTTTTGGAAGAAAATATGGCCAAGCTCGGAGAAGTCCAAACATGTCCCAAAAACAGCTAGAATTGCAGGTTATAATACACGCTTCTGGACTTTCCCAAGGCTCGAGCTCCGAACGCCACAGGATGACACCTATGGGAATGGGAGGTCATTAGAAAGGAGTCATGTGCCTTGGAACAAATATGTGGATGTCTTTACGTTCATTTCGATGCAGTTTTAGGTTTCACGAGAAATAAACAAATGGGGTGTTTGAAGGCTTTTCGAGGCAACACTAATGGTGCCAACCACATGCGCAACATTACAAGTCACTTCGGTTTTTCTAGTAACGTTTCGAGAGAAAATATGATCAGGCCCGGAGAAGTCCAAAAAAGTTCCAAAAACAACAAAAATTGAAGATTATAATACACGCTTTCGTACTTTCACAAGGCCTGAGCTCTAGATGCCAAGGGATGCCTCCTAGGAACATGGGAGGTCATTGGAAAGGATTCATGTGGCTTAGAACGAATATTTGGATGCATTTACGTTCATTTCGAGGCAATTTTGGATTTCACGAGAAATGAACAAATCAGGTGTTCGAAGGCTTTTCAAGGAAATGCAAATTGTGCCACACCCGCGCAACGATACAAGTCACATCGGCACTCCTAGGAATGTTTCGGGAAAAAAATATGATCAAGCCCGAAAAAGACCAAAAATGTTCCAAAAACAACCCAAATTGAAGGTTATAATACACGATTTCGGACTTTTCCTGGGTCCGAGCTACGGACGCCACGGGATGCCTCCTAAGGACATGGGAGATTATTGGAAAGGATTCGTGTGGCTTAGAACGAATATGTGGATGCCTTTACGTTCATTTCGAGGCAAATTTGGGTTTCTCGAGAAATGAACAAATGGGGTGTTCAGAGGCTTTTCAAGGCAATGCAAATGGTGCAAGACACCCACGCAATATTATAAGTCACGTCGGCACTCATAGGAATGTTTCGAGAAACAAAATATGACCAGGCCTGGAAAAGTCCAAAAATGTCCCAAACACAGCCAAAATTGAAGGCTATAATACAAGCTTTCGATCTTTCCTTTGACCTAAGCTCTTAAAGCCACGGGATGCCTCCTACGGACATGGGAGGTCATTGGAAAGGAGTCACGTGGCTTGGAACGAATATATGGATGTTTTTACGTTCATTTCGAGGCAATTTTAGATTTCATGAGAAATGAACAAATGGGGTATTTAGAGACTTTTCGAGGTAATGAAAATGGTGTCAAGCACACGCGCAATGTTGAAAGTCACATTGGCACTCCTAGGAATGTTTCAGGAAAAAATATGAACAGCCCCGGAGAAGTCCGAAAATGTCGCAGAAACAGCCAAAATTGAAGGTTATAATACACGCTTTCGGACTTTCCCGGGGCCCGAGTTTCGAACTCCACGGGATGCCTCCTAGGGACATGCATGGGAGGTCATTTGAAAGGACTCTTGTGGCTTGGAACGAATACATGGATGATTTTACGTTCATTGTGAGGTAATTTTGGGTTTCATGAGAAATGAACAAATGGGGTGTTCAGAGGCTTTTCGTGGCAACACAAATGGTCCAAGCACATGCGCAACGTCACAAGTTACATCAAATTTCCTATGAATGTTTCGGGAGAAAATATGGCCAGACCCAGAGAAGTCCAAAAATGTCCCAAAAAACAGTCAAAATTGAAGTTTATAATTAAGTAGTAAAAACTAAAGGTGACCCAATCTATTTAAAATTTAGCCGAACTAATACTACGTAGCTCCATTCTTTTTCTATTACAACAATGTGTTTGGACACAAATTTTAAGGATTTGGAACAAATAAGTAGTTTAGTATAAAAGTAACTCTTTAATTAACTAGCGTAGGAGAGAAATCATTCTTAGAAAATAAAAACAATTTTATAAGGCAAAGTGAGTAATTAATGATGGTTTTAATAAGATAAAATAAGGGCAATATTGTCAATTAAAGTTGCTTTTTATACCAAAATTGGAATTGTTGCAATAGATGTGAAACTACCCAAAATAGTAATTATTGTAAGATGAAAAGAACGTAGGAAGTATATTGTAGCCTCGTCTCATGTACGAATATGTAATATGTAAACTTTTGTGTATTATAGGAGTTTTAGTTCTTTACCATTTAATATTATCATACATCATCTATTCTAAATTAAGTAAGATGTTGACGGAGACTGTGGAATTAAAGAAAGCAAAAAGATAGAAACAAAAAAATTATGGCCTACGTGCAGAAAGAGTTGGTCTTATAAGATACCATCTAATTTAAAATAAAATTAGGCATTTTTTTTTTGGTAAGATGAAGGGGACTCATGTGAGGGGGGGGGATACCGAAAATTACTCAAATGAGTCCTAGCTATGAGGTTTGATTCCTATACCTCAGGGATAATGGATGGAAAGCGATACCACTACTCCAACACCTCAACCTCAATTAGGCAATTATTCAAGTTCAATATTAAGAAGAGAACATACCACTTTTTGAATACAGTGAATAGTTTAAGCTATGTCGATTAACAAAAGTAAAATTAGCTTGCAACAAAATTTGTACCCGTGACTTTTTGCTATTATAACATGACACAATTACCATCTCAATCAACTTTTAATCATGCTTTAAGTGTCCACATTATTATATTTATATCTTTTAAATGTTGAGTTTTCCTTGATATATTTTAGTGGAAACATATCAAGTTCGAAAACACAATACAACCCGGAACAACGTCCGGGCCTAAACACTAGTTTATTATTGTAAATGGTGTTTGCCTAAAATCTTTTCATCATGTTTCGCACTATCAAATAATCTTATAACGATTGTGCTTAGCTAGTGAGAAAAATGCATTTGCTTGGTGCAATTCTTCAGCTGCTGGTCTCTGGAGCATCGCTAGCTTTTATCATCAATAAAAGTCTAGTAAATTATAAGAGATCGTTCTCATTTACAATCTTCCGTATAAAAAAGAAGCTAATAATGTAGGTTAATTTCCCTCTAATTTTAAGCTCCAATTATAAAACCAAGATTTCTAATGAAACAAAGTTACAAGAGTACTCATATGTTAATTATGCACATGTTGAAATAAATGCACTCCATGGAGTATCCACCTAATCTCAAGAAATAGGTTATTCAAAGGACCAAAAATTTATTCATTCACAACCTCAAGAGCAAAAGGATTTGACGTCCATAATAAGTATATGTGCATAAAAGTATACTATTAGTACGATGATTTAAATTAAGGGAGAAAGGACATAGGAGTCCAATACAATTATACAATTGGATTTCTCCTATTCTGTAAAAAAATCAACTTTGGATATGTTAATTATATAACACATTCAGCTAATTCAAATAAAAATTATCCGTAACATGTATATTTCAGCAATATGTGCTAGAGATGTCCTAAAGTACAAGATATAATCGGCCGTTATGTGTGAATGTAAAGATTCAATTGTTGCATTTAATATAAAAAATTATTTTTAATGATAAGAGCTTAGATCTTTATACAAAATACTCTCTCGGTTCTAAAATATAGTTTTTGTTTCTTTTTTTGCACATGTTTCAATACGTACCTTTGACCTAGCTATCATATCTTCTATTCCGTATTAGTAAAAATATAAAAAGTTGATAGTATGAATGTCCATATTAAGGCGAATCTAACACGATCTCACATGAATATATTTTTTTATATATACATTAGTGAGAGTATTAGGCCAAAGTTATAAAATTTTAACTTCCAAAATAGAAACAGGAACTAAATTTTGGAACGGATGAAATATAGGTTACTACAAAGATAGGTATAGATTTCATAAGTATTAAAGGTGGTTTCCAGGTGAGTGGTGACGGTTGAGAGCGGTTGAGAGGCGGGGTACACGGGTGGAGCATGCAGTTAATACGGTCCTAGTGCTTCGGACTTAAACTGATTTGGTTAGGTAGTAGATTTTCGAGCATGGTTTGACCCAATCCAATTTATGGGTTTCTATCTTGGCCTTACTCTCACTCCTTCCAATATCTAAGCCTAAAATGGGCCAGTTCTTTTGTTTAAGTGTGTTGGGTGAGTTTATGTTGAGCAAGTGTAGGATAGTGCAATTTGCTTGGTTAATTTGTGTATATATCTACATTGTAATTCAGAAACATAACTAGTGAACGGTCGGAGGATACCTCGACTTTCTACACTTTTAAATTTTTTAAGATAAGAAGAAATTTTCTAGGCTGTCTTACACATGGCTCATTCAGAGGCCTATTTTAAGTTATACACCTCCCAATCCTCTCCCCCTTAAATTCTAAACAAACGCTTGGGATAGGAATTGAACCATAGAGTGTACTAGAGAAAATGAGAAAAATCAACACTTAAGCCAACCCCAATTCTTAGTCTACATTTTCTAAATTATTGACAACGTATGTCGTGATGATTTTATATATAGTGTTACTTTGGTGTAAAAACATGTTAGTGTAAGAGATAAAAAAAAGCACAAATTATCAGAATGAACGGTCTAATTTTAACATAAAATTAGACGAATTCAAAATTGAATTTCTCTAATAAGCCTTTCCCATTTCACTATAACTCAACACTATACTAGTCATTATCCTTTCTCTTATCCTTCCTTTGTTTTCCTTATTCTTGAGCTACAATAGATAATTTCAAAAAGATTTACTTGGTAGTCTTACCAAACATATTAAATTAGTCATTATATGGTTTAAACTAGTCATTGAATGGGTTAAAGAATGTCATTGCTGAATAGATTAAACTGATTACGAAATAGATTAAACTAATACCTAAACAAATTAGACTAGCCACTATATTAAAAAAAGATAGCATGTTTTCTTCTTAATATTGGACTTGAGTCGTGCCTAATTTAAAGTTAAAAGTATGCAATCTCTTATAAGACCAATTGACCATTAATATATGTTAGTGCATTTGGTTCATTGTAACTCAAATACTTGATGTTTTTCCTTAAATACCAACAATATCATTTTTTTTTTTAGAAATGAACATATAATACTCCCTCCGTCTCAATTTAGTTGTAACATTTGTTTTTTCACGGTTTACGAGATGCAACTTCAAACATCAATATCTTGAGTTACATATATGAAAAAATTATAAAAATTATATATTTGGAAAATACAAATTGGGATGAATCAAACAAGATCCAACATGACTATGTTTTTTCTTATGTATATGAAGTAAAAGATAGTCAAAGTTATGACATGAATAGTGCCTACTGTCAAAATGTAGCAACTAAATTGGAACGGAGGGAATATTAAGTATAGTTGTTTATATTTTTTTTTATCTCCATTATGATTATTTATGAAGTGCAGTTAAACTTATGGAATTTTTTCCTTGGATAATGCAAAAGTGGGTTTTAATTCTCAAAATATGTCCAAAAAAATTAAAATTTCTTGCATACCGCCCACGTAGGATGGCACGCGAAACCGCTACTCAGAGTAGCGGTTTATTTTAAAATAAACCGCTACTGTGAGTAGCGTTTTATACACATAAAACGCTATCTCAAGTAGCGGTTTATAAATATAAATCGCTACGCTGAGTAACGGTTTACCTGCTCAAAATATGGTAAGCACATATCAGTTTCACTTGATTAATGAACCGCTACTTGAAGTAGCGGTTTACACAACAACAATTTTTTTTTTGTAAACCGCTACTTAAAGTAGCAGTTTTACCTAAGTTGAAAAGAAAATTTCTCGGCACTTGTAAACCGCTACTTCAAGTAGCGGTTTTACTTAAGTGGGAAAAAGAAAAATTCTCGCATGCCATCATACATAGACGGTACGCAGGGAATTTTTTTTTTTTGGGAATTAAAACCCACTTGTACATTATCCAAGGAAAAAATTCTAAAATTATGCAATGACATATGTGAAAAGTTAATCCTTATACTAATAGAGAAAGTACCGGAAACTATTTACTAAATAAAGAAAAGTACGATTACTGTCGCAAAACTGCCATCGTCGTGCACCTCTCGGCGTGAAGAAACAATTCTCTCTCCTAGGGTTTTTTTTCTTTCGAACAATTTCTCCTCCAAATTCATCAATTTTAACCTTCAATTTCACCATGGATCGTCGATCAAACTTTCCATATTCTCGCAGACCAAAACCCCCAAAAAGTTACGCAGAAGAAGACGACGACGACGATGAAAACGACGCCGTATTAGCAGGAATTGATGACACAGACGATGAAGAAGAAGACGACGACGAAAACGACGAAGACTTCAATGGTCACCGCCGTCGTCGCACACCGACACGTCATCGTCGGAAACAACGGAAGTTATCGACTTGGAATTACCAATTAAGCCCTAATTCATCAAACGCTTCTGATTGGTCGGAGCAAGGTACATTTGCGCTTTTAGAAATTTGGGGAGAGAGATTTCTTCAATTAGGGAGGAGTAGTTTGAGGAGTGAGGATTGGAGTGATGTTGCAGAGAGAGTTTCGGAGGCGACAAGAATGAAACGAAGCGTTTCGGATTGTCGAAACCGGTTGAACGCATTGAAGATGAAGTATAAGAGAGAAAAAACTAAAGTGATTGGATTAGGAGGTGGGATTAGCAAGTGGGTGTATTTTAAGAAGATGGATGTATTGATGACAATGTCACCAAGGCAGCTACAACAGCAAGAGCAATGTGGGTTGGCTTGTGGGGTTGATTCGGGCGAGTTCGTGTTTATGAACCCTCGAGTTTATTTGGATCATTCCAATGCCTCGGATGAGATGAGGGATAGTCCTGGGAATTCGGAGTCTGAGGGAGAGGAAGATGAGGAGGAGGATGAAGAGGAGGATGAGGAAGAGGCGGAGCAGTCTTATAGGATGTTGTCGGATTCAATTAAGAGGGTTGGAGAGATATATGAGAAGATTGAGGATAGTAAGAAGCAACATATGATGGAATTGGAGAAGATGAGGGTTGAGTATCAGAGAGAATTGGAGTTGCAAAAGAAGGATATGATGGATCGAACCAAGGCTGAGATTGCGAAATTAGGAGTAAAGGATGATCATGATAGTGATTGCTCTGTTGAAAATGTGAGTGAGTGATGTATTTCTGATCCTTTTGTAGTTTTCTTTTTGTTATGTTGAGTAAATGTTTTTCTTGTATATATAGTTGTGGTTGAAGTCGAGATTGAGTTTAAGGATAGAAATGGTAAGATGGTGATCAATATAGATAGCTATCTATTTGAAGAGTTGAATAACATGTTTGATATGAGTATCTTTTACTTCTACTTTTGGTTTTTGAGATTGTGTTTGTTTTTGGACTGCAAGTTTGTACTATTTATGTGAAGAACATGTTTGATATGAATGCTTAATCCCTGGATGTAATGCATTCTACAGAAGACCATTTTCTTGTATATATGTTGGCATTGCTTTATTGGCATCCTCTAGTGTGCAGCTTATCCTGTCGGATATCCTTTGTTTCATGAAACTTGGAAATGCCATTTTCATGCTGAGTTTTGATGATTCTATCACCATGGAATTGCACGAGACTTAAAATTTCAGATCAATTCATTACCATTAGTCGATTACCACCATTAATTACTGGCTACCATATAAGCGGAATGCATATTGAGTATATATCTCTGTAATAAGTGTTGCAATCTTGTTCTTATTTGTTTACATTTTGTAGCTGTCTGCAATAATGAATCTAACCTTAAGATTTACTTGTTTCAGTGGATGACCTCAGAAGGACGAAATTGATGAGAGCTGCTGTAAGTTCCTCTTCGAAGGGCAGGTTTGATAGGTACCTTCCGCAGGCTCAAAAGGCTAAATGTGTAAAGCAGTTGCTTAGAATCCTTAACTTGTATTTTCTGGTTTGCGCCTAGGCTTATGATCCATGTTTCTTTTCTCTTTCTAATTTCTATGAATCCTCTTCTTAACAAAAGTGTAACGTTATTGAAATTTTTTACATCAATAATTTATATAAGCATACTCGACAGTACCAGTTGACTGCTGTTTGAGATTTCCATCTGATTTCTTCAAATATTCAATATCATATTTGTATATTTTTACTATAAAGAGATAGAATTTGAGAAGAAAACTAAATGTAAGCAAGAAAGGAGACTGCTGTGCTATTATATACTCTTTATAAGATCAGAAATTTTAAGCGAACATAAATCATTATTAAGACGGGACATCGGGGAAGAGCTCCCCCTTCATTGATGGAGCTATCCATTGAATTTGGATGTAAGTTATCTCCCATAGATCATCATTTTCCTTTGGCACCAGAATCTCCCTGTCTTTCATTGCCGCGATCATCTTTTTTAATAAATCTGGTACTACTTCCTGCATTCTCGATGGACCGTGGACACCCAAATCCGCTTTCATGCAAGTATCCATCCTCCTCAACAACCCTAACCAGAAAGTCCTGAATCCCGGATTTTCTGATATTGACTTCAAGTATAGCAAGAATATGTCTGTTAAGAATTCCATGGCGTTCTTCAGGGTACCCTCCATGCTCCTCATCTCTCTCTCTGCATTCTCTCTCCGCGAGTAATCCAACATCTTTTCATGCAAATCATCGACCATTGCAAAGATCACATAGTTAAAGCAATTGATGCAGTTAGTTGATGTTAAGTCGAGTTCCTGTGCTAGTTCAAAGCTTTTTTTGAGACTTGCTACTGCTTGGTTTCTCACCTCTTCACGTCGTGCTAGACTTGTCTTTCTCAAGGCTTCTCCTAGCTTGACAAACAGATTTAAGGTGAAATTGCCATATTTACCGTCTTCCAATGAAGAACTGCTTGTCATGCTTGCATTGCTCATACTGCTTTCATGCTCACATTGATCTCTATACCATTGAATCAGCAAATTGACAGATTTAGCCATTAGATCCATTATTAGTATGTTCTTCTCCACCAGACTGGTTCTCAGGGCAACGAAGCCAAAAGCACAGTCGATGCAATATGTATAATTTATTCGGGACAGGTTTTTCCCGTCGGATAATAGCTGAATTATTGCCTCAACTGCTTGATCATAGTTTTCAGGAAGTCGACCATTGGCTGACAACAAATGCAAGAGTGTCTTCCACCCGATCTGGGTTTGTACATTGCCTGGGTATTCGATCAAAATTTTGCACACTGTTTGGATGATGATTTCACAGCAGGTATCAAGAATTTCCTTGTCAAGTTTCCACATTAAGTTTATTGATCTAAACATTACTTCTTCAGGATACTTGTCGGATTGGTGAGAAGAAAGGAGTTTGACACACAATTTGAAGAGGATTAGTGCTGCTTTTTCAGCAAATGGCACAGGAGAAAAAAGAGGGAACTGAGTAACTTGAATAATGTAGTCATTATAAGCGGGCCAGAAAGTGGAAAACCTGTCAATATTTGCATAAGCAATAGCGCCTACTAGATCCCAGCAGAAAGTGACTGTTTCTTCCTCCTCAACTGCTGTTGTGAATTTCTGCCCTTTTCCTGCAGCTGCAAAGATTAGAGATCTTCCCAGATTCAACAATGTTTCTGCAGGTAAATTAACCGAATCACTAAAAATTTTCCCGATTTTGCATTGTTGTATGACTTTCAGGTTCTGCTCAAACTCACTTCCACCAAGAACTAGTGAGTCTTCATTACTCTCCAATAACAAGTTTGAAAGCCGACCTGCTGCTATGGAGTTGTTTCCTCTGCCACTCCCAAATTTGGAATCCTCGCTGGTAGATCTTGAGTGGGACCCACCCTCTGCTGAAACTAAGGTATCATAGTCAACCACGGACTGGGGGAGTAGCTTAAGCCTTTTGAGTTTCAACAGACATTCGATGATATTTCTCCAGGCTCCCCTGATGGATCCTCCGAATTTATTAGCAACAGTGAAAACGGCTAGGGTTGCCATTCTCGGCTTTAAGTCATTAGCAAATATATATAGTGTCTCCTCTGCAGATGCATATGGATTTAGCAGGGTGGTAAATCTGCAGAGTGAAGCTACAAGCTCATCGAGGATGTCTTCTAGCCCATGTCGTGCAATTCTAGCCACTGAAATTATCCCTTCTATGCACTCATTGAGGACTTCATCATCATCAGCATGCTCAAATATTGCAGATAGAGCAGCAACTGTGGGACCCGCAATACTGCCAAACATGTCTCTACCTAGTCTATGATCAAAGTCACAAGCAATGAAGGGAGTCGTATACTTGGATCGACTTATCAGATCAATCCAACGGCTAGGGTTCATCTCAACCAATAAATTGGCTTGAGCAAATATTGCAATTGCATTGGTGGCAATGGATTGAAATAACTCTGATAGATACTCCCGAGGAAGGTCCTTCCCATTGTTAATAGCCCTGTTATTTCTGATAAATTCTTCCTCCGTCATTTTCTTCTTTACTTGTGGATTGTGCTGGTCGGTGTTTAACATGATGAGAGAGTAGCAAAGGATAAACACTGCATCCTTGGTCTCAAAGAGCTCAGATGATTGCTGATTAAAGAATCTCTCTGAGAAAGCCTCTAGTATCCTGTGAATCTTCTGGGATTCCCCGGGCAGTCTGAAAGTCTCTAAGAAGGTTCTCAATGCAGTGTCAAGAACTGCACCTGTAAAATCGAATAAGCTTGTGAATACATTCAGCACTTCGAGGTGAAACTCGTCTGGATCACCTAGATAATCTCCTATGGCAGTCTTATCAAGCCCTGGAGTGAACCGAAAGAAATAAGCAAAAGCTTTTGCATTTGGTGGATCTGGAATTAAGTGGGAAATTTTAAGGTACTCAAGACCTTTTTTCTCATCTTGATTGAAATGTGTACCAGCAATCAATAGTTTCCTCTTTTGTGCTTTCCTCAATCTTAAAGTATATACCCAGTTTTCCAAGTCATCTTCTTTTCTCACTGGCTCTTCCCAATAGGGTGAATACTCTGATATCTGAACTGGGAATGGTTCAAAGGAAACTCCTTCTCTTTCTCCGGCTTTGTTTAGTTTATCAGCAATGGCGTGGATGATTATGATTAAGCCTTCGAAGGCTTGAAGTTGCAAACTTGTTAAAGGGCTAGTCATAGGAAATGCCAATTTGCAGAGCAGCTTACCCATTTCCTCAAACATGTTGCAGCACGTGAAAGCACAGTCATAATTTACGTATGTCTCGATTAGAAATGTGGGTTGTCTGCATAGATTGATGATACCTTCAAGTGCAACTTCTTGATATTGCATTGAACTGCCAAATTTTGCTACTCTGAATAAAACAAAGGTGAAAAACGCTTCAAGCTGGAGCCGAAGTGACCTGCAAGATTATGAAAATAGCTTACCCTGTTTAGATTCTTTTGTACTTATTTATTGTTGTTAGTCATAGATGACATAAGGTAACAGTTCTGTGTGTATTTTTGTAAGAAAAGTCTTGTGGTTATGCAACGCTGGTATCAAATATGTGTTTTTCTTAATTTTCATTTTTCATTCATCACCATTGCAGACGTGGTATCGATTGAGAATGAAATCAATAAAGAAAAACACATACTTGGATTGGAGGTAAAATTGCATCACCACAGGCTGCTTGGAAAGACACAAAACATCATATAGTTTGGTGTAGAACAAGTTGCAATGACAGCCCTTCCTCATGGTCACCAACCAAGGGCAAATATGCCTTTATATAGCCTTATAATGAGGGTGCGGTGTCTTTCGCAAATATGTAGGTGCACCCATGTCCATGTAGCTCTTCATGCACCTCGAATTAAACTACGTCGTTTTGGTGTGTGTAGGCTTTCAAATACTACTTTTTTTTTTTTTAAAAAAAAAACAAGTGTATCTCCACAAATCCTCCACAATTCTCGCTAGTTGCATATCTTGCAGTTATATGCAAGTTTTGTTTGGTATGGCTAATTTCCTTTCTTTTATATAAAAAAGGGCTTTTTTTTTTGGAAGAAAAAATGATTCGTTATATTAAGTCAAAAATATTAGAATATGATTCTTTTTGATCAATTAGGTTTTTTTCCCTTTTGAAAACTGATATTTTTTTCTATAATGATATATGTTCTTTTTTATAAAATGAGATAATTTTAACCACGTGTTTTTTTTATCTAGAAATATGTCCTTTTAATGTAATTAGATATGTTCTTTTACAGATATTTTAATTTTCATTATGGGTTATGTTCTTTTTAAATGAGATATCTGATTTACGTGTTCTTTTTACCTAAAAAATATGTTCTTTTGATGTAATTAGATATGTTCTTTTATATTTTTTTATCTTTTATGACCTATGTTGTTTTTATAAAATGAGATTTTTTAACAAGAGAAATGAGATTATTTTAAACAATATGTTCTTTTTACCTAGAAAATATATGTGTTTTTCATGCACGTAATTAGGTATGTTCTTTTACTATTTTTTTGCAATATGAGCTATGTTATTTTTAAATGAGCTAGTTCTAAAGTATATGTTCTTTTTGCCTATATAGTATGTTCTTTTGATGAAATTGAGTATGTTCTTTCACATTTTTTGTCCATTATCATCTTGTTCTTTGTCTTATAGAATGAAATAATTTTAAAATATGTATTTTTTCACTTATATAATATGTTCCTTTAATTTAGTTATTGTTCTTTTTCTTTCATCATCCGCTTATTTTACAAGTGGAAAAGTTAGGTTTTTTGCTTCATGTTTTGAGATATTTTGGACAGAGAAAATAAATATACCAAATGTAACAATCAAATAAAGTCAAAGTAGGTGGTAAAGGAAACTTATAAATTATAATCTCTTGTTTTTGGGGAAAAAAATATAAGGAAACCTATCTCCTATTTTAGTGGGAAAGTAGTTAACTGCAAAGCAAGTTTTCAGCGGGATTTTTTGGAGTTTACAATTTTTCTTTTAATTAATTAATTTCCTATAGTGCAAATTTGCGATAGTTAAAGTGATGTGTTTTGGAGTAAGACCACGTAGAGGAAGGTGGTCTCTGGTCCACCATCCAAGCTTTGTCTTGTTCTCCACCAAATTGTCTGGTGTTTAGCTGAAATCTTTGGTACAAGGCTTCCTTTCACAAAATTATCACAAACTCATTACCATACAAGTCCGACCATGAGCATGTGTATGAGTGTGTTTATTTTATATAAACACGCATATAATAAAAAAATTAGAAAATGCATTTTATAAAATTTGATCCCATAACCTCTCGCTCTAAAAATTAGTTGTTGTTAAATAGTAGTTCATGTTTACTGACTAAGGTCCCGTTTAATGGTAGTCGTACATGGCCGGTCCTGTTACCATAAATTGTCATGTATACCAAACATGTCATCAGAGTTTAATTTTATGATGCAGGTGTAGCCAAAGAAGCGAGTACTAACCCGCGAAGGAAGTGATATGAATTCAAGACAGTGCTGCAAATCATGGACAAAATGAGGGCACTAGACCGAGTCCCATAATGGATCAAGTGGTGGAAGAGATCATCCCTCATCATCCTTCGAAGTTTAGGGTGGTTAGCAAATCCATCTCCACTCAATTCCAATGCTGTGTTAATCAACACCAAACCCAAGATCTGAATATTTTCATCAGTACTCTGAGATACAATCCCATCAATCTCAACAGTCTGAACCACATTCAACAAAGAACACAAGAACTGAAAAATATCCACCACACATCGGAGACTAAACCCAGAATTCACAATCTCATTTTTATCATCCAATTCCTCTGAATCCGACTCTGAATTCTCTCCTTCTTTCACTTGTATATCATTCAATCTAGAAAACACAGTTTGAGAAATCTCAAGCATTACAAATTTAGCAGTTCTATGAAGCAAATTGCCTCGACTTGATGATTGTTGAACCACTTGAAAAGCCGTGTTGATCACTCGACAAACAGATTCATCTTTCAGAAGGCAAGAAGCCGGGTGGGTCATGATGCCATTTAGAAGCTGGAGAACCTTCATTAGAATCCCTTCTTCTCTCATCTGATCCGTTCTTTCGATCCGACAACTTGTGGAAGCCATTACTAAAGAATTCATGGCTTCTTGAGCTCCTGGAGTTTTCTCGTCGAAAACTTGGAGTTTTAAGAGTTTGATGAGCGATGAAAGAGCAATGCTTGTTGCTGATGCTGGGACATCGTCGCTTTGAATTACATCTAAGAATGGGGAGAGGTAAATTGAAGGATCTATGTATTGCCATTGTTGTTGAGGATTGAAAATTAGTGTTCTTAAGGATTTTAGAGATTGTTGCTGGATTGTTGTGTCATGGTGATAATCTTCTGTGGTGGTTGAAGTTTCATATATGTTTCTTAATGCTGCTAAAACTGCACCCACTTCTGTGTTAATGGTGCATGAAATACCAATTTCTTTTCTTATGTATCTTGACATGGAAATTTTCTTTTCTTTTCATCAATTGTGTTTAATTTACTCTTTGCCTTAGATTTCTTTCTTGTTTTTTCCCTCCTTGTTTTTAGGTGTATTGGTTTGTTAGTGGATAAATTTGAGAAAGTTAGTTGCATGATTAGAAGAAATAGGACTTACTATTTTAATTTGCTAAATAAGTGGTTGTTTAGTTTTCACATTAATCTTTATTTGTAATGAGAAATGGTCTTGGATTTGTGATTATAAATTTTATCAAGTTTTCTTACCTTGAAATTCTGAGATAAGAAGCCCCTAACCACTTATTTAAAATTGAATTTTGTAAAATTATTGAAAAATGAAAACTTCAAGCCAAAACTCCTCCATGAAAGAATTCATTTTTGCTTTATTTTGCTGAATAGCAATATTGGAAAATAAAATTTATTTTAGAAATCTTGCTCTCATATTACCATGATAGACCATATCTGTAAGTACTTTTTAAGACGAGGCGAAATCCCAATTGTTATTTTTGTTATTAATATATATGTTTTATCTTAAAAAATTACCACCATCCTCAAATAAGATGAATAAAACTTGTTTCATCATTACAAAGACCCAAAAAAACCCCTTTCCATTAATACAACTTCCATATTGGATATTTGGATGGGCTAAACACCTTTTGCGCTTAGTCTAAAAAAAAAAAGTAAAGGAAGATATCACTAAGTCAAATTTTCTTTTTTTTAGGGGTGATGTAACTTAGTCACCGAATTTGCTAAAGAGGCTCATTGATTCTGAAATTGCCATACTAATTCAGATTAAGGTAGTAATTACAAGTAACAAAGAGTAATCGTATCATTTTTCAAAAAAATATAATGCATAAAATTATTGATAAGTTTGAAAACATGAAAATTTGAGAGGGAGAATTTTTTGTACTTGGAGAAAGAAAGAACTGAAAGCCAATTATTTTTTACAAAAATATGCTGTCAAGAAAGTAAGAAATCTTAAATGTAGGCAGAGTCAGAGAGATAGAGCAAGTCACTGCCTCGTTTGTACTACATAACTGTAGAATTTCACACATACATTGATTTATATACTTCCTCTGTTTCGTTTAAAATGCAACGAAGTATCATACATCAGACAAAATTACCACCCGAGTTACAAACATTCCACCCAACACAAGACCAAAATAACTGACATTTGCCTGCTATTGTACATTGTTCTATACAAGGGTTAAGGAATTCTTATATGAGGTCTTTAGCTCATGCCATAAGCAGAAAAGGGTATCATATGTATCATCATCAATATTGCTCTCTTCGCAACATGTAAGAGACAGAATGGTCCTTAACCATTGTTCATGGAGAGTTGAGAACTCTGATCTCTGCTCACTTGACTTGAAGCTCGCCCCTATCATTTCTTTCATCGCCTCACCAGCATTTGAAGCAGCATTAACCACTTGCTCAGGAATTCCAGCCATACGAGCCACTTGTAAGCCGTAGCTTTCAGGGCAAGCTCCAGATGCAAGTCGATAGAGAAATACCAAATCTAAATCTTTTCCCGAGGAGGATCTTGGTTTCATAGCACAAGACATATGTTGCAGTGAAACATGAGGATGTGATGCGAATTCCTTAGTCAATGGGTGGTAATGAGTGGCAAACAGTAAACGGCAGTTCATCTTCTCAATCAGATGGCGAAATACCTACAGAGATGATCAGGAAGATTGTATTTATTAAAGGCAAACCATATCAGATTCTTTTTCTTTCCTGAAGATGGACTGAAATCAAGGCCAAGCAATTATCGAATCTAAACCAGAGAATTAGTCACAATCATTACTCTACTATTTTCTTCATTGCCAGACTATATTCATGATTTTGATTGCATAACTACAGCGTACACATAAACATCACTTTTTTTACCATGGAAAAACCAATTCTATCCAATCATTTCTGGATTAATCTTTGGAAAATGTTAAAACTTCGTTGGTGATGTGTATTCATCAAATATGCACTTGCGAACAAGATTTAGCAATATAAACATATACTGTTGTTATAACCAACAAAAGGAAAAACGATCACTTAAGATGGATCAAAAATCACAATTTTGACCTGATGAGTTCAAAATATTAACTTCTTAGGCATTGTATGATCTAAAAGATTAGGTTACTCCCATAGCTAGTATGTCGTAATCTTGGACCAAAGTTGCATGAATCCATATGGGATTAACATCATGTACAGGTTTAAAACCAAGGAAGAACGTTTCTTTTCAGGATCAATTACTAAAAATTGAGGGGGAAAAAAAATTACTGAAAAAAATGAGCATTAAGTTCTCACAGCATATGCAATGGCATATCCATCGAATGTACTTGTTCCCCGACCCAGCTCATCAAGAAGGACAAGAGAATCTTGTGTTGCATTTTGCAGAACCGATGCTGTTTCCGCACACTCAATGTAAAATGTACCTGCAGAATATTTCACAATCAGTAATTAAGAAGGTCGTTAAAGATAAAATTTTGCAACTTAATGCTCGAAACAAGGTCGTGCAAAAATAATACATAACCCGAAAAAACAGAAAACTTCACAGGACCCCAAGCATGGACTCCAGCTCTTTTTTCCTTGATCATGGTTCCCCCACAATGTAAGGTGGATCAAGAACATGATATGCAAAGAGCAGAATAAAAAAAAAAGCTGTTCAATGTTTACTCTATAAGCATTAAAATCTGGCAGTATCAACCAGATATGGATCATACGAACCATATTGAAGACAACCAACCTTTTCTCGACACAACATAACTTCACAAAGAGTAAATTAGATGATGACCTATTAGAAAATAGTATAAGCAAAGTTCATATTGTACCACCACACAACACAATTGGATGATGGCTTAGCACTTGGATCTTTACATTGAATCCAGCCCAACTCTAATCTAATGGCATCTGAGTCAAGAAAATAAGTGGGAAAAGCTTTCATGAAACTTACTTTCTCCAGTCATAATCCGATCAGTTGCACCAAGCCTAGTGAAAATAATGTCGGCAACTGATAAAACACACATCTCAGATGGCACATAGCAGCCAAGCTGAAAAGATAAAAAAAAAATTTAAGAATGATATCAGATACATGTAACCATTAGGAGGAGCAAGAGAGCGGATGATAAGTTGGAAATTTGCATCGGTTTCTGTTTTTAATTAAAAGAATAGAACCTGCGCCAATATAACTGCTAGGCAGGCAGCGCGCAAGAGAGTTGATTTCCCTCCCATGTTTGGTCCAGTCAGCAGCAAAGTCCGGGGATGATGGTCATTTGTATCCTCTCCCAATACTATGTCATTTGGCACAGGAACTCCATTTTCTCTTAGAGCGAATGGATGCCACAATCCTTTGATCTTAAGAACAGGTCCTTTGTTATTTTGGCAAAGTGTAACAGAAGTAGACTGTGGTAGAATAGAAGGACGACACATAGATCCACTTGAGTCGATAGCAATGGCAGAAAAGGATCTTAAGACATCTATGCAACTGAGGGCAAATATGACTTGAGACCATTGACTAGCTTTCTCAACAAACATCTCAATCAAAATAGACAGTGTCTCAGCATCGCCTTCCGCTGCATCATGGTCCTGATACCAAAGAACATGTTAATTCTTTTCAGCACTAGGCCATACATAGAGCATAAATATGTATTGAGAACAGTCCAACAAACTTTTGTTAATTAGAAAGGTATATTAAGGCTCCGTTTGTAGGGCGTAAAACATTTTCAGTATAAAATGATTTTCACGGAAAACAATTTTACAATGTAAAACACAATTCCAAAATTAGTATTCCATTGTTTGGTTTCATGTAAGAAAAATGATGAAATCAAATGGAAAATGAAAGAAAAAGTAAGAAGTTAGTGAGAGGAATGTACAAGAGAGATAAGGAAAATAGTCTTCCCTTCATTTTGAAGGGAAAATGGTTTTCCATCATTGTGAGAGTAATTTTACCCCAAGGGAAAATAGTTCTACACTCTTTTGCCAACCAAACAATGTAAAACTGAAAATAAAGGAAAACAGTTTTCCAGAAAAACGTTTTACGCCCTAACAAACGGAGCCTAAGTATTAACAGAATTGTGCTCATGCATATAGACTAAAGACACGATGCATTGTATGGCACTCATCAAAAGATTTTTTTAATTTCTAAGGTAAAGGTAACCAATTTTTCTAAATGTAGAATCATAGCTTAGTTATTGAGCAAGAAAAAAAAAACTACAAGGGTACTATCTCTTGGTTGCATATATTGACTGTTGACAGAAGGGGGGTTCTAAACTTTAAAATAGCAAGGATTTCAGATATCACTGTCATTTTCTCATCTCAAAAACATAATGCAGAAAATATATCCTTGCAAAGTTAGCAGAGAATTCTAAAAGTGAATATGCTTCAATCTAATGGAAGCTGACCTGATACTTGGGAAAGTCACTATCTATAGCCGCTTCAAGTTGGTTAAGAAACTCACTGAGCGCATTATGCCCACTAAGCTCAGGAACCTCCAGAATTTTTGATAGCAATGACTTGATATGCTCTTCATTGTCTAGTACAATCAACAAGTCTATCCCAATCCGCAAACCTTTGACAAGAGATCCAAATGATTTTACCTGTGCACCATAGCAAACACAATGCTTTTAGATGGTAATTCCACAAAAAGGATGGCAATGCCAAGCAAGGCAGCAGCATATGATGAATACTTGACAAGCCAGGACACAGATTCTTGAACATTATACCTTAAAGCTACACTTGGGCAATTCAGCCACTTCAGTAACACGCAAGCTGACCATATTACATACAGGATAACATTTAACGCTTTCATTTAAGATTTTGTTTGGTGCACCTAATTGATAATAATGGCATGCAAAAGGAACTTAATGCAGATATTTTCTTATTCACCACTAATGATCATGGCTTCATAGTGAACCATTGCACATTCCACACAACTAAAGGCGATATAAAAGAACTGACACGGTGATATAGATTTCAGAAAATGGCACATTCAAATATCTGAGAAAGATTGACAATGTCAACTAAATTTCACATATTATCTGATCAATCCTTCCACCAGGTAGGAAAGAAGATAAATTCAATAAGCACAATTAATAGAAGTAAAATTGTAATCAAAGATGCTCAATACGGACTTCAGTTTTTGGAAAAAGGTTTAGGGTCCTCAAATCTTCACATATGTTCAGCACTTAAAGGAAGGGAACCAAAATGAAGTCTTAAATTATGTGATAAGTTGCAGCATCGTCTATGAACCCGAATGGCTAGATTAGTTATTTCTTCATGTTGCTTATATTTGCCAGACAAAACACATCAACTCAGAAGTGACAAAAAAGTGGTGGAAGAGATAAATACAGGTCAGCAACAAAGTTGGGGGTCACAGAATGCAAGAATTTCATCAAGATGGTGCCCCTAATATATAAGAAAAGCATCCTTACCCTTTGTTTCAATGTTTTCTTTCCTACCAAGGGCAACATGAGTATAGCTTGTGAATGAACCATTGATTTAACCTTGCCGAGCAATCTTTCTAAGTCTGGAATCTTCCGTAGATATTGTGCCACAATCAACATAATTTCTGAACGCATAATAAGAGCCTCAACGACATTAAGTCTATTATTGATTTCCTCAACATCTTTTAATGGATGACAAATCCAACTCCTTAGAAGTCGCTTTCCACAAGGAGTTATGCAATTATCTAGATATTTGAATAATGTACCTGGAAACAAAAGCATTAAACTCTACAGATACACAATGAAACACCATAATATTGCTGACCATTTTCTCATGTAATGAAGGGTTTTCGGGGATTACCTGCTGAACCACCATCAGCACTGTTATGAAAAACCTCAAGATTAATAAGTGTCTGTCCATCCATTCTGAGACAACCCCTATATACTTGGTAAGGTAGCACATCACCATTGCATAAAACATCATCCAACTATAAAGAGGAAGCATCAGTAATGCAGAAAAAAAACACAAATATTATTGCAATGGACCAAGAAATAGACGACAAACATACCATCAACCTGGATAAATAATCAATGAGGCCGCCCAAAGCACATAAGGTAAATTCATGATTTGTAACACCATCAAGAAGATGATCCCACAGGTCACGAGAATCTTTGAAGTATTTCTTTGACTGAATTACATCCTTTGCTTCTGCGGCACTCAAGAAACCATTAACTGGAAGCACAGGTGTAATCTGTACACAATTGGAACCTGCAACATTTAATAAATTTAGGGATGATCCACAACTAGTAGGGAAGTACCGAAAATATTTTCTCATAATGGGGAATATTCCACTTCGACACCACCATCCACTATTCTGCCATATGCAAGAGTAAGACTACAGCACACCCGAGCCAGCTAAGTGAGTTCTGGGGCAGTGGGGCTTGACTTGCCCAGCTCTGCTACAATCTAAGAGAATGTACGGTTGGGAGGAAATAATATCATGATATATTGGTTTTCTCATTTTCCTTTCGTTTGTTAAGGGTGGAAAACAGTTTCCCCAAGCGTGGAATATATTTCTCCTAAGGATTGATAACCTTCCTTTCTCATGGAAGAAATACCACATTCTCTTCTCTATTCCTTACCTTCCTCTTTCTCTTTTCTAATTCATTCTTTACCTCCAATTCAATTCCTTTTCTCTCTAACTTTTCTGGTAAGAAACTAAAATAGGGAAAAACAATAATCTACCCCTTGGAATTAGTTTTCATAGAAAGTTTCTCCATTGAAAATTATTTTCATCCAACCAAGCAGAGCCTTAATCTTGCCGCAATATACTATGGTAGACAGGAAGCAATCAACCTCCTTCACAAGGGATGTAAGTGGAATAAAAATGAATGTGGTCAGCCTATTAGACTTCCTGGAAATCTAATCAATCTAATTTCACTTATCACATGCACAATCGACTCCCTTTTTCATCCCCTTTGTTCACAAAATTCATACAGTCCTTTGACTAGCCAGTTCTAAAATTGACCTGCTAATGTTTATGGATCTTTCTCCATCAGAACCAGTTGAGTGGGGAAATATCATAGTCAAGACATGAGAATAGAGGTAGTTATGAAATGCTACGAAATAAAGAATTATCAGAAAGCGATCTACTTTTGACCCGCAAGTTTAGTTGTAAAAACCTGTAGATGAATATTTTTTGAGCACTTTTTGAGCTTCTCTTGATAAATCTGAAAAAGAATGAGATGCAAAATAGGAACCGAAAACTTGATTATTAACAGGCGAGGATAAAAAAACCTTGATTATTTAAAAGAGTGTATATTAATTAAACCAAAGAAACGCTTACCTCTACTTTCATAAATTATTTCCTTGGGTGCCACCTAAATCCAAAAGATATAAGAATACTAAGGTTAAATTTCAATTGCATATTTCACGCCTTTCCAAAAGTGCATGTATAATGAGATCCAAGAACATACTTGCATCAGCAAGGCCATTAGAGCAGCACAGGAGGCATCGTCACTGACAGAACCAATCCAAATCCTCAGTGCAGCACAATCAACGAAAGCAAACCCAAAAATTGTAGTACCACCATCCCCACAAGATCCCTACATAAAAATGCAAATTAGAAGAGAAAAGGATTAAGAACATTGACATGGGAAAATAAATAGTTAAATACAGAACATGTTCAGTCATTGCAATTCCTAGAGTAGAGGTCATTTTCATATCCGCCCTCTTCCTTAATATGTGCCACTTCCTTCTATGAAAAACATAAGTGGCAAAGGTAGTGTATAATTTCATTGATATAGTAGGAGGAGCAAGTAATAACAGCAAAGGCCGGTTTTGAAGACTGTGAACAGGCAACAATCATTAGTTTGGAAACAGAAGGTAATTCTACCGTTCACGGTTTCAACCATTAAATCATAGGCCAATAATTCCCTAAAGTTGTACTCAACTCGTGAAGACATTATCTCTATTGATTGGTGCTATATCATGACATCATTGACACGTTGTAAATCAAAAATGGAGCACAAGCTACAGCACTGGCTGCCTATAAAGAAAATTTTGGCTTATCATGATGCTTTTGCAAAATCCTCTAAGCTATAGCGAGCCTTTAACAGAAGAATGTTTGAAAATTTATTGGTCATGGATATTGGCATTGTAAATAAAAGAAAGTAAGAAGATGTGCAATAGACACATGCAAAAGGCAGATAGTTTACTTCAATCAACTTCAGGTGATTCAGAAAATTTGTCAAAGGCACAAAAGTTTGACTTCATTAGTTTTCCTCATAAATGCATGAATGAGCTAGTACTATGCAAACCTCTCAAATATGGGAGGCCACAAACTGAAATCACACACCAGAAACCCAAAACCATCTATCGAATACCAATAGAGAAGGGTCCAGATAAAATACTTATTAGACATTCTCAATAGAACACTTTTGCCACTTAAATTCTCCAATCAAGTATCATGCAATAGAAAAACCAAGAACTGGAAACATTTGTGAGAAGTAAAGCTGTTTTTTCCTCACTTCTATTCTGATATTAAAATATTCACGGAAGTTACAACAGCAAGAACAGCTGGATTTTCTAATCCTTCATAAAAAGTTGATCCAGCTAAACTTTTTGATAACATCCCTTATTTTCATAAATATTACATGGAAGGAAGGAATATCTTATTGTGATTGAAGGTTTTAGGTCAAGGCTTCCACTAGTTAATTACTTAAGTCACCATTGATTGTTCCCCCCCCCCCCCCCCCACAAACAAAAAGAGTTCAAAATAAAAGGGTAAGGAAATTTAGAGAATTTAGAGGGGCAGAAAAGATAAGAACACAACTGTAAGCATGCCCAACATGAATGTTGTCACTGGTTGGTTGAGGGAAAAATCAACTGCAGCCTTACAATAAGGTTTGCAGAGCTGAAAAACCCACACTGGGAAAATATTTTCAACATATCTAAACTTGGAAAGGAGATATAATGAAGATGAAGCTGAGGTGTCTGAAGACCTTGGAACTAAGTGCACTAACCTCCTTTATTGCAAGAAGATGGACAGCATCAGGGCCAATATTTTCATCAGCTGCCGTTGATGGTGTGAACACATGGACCAACTTCCTAGGGATAACCTGAAACCCATGATCAATTGATTAAAGATATAACCATCACAACAATCTCAAGAAACAGAGAAGTATGCATAAAAAATTCAAGATGCACTTGAATTGAGTTTAGGTGCTTCTATAATCTTCGTCTACACGCTCATTTTTCGATCATGTTGGTATTCATGCTAAATTCAGTCTCTAGGCAAGGCTCCTGTTTAGCATATGATACTTTCAGGCAGAATGCAGACCAGACAAAGGTGCACAGTTGATTTTTGTTGTACCCAACGGCCTTGGCATGTTTGCCAATCCAGAACTTTGAACATCAATATCCCTAATTACTTCCTCCGTTCCATTATAAGTGAAACATAGGGATTGGGCACAAGATTTAATAAACATCACTTTCAAAAGCCAAAAAAAAGTCATAAAATACCCTTTTTATTATCAAAAGGAGGAGAGAGAAAAGCAAACCACACAAGTTTGTGATGGGCACTTTTGTCATTTTGTCACTTTCTTTTATCCATTTAAGGTATGTTTCACTTATTTTGAAACGTTCTAAAATAGTAAGTGTTTCACTTATTATGAAACGGAGGAAGTAAGTAGGATTAAATATTATAAAAAGTTGATATTATGAAATCATATAACCTGACGAATCTAACAAGATCCCGCATGACTTTGTTTTTCCTTATGTATACATAATAAAACAAGGTCAAATGGAATTTGTGAATAGCGTCAAAAGTCAATATAATACAACCTTACAACTAGAAATAAAACGGAGGAAGTACGTAAATATTATCGATAAATCTGAATTTCCAACAAATGTAAAAGACGAAAATAGTACAGAGAAGAGAAAAACAATAAGAAATGATATATCTGTAAACTGTAAAGATAGTAGTATCATTTACACTTTTCTTCCATGACATTGAGCTAAATCATAATTGCAGAATGATAGAGTTGATCAGTATCAATAGAGCTACCATACTTATTTCACAAAATTTTGCTACATTTACATTTTCCAAGCATTTAAGGAGACATAAAATGTAGAGAGAAGAGTAGGTGGGTATGAGCCCAAACTTTATAGAAACAATACCAAAACATAGAATGGAGCAAAGAATTGGAACGAGGGGAATATTTGACACTGGTTGAAATGTATTAATAAATTCAAGTATCCAAATTCGCAACTTCTCAGGTACTCTGCAAAACAAAGCTATGAGTGTTTTTCCCATCCCTTTGGGTGCTGTTCAAAGGCTAAAGGGTCTACTTAACTCATTACTAAATTCATCCTTAGGCACTACAATGTTTGTTTGTTTGATGGCCAAGACAAAATACACTTGGAAATGAGATTGGATATTAGATTGGTTTAGTATTAGCCTGCAAGGAATCAAAATTTTCAAGTCCAACCACTGGTATTGTCATAAAGACTGCAGTTCTAAACCCTTGAAACAGGGCTAAGTGGACTTACAGCAGTTGCACCCCTTGCTTTCGCTTGATCAGATGTCTCTAGCTGCTCAATTCGTCCAACTTTATACCTTCAACAACAAATTTCTAATATAAACAAATTGACAAAAAGAACTCAAACGAACTTACAAGTAATAGATATATTACACGAAAGCAAAATGACAACATGAGCCTTCAGACATTTATGTGATTATGCGAACAAAAAATTGGTCAACTCACCAAGCAAGCTCTGAAGTATACAATAATACAATAGAGAAACTTGTTATGCGCACAAAATTTTGGATTAGTTGGTACTAGCAAGAATATGCAGAAGTAAATCGTATAAGGTATTGGACAAGCCAAACAACGGAATGCAGGTAAGATAATAGACTAAATACTTAACATCAAAGTTTGGTTCGAGTATCATATAATGCTCTGCGATGGATTAAGCAAAATAGGGAAAGGAAAGCTTCTCGCTAAACTGTCCAATAAATAGACCAACATTCAAGATAGTGGAGAGGATGAGGCTGTGAATGTAAATGAAGATAATAACTCGAGTATTTTTAGAAGTTAGGGCAATTTTCCACTTGACAGAAGAAAAAGATGCCATCTCTGAGTAGACAAACAAACAGTGCAAGCAATAATGCTGAAGCTAGGAATTAGACAAGCAAGAATATCAGTATCAATATCAACAGGAATCAAAACTAAAATCTAAAGTTTATAAAAGAATGGACAAGACTCACACCAAAGAGGAAATTATGGCTTTGAATTTTGTAACAGGTATTGGAGGTTCATGCCGATCAGATACAGGAAGATGGATAAAGGGATTCATCGCAAAAAGTTATTGCAGGAACTCAAAAACAGCTGAAATCCAAGCTATACTCATCGGCCTTCAATGGTCACGAGAAGAAGCTTGGACAAACTACATCATTGCTTCGGACTGCATCCAAGCAGTGACCAAGATCAATTCCAAAGAGGAAAGTAAGGATCAACTAACTAGAATCATTAAAAATTGCAGGATGCTCCTAGAGCAGGATGGAGGAAAACTCATGCATGAAAAAAAAGAAGCCAATGACCCACAGATGAGATGGCGAAACTAGCAAGAAAAGACACTCGTAGCTTTATGAACTTGAATGTATTTCAACCCACCACCCGGCTTGCACTAAACTTATTATGACTGATAGCTCTTTGGGGCCGAACTTGGATGGCACAAATAGCAGACTTGTAAACTCCAATAGGGTTATGCCCACTAATTAATCTATCCTACGTTGTTTGAAGTCAAAAAAAAAAAGAGGAAATTATAACAGATTAGTCAACATTCATACACAAACAGAAAGGAAAAAGATCTGAGTAGACCCCCTACCCTCGAGCAACCAACTTCTGCACAGCGTCATCAATGCCATTTTCAGATATACCAACCTGAACACAAGGGACAAAATGACAAGTTAACATAAATCTGTTCAATCAAGGAGTCAAGGAGAATTTTCACATTACATACATAATATAACTAATTACAATAGCAAAGAGTGGAAGAGCAAACCAAATACCTGTCTACATTTTCCCACACCACTATTGGTCAATTTCCAATCCAGTTCTTTATGTCCTATTTCAGCATCTAATTCATAAAGTTCATAGAATTTACCCTACATGAAATAATGTGCAGAATATTAGTCAATAAATTTCAAAGAGAGAAAATTAACATTACAATACAAACAGATACCCCGCACACACATATAATTATAACTGCAGTGTCAAGAAACCGAAGCATCCCAACTAAACCATTTTTGCTCCAACATTTTTTTCAACTCCAGCTACTTCTTTTTGGTTACTAATTTTTTGAATCATACCACTGGAATCGTCCTCTCATATGTATTTCTTCTTCCAAATAATACCTTGTCCAAGTTGCTCTACATAGAACGGAAAAAAACACACAAAGAGACAAATATGCAAATTGATACTTATCTTAAGGTTAGGATTCCTGCACAGACAATACTCCATGTTGTGGCTGACTGGAAAGCAATTTATTGTTTAACAACTTGTTATACCAAAACAAAGACACCAAAAAATTGGAAGCCCCATGAATAAGTTCAGTTAATATAGCTAGTTGCAATTTCCAGCTGAACAAATATCAAGTCGCAACAGTTGGCATTTTCGTCAATACTGCTTACCACTTTAAAGAAGAGCAGCACATCCATATACTGACATTTCACACTCCAATACTGCTTCTGAGATGCTGACATTTTCTTCATCGTATCAGGTGGTATATAAAGTGTCCGTTTATCATAAAGAGGATCATCAGGCCTTCTTCCATTCGCATCCCTGATTCTGGAAGGATGCAGCCATTCAAACTTGCTAACTGCTTCTGAAGCATCTCGGGGAATTTTGTTTCCTGACTTCAGATCTTCAAGGAATTTCACTTTTTTCTTAGGATTTGTCAGGTTGGTGTCAGTTTTATCATCAAAATTAGTACGATCGTCTTGAATTCGCTTCAAGCGTGGAACAAATGGTCGGCCCAGTGGTGTTTCTGGTTGGACAGGATTGACATCACATTTCCTATCTCCTAAACAGGCACTAAACATCCTGTTAGAATTATTCTCAGAAATCTTACAAGAGCCAGATTCCTTAAGCACTTCATTGCATTCTTTAAATATATCAAACATCGAGCAAACAACTGAAGAAGCACCATTGTCTTCGTTCCTGCAAGTGTCACGCAATTATTAAGTGTACCAGATGTACCAAAATAAGAAATATGTACCACATAGCAAAATGCTGCTAAAAATACAACTGTGCACATGGCAGACAGCTGAAAAATCTGACATTCCAAAGTATAACCATACATGAATTACTGAAATCACAGACTCGAAGTGGCTACACTTCTGTTCTCTAAATGAAAAAATAAACATCAATAACATTAGATATTTCAAAGATTTCCGCAACTTAGCTTATGAATTTCTATCTTGAAATGCTCCAATTTACTTATGCAATAGAATTTATAATTCAAAAATAAAATTCCTCTTCCCATTCTTCATTCAAGTATATGTCTTAAACACAGAATTTGCAATTAATATAAGCAATGATTAAAAGAACTGGTAGCTCATAAGTTCTACCAATACTTCCTTCGTTCTAAAATAAATTAAACGCTTACCATTTTAGTCCGTTTCAAAACAAATAAAACATTACTATATTTGATTATTTGGTACTTAGTTCTCCCTATCTCTCTTCATTACATGAATCCCTCTTTTTCTTCATCTCTATCTCTCTCTTCTCCTAAATCCACATACCAAGGCCCTACGTTTCATTTAATACGGAACGGATGAAGTTTTATAAATTTCAAAACATAAACCAACTAAGAAATATGCTCATTCATTTTCAAGATAATTTACAACACCACATCCACAAATCATCATACTTCTTTTCAACACCACTCGCGTACTCAATTAGATAATTAATCGATACTCAACACAATAATCACAACAAAACTCATCTTAGCCAAGCAAATCAACTAAAATACAGTAAACTAAAATTACAAAAACCCTAGAAAATGAGGTTTAAGTAAGAAAACAAACAAACCGCTTAGAATTCAGGTTATTCGCATCAACCTTGACAAATTTGTGCATAATACTAGAGAAAACGGAAGATTTCTTTTCACCAGTAGGAGTTAAATTATCAAAAACAGCCTGACGAGGTGTTTTCTCCGGAGGAGTATCGGTTCCTCGGATTTCATCAAGCAAAGAAGCAGCAGAAGATTTAGAAGAAATGTTGTTAGGTTTAATAGTATCGCCGCCATTGAAGCTCTGTTGCGAAGAAAAGCTATGGCGGATTCCGTCGCCGGAGTTTTGGTTTTCCGGCGAAGGTTTCTGGAAGAATGAGAGGATTGAGCTTTGCCGTTGCATGGTGAGGAGAGAGAGAGAGAGTAAGAAGAAGAATGGAGGAGACTGGAGAGAGTGAAGTTATATGAGGTTGTTGAAATTCTGAGAGAAAAATGTTTTGGCGCCATTTTTAAGAGCCACTTTCGAGGTTTTTTTTGGGTTTGAGGAGTTTTTGGAATTAACTCTAGTAATCTTAGGTTATGGTAAATAATCTAGTGGTTAAGAAATTTATAAAGTGGCACTAAAATCATCTTCTATAATTTACGCTATGAAATGATTTTGAAATCATCTCTAATATAATATTCCTTCATTTTAAAATGACGTGATTACAAAAAAGCCAATTTTTTAGTGACTCATATTATTTTTTTAATAATATATTAAAAAGAATAAGAACATGATTTATAAGAGCAACATGAGTTAAAATACCATATAAAATGACTAGTAGCTTCCTTAAATTTTATATTTTGCTCTAATAATATATGTCAATGTTTTTCTCTGTCTCTATCGTAATTACATTAGTCTATTTCCATGTATTCCCTTCATCTATTTTTGTTTTGCCCAAACTTTTTATATCGGAATAGCCTGTAGGGATTGTTTCATACTCAAAATAATCATTTTAAACTAGAACTTTATTCTCAAATTTACTATATTTAGGGCTTGTTTTCTTCGGCATAAAACAGCTGAACTGAACTGAAATGAACTGAACTGAATTGAACTGAACCGAACTGAAATGAATGGTAATATGTGAGAGTAAAAGTATTTGTCAAGAACTGAACTGAACTCAATTGAACTGATCTGAACTGCACTAAACTGAACTGAATTGAACTTAATTGAACTGAACTGAAAATAAGCTGGGGAGAATATGCCCTTAGTTAAATGAACTTCGTGGAAACAAATCCAACACCAAAAGGCAAGAAAAAAAAAACACTCCCGGAGAACAAACTTTAAAATTTTAACCAAACTTCAATGAAACAAACAAAAGGAGAAAGAAGTACCCTGAAACTTGTGTCTCCTGCCTCATCATGTGTCTATATATCTAACCTTGTTGTTCACCTTATCAATAATAAAGAATGAAATCGTGCTCCATTCATGTTATGCTTCACTCTAGAAAACGAAAATTTGCTAAACCTTGCAACATTTCTTTCTTCTTTAAATAAGTACAAGTAAGAAAATTGGATTAAATAATATGAACAGTATAATTTGCTATACAGAAGTGAGAACCTTAAACTTTAGTCCAAATTTTATTTTTTCGCTACCTCTTAACAAAATTCATCAAATCATCTGTAAGTCTAACTCATCAAGTCACAACAATAATATAATATGTTTGGCATTTTTACCTCATCACATTTGACTTATTGAAAAGTTGCTCTCATGCCCATTTTCCTCCTTGGCAATCCTTTGTTACACATAGGATATCTGTTCGACCATCCAAGTCCAGAAAGCTGTGCCACTAATTGTAAAGAGGTTGCAGTCTTTTCGTCATATTGGAAGGGAAGGCAATAAAATAGCTAATTTATAGCTTCTAAAGATCACCATTACAATATTTTCTTTCCTCCTTTTGACGTTGATTTTTCTCTATTGGTCTAAAAAGACATTTTGAGCTGGCCTCCACGGTAGAGAGTTGGCCTAGTTTTTCTTTCCTTGGTAAAAAAAAAAAAAAAAAGAATCACATAGATTTGGAAGCTAAAGGCAAACGACATTTTCATGCTACAATTTTCCCATATAAAAAAGGGTAGGGGTTAGCATCAAAAGGTCTTCCTAATTTTGATGCACACCTTCCGCAAAAAGAAATATTATACAGCTCCAAAGTACAGAGAATGTACAAAATCCACCAACTGGACAAAAATGTAGAAAATGTAAACTCTAACTCTATGCTGGTATGGTCTTAGGAACAGCATGTCTGCTCCTCCAGCAGGAAATTATTGTGCATACGGAGGTGGCTGGTATGTAGATGTCGTAGTGGCACCATAATCATAAGCGCCATATGCTGCCTGCAATCCATAGGAACTGCCAAGCCGAGGCCCCGCACTAGGACTAGGAGCACTGCCACCAGGTATACCATAATGTTGTTGAGTAATTTGGTGGTGTTGAGTGATTTGGTGGTGTTGAGAAATCTGGTGTGGTTGAGTGATCTGGTCAGTGGTTGGAGCATAAGAAGCACCATACCTCATCCCATAAGTGGAAGCAGTGAGTCCAGGATCATACGCACTCTGACTTGATAAGCTGTATGGGCCCAGATATTTTGCTACTGGGCTACGGGGCGGTGAGACTGCCTCTCGCTTACCATAAGATGGGTAGGAACTCGGAAATTTACCTCTTTTCGCAGGGCGCGGAGGTGGTGGACCACTGCTCCGAGATGGACCCCCAGTATTGAAAACTCGTTTGTTAGAAGGTTTGGAGTTGGCTGCAGAACCCCTCTTCTTATCGACCTTTGCTCTCTCCAGCGAAGAAAGTCTCTTCTTCAAGCTATCAACACCAAATTCTGCCTCGAGCTTATGGTCTTCCACACATCTGACAATAGACTTGATGTAATTTATCTCATAATTGTTCGCTTCATCCTGATATGTCAAGCTATATATTAGTCGTCAGAACCAGAAATTGGCAACAAAATAATCACCAACATATTATTTTTGGCAAGGTACACCTGGGCCAGGACTGAGCCTCCATCTCAGGTACAACCAACCAATTTATAGCGCCCCACCCCCCATCCCCCCCTCCCCAACCTATAAAGCCCCATGCCAACCTTTGAACCCCTAACATGTTGGCAATAATGATCACTAAACTGACCGAAGGAGGAAAACAAGATTTTTCCAAGTTGACTTACTGTTGCACCAGCGCTATGGTTGCCTTTCTTCAGTATTTCTGCAGTATTCTTTTTGGAATTGCGCAAATAAGACTTGAGAAGAGAAGCAGGCTGAAACCTTTCTGTCAAGCCAGACTCTGACGCAAAATAAACTGCTTCAACTTCCTTTCCATTCTTTACCAGCTCATCAATTAGATCTGCAGAAGATGTTTCCTTGAGCAATTTGTATGAGAAAATATAATTAAAGTAATAAGGCTGCAAGAATGCATATTGTGTATGTGCCTCTAGGCCCTCTACTGCTTATTATGCTTCTCACATATAATGGTTTCTTATGCAGCACACCACAGAAACAATCGTGCAATGCGACAGCAGCAGCACCAGTAAAGGTCAGTGATACACCCAAAAAAATACAGATGGAAACAAAATCGTACGTACAGCCATCTAATGTTCAAATACTTCTTTTAGTCAGTAAACCCTATTACGATAGTTATTCATATTTTTCTACATAAGGAGTGCTAGAAGGTTTAATGACTAGAAGTTAAGAAGGCAGACCAACCATAGCCCATAGGCTTCCCTTGGATCCCAGTTATACATAACTACAATTAGTTTTGCATATAAAGTTATAATCCAGTGGCTAGATAGATGTACTTATGATAAGATATTGGTACCATAAACTGACCGAAATCGATTTTTACCAATATGGAGTACCTCCTGTTCAGGCGCATATCTGTTAACAGTTTATTGTTCCCAAAGCATATCAATCTTTCTAATTCAATAATTTCCAGCTCCTCTTCCCACCCTCCAAATCAAAACTAAACTCCATAATTGCCTAGCACATCTGATCTTTTCCACTCTTTAGAACCTCCTAGAGGTTTCCATAGAACGCGACAGCTTTTTTTCAAAGAGAAGAAACAGTGTCATAAACTTCTCCAAACAAATTCCACAACCTTTTCAAGTCCTTTACCTTTTACCTCTTCACAGCCTTTCAAAAAATCCCCTGCTAACCTAGAACTACTCAAAGGTAATAGACGAAACACAACCTTATTCAACTCAACTTACAGAAGCAATACTGAGTGCCAACTGCCAATTAAGAGTAAACCCTGTATCAACTTCAATTCCCTTCACTCTCTTACACAATCACCAACCACAAACATTGTGGTGAATCTAATCTACAATACTGAACGATTCTTGGCATCGAAAAGCCTATCCAAGAACATGATATATAAGCTCTTCGATAACATAAGTGCATACAATAAGACAATCAAAGTCATGCTTATACAGAGCATAGTGTGCACATGTACATGGCTAACAAGCCAAATGTACATGAATAACAAGTCAAATAAACACATGTACATGATTAACAAGCCAAATGAATATATGTATTATCTCTATTAGTACATGTTCATTGGCATTGGTCTTTACATTCATAATCTAATGCTTGATGTTCATCATGTGTATGGTGCACAACCCACGGACGTGTGTACCAGTGTATGTACTAATTTGGGCAGAACAACATTATAAGTAAATATATTACTGTAAACTAAAAAGACCAACCTCCAATTTTATCCCCAAAAATGGGAATAGCAATCTTAGCCATATCTCTCCTACCAGAAAACTCCATAACAGCCTTCTTATAAAACTCCTCCTCAAATATATCCTTCAACCCAAACCCCACAACCACCTGCATAAACATTGCCACTTCAGCAGACCCCATTCTAGTATCATTATCATGATCACCGGCAGCCTCGGCTTTCTCTCTCCAACCCCTCACCACTTCCTCAACCTCCTCAACCGTCTTCGTTCCGAAAGCCGGCCCCGAACAATCCCTCTCCTTATTCCTCCCCTTCAACTCCTCCGGCGGAAACAACCCCGTCACAACCACCCCACACGCCCACCTCTTATCCGTCATCCCTCTCTTCCCTACCTTCTTCGCCTCTAAAAACTCCTTCACAGTTTCTAGAACCATCCTCGCAGGGTCCACACACTCTTTCAAAGCTTCCCCCATTTCACCCCTCAACGTCGTCGTTTCCTTCCTCTTACAAATCAAAAACCTCATTAAATTACTGTAATCCATTCTCCTGCACAACGACCTTAGAACCTCTGACAATGGCAAAGATTCGTTTAGAGGTTTCTGGAGTTCGGCAATGGCGGATTCTCTCTTGGTTTTAATTTCGGAGGAGAGAGAAAGTAGTCGATGAGGAAGAGAAATCTCGCGTTCATGGAGTTCGTCGAGGGATTTATGGTGGATTGAATCGAGAGATTCGAGTTTGGAATCTAGGGTTAGGGTTTTGGAATCGATTGATTGTTGGAGAGTGGAGAAATGAGAAGTTAGGGTTTTGTAAAGGTCAGTGCATTTACAGAGGAGGTTTTTTTGGGATTCGAGATTGTTGAAGAGGTTGTGGATTTTGGTAATGGAGGTTACTTCTGCTGTCGTCGCCATTGATTTGTTTGTGTTGGGAGTTTTTGAGATATTATACGAGGTGATGAAAATGGAAGAGAGAGAAAGTTTAGTGTTGAAGATGATAATGATTATTTCTGGAAATTGGCCCAATAAGGCCGGAAATAGTATGGAACGATGAAGTCAAGTCCAGCACTCCAGCCCAATTTACTGGCTAGAGTAGCTAACTGGATACAGATACAGCCTCTTTATCACTCAAAGAGTAAATGATGTCTTGTTTTAGGTCAAAACTAGTTCTTGTCTCGAGCGAGCGATATGTTTCAGATTATTTATCAATATGTATTTGAAGTCTTCAAAAATAGAAATATTACCTTGTCTTTAAATGATTTTTTCCCAAAATGATCAATTGAGTAATATAGTGTAGTTGGTTAGTGCATTAGCATATCAAATGAGAGGTCATGGTTTTGAGTTTTGAAACACACATTTTTATTGTTTAATGTCTCGTTTGATTGTATGGGGGAAGGAAGAGTACATGGGGTAGCATGGCATTTGTGTGTCTTGGGTTTTAGATATATGTAGACTAGATTTTAGGTTTGCACTATGTCTCGAGCAATTATATTTTTTTATTAATTAATATTTTACCTTAAAATGATAACACTAAATATCACTTAATTTAATAATTAAGACTTTAGTATATAAACTTGAAGTTATGGGATCAAATCTTATATAATGACGATGTTCTTTGTTTAGAGACGCTTTTTAATATTATCAATTCATCATAAGAGAGGAGAGGGGCATGAAGAAGATTGCCTTATATTAAAAAGAGAAACTAGGAAGAGCCCTTGTATTAATAAAGAAGATTACTTTTTTTCTGAAAGGATAAAGATGATTACCTAGATTGTTAATTTAGTCACTTTTTCTTAATATTTAAAAATTTACATTAATTAAAACCGAGATTACAAATTAAGGAAAAGACTACATAAAAAGATAAACTGAAACTAAACCCACACACTCAGGGCCCGTTCGGTATTACTGTGGTTTTCTGTTTTTGGGTTTTAGATTTTCAAAGTCATATGATATATATCCAATAATGAATAAAAAATTAGTCAAATTTATTGAGAACATGATGATTTTGAAAACTGACAACTAAAAAGTGAAAACCACTTTTTCTGGTTTTCTGTTTTTGGTTTTTAGTTTTCAAAAAAATTGAAAATTGAAAACAAAAAACGATAACGAACGGGCCCTGAACTAATTGTTAATTTAGTCAGGTACTTGCCATACTTCTACTCTTCTAGTGAGTTAGAAAAAATAGGATTCTAATGTATACAAAAAAAAAAAAAAAAAAAAAAAGCTTAAGTTTTACAAAATAACGTTAAGTTCCTGAACCAATAACCATAACCTAACTCAGCAAGATGAAATGGCTAATTGGTTATCAATTAACCTCGAAAAATAGAAAGTGGCTACCAATTTATTTTCTAATTGTTTGTATGTCAATTCCACTCATGTTCTTTGTCACAAACCAAATGGTGATTATAAGTGATGTGAACCAAAATGATTGATAGCATGTAGACCTTGCTTCCATAATTGAAGTCAAGCATAAAGTATACAAGTCAACTTTATTCTAGAGAAAATAATTTTTTGTCATTAAATTAAATTATAAAATTATATGATAGATTGTGACAAATATCAAATTGTATGTCCATATATAGTTGGTGTATTTATCAATTCAAAAACATTTTTTGCTACACTATAAATGGCTTTTGAGTTTCTCATTGGTCAAAAAACCAAAAGAGTGTTTAATAAATGTCTTTAAAGGTAGCTAAAAAGCTAATTATCTAGGCAAAACTAAAAAAACGATTTTGCTCGCTCTTGTATTAGCCTTTGCTTATTAGTTTTTGCATCAAACAACCAAGACTAACATCCACTTTTACCAACCACGTTATCAATAAACAACCAATCAATATAAACAATCAATACAAATAAGTAGTCAAATCAACCTAATACAACAGCAAACTGGTAACAATCAATTACCGCTAATAGCTAGTACCCTATCGCCTAACACAAGTAGTCATCTACATCAAGGTATACTAGCTCTTTAGCTTTGCATAAGAAAAGATAAGTGATAAGACATGGAATGACACCTTAAATTTCAATTAATTTTACATGTAAATTTACTCGTGTTAGAAAATTTATTAGTAGCCCTAGTATTAGAGGTATGAGACATAATCAGTATCGAAAAATATATATATATATGATATATTTTCCATATTAAAAAGTATATCATATATATATTTTTCGATACTGATTATATCTATATCTCTAACGCCGCGTTAGGACAAAAGGGTTTTACATCACTTCAACAACATTACATGGACACCTTAAGTCCTAAACTTGTTCCATCCTCTCAATTAAAAGACAAAAAATGGTAGTACCACAACGCCAACAATTTTGACGCAAGCCCACAACTTCCCAACCAACAACCAAACGACATACTGGAAAAATTGGTTAGAAAATTATAGCGTGGGGTTGGCAAAGATAACATGGGCGAAAAACGTCATTTTCCATTTCTGCTGTTATTTCGCCAGAATACCTTCGTCAATGATTCCAAATCTGCCCAATTATATTGCCTAGAAAAGTCTGATCTAATACCATTATAAAACAATACCTTGTATATAAACAAATTGATATGATCTTCATTTCCTAATTAATCTATATTTCTAAGAAATTAACTTAAACTAGTCAACATTTCATTAGAAAATTGCGCCGCTAGTGTGAAGATTCTTTAGATAGTGCATAGTTAAATGGTCAATTTGACTGTTTATATAGCAAATTCCCATATCAAGCTCTTCATTTATTTCTAATACGTCACTTCCACTCTCAAACTTTACCAGGTGTAACTGTAACTTTAATTATCAATGTGTTTCAATTAAGTATTAGTTTGGCTCAAGCCATCAAATAAAAAGGTAATGAAATCAAATACACGTGATGGAGACTGGCTTTGGTAGGACGGACTCGTGTTCGAATCCCCGCAATATCCTTGGGAGAGGAATGAAATCTAACCACCCCGAACTTGGCCTTGATTCGGATGTAGTCCGAAGGGTGAACCGGGTGCAAACACCCAAAAAATACAGGAAGGGCGGTTAATAACAAAAACTATCACCTATGTTAGTTGTTTGGTTTAATTCATGGAAATAGAAAATGAAACTAATCGAAGTAAAAGAAAGAGTATAAGTAGTTAATTCCGTTTCTTAAAGTATAAAAATGTTGAATCAAACAAGTTTTTTTTAAGTTGGTAAGATAAAGGACCCTACTGAATTGACACTTATACAGATTTAACAAGCCAAGTTTGCAGGTCAAGTTGAACCAAACATGCTATAGCAAAGAAACAACAATTATATATATATATATATTTATACTTCATTTATCTACATTTGAATGACTTGATGCTTTAATTTGAACATGGCACTTTATCAAAGATTCACTTCAAAATAAAGGAATCCCAAATCTATAATATAAGCATAAAAGTCAATAAAATTATGTGTCAAAAAACACAAATTACAACATTATGATCATGACCCACATGATGAGAAACGCTCCTCTTCTTAATAACAACACTATTACTAGAATTAATAGTAGCAGTAGTAGTAATTAATCTAGTAGGAGCAGCAAAACGCATAGAGAAAGAGCGAGAAAGTGCATCAGGTTCATCATCTAACGACATAAGACCTTGATCAAAGTTTTGTGCATAAGTTTTAGGGTCATAACCAGGTAAATGCACTTGAGAAGAGTGTATTGTAGAGCAATCAAATATTCTTATCTTTCTTTTTTCTCTCATTAGTTTCTTCCATAATGATCTCCATCTTGATCTTGCAGTAGTAGTAGCAGTAGTAGTAGTTACGACCTTCAATGGAAGGTCTAGATTCGTCGAACGACGGCCGAGTTGTATGATTTTTGTGCTAGAACTTGAACAGCAGATGTTTCTGAGCTCCATTGATGTTGGTTGATACTAGTTTTGAGTGTTATTTGAGAGGAAGAAAGAGTTGAAAGGAGAGGAGGAAGAGGGAAATAGGAAGAAATTGTGAGAATGAGACTAGGCTTATATAGGGAAAAAAAAGGGGATGCGTAAATGTTAATTTATTCACCACTCACTCACTACATTTATAAATGTGAATTTGAGATGTAGAGTTATAGTATTTTGCAGTTTTTTTTGGCCGGTGTGTTTGGTTTTAGGATGTTTATTTTATTTAGGAAACAGAAAATTCAGTTTCAAGTTTTATATTGTTAGTTATCAAGATAAATAAATGTGGCTGTTTGCCTGTTTTATAGTTTAATTAATGTTACCAAGAATGTCTTGGCCTAGTGGTTAAGATTGAGGTGCTGTGAACGATAGGTCACAGGTTTGAATCCTCCCTCCCCTTCTTTGTACTTTGTACCACCTTCGTGGCTCATATGGATCAAAAATAAAATAAAATTTAACTAATGTTAATATATTATGCAGCCTGGCTTGAGATTGGCTTGATACAAGAGGTATGGTGGTGGACAAGGCCGTCGTGGATATTTATGGGATTCTATTTTATAATGGAAATTAGGCCCTTTCTTTCTCTGAAAGAAAAGGATCATAATTTTTCATAGAGAGTAGTGAGGATGAGAGTCAAACTCCCGATCATGAAGTTGGGAAGTGGGAGCTCCAACCATTAGGCTCCCACATGATTCTCTATGAAAAAGTATTGATGACAATACTAAAGTTAAAGATATGGGAGGTTGAATTTTTGGTGAAAGAGACTAAGCAAGATGATAGGGGATAGCGTGAATTATGAAGTCTGGAGATGAATATGTGGAGTATTTGCCGTTCATACAAAGCATGATATTTTTCAAATTGAGCCATTTCCAATAAAACCAAAATTTTTTGAACTAAGGACCTATGTGGAGGGCTCTTTGCAAACCGCAACTACAACAACCCTAGTGGTGGACTGTGGGTCGTATATGAACATCGTTTTTTGAAATTTAGCAAGAGCTTGACCAAACCATTGCAAGTCAACCCATAGATCGGCTTGCTATGCTTTCACTAGAAAAAGCAAAACATACTTCCTCCTTTTTTTTTACTTGCAACACTTTTCTAAAAGAGAAATAATTAATTACTTGCAATATTTTCTACTTTTGCTTTTCCTTTCTATCTCTCTCTCATCACGAGGGAAACTCCTTCTCTCTCATTTTCTCCCCTGTAATTATAGCAAGGCCATAAGTATTCCTTTTTAATCATGGAGATCAGAATTAAAAATAGGATAATTAATCAATCAACAAAATTTTATCTTCTGCAAAAAAGAGATTTGAGGGAGGTAATTGAGCCAAAAATAAATAAAAGAAAAATACACAAGTTTTCTGATTGCTATATTCGACTCTCATATGCATGAATTGCATGAGTGTACCTAAAATTATATTTAATGCATTATAAAAACACGTGGCAATGAAGTGATATCATGCACCAAACATATGATCTCTATTTATTTAGTGAATTAATTGTATTATCATAGGAATATCAAGTTCAAGTACCCGTTCTTCTAAATAATCTCTACTTATAAATAAAATTTATGATGTCTCCTTCAATTTATTTAACCAAGATTGAAATCGATACCAAAAATGATTCAAAAAGTAATCGGAGCCAATATAGTTACATTAAAGCTAACAAAGGAAGAAGCGTTTCTCTCTTCTCTCCCCTCTCTCCTCTCTACTTTCAAAAACCCTAGCCTCCATTGTTGATTTTAAAGGGGCTTCCATCGGTTTTTACCATTGGAAAGCCCCCACCTTTGTTTTTTATTTGTTTTTAAGTTTCCAATAACGATTTCTCCCTCGAAAGACAGGGTTTTCGATCTCCTTCGTAAGAAAAGGTTTTTCAATCTCCTTCGAAAGACAAGGTTTTTCGACCTCCTTCGAAAGACAGGGTTTTTCTCCTCTTTTAGAGGGGAATTTCTACAGGTTACAATCCGGGATACTAGATCTAATGGATTGTCGTGAAATTATGTTGTTGGTGAAGAATTATGCGGGATCACAAAGGTTATCAATTTTTCGAATACGGTCAGATGAATCCGACGGAAATCATCCTCACGACTACAAGGGATCGTTAGATTGTCTCTCCAACAAGGCTGTATCTTCCAGCGATATAAGCGGGAGATGTTCCACATTGCAAGATTTGTTTGACGATCGTAGTTTTTATGAAGGAAATTTTTGTTTGATTCAACTTATGTATTTGTTTGATTCGATTGCTTATGTAGATGTCGTATGACTTTTTATTAATGAATTAATTTTACTATTCAAAAAAAAAAAAAAAGTAATCGGAGCCAATTAAGGTGTGTTTGCCAACAATAATAAATATTTCAAGTAATATTTTTAGAGGTTTTACCAAGTCAAAACTCTAACAAAACAAAAAAAAAAGTATTCGATGAAACGATTTTAAGACAATTTTTAGTGGTTCATTGCTATTAGTACTATTTTTGAAAAAACTAAAAGAATTAGCTTTGAAACTAGAGGTTATAATTTGATCAACTTAAATCACTCCATAATTATTCGATTAGCTAATCAATCTGCTGCTCTTTTCCATCCTTGAAAGCAATGCCCTACCAAATCCTACATGTTTTGCAAATATTAATCCATGATTATTATCCTAAACGAAAGGCATGTTCATATGAGCAAGCTCAACTACTAGGTTTTCGAGCTTCTACCCCACTTGACTCATGGATGACTATGAGCTCTTAGCCTCTTATCATGTGACTAGCATAAACAAAACAAGCATAAAATCACTTAAGATTGATCTTATATTAAATTATTCAGACAGTTACTACAATCAAAATGTGCAACTACTGACTCATAACAAGAAAATGGAACCTTTTAGGTATTAGACTAGAGTGCAACCGAATATTGATTGACCTTATATAATAATAATACAATAACGGCTAGTACCCTACTAATTTGGTTTAGGTATTATTTATATGATTAAGAAGTATTGATGTGTGCACCCTCTTTGTGGTGGGCCCTGTCATTTACATGGATGGACGAAAATACCCCCACAAATTATGTATAATTTTATCTTTATTATAATTTACCATTATAAATCATATACTTAGACTGATTAGGCTCTTATCATTTGACAACTTCTTTTCCTACCTTCTTTATTTAGATAATCGCTTTAGGGTCTGTTATCTTGGGCATAAAACAGCTCAACTGAACTGAATTGAATTGAACTGAACTAAAATAAATAGTGATATGTGAGAATAAAAGTATTGTTCAGAGCTGAACTGAAAATAAGTTGGGGAGAACAGGAGACAATCTCTTTTAGTAACTGTTTGAGAGGATTGCTCAAGAACATTACCTAGCAGGACAATCTCTTTGTTCAATTTGCAAGAATTTGGGATAAACTTCCGGTGAATTTCGGTGAATCATAAATGACATTCTCGATTTAGTTTCACATTTTGTCGATATAATGTGGTCTTTTGTTAAGCGTAGTAGTAACAAAATTGCTCATGAATTAGCTAATTTCTAACCTTATAAATGCAGTGAACAACTACAGGGATGATGTTATGGATGTTGCCATTACTTTGGTTTCTAACAATTTATTAAATTAATTAATCCCCTTTGAGTAGATTTTTTAAAAAATAAAACAAAGTTTGGGATAAACCTATTTAAACTTGAGCCACATAGGATAAATGATCCCCAAAACACCCTATAATTTCTCTTTTAAGTACTCCTTCCATTCTCTAATATAGTGGTTGTTTCTCTTTATTTAGGTCAAACTTTAAATTTTTTGACCAAATATTCAAATTAATATATACAAAGAAACATATTTGACTAAATATTTACATTAATACATACAAAAAACATACTTATGTAGGATCTTATTAGGTTCGCCTATATATATTTTCATAATATCAACTTTTTGTAACTTTTTATCAATAAAAAATTAAAAATATTGAAGTTCAAATGTATAACTTAGAGACCTGTACAAAAAGTAAATAAACACTATATCATGAGACGGATGTTTTTTTTTTACTGAAAAAATCAGTATGTATGAATATAATGGCAACCACTACTACTATACAGCTAAAAGAATAAAGGATACAGGGTATGGTCAGACGATAATGGCGCAATTTTTGGATCCTAATAATGTATATATAATTCTAATTCACATGATTAATCACGTGACTTAGGGAATTGGGAAGTCAGATTAGGCAGAATTAGGATGTTTTACAAAGGATTTGATGTTTGACAAAAGTAACTAATAAAAACAAAAGTTGACAATAACTAACTTTTTCTCACTTTGCTTTCTTTCCACACCAGCAGATTCATTTCGGCTATGCTCTCAGAATTAGGATTTCTTCAGTTTTGGCAGAGGCAGTAGGAATTTGTGGCTCCAGAAAAAGTAGGGAATAAGTATGATTTCAAAGTATTAAAAGGGGCCATTACCCTCTTATCAAAACAAAATGATTTGAACGTCACATGTGATACAAGAAGTCTCGAGTAATTGAGATTTGTCACCATAGTAATGAATTCATGTGGTAGTTACTCCCTCCTTGTCCTCCATATTGATCTGGTTACATAGAGTGTGGGTTTCACCCATATATTCCGGGATTTACCATTCACTAAGTGGATGGGTCCTCGTCAACAGAAAAAAATAGGGGCAATTGGGAGATAGAGAGGTGGTAGCTCAATGGAGTACTACCCCGAATTCTAGGGTAATGCCTTGAGTTCGAATCCTCATCCAGTCATCCCAACATTAAGTTGGGGATTATTCTTGTGGTGGTAGTATGCTTTCAGGCATGTTGTCTTCTGGACTGTTTAACCTTGTATCCAGCCTATGAGCTGGTGTGCTTGCATGCTAGTAAACTAGCAGAGGTTGTTATTCGAACCAATTATCTTTCCAAATAAAAAAAAGGGGGCAATTGAGAAAGTAAATCTCAATACCTACACTCTAATACGGAAAAAATAATCCAAAAAATACAACCTAAAAAAAAAAGTATACAACTAAAAGAATGTGTTAGGTGCAAGTGTGAGTAGTATTTGTCCCACATTGAAAAAGTAAGCAAAGAGCTTTCACTTCATAACCCAAGCGGGCTACTCCTCCTATTGCCAATTGGGTTTAGTCAGGAACCTCGTTGTGGGCTCTGGTTTATGGGTTTATGGGTTTCTCTCCTTTTTGTTCTCCCCAATCTGTTATAACAAGTGGTATCAGAGCCAGGTTCGATCTTGTCGCACCATCTGTTAGGGACACGGTATGTGTTAGGTCTTATAGCATTAAGGCCGGTCTGTGAGTGTCGCCTTGCCTTAGAGCTAAGCTCTGTAGGTTTTGGGTACGAATCTGTTCAAGGGGGGAGTGTATAGGCTCACACTTGAGGGGGAGATTGTTAGGTGCAAGTGTGAGTAGTATTTGTCCCACATTGAAAAAGTAAGCAAAGAGCTTTCACTTCATAGCCCAAGCGGGCTACTCCTCCTATTGCCAATTGACGTTGCCAATGCACGTAACAGAATGGCCATTTAACAAAATTTCATAGCAATACTTTACCAGAGAATATGTTCATAGCGGTTCAAAGCCAATATGTTCATTTTTTTTTACCATTCATAGCCAATATCCCCATTCATAGCCAACAAATGGCAATAGACAACAAATGCAATAGACAACAAATAACAGAATGGTTAAGAGCTCTCTCTAAATGTGTCTCTAAATGGTTGAGAAAAAAATGATTACTAGCCTCTCTATATCCACTTATCCAATATACTCTTCATAATTTTTTTTTCTATTGCAACATTTAAGGTGATCACATCTTTTAATAAAGACACTAATTTGTAGGGGCCGGCTATGCCTCGGGTTTAGAGCATCCTTGTTCATGAACCATAAAAAATGGTTCATCCTCCTCTCTCATCCTTTCTCTCTCATCCACACCATTTTTACAAACCATTTCTATTTTCACTTCTTAACCATGACCAAGTAGAAAAAGGTTCATTGCTCTCTCTCTCAACCATGAAATTAGGTCTTAACCATTTAGCTCCCAGTCTGTCTCAAGATCAACAACTTTTGTGTGATGATTATTAGAGATTAATCTAGAAAATTCTAAATGTTTGATGACAAATGTGAGAAAAATATCTAATGTGTATTTAGAATTATCTTGTGAAAAATCTAATATGTGTGTACTTGAAAGAAAAACCTCCCTAGAAGCTAGGATACAACAACTCTAAATATGTAATATTTGCATGAGTTGAAAAAAGCCAAACAAGTGAGCTCCACACAAGATATTAGGAAAGATAGAAACAAAGGGTTCTACCAAGGTGAATGAGAGACATGAGCTCTCACAAACACACTTGTACAATTAATTATCAATGAAAACACAATTTTATGATAATATTCGGGTCCATCAAAACTTACGTGTGCGCCACAGTTCTATCATGGTATCAGAGCCGCAAGAAGTGATTACGAAGAAGATCGAAGGCCCGAGAGATGTAAATCAAGCTTGTAAAAGAGTCTTGGAGGACTCAATCAAGATAAGTATCTAATACAAAATTTCAAAGAAGATAATTCAAAAGGTATGGAGATGAAATAAAAGAGTTTTAGGAGAAGACAAAAATCAAAGATATGTTCGGAAATTAAAATATGATCATGGAGAGAAAAGAAAAAAAAAAAGAAAAAAAAAGGATGAGATATCTTTTGAGAAATGTTGAAGATTAAAATGTAGGATAAGTTGGATGGTTGATGACATGAATATAAACAAATGAAATTAACATTGGATGAAAAGGAAAGAATAAAAGAATGGGAGAATATTGGTGACAAGAGCATCAATAGTTGGGAAGAAGAAGAAAGAAAAAACAAAATGTAAAGAAAAAGAAGAAAAAAAAAGTTCAAGAGAAAGGTAAGAATGAAATTGGATAAAGATATGTGAGGAAGAAAAAAGAAAAAGTTCAGATTGGGGAGTAAGTTGGTAACATGGTACCAACACAAAACATTGAAGATCAAGAAAATGTGATGAAGAAACAAAGGTAGGATGGTTGGTAACAAGGGTACCACCACAAAGGAGTGATAATCAACTATATGGAAAAAAGAAAATGGAAGATCAAGGTGGTTGGTGACATAGGCACCGACGAGGACGAGAAGAAAATTTCAAGAATCAAGTTTGGAGATAGTTGATGACAAGTGCATCAACAAGACTTTGAAGAGACCTTTGGAAGAAGCATGCTGAAGTACAAGAATTTTCAAGTTTGAGGGGGAGTGTTAGAGATTAATCTAGAAAATTCTAAATGTTTGATGAAAAGTGTGAGAAAAATATCTAATGGTGTATTTAGAATTAACTTGTGAAAAATCTAATATATTTGTACTTGAAAGAAAAACCTAGAAGCTAGGATACAACAACTATAAATATGTGATATCTGCATGAGTTGAAAAGGGAGCCAAACAAGTGAGCTCCATACAAGATATTAGGAAAGGTAGAAACAAATGGTTCTACCAAGGTGAATTAGAGACATGAGTTCTCACAAACACACTTGTACAATTAATTATCAATGAAAATACAATTTTATGATACTATTCGGGTCCATCAAAACTTCAGAGTGCGCCACATATTCTAACAATATGGTTCGTTCGATATCCCAGGATTTGATCCGCAATACAACAAAAATTACGTGATATCCTACATCTTTAGGTCACGTCTACCGATAGCGTACAGACAGTGGTTTCGGGTTGGTTGGAAAACATTCGTTAACGACCACCGTATCCGGGCAGGAGATATCGTCGATTTTTCTTGGGAAACTGGGAAGTTAAATATGCGGGTTGTATTAAACAACGTCACTGAGCCGCCTAACTTTTGCATTACCAGGTCCGTCACACCTTCTTCCTGTCGTGGATGAGAAGACCGCCGCAATGCTGTTGATTAACGTCTCTCCAATTGAGGAGAAGAAAAATGTATTTTCTTCTCTCATCAGTTAGTGGACTCTAGGGACATGAAACTGCCTTTCTGGATGCGGATGGTAAATCCTAATTTTATGTTTGCGCAGAGATTTTAGTTAATTTCTCAGAATATGAAGTACGATTCTTATGTACACCGTACATAGATAAGAAGAACTAGGCTATGGTTCTGGGACACTGTTTGCATCAATTGCATTGAGTTGACAGAAAAAGTGCCAAAAATTTATATCTTGGTGCTCAAGTATAGCTGTTGCTCATCCCCTATATATATGTATTGGATAATATTATATGTAAAGGGATAATATTATATTATAAAGGATAGAATGATACTTTACTAGTCATAGGTATGTATTGTAAACATTATAAATATTGAATGCCAGGTTAACCTACAACAGTTTAACACAATTATTCTCAATACTTGTATATGGTATCATAGCCAAGATTTTTTTTTTCCTCAAAATTATTTTTTATCTTTTCTAAAAATAAATTAATTTTTTGTTCATCATGGATCTTGCGCTTCAAGCTTCCGCCGCGCCACCTGCATCTGTACTTACTAGATTCTTGTTTGTCTTTTCTTTCTTATTATAGTTATTAATATGTCGTTGTGGGTGATGAATGTTGTCCAAGTCCATGAGCTGGATACACTTCCCATAATATTTGACCGAGGTTGATTGGAGTTTATCATGATTGGTGTGAATCTTTTAACACTTATCTGCGGACATATGATCTCCTGGACTCCATTTTCCTTTTCAACAATCTTCCGAATAGGTAAAAATTGCAAATTGTTTGTTACCTTCTTGTGTTCAAATGTTTCTAGAAATTTATGTTCTTTGTGATTGAAGTTGCTTCCCTGCAATCAAGTGAATCAACTCAATCGTATGTTCTTCTCCTCTCCTTCTTTTTATTATTCAGGTGCAACATCATTGACGTGAAATTAAGCGCATTGTCAGATCAGGTGGATGGATATTGTTCCAAGAAACAAAGGAGATAATCAGCAGTGGTTCTGTTTGGGGAAGCATTTTAGCTACCTTAAATGATAAGGTGATAACATATATTAGGTGCTAAAATGATTAGTAGTGTTTGGGGAGCATCTAAAATAAAATTTCAGGTCGCTAAAATGACTTAAATGATAAGTTAAAAAATTTACCTTTTCACAATCAGGTGACTGAAATTTTAGAAAATCTTTCCAAAATGTTGACAACAACTAATTTTGCTAAAATAATTTATCAACTTAATCAACTAATTTTGCCAAACAGTTAAACTAATTAGTTACCTTATCAGTTTCAGCACCTTATCAATTTCAGCTTTATTTTCAGTTAACTTATCAATTTCAGTTTATTTTCAGCTAGTAATGCCAAACAGAGCCAGTATAGGAACAAACTCACAAAGCTTAAGGGTGCATTTCATTCACAAGCAAGAAAGAAGGAAGTATCATTATGGTATTACGTACTGTGCTAGTCATGGATTACTCAGCTGAATCAAGAGATAATAGAGCCAGAGATGACTATGGAGATTCTTGAATTTCTGCTACGTGCATTTGTTGTCTAATATCAGAGAAATGGCATTTGTTGTCTATTGCGAGCATTGAAATGGCTATGAACATATTGGGTTACGTGCATAGAAATGTTCATAGCGGTTCATAGCCAATATGTTGACAATAGACAATGGTTTAAAGTATTTACCAGAGAAGTTATGAACATTGAAATGCACGTGACCAGAGAAATAGACCTATTGCCATTTAACAAAAGTTCATGTACAAACCATTTTGGTGATTAACAAAACAAAAAAAAAATGGTTCAAGGCTATGAACCATTTTTGGTTCATGGTTAGGCATGATAGTTATCATTATTAATAACTTATTTTAAAATAATATCACCAATATTATTTGATTTAGGTTAAAACTTGAATATATAAACGTAAAGGTCATGGGATCAAATCATATACATGTGACTAGGAGAGAGATCCAATGTGATCAATTGATTAAACGCAAATAAGTACATGCACCCAAGTGCATGTAGAGCATGTTGCACCCTTTTCTAAACTACGTCGTTTTATTATTTTTAGAGTCTATAATTTTAAAAAATTATTGTTATTTGCTTCCTTAAATTTTGCAACAAAAGATTCCTTTTTCAAATTTAAATTTAAACGATATATGTTCTTTTACCTTAAGTGTAGATGTTCATTTATTATATGTTGATTAAAAGTCCGTGTAATAGGAGAGAGATAGAGGAGCGCTTCTAGCCAAATCGTGCCCACCTCCAACGCTCCAAGCCAAACAAATTTAAAAAGATCATATATCTGTTAATTTATGTAATGTAATAATGGCACACCGAAATTGAATTTCTTTTGGGGTGCAGAAATTGATGGTCATACTTATCTCATTTCTATTTCTTTTTTGTTTTTGTTTGAGATGATATTTGATTATACTTCTAATCTTAGTATAATCAACTAACAAACTAGTAAAATATCCCAACATTTTCTTACAAATCGAGAAAACATCTTTTGTAAAACTACCAAAAAGAATCAAAAAAGATGGAGATTTCATGGCTATTCTCACTTATCTTCTTCCTTTTGATCCCAATATTTATCATTCTAAGATCACTAAAACCCATCAAAAAACAAAACTTACCTCCAGGACCAAGAAAACTACCCATCATAGGAAATCTACACCAACTTGCATCTAAGAAAACTCCTCCACACCACCTCCTACAGGAACTATCAGGGATATATGGTCCTATAATGCACCTTCGTTTAGGGGAAATTCCAACAGTAGTAATCTCATCACCTGATTTAGCAAAGCTGGTAATGCGTGCTCATGATGCAAACTTCGCCACTCGGCCTCAGCTTATGATGGGGAAGGAACTATATTATGATTACTCCGACATGGGACTCGCCCCTTACGGCGAGTATTGGCGACAGGTACGTAAGATCGCTACCCTCGAGTTGTTTACAGCTCGGCGAGTGCAGGTGTTTCGAGACATGAGGGAGGAAGAGGCTACTAACTTTGTTAAGTCTATTGCATCTGAGGCTGCTCAAGGGGGGTTGGTTAATCTTAGTGAGCGAGTTTTTGGGCTTATCTTCGACCTTACATCCAGGTATGTAATACAGTAATAGTATCTTTTGATCATTTAGACTGTAGTAGAATTGCAGCTATAGTATTGCGATTACCTGTCACCGAGATAATAGTATGGAGATGAGAATTATGTGCTGACTGCTGAGGCCTGACGGCCTGTTTGGTAGTTGGTCATAAATGATGGTAATGGGAATGAATTTGTGTGTATATTTGTGAAAAATATCATTGTCCATTCCTATGGTAATGCTAATTTATCCTAAAATGTCCACTTTCCTTCTTGAATTTTCATTCCCATCCAATACCACCTTGTAAGGTGGTAATGAGTGGTAATGAAAATTGTTTCCCCTTGGACCCTTGGAGACAAAAACACAAGTTTAGGAGTGAGATTGCTTGCTCATGGAGAAAAAATGTCTCCCCATGGAGATTTTAAGGGTGATTCCCTAATAAAATTACACTTAAAATTCATTCCCATTACAGCAATTTATTAACGTCTACCAAACGGGCAGTGAGAGTAACAACTGAGAGTTGAGTAAAACAGACATAAGTTGGCATAAGGATATAACAGGAAGAAAAACTAGGCAATATAGTAAAAATGTGATCAACTTCTCAGAAAGTTCACTGCAGAAAACAGATATATATTTCCTCAGGATTACTCAAAGTAAAGTAAGTAAACTAAAAAGAAACGGAGTGAGTACTACTTTTAGTTTCTTATTATACTTCTATGACCAACGTACTTTAATATTGTGGCAGAACTGTATTCAATGAGAAGGGGAAAGATCAAGCAGCATTTAGAGCATTAACAACACTAATGTCAAAGGTGTCATCTGGTTTTGCAATTGCTGACCTTTTTCCATCTATCAAATTACTCCATTCAATCGATGGGATGAAGAAAAAAGTAAAGGAGATGGTTGAGGAATCAAATAGAATACTTGATCCCATAATTCAACTACACAAGTATAAAATGAAAGAAGGCAAAGTACATCAAGAAGAAGATTTGGTGGATGTTCTGTTAAAATTTCACAAAGATGATCCTGATGATTCTGAATTCTCCTTGACCACCAACAACATCAAAGCAATAATCTTGGTAAGGAAATTTGTTATAAATTGCTCCTTTATAGTAGTGAGTAACATGAATATTAGATGATATAGATATATTATGATCATAGAAAAAATCTTAATTACATGAACTCTTCAATTCACCTCAAGTATCCGTGTCAGATCCTTGTCACTTGGAGGTGGACATGAACATTTCATTTTGGGCCAAAATCATTCAAAATTTTCATAGATTAACCGAGTAAGACATTTAAACACATATCTGTGTCAGACATGGGTATACGAGTCCATGTAACATAGTAAAAAATATGTTTCATGTGCATCCTTTTTAAATTAAATAGCACGTACCTTATTCTAATCATATTCATATGCATCTTCCTTCTGAGGGAATTGGGAAAGGTGGTAACTTTGTGGAGTACCACTATACCACCTCAAATTCTAGAGCTTAGCCCAGGGTTCGAATTCTTTTCCCAACAATATGACGGGAAATTCCCTCCTGGTGCCAGGTGGAAAAAATATGGATCTTCCTTCTTATGTGGTTTATTTAAAAATGTTTATAATTTTTAGCTCCTAAATCCTAATAACATATAAATACATTCACTAATGGTGCAGGAAATTTTTGGTGCTGGCACTGAAACATCTTCAACAATAATAGAATGGGTGATGGCAGAGTTGATAAAGAATCCAAATGCAATGGAAACAGCACAAAATGAAGTAAGACAAGTATATCAAGGAAAAGGAACAATTGATGAGACAAACCTAGATGAACTGAAGTTCTTAAAAGTGGTAATCAAAGAAACCTTAAGACTACACCCTCCTGTACCTCTTTTGATCCCAAGGGAGTCCATTGAGCAATGTCAAATACGTAGTTATGATATACCTTCGAAAACTCGAGTCCTAGTGAATGTACGAGCAATCGGAAGAGATCCTGAGTATTGGTGGGAGCCTAATACATTCAAGCCTGAACGATTTGAGGGGTGTTCAATAGATTATAAGGGTAACGATTTCGAGTTCATTCCATTTGGTGCAGGAAGGAGAATGTGCCCTGGTATGGCATTAGGTGTTGCAAATATTCAGCTCCCTCTAGCTATGTTGCTATACCATTTTGATTGGAAGTTACCTAATGGAATTAGGCATGAAGATTTAAACATGGATGAATTGTTTGGGATAACAGTCAGGAGGAAATGTGAATTGCATTTAGTTCCTATACCTTATGAGTATTCATGAATGTCTTTGTGATTGATATGTTTTTTTTTGAATTTACAAGTATGTTTGGTGATTGTGTTAAATAGATGTTGTGATAGTGTTTCTGGAAATGAAATAAGTTTGAGGAATACTACTTTAGCTACCTTGGGATTCAATGTGATGACTCACGAGTTTGAACTTTAATATAAAGAGGTTGTGATCAAGGGCGAAGCTATTTTGGGGCCTAAGAGGGCCATGGCCCCTGCAGCCCCAACATAAGTTTGAAGAAAATCAATAGTTATATCTTGTTTTATAGGTAAATTGACCTCTCTTAACAATCATGTTTAGAATTTTTTGTTAAATTTGCCCCCTGGCCTCCATAAACTAAGTCTGATTTCGCCCCTGCTTGTGATGTATATATTGCATGATTCCCTAAAAAATAAAGAGAACGTATTGTGTCGGACTCGTCCGACCATAATCTTGGTCGGACGACTTTCAGGTGGTTCCAATTTTTTTTCAGGTAGTCTTCATTTTTTTTTTCAGGTGGTTCCAATTTTTTTTCAGGTAGCTTCTTTTTTGTTTTCAGTTAGTCTTCTTTGTTTTTCAGTGGGTTTTTGTGCTTCAGTTAGACTTACTTGGGTTTCAGTTGGTCTTTATTCTTTTTCAGGTAGTCTACATTTTTCTTCAGGTAGTCTACATTTTTCTTCAGTTAGTCCATTATTTCTTTCAGTTGGCCCATTATTTCTTTCAGTTGGTCCAACTGAAAGAAAAGAAAGTCTAACTGAAAGAAAAGAAAGTCCAACTGAAAGAAAAGGAAGTCCAACTGAAAGAAAAGGAAGTCCAACTGAAAGAAAAGGAAGTCCAACTGAAAGAAAAGGAAGTCCAACTGAAAGAAAAGAAAGTCCAACTGAAAGAAAACCAACTGAAACAAAACAAAGTCCAACTGAAACAAAACAAAGTCCAACTGAAAAACAAAACACTAACCTCTGCTTTCCTCTCACTTTCTCCTTCTTCTTCTTTCATGAAAAATCTTCCAATTACAGTCAGATGCACACTGCGCATTATTGAAACAAACTAGACCACCAACTTATACTTTAGAGTTTGGGGAAAATAACGATATAGTACTAAGGTAAAGTTATGGTTAACGATATACTTTAGAGTTTGCGCATTAATGGTTAAGGTAAACTTATACTTTAGACTTTAGAGTTTAGGACTTTCAGTTGTGGAGAGGAAGTAGTTACTGGGTTCTTATGATTACTCTGTTTGTGTTATGATGTGCTTGTATGTGAGCACTGAAGACGGACACATTATGGTGACCTAATACGTTCTCGCAATGAGATGTATTGGGCTCAGCCCGTCTGACGGTAAACAGTACGTCAGACGGTCTGACCCAATACTTTCACAAAAATAAATGTATATTGATGATGTTTGATGATTATAAACTACTCGATAACTATCTTATATACAAATTGGACTCTTATAAAGATATGTCGTCTTAAAAAGACAATTTTATTTGTCACTCATTTCACTTAGCATGTAGGTCCAAAGAGGCCTAATCCAACCTACGTCTACAAGAGCATATGAAGTCATCAAGCTCAAACACTCCCAACTCTTCCAAAGCATTATCTTCCCCTATTTCCCAACTAGTAGTTACGTAGTAACCAACCAACATCACTATATGTAAAGTATCACATCAAATTGTAACTCGTTATTTTCAACTACTTTCTTCACTAAACATGTTACGACCAGTAAGAACTTTTTTTTGTCTTTTAAGAAAAACCTATAAAGGCAACATATCTAACATGAGTTGATTTATATTTACTTATTGATATTGACTATCATGTCTATCAACATAACAACCTTAACACAACGTGACACAGAAAGAGGGGAGACATATACTGATTAAAATTTAAAATCACACACTTAAACAAAGATGTACAGCTATACACTTACTATACTCCGTTTTAGGAATCAATTATTGCACAATTGTGGGATTAATAACTTATTATGTAATTAAGCAGTTGGGGTATGACTAGCCCCACAATGATACAAATGTGTGGTCCAAGCATGACCCGTTTCCGAAAAAATTATGTCAGCCTAAAAAAATCCCGTTTCATATTATCACACAGTAAAATTTAAACTAATTGGGATTGGCGTGAGTGGTTAAGAGCATCTCGTTCCTTAACCAAGGTCTCGGGAGTCTTGGGTATGAAAAAAATTCCTGTTGGAAGGAATGTTGCCCTTTGAAGTACCCATGCAAATTTCCGCAGGAGATTAGTCCACTCGCCGAAGGCCGTGGAAAACTCCTCATAGTAAGACCAAAAAACACATAGTAAAACTTATCTATCATTGACACCTATGTAACGCTGGCTTACAAGTCGCAATGTGGGCTTGGTACCGATAATTACATAACATCCACTCTTCCAGTTGGCAAGTGGAAATTACTCAATTTACAGACCAAGAGCAACATAGGAATACCAAAACATATACATTCCAGATGGTGTGGACAAATACCTACTCCAAAGTCCAACCAACGTGAATGTGTTAAACTTTACTTCGCCAACCAATTCTTAAAACAATTGTAATCACAATGACAATCTCAATTTGCAAATCCTCGCAATATCTTGTATCAGACCGTCTGACTCAATCAAATTAATAACTTTGCATAAAAGAGAATCGAATGTAATTACTCTTAGTGAATCAGACGACGTGACATGATAATCTCAATCATATAATCATATACTCATTCAATTATATTGTAATTAACCATATACTTTTGCCAAAAACAAAACTTTTATTTATTTACTACTATAAGAAACCTGAAAGAATACAGCAATTCCTCTCCATTGAATATTAATTATATCCTGGGAGAAAAATAGCTAAAGAATTGATTTAATCTATTACCTAAAATTGTTCACATCACATAGAACAAATTAAACAAAAAATAGAGAAAAAGTAAATTCCAAAGCATTAAAATTTAATGAAAAAGATAAGTAACAGCTAGCGCCAGCAGTAATAGAAAGTAAGCAATCCCTTGATCAATTGCTGCGCCTGCACAATAAAAAAATTCCCAATTAATAATAATCAAGAAAAATCCCATCTTTTATAATAAAAATTCAAGATATATTACAGCAAATCACACCCCATAATGATCCTAATTAGATATTTAGAGCTTTAATGGCGTTCAAATTGAGTTGGTTTTCGGATCAATTATTTAAAAGGGTTTATTTCGGGTTTTGAATTTTTATAACTATCCTCATAATAGAAGTGTAGAATAAAAGTGTAATGACATTGTAGTACAATATTGAGAGAAGGGTGTTCTAACTCCATTCATCTGATATCATCTAGTTTAGTTGGTAAAGTCGTGTGAAACTGATACCAAGACATGAAATCGAATCTCGTCTACATCGATATGCTTACAGCATCCCGATCCATATAGGGTATCGAGTTAAATATAAAGTCTTGTTGATGATTTTATAGATCAAACAATCAAACACTATTGTTTTAATTTCAATGAAAAACTAAGAACAACAATCAGAAACTAAAAAAATTGATGAAGAAAAGAGGAATAAAATTACCATCATTAGAAGGAGGAAGAGGAGCAGGAGAAGGAACCATCATCTGACCTTGAGCAACCTTAAGAATTGCCATAATTAAAATTCCAATTATGGGTAATGCATAAAATCTCATCAATGGAGCGTTGGAATTCATATTGTTTTTTTTATGAATTTGTAAGGGAATAAAAATTCTTTGTTTTGGTGAATACAAAGAATGTTGAATAATGTTGAAATAGATGAGGCAAATAAGTGATGTGAAGGTGTATATATATACAAGTTTTTGAGCAGGAAATTTAATGTGGAACTTCCGATTCTTTTTAGGAGAGGAAAGTTAAGAGTAGGATGGAAAGAACGCGTAAAAAAATTGGAACCTAAAAAGGATTTGTTTTGGATTTTATTTTTATTTTTTATCTTTTAATTTTCTTTTGTTTTCGGGTAGTGTAAGAAATTTGACTGGTGACTGAAGGAGGAAATTGTAATTGTAGGCGGCTAGTTGACTTGGACTAGAATATCTAGAACATAACTACAAATCTACACAACTACACAAGGGTGTTACTCTTGTTAGCAATAGTAAATGAATGATTTGAATTCTATTATAAGTTTAACTATTCTCGTCAACTTATTTTTGCTTATTTTTAAAAAAATTTAAAAAAAAATAAAAAAAGGTTAGACTGAATTCTGAATAGTCGGATGATTCTAATCATGTGTGTTCTTATAATGTTTCACCTATTAACTATCTTATAAATGGTTTTTTTTTTAGTCTAAGATACTTGTGGCTTTTTTGGGTGTTTAGAAAGGCCACAAAGGTAAGTTATAGGCCATGTTTGGTAAATGGCTTTTTCATTGGCTTTTGGCTTTTCAATTTGGTCAAACAGCCAAAAAAAGTGTTTGATTATTGGCTTTTTGGTTGGCTGAAAAGCTGGCTTTTAATCCAAAATAAAAAAGTTGTCTGGAGCAGCTTTTTGGATTGGTTTTTGGCTTGTTGGCCCACAAACTCTCTAATAAATAGCCAACAACCACAATTAAATTTGCCAAACACTTTTGCAAACAGCTGGCTTAAACAACCAACTTTAAAAGCCAATACATACAGCCAATGCTTCCAGCCAGTCAAACAAGCCAACCAAACCAGCCAAAAGCCAACAGCCAACAACCGATTGTCAAACAACCCCATAATAATCGATTTTAGGATCTTTTGAAATCGAAAGAGAAGCTCGAACCAAATGAGATATCCATTACTCTCAATAACAAACTTTTCTAATATATTGTCTTTTCTTTTCCTTCCTTTCTCATGTTCCCTCCCCTATGTAGTTAGAATTTGACATATTCTTATTTTATATTTCAAACGAGTTTTATATTCTAGTCACCAAATCATATTGTAAAGTCACTCCGTATGTAGTTGGAATTACGACTGAATAGCCCATAATTAAGATTATTATGAGAAAATCATCACAATTGATCGATAATATTATCTGCTTGAATAATTTCTTATTAATTCAATAATTATTTTATACTTTTATGTCAATTGTACTTCTCCTTCAATATAATACTTCTACACTATTTTCCTATCAAAAGAAAAAACTTCTACAATATTTAATTGGAATTCTAGATAAGATTGCTAGTACTCCCTTTGTTCTCTTTTGTTCTTCCTAGTTAACTTTATTTATTTTCAAAATAATTTCATATACAAAGAATAAAATTAGATAACTAAGGGAGGATAGGAAATTTCAAATACATCTTTTTATTAAATTTTAGAAACTACTTTATCTACAAAATTTAAATAAGATATTTTTTCAATACATATTTTTCCTAGTTTGATTTGTATCAATATCACTAACCATAAGTCATAACAATGTACTTCATTGTACACGCGATTATCATGTTTATGTTGACTATAATAAAATCATCATCTAGAAATTTTGAGTTCTACGTACAAAATTTGAAACTAAACATACGAACTATACATGTCACTTTTAGTTGATTAAAAATAAAAGGTAGACGGAGAAAGTTGTTTTCATGTCACTATTTTTATACGTTAACCATATTATAATTAATTGTGAATTCTACAAGCCTTACCATTATCTTGCATCATGTATGACCCAAATAATAAGGGCAAGACTTTTAGTTGCATATTGACTTGTCAAATTTGTTTCGCTATGGAAATACCCAAGAAAAAGTAAAGATAAAAAAACTTGTGTATATAAGGAATTGTGACAGGAAATGGGATTGGCTTAAGTGGTGAGCTTTTTCATCTTTCCTAGAAAGATCTGTTAAAGGACCAACTCAACCAAAAGCTTAAGCTAATGGTTGAGGCCCCAGGAATAGATTTATACTCTATCACGCCCCTTCACTCAAGAGCCCTTTGGGCTCGAAGTGTGGATGCAGCACAGGTCTCCCTCATACCTAGCGCTAGATATTCCACTGAGAAAAGAGGGGTGGATGAGATTCGAACCCGTGACCTTTTTGTCACGCTGGCTCTTGATACCATGTCAAAGGACCAACTCAACCGAAAGCTTAAGCTAATGGTTGAGGCGGCCCCAAAAATAGATTTATACTCTATCAAGATCTAAGGTTCAATTCTTATCCCAAGCATTTGCTTGGAATTTAAAGAAGAGGGGGAATGGGGAGTGTCTGGCTTGTCATGAGTCTCTGGATGGAGAACCTATGCGAGGACAGCTAAGAAGATTTCTTCTTACCAATTTTTTTTTAAAAAAAATATATAATGAATTGTGACAGGAATTGGAATTGGCTCAAGTGGTGAACTTTTTCATCTTCCCTAGAAAGGTCTAGGGTTCAATTCTTTCCCCAAGCAATGGGATTTAAGAGAAAGGGGGATTGGAAATGTTTGACTTGTAATGGACCTTTGAATGAGGAACCTGTGCGAGGGTAATCCAGAAGATTTTTTATTACCAATTTTTATCTTTATTTTAAAAAATATATAATGAAGTGTGACACCTAGCTAGATTTTTTCTGCAAAAATCTGAGCGAGCAAGTGAGCAGGACTTAACCACATGGAATGAAGAAATTGAAAAGAGGGGGAGATAAAAATAGGAATAATAGAAGAGGACCATATTGGTCTCTGCCATGTGCAAGTTGTTGTTTTGTGCATAAACAATACAAAAGTTGGAATGCAAATTGATCAGTCCAGATGAGGATATGGAGTTATATGTCTGTATATGACAGAAAAGATTTAATTAGAAAAATTAAGATGTCAATTATTTGACAATTATATTGAATTGAAAAATATTCTAGAAAAATGAAATAGTGGTTGGAGTAAGGTTAGTAAAAAGGAAAAAAAAACATCATTGACTTTCTAGTTATTTTATTTATTTTAACATTAACTATTATATAATTTTCTTATCTATTTAGAATCTCCTAGAATCAAGAAGCGTTAACGAATTAAGCTATCCCTCGCTCTCAAGTTAATAACTATCTTTGATATACTCATCAACTATTCAACTAAGTGCTAGCCTCCCCTCCCCTCAAAAAAAAAAAAAAAAAAAGTGCTAGCCTCCCCTCTCCTTTTCTCTCTCTAAAACCCTAGTCTCCCTTACCCCTTCTTCATCAATTAGGGGGCTGCCATGGATGTTTTCATCCATGGTAAGCCCCTCTTTCCCTTTTATTTTCAGTTTTTAGTTCATTTTCTTGTTTTGTTCAATAAATTAGTATCTCTTTATGAGATTTTCTCAAACCCTTTTATGGGGTTTTTAGTTTATGTTTTGGAAATCTCCTTCTCCCCTATGGGAGTAGTGAGTATGATTCTTTTGTTTTTAGGTATGAGAAAGTATTCTCATTTGTTGAAGTTCGAGACTCAACATGAAGAATTAGGGTTTCACAACTTCTGTAAAATTATGGAAGACTATTGGAGTATGTTCATCCCAAAATTTCCGCATCTACAGATCGTATGCCGAACCAGAGCGAACTCACAGATTGCATTGCTTCAGATGAAGATTTTTATTAAGGCAAAATTAAGTCAAATCTGCGATGTTTATATTTCTAGGGTGATATGTATTTCTATTAGAATTTTATGTTTTTCAGAAATGACTTGTAAGTGCCGTTTGGCGAAATATTAATGAAATCCCTTTTCTTTAAAAAAAATAACTATCTTTGATAGTATAAGTTTTAACCCATTAGGAATAGTTAATAAAAAGTCAATGATATTGTCAAAAGTTGCTAGAAGGAAAAAAAGTATTCATCACAACTTTTACTGTCGAAATCCACAAAAACCTTCTTTTAAAAAAACAATCTCCAAATATTATTTTTTTTTTTTAAAATAAAACTTCTAGGTTTTACTTTGACCCTCTTATTAAGACATACCTTAAACACAAGAGTCTATAAATTTCGATAATATTGTCTTCAAATCATTGCACAAACTAATGAGTGTGTCTTGGATGTGTAACATGTTTTTTTGACGGGAAAGAGGAAAATATTATTACCCCGGCCCAAACGCATGTCTGCACTTACAGTACTAGCTATTTCTGAAGGAAAATCCTCCAGCCACACATTAAAACCCTCCTTAGCTTTACATAATTTTGCTAGACTATGTGCAACTTCATTACCTTTCCTCTTTACATGACTAAAAGAAACATGGACACCTTGACTTGCAAAATTCAGAATATCTTGGACGATTTTCCCAAAAGGTGTAGGCTCGGATCGTCGGCTCTTCAGATGAGTAAACAACTGTATGTTGTCCACTTCCAAGATCAGGTGCACGTATCCTGCTTCAATGGCAGTCTTTGAACCCAGGCGAGCACTTAAATCACATGTTATACCATAACTTATTGTTTAACATATGTAATGACATACACTTCAATCAGAATGAAGTGAACTATATATAATTATTACATGAATCTCATATATCATTAATTTCATATCATTCAAGTTATTTTCTACAAAACAAAAATTGGGTAATTTGTTGATTGTAAACTAATTTTGTCATTTCTTTTGAAAAAAAAAACCCCAGTTTATATCAACCGTGGTTGTTGCATTAGATGAGATATTGTGCATTACCAGCCAGATCATATATGCTAATGCATGCAGTAATGCTTAATTAGATGTGACTTGTAGCAATGAAAAAAAAACGGCATACGTAACATATATAATCATGTATCATGTTGTTGTGGATTGATTGCCCCCCCAAAATTAACAAATGTAGTCATGAATTAGAGATCAATCAACCACTAATACTACTATTCTTTATTAAGGGAATCATAGATTTTTCGTCATGGCAGAGTTGACGGCTACCAAATTATATTGTCAAAAGCTATCCATCATTATTAGACTTCCTTCTAATTATTAAACATGACAGATTAACAGATTAATTTGTTGTTAAGAACTCACGTGTTCCCTCAATCTTTTGCCGTTTGGATATATGCAATACAAGAATTGAGTGTTGATCCAATATAATTTTGTTATATAAACTATGTGTATAATATTTCATTGATTGATAATGGTGTATATAAGGTTTATTGATTAATAAGACAACTTAGATAATAGATATGGCTTTAGTTAACGGCTGGTTGTAACAAAGTCATTTGTCCTATATAATATAATAATTGAGTCACAATACCACATGATTGATAATCCCTTGCTAGTGGATCTAGGAAATTAAGTTTTCCTTGTATAAATATTTATTTTCTTCGTTTTTTTATTGTTTTTCATTTCACAAAAAGTAGTCATTGAGTTCGTTCTAGTACTATCCCTCCCCACTTTAGTAGTTGTTCATCTGAAACAACATATTTTACATGCTTGTATATACATGTGATCATATATTCGAATATTATCACAATTTCTTTATTCAATATTTTTCTTTGTCCTAAGTACAAACTCACATAGTGGAGAGACAATCTGAAAGAGGAACCTTTTTGCCCTTTGAACAACAAAGAGACTGCACCATTACGTGGATCCATCTAGTAGATAACCCCTAAAAGAAGCGGAGAAACACCTTGGAATAATTAATCATTTATGAAATAAGAAATAAAGTTAAACAGTAAAGAACTTTGTGAAACGTATTAAAATGGAAAGAGAGATGAATATTAAGGAATATATGGAGCATCTAAATTCTAAGATCACATACATTTTAAGTGTAGTATAATGTGTCACATGTTACATACAGGCGTTGAAAAGCCTTAAATTTGCAATTAAGAGTCTATCCATTCGTTTTTTTTATCTATGAGTCACGAAGGCAGTACAAAAAAAAAGGATGGAAGATTCGAATTTATGACCTATCGTTCACAACACCTCAATCTTAACCACTAGACCAAGACATCCTTGGTGTTCGTTTTTTCTTTTGGTAAAACAAGCATCCAAATGGACTACTTCTTGTTTACAAAATATGACTTTTATCATTTCTAACACGCATGAGGATCAATTATGTTTAATTAAATATAGATGAAGATCGTATTTGAAAAATCAGTGCTTTAAATACACATTGAGATGAACCGAGAGAGTAATCTATCATCCATGTATCATCTTATGTCCGACTTTTGTTAATCATCGAATCGCAAAAAGGGAGGAAAAGCTTAAGAATAAAAGGGAAGAAAAAAATATTTGACGTTGGAAGTGCTTAAATGATACTCCGATCCATTAAACATAGAAGAGTAGTTAGCAAAGATGAATATCGACGAGGTTCCACATTTTCACATTAGCAATTTAGCATGGCTTTCACGCATCTGCAAATTGCAAAGTCACTTTGCATTAATGCTTTCTTATACGCGGTCATTTAGCTTTATTCAGCCATACAAAGATGCAAAGTTAAGATTTAACTTTTTAAGAACAAATGCACATACATAACAAACGCACTATAAAAAAAATTGTACCTTAGACATACCAAATCCAATATTCCATTCCAGCTTTGATGCCTTGTTCTTTTCATATAAGATTCACATATAGGCTCCGTTTGGTAGGGCGTAAAATATTTTCAGTGTAAAATGATTTTCATGGAAAACAATTTACAATGGAAAACACAATTCCAAAATTAGTTTTCCGTTGTTTGGTTCGATGTAAGAAAAATGATGAAATGAAACAAAAATGAAAATGAAAGTAAGGAGGTAGTGAGAGGAGTATACAAGATAGATAAGGAAAATAGTTTTCCCTTCATTTTGAAAGGAAAATGGTTTTCCATCATTGGGAGAGTAATTTTACCCCAAGGGAAAATGGTTTTACACTCTTTTGCCAACCAAACAATGTAAAACTGAACATAGAGTAAAACAGTTTTCCGGAAAAACGTTTTTACGCCCTACCAAACGGAGCCATAGTATAAGTCAACATATGTACATCTAAAGGTAAGTTAGTAAGTTCACATTCAGAGTTTTCAGGTGAAAAAAATAATGGTACATTCTTGTCAAACTTGAAAGTCGAAGTGTAGATTTATTTTCTAAATTCTTAGGAAGTTTAGCCTACTTATGTCGGCAAATGTGATGAAGATGCATAATAGTATGTCTATGAGATGATACACCGGCACACATGTACTTGAGATGAACGCTATGTAATGTTATTGGTAAAGTTATAATAGGACCCAAGACATATATCAAGTCTTAAATCGTCATCTCTTTTGTGAATTTATACACCAATAAGAAATAAAAGTTCAACATTACATCAAGCTAGAAGGTCAAAATAGTGATGTACTCCCTTTTTTTTCCTTTCAATTGGATAATTTGACTTTTGTGATATAAATTAGAAAGTCTTGACCTAGACTCCTCGAAATACAAAAATCAACACATCAACATACATATATTGTTTAATATTCTTCTTAGTATGTATTCCAATACATTCAAAGATATTTTTTAGTCCATAAGACGCTATAATGGACAGTAATATAAACAAGCTGGATCTTTGAAAGCTTAGGAATCTAAACTATGTGAATATGGCAATAGACTGATATATGGTAGGAACATGCAACACACAACACACGTACTTGACGGTTAAAATAATACGATTTTGCCTTAAAGTGGTATATCCCGTTCCCTTGTTGATCATACATCTAACATAGATTACTTGTATTCACTGCTAGTATTATTAATAATAATATTTTATATTTGTGGTGTTGATATGCATGGAGTTTTGAGATGACAGATTATGTGATAGAAATCTAGATTCTAGAATATCGAATATTATGGAGATTAGAGATATGTATGTATTATTTCCTATTTGAGAGCTAATTAACATATGTTACTACGTAACCAATATTCTAACAAGATCCTTATTCGTAACCACTCCGCTTTAATTTTATTTGATTACCATTGAAAATTGAAAAGAATATTAAAGTCTAGAATGTTTACTTGGGTTGGGCCACGACCAAAATATGACCCAGCCAACAGTTTGGACAAAAAATATGTTGTATTTATCAGGCCGGGTTGGGTTGCTATATAACTCTTTCTTCTTAAGAGACGAGCACTAATAAATAATCTTATAGGCTTTTTGGAAGACTATTTTTTAACAATAATATTCCAATTCCAAGGAAATTTTTAGGAGGATTGCATGGACATTAAAACATCAGACAATTCTGTAAAAATTGTAATTGTGAATGTATCCAATATCCATGTAGTTATTATCTTATAAATACCGATCGACAATAACGCTTCGACATATTTTTTTCAGGCCTCCTTTCGAAAACCTAGTGGTAAGAAAAATTTCCTCTAGACTCCCTCCTACATGGTATACTCATCCAAAAGCCTAATAAGCCTCGATCTCCCACCCCACAACATTAAAATTTTTGCTTCCACCAAGATTTGAATCTTGATCTCCCATTGTTCACCCGAATGTACACATTAATATGTTACACTTATAAAATTTGCTCATTTGAATTTCCCCGTCATGCTAAAATTTTCTTACTTCTTCCGTTTCTTTTTACATGTTACACTTTCTATTTCATGAAGTTTCAAACTAGATATTATACTTTCATTTTGAGTAATAACTTCTCTCTATCTCTCTCCTATCATATATTCACATGGAATCTTTTTATTTTCTTTCTCTCTCTCCTCTCCAAAAATTGTATATGAATCTATGATTTTAAAAATGTAACATTTAAAAAAAATGAAGTATTTGGAACCTCTCAAACAAGCACATGAACAAAAACAACTTTACAAAATTACAAGTACTTTCTTTCGGTGAACCCTATCCAGTTTTCGAATCCATTTTGGATCCGACTAATTAGGATTCGAGCCAGGTCAGGCCCCAATTGGGGGGAAAGCTCTCCCAACACACACTGTTGTGTTCTCAGGGTTCGAACCCGAGACCTCTGATTAAGCTAGAACAACTCCCTTACCAGTTGAGCTAAACATGTGTTGTAAATTACAAGTACTTGATTATAGAATTGTATGACTGCCTTGGCAAAAGTTTGGATAACATTTAGCTAAATGATCAATGTGGTTACTTTTATCTTTACTAGGCGCTCTAAAGTCTAAACCTCATGATTTAAGGACCCAAAAAGTGGAAAAAGCCAAAGTGAATGACAAACTTCACAGTCATCCTCTTTCTTTCTCTTAACTTCCTGATAAAACACACGAACACTCAACACAAGATGTACACATCATGGAAGCATAACAACGAGAAATCCCCCTAATAAAAAGCGATCCTTTTCCTCTAAGAATCAAATTAAAGCCACTTCTTTCTTTGTCCTCTTTTGATACCCAACTTTTCTTAGCCTACTACTCTTCTTTCTAACCTTTGTGGTGCATTATATATATACTATCAAAGTAACAAAACCACAAAGAGAACATATTCCTTTGCCAAAAAAGAAATTCTTGTAACAAAGAAAGGAGCAGAAGAAGAACAACATATCATCATGTGTCTCAAAGCAGGGTTTCCTTTACCTAGCCTTGAGGGGCTGGCAACCAGGACTCGTACGTATCCCTTCCGACCGCCGCGGCTGGCAGTGGAGCTTACCAGAAATCCGCAGCCAACGGTGGATACTAGTGTGGATGGTGGTGGTGTGAGGAATAAAAAGGTTTGTCTATGTTCACCAACTAGGCATCCAGGTTCGTTTCGATGCCGGTATCATCATCGAGATTATGTATGGTGCACCATGAAGCAGCTAAGTCCCCGATTTCAGCTTTAAAAGTAGCTCAAGAATTAGAGTTTACTAGGAAAACCTGTGCAATTGTAATATTGTATGTTTCTTATTTGTGATCAAGATATAGTGTTTTTAGTCTAAATTCTGATTGCAAAAGTCTATTCTCTTTACTTTTTAATACGTTCTGAAATAAATGAAACGCTTCTCTCCTTTATATGAGAGTTTTTTTGGAAGTAACGTTTCACTTATTTCCAAACAGAATAACTAAAAAAAATTTAGAAAGTTCATGAACCAGGCTTGAAAAGGTCCACTTTAAACCGAGGCTGTGTCTAAGGCTTCGGGTTGATTCATGGTCAGGACATGGCTGTTTAACCTCAGCCCGGATTCGGCTAAACCGAGTCATGCCCTTTATCGCCATGGGGATGGTCTACAGGGTTCATAACTACTCCTCTGATCATCTTAGCAAATAATTCTGAAAGAAAAAAGGGAAGAGAATCAAAAGAAAGCTGTAGTGTAGTGGTACTAACTATTATGGAGTCAATCTATTTCATCTGTAATTTGTTTTCCATGCATATGAAACACAAATAGCTTAGTTTCTTGAAGAATATAAAAGTGGATAACTATAAAACTGGCAGAAATTAATGCAGCTGCCGATGTTAATATCCATTTGCCTGATTTCGGCTGAAGTGAAGACAGATGGCTGCTTGAAAAAAGACAGCGTGGATAAAGGATGCCCTTCTATTTTCAAGATTTTTTACACGAAAAAATTTCGTATTATTTGGTTTATAAATAGAGGTCCACTTACTCCTTGATGACTAACAAAACATATGATGAGATGAAGTACTTTACAGAACATATGAAATGTTTTTATTGCTACTATGATTTATGAATCAAGGTAGATAGTACGAGTAAATGCAAATTACTCCCTCTGTTTCGTTTTAATTTACTTACTTTACTTTGGGAGAATCAAGGAGGAAATGTAAAAGTATGATAGATAAACTGAAAAGGTGAAGAGAGAAACTGAAAGAGAGAGAGAAATAAAAATATTGGTTAAAATAGTAAAAAGTGAATGATATGGGTGAAAAAAGAGCAGAAAGTAGAAAGTGCGTAGATTAAAAAAACGGAGGGAGTACCATATTAGTAAAGTTAAGTGGACATTTTTCCAACCTTTAAGACATCTAAGTATCTAACCCTTGAATGTTTACAATTTTTTTTTTACCAAAACTGGGGCTAATTACTAAATTCTTGCCTAAGGAGTTAGGTAAATAGTTGAAAGTTCTTTTTCCCTGATTTAAGAGTAATTTTTATCTCTAATTTAATTCTTTCAAATGATATTTTGATCAATTTAATCCTGTTAGATACCTAAAAAGGATTACTCATAAAGTCATAGTGATTCATGCTATAGATGCCAACTCAGATAGTTTGTAATGTCTAGTGAGAATAATACATAAGATCAGGGATTGAATATTAGCCTTTGTGGTATGACACTATAAACCCAAAAGAGTTTGTCTTGAGAGAGACCGTCTACTTTTAAATTAAAATTAAGCAATGGTAAGCCCAATATTATAAAGAGAATTAGTCCAATAATGATTAGGTTAATTACTTTCGAGGACTAGTTTGACACATTTAGTGACTAGGTCTACTTTTATGTTACAATTAGACCGTCTTTTTTAATAATTTTTAAACCCAAAAAGAATGAAAATTCAGTATAGGCACGCTTTTGTTTTTATTGGGTAAATAACATTACACTGTTAAACTTTGGGTATTTTTAGAAACCTCTTCCAAGAACATTCAATCTAAAACTCGAGAGCATGGCAAGAGAGGGTAAAAAGAGAGAAGAAATTCTCCAAATTCTCGAATTATGTCGGGAACTCCTGTACAGTAGTATCTAATATAAGTAGTTTATAATTTACATGATACGCTTTGGCGAAAAATCCAGCAAATTGATAACCACAAAATAACCTTTCAAAATGCAATGATGTGCACCTGAAGATTACTAAGCAGGCAGCATCACGCCATCACCATCTAGTGATTGAATAACTGCAACTTCTTGTATAACCACCTGTGTCACTGCAAAATGTAACTAGAAGTTAGTGAAGCAATTAACTCTTAGGTAATTTATGTCATATTTGCTAGATAAAACAATAAGCAAATTAATAGGTGAATGCAGTTGTTATAGCATAAGGTGAGCATAAATAAAACAAGACATATGTAACTCAATGACTCACCTCAGGATAACAATTTTGATGAACAATCGTCTGGTCTTTCGGATTTACATCTACCTCACATGATACTTTAGCCTGAAAGGTGACGGCGTACTTAGTACATAATCATTCGCAAAGAACACATGCATGATAAATACCCAAGAAAAAATCAACTTAAGACAGCACATCATAAGAATGGGTAATCGAACTGTAGAAAAACCTTGGTGATCTCTATTTCTATGGTGCATATTAACAATTCAAAAAGCAACACCTCTTTGCAAGTATTGGAGCGGTATAGCACAAAAAATCTTCAACGTCAATCACTGACAAAACCAAGTAGTTTTTTTTCCAGAAATGTCCTCAAAGACCCAGTCCAGTAAATAGGCACAATGAATTCTCTCTAGCATGAAATAACACATCAACAACAGCAATCCGGTGACTCGATGAGGCTCTCACCTAGTTATTAACTCTGAAAACATAGCAAAGGATGATTTACCACAAGTTGGGTACATTAGAGGAGAGAATCATTTTTCCATAAGGTGCATAGCTAACATAACTTTTAAGCTATTACTGCAGTACTGGTATGTTACATCCGAGGCTTTACTGAAACCGGATTCAAGCTTTCAAAAGGTCTTGACGGTAAAGAGGCCCTCCATCACACACCAATAGGACAAGAAATATATTCAATGATTAACTTGGGTCACGTTATTGATAGCTGTGAAGTAATGTCCATCCTCAAACGTAGGTGCCTATTGAGGATTCTCTCTTACATGTCACAGGGGGTGACTCTTGTTAAGACCGCTCTCTAACATTTTGTATTGTCTAACAAGATCCAACAAATTTAGATAAAAAGAAATTTAGAGAAGACATGATACACAGATTGTGTCCCATGCCAAAAATGGTGATCCGGTACACCACAGCAAGTCACAAAGTAAAACATCAATACCACCTGTATTAATCACACTACTCTAATCTAAATACCCTAATTGTGTCCCATGCCAAAAAAGGTGATCCGGGTACAACGCACACCAAGAATAACCCCTGAAAATCTCCAAGTGTAACCCTTGGATCTACACCTAATTCTTTAAAGCAAGTCTTACTAACATCGCTTTAACATCAACAACAAAATATTCTTACATCATTTTAAGCATACCTCAAGATAAAAAGCAACTGCAAGAGTTTGTCATAGCATAAGCATAGAATTCACATATTCAAAAGTCCATGCCATGTAAAAATTTACATTAAACACAACCAAGTATGCAAATAAAAAGCAGTTTTTCACCCTTTTTCCAATTCACGTTTTGCAATTCTTGATGAAGGATAAGGTGAGCTCATTCAGAGCTGCACCTACCTACCAGGGGCATTTCCCTGATCAATTTTCATCTTGGCTGGTGCGGGGGACTGGTGGGAGGGGTAACATTTTGCCATTTGTCAGCCTATGACAGGAGCAGGGCCACACACTTGCTAGAACATTTTTTCAGTCGTTAGAAAGGGTTGTTCATAAGCATGGCAGGAAAACCACACCTACAAGTAACAGTCAAGAACTCAAGATCGCCTGAAAGAGATATAATGGTTGTTGATCGACATTGATTCAAGGAACACACGAAAAATTAGAGTCAAGAACTCAGGATAGCCTGAAATAAATATAATGGCTGCTGATGGGAGTTGATATTTTCAAGGAACACAAAAAAAATATCACCTTAGCCTAGACAATGTAAAGATGGCCTCCCCTCCAACAACATGTCAAAACTTTATCCCAAATGATGAAGTCAGCTCTATGAACAAGAGACCAAGAGTCTATCTAGTATGATCGTCCACAAATATCCTCTTCTTTTTTCGCTTCTATCAAGTGCTATGTGCTACACAAATATCCTCTTCTTTCATTCACTTCTATCTAATGTTATATGCTCAAGCAATCCAATTCCGTTCATATCCTTCTTCACCTCCATAGAAGTCACCTTTAGCCTCCCTTGACTTCTTTTAAATTCCCATACACCCTAGTCCCAACTCTCCATTCTCTTCCAAACATCGCTCTTTACATGATCAACACTTAGAGCAACGACTACCACAAAGTCCAAAACTATAAAAAGACCAAAATCGCACTCGCAATTTCTATCCCACTAAACAAAGAAAACAGCTCAAATCACACTCAGCACCAAATTACCAAGTTTCATTGTCATGTACTCATGTATACATAATATTACATCCAATTCTTCCAGAAATGCCAAATAACAACCACCACCAAAGTCCAAAAATTGAAAAAAATTGATCTGCATTACCAAATTTTGTCTGAATTGACAAAAATACCAGCTGAAAACGAACAAGTAATGGACCAATAATAGTGATAAACAACAATATCCTAAATCCTGAAAATTCCAAAACTAATTCAAAGTTCACCACAAATTGAACAAACTCCAACAATTCAATTACAAAACTTCAATTTCATACATACTTCCAAAATTCTCTAAAAATCAAATCAAATTCATACCTGAATTGGAATCTTCACAAAGAAAAGACCAATCTCACCACGAATCAACGAAACAGTATCAAACGGAACTTTACCAGCAGCAACATCTTCAACCAAATAAAAAAAATCATGCAAAACCTCAAATCCATCAACAACAACCGTCGCATTAACATACGAAGAACCTCTCGCTTTCACTCTCCCACCATTAGATTCAACAAACCCTAATTCTCGCCCTCGATACGCGATCGTAACAGCGAGTGAGTCGAAATTAAGGGAGAATAAATCAGGGTTGAAAACTTTTACGAGGAGAGAGAGAGAAAGGTCGAGGGAAAGGTGAGGGGACGAGTTGACTCGGACGTGATTGAGCTTAACTCGGACGAGTTGGAGGTGTGGATCGGAGGGAAAGAGGAGGAAGACGATGGTAAAGATGAGAAGGAGGAGAGAGATTGAGATTAGGGTACGACGGAGGTAAGGGTGGTGGTTTGGAGGGTGGTAGAATTGTAGGACGACGTAAGTTGGTTCGGGTGGTAGGGGTGTGTAGAGGCTTGGGTTTGGTTTGGGGATCATTTTTTTGATAATGGAGGTTCGTGTGATCTGCGTCTATTAAGTCTAAGAAGTTTGGAGATGACTTGATTTGGATATTCAGGTTGGGTTGGGTTGGCTCGACTCATTAGTTGGATTGGTTTGAGTTCGGTTGAGGTTATCTTCGTTGTATTTGATTGTGGATTGAGTTAAATGGATCTATGTATTTGGGTGGGTATATTTTTTTGACATCGGGAAATTTGTATTATAGGATACAAATATTTATTCATGATTCAAATAATGGTAGTGCCACTTGCTAGATTTAGCGAATGTTTGACTTAGTTACAACACGTAAAGATACAGGTATTAGAACAATAATAGACTAAACTAACATGTTTTTTTACTAATATGAAAAGAGATATCCGACGAGGATGAAGTGATACTCCTTTGCTTGGATCCTACTTGAGAGACATCACGTTTGTTTATCCTTTTCTAAACCTTCTTCAGCAACTCGAGCTTGGCATGACGTTGACTCGTGCAACCGATCTTGTTCGCCTTACAAACGAGTTATTTTCCTCTTCGCTCGTAGCATTTATTCTGTCTTCTTCTTCTTTGAGTGGATTGTTCGAGCTGTTGATTTTATCATGCATTGGCGGACATCTGCACTCCAAATTGTATTAGGGCTCCGTTTGGTAGGGCGTAAAATATTTTCAGTGTAAAATGATTTTCATGGAAAACAATTTACAATGAAAAACATAATTCCAAAATTAGTTTTCCGTTGTTTGGTTTCATGTAAAAAAATGATGAAATGAAAGGGAAAGTAAGGAGGTAATGAGAGGAGTGTACAAGATAGATAACGAAAATAGTTTTCCCTTCATTTTGAAAGGAAAATGGTTTTCCATCATTGGGAGAGTAATTTTACCTCAAGGGAATATGGTTTTACACTCTTTTGTCAACCAAACAATGTAAAACTGAAAATAGAGGAAAATAATTTTCCGAGAAAACGTTTTACACCCTACCAAACGGAGCCTAGTTGAACCATCCATACTAACCTTAGTATCTTACATTTCTTGAAGAGCCTTAATGGTCCCATTTCCATCCTTAGGATTTGTTACTTATACTCGGGTGTGCTTAGCAACATCTAAAGTAAACTTTTTTCCATTTTGTTCATATATGGAGGTGATCATGGGTCGGGCTGGGCTTTGGCAAAAAAAAAAAAGTGTCATGTTTCGGGCTGAAGCCTCGGATCGGGCCAGGCCCCGCGCCAAAATTCCCCCGTCAAAATTCGATAATTCGGATTGGGTAAAAAATTAGCCTGGTTTTTCATATTTATGTATGTTGCCCGTGGTCCGAATGTTTTTGCCAAAAGATCGGGTCAGGCCCACCGCGGGCCGCTTTGTGCTCAAAACTCGCCCATTTTTAAGCGGGGCCTATGTTGATCACCTCCATTATAAGCAAATATCTTGCCCTAAAAGCAACAAAAATAGGTACATCATCAATATATAGTAGACCAAATGCTATAGTAGTCGTGGCTCCGTTCACTCATTTTAGGAGGACAAAATGAAATAAAAGGTAATCTTGGAAAATGATGAAATATTGTAAATTAGTACTTTCTTTGTCTCATATATATTATATTCACCTAAATTTTTTCTCTTCTTTTTGACTTGTGTAAGAAATGTTTGAGGTAATGAAAGTAGGACTAAGATAAAGGAGTTCATTCATCATATACTCGGATGTATCATGCATGGTACATCCAAGACTAATTTATGCTTATTTGAAATTCCTTTTTATTACTTTTTACTCATTTGCAATAAAAAATAATAAATAAAAGAATAACATTAAATGTACCATGCTCACGTTATACTCTGGTGTATGACAAAAATTTCTAAAGAAAGAGTAGTAAACTCTGTCTCTATATAGTAAGTTCTAATATTGATGACGATCAAATTGATTATAATCAATTTACTAACAAATCAATTACATTCTCAACTTCCCCCTTTTATCCAATTTATTATGTCAGATAAAAAAGTATAGTAAGAGGATGTGGAGACCAAAAGAATAATGTAGGGAGACAAGAATGCATGAGCATCACAAAGAAGCACAATTGCACATTGAAGCATCCGAATATCTGACCTTAAAGTGAGCTTTTGTGGCTCATCTTCCCTTAAACACTATTTTCAATCACACATAGGTGTCCTTAGAAATATGAGTACTCCCTCCGTCCCATAATATAGTGCCTATTTCATTTTTTATGGGTCAAACTTTAAAATTTTTGACCAAATATTCTCATTTGTATATATAAAAAAACATGTTCATGTGGGATCTTGTTAGATTCGTCTCAATGTATAGTTTAATAATATCAACTTTTTATATTTTTTATTAATACGGAATTGAAGATATTAAAGGTCAAAGTTACGTCTTGAAGACTGTGTAAAAAAGAAACCAGCACTATATTATGGGACGGGGGAGTATAAATCACCGTTGATGCATTTTTTATTTTCAGGGTGATCAAATGTGTTTGAAGGTTATCAAAGCATCATGCGTAACATTCTCTGATCCTGTTATCAGTAAATGAAGCACTAATGTTCCTCTATCTTTTTTTATGATTAGAGAGAGCTACAAGAAGTTGTAGTATTATTGGAATTTCATCTTAGGTTAACGTATTGAGTACCACCTTCAAAATTTTACTAATTCATGTAATTGAAATTACGTCAATTAGGTCTCAAATTAATGAGTAATATAGGTGATAAATAAACATATTATTTTAGTAAGTTTCTTGTATGAGGCAATTACACAACAGAATATATATTGTATATTATTATCAAAAGTACGGAGTACAATAATAGTTGTTTTTAGGCATTTAATATCTTATATGTAGAAGATTCACCAAAATTTATTATAAAACGTTGTACTGTACATATACTTATTAATAGGCTTTTTTTTTTTTAATTTTACTTTAGAGCCTGTCAATTTCAAACTTTAGACGACGACACGACTTAAACCTACATCATTTGAACACGAAGTTACGGTGATTAACACAAAACCGATACGACACAAACATGAAATCAACCTAAACTCAAACCAATTTAGTCAATTTGTCATATCATACAATTACCCTATTTGACGTATAATTTTGATATATTTTATAAACAATTCTAATTTGACATGAAATCCGACACAAACATGATCCATTACCCTAATAAGCACTAGTACTTTTTTGGCATGTAACCATTTAGTGTCTTGCATCAACGAACTCAGTCACGTATTGCTCTTCTGATTCAAAAGTTTACTTGTTACATTATTGATTAATAAAGGACTAATTTTTTTTAGCTATTACAATAAATTAATTTAAGTCGGTCTTATTACTTTATATTTTATGCTTTTATTCTATGATAGTCAAGGATATGAGATAGCTTGAAAAAATCAAGAAAGTGCCACATTTCTTGATAGCTTTTCGAATCTTGGAAGTTACTAATAAACCCTTACCTACACTAATGTGGAATACAACTCGCAAGTTGCAAGATAGAGCATGATGGATTTATGGAAGAAAAGATGTACAAGGGCCGATAAAAGAAAGGTTCTTATTTCTATTGACTATTAAGTAGTCCGTGTATGCCGTTTGAATCGCGCTCTTTGGAGAAAGTAATTATAAATTAAAAAATAACATTAATGTATATGAATTACATAAATATTTACTTTTATTATTCACTCAGCTTTATATACATAAAATAAGATTTAAAATGTCAACTAATTTAATTGATAAAGTTTTAGAATGATAGGTGAACTTGAAATATTGAATCATGTTTATACCACAATATTTTATGGCTCTCTACGCACCTAAAAATTAACAATATAGTGGTCATACATCATATATTTATCCATAGCCAACAAATAAAAAAAAGGGAAAGGATAAACATTATAATTAAACTATTGATTGAGTACTATGCTTATAATTAATTAATTAAGTTTACAACTAATGTTTGGTTCTAAGAGAAATCATAAACTGTACTATCTCTTTAGTTGATATACAGCCAAGTAACTACACATTACACTATGGTAAAGTTGCATACAACAAAATATACCAATCAAGGAAGTACTTCTCAATTTGTAATAGAGAAACGTAATACACTCATAAGGAAGTTTTGATTAAAAAATCACTAGTTAAAAATTGTTTGTTTTTCCAATTTTTAACTATTGATCAAAAAATCAAAATACTTATAGAGTGGATTAGTTTGTACGTCCACTCTTAGAGATTGGATTATCAATCCTCATCCTTCTTCCGTTTCACATTACTCGCTACACTTCTCAATTAACAGACTCTAGACGATTTCTGGAGTAGCCAGGATTATGAAACTAAGAAAGTATAATATAATGTATCATGACTCAAGAGGTTGAGAGTCAGTAGATTTAGGAGAGTAAGATGTAAAGTGACTAGGATGAGTACGATCAATAGTAGTAGCAATAGTACTCTTTGAAGGTCTTGTAATAGGCATGGAATTTGAACGCTTCATCGTCCAAGTTGAAGAATTCGATCGATGAAATCGACATCGAAACGAGCCTTGATGTGTTGTAGGAGAGCATAAGCAATGACCTCCTTTGTTGCTATTGATTGTTGTAACACTTTCTCCATCAACACTCTTTGGAGATGTTATAGGCATCTTATTATTGGGGGGAAAGGGTGAGGTTTTTAGTTGAAGATACTAAGGTAAGATACTCTCTTTGACACTAAAAATATGTAGAAGCAAGTTGTTTATGTAGTAGTATGGGATATGATGTGCGTGGTTAAGGGGTGGGGGTTATAGTAGGGGAGGTTTTATCTATGTGGGTATATTCTGAGGTCATTATAGGTATTGTAATGGCCACCACCAGAAATTTTTTGATATCAACAACTATATTAAAGAGATATACATATATATAATTAATATATTCCCATAAAGCTTAGTTTGAACAATAATTGGGTTTTTGTTCTATTTGTCTTTGGGTGCAATAACTAGGAGTTTATGCTTTTATTATAAGTAGAGGTGATTATGGGCCAGGCGGGGCCAAATTTTTGTATTCAAAGTTCGCTATTTCGAACCAAAATGAGTGGGCTTTTCGGGCAAAAAAATAGACTAAAAAGTCATTTTTGGCTTGTCCAAAGCCCGCCAAAAGTTTTTTTAAAAAAATCGGGTCGGGTCTAGTCGCGGGCCAAAAAATCTGCCCAAAACCTGCCAAAAAAGAGGGTCGAGCCGAGCCAAAATGATCAGCTCTATTTATAAGGTACTTGCATAAATGGATCTTGGTTAGGATGAGTCAATTGATCCCCAATTTTTTCTTTAGGGTGGTGTGATAGATATATTGACTAAAATAAATAAATTATACATACATGCAACTTTGAAAATATAGGTTGGGGTTCAAACTATGATCTCCTAAAATTTTAATTTGGTTCAATTTGACTACTACTAGACTAATGCAATACACAAAATGTGGAACATAAAAGTATAATATAAGTGGGCGTGGCAGAATAATATATGTAGTTATGAGTCCAATGGCAATACTCTTAATGAGTCGATATTTGAGTCCTTCAATATCTGTAAATATCAATACGATTCAATTAGATGTCATATATGAATGATGTTGGATCGGATTCTTCGCCTTGGTATTAAGAATCTTCTTTCCCTTAGCTTGTTCGTCAACTCTATTAGATGTTTATGGCATATTCCTTAGAAGATTATCAATATAATTTGTTATCTGTACAATCAGAAGAGTAGATGAGGGTGTGCAAGGAGCCCAACAACACAGGGCCCCCAAAATTATAAAGGTCCCAAAATATATATATTATTTTGATAATTTTACTTCATATTTGAAGAAATCACCCTTGTTTTCCACTCTGAATAAATTTATCAATGATTTTATCTTTAGCCTTTCAACTTTCTATCTTTAGAACTCTAACCTTCCATCTTTATTTTCTATAAATTTAGGGGCCCAATTTTCATGTTAGAACTGGGACCCCAAATTTTTCAAGACGGCCCTGTGTACAATCTAGCTAATCTTTCTTCTCTATCCATAATTGCTTTTAGGAGATTAATCAAGCCGCGAAGTTCTAGTACGTACAAATTTGAGTTAACTCATCTCTATTAACAATGTGTTCATCTATGACTAATTAAACTTTGATATATCAAGATAACATGTGTTATCATAAAAAAACATATTATTCGTTATAAATCTAGCAATATTAAGTTAATGACCTTCACATTAGCGGCAGAGCCATATTAGACCAAGTGGGGTCCCTTGACCCAACTTAAATATGAAAAATGAAAATTTTATTTTATAAAATTTTGGATTTTTCAATTTGTTCTTAACATTTGACCACTTAACTTCAATAAATTTTATCACATTGTCTTTGAACCGACTAAATATTATTTCTAGATCCGCCACTACTTCACATAAATTACCCTCTTAACTCATCAGGGGCGAAGCTAATGGGGGGCGTGCGGGGGCCACGGCCTCCCCCTTAGCTTAAAAATCCTATTAATAATAAACCTCCTAGTCTCCTACTTTAAATCATATAATTAATATGGCCGAATTCAGTCAATTGGTTGCACTTTGAATATGTTTAGTTGTTTGGAGAGGTCTTGAGTTCAAATCTCATTATAGCGTTTGTGTTTTGTGGATATTTCATTCTTTTGTTAACTTGTTTATTGTTTTGAATTCCCAAGTTTTGGCCCCGCATAAAAATTTCCTGGCTTCGCCCCCTATAACTCATCGATATACATGGTGTGCATCTGACACTATATTGTGGGAATAATCAATCTTTATGTTGTTAGATTTGATCTAAAGATATTCTTCTGAACACTGTTATTATGCAAAGGTCCTAATCTAATCCTTTCTTTTTCAGTAAGTACATCTCCAAAGAAATACCAATACTATCTTTTCTTTTTCCACAAATTTTGTAGCACGATAGTAGAATAATTTTGCCAAAGAAAAGACGTAATTACATAATTAAGAAAGAAACAAAAGATGTAGCCTGAAAAAACAAGAAATGTAAAGATGGAAGCAACCAAAAGATGACACAGAATGACAAAGCGACGTGAGTGGTTGCATGAAAAGATTAGATGATGTTTTCATGTGGGAACATACAATATACATGTGGTTTAGTCTACTCACTGATTAGATTCTTCAAATTACGCGACTTATAACTAACCTGTAACATCTACCATTACCAACATGGAGCCTTTACCTACCAAGGATGTCTTGGCATAATGATTAAGATTGTGATTAAGATTGAGGTGCTGTGAACGATAGGTCACATGTTCGAATCCTCCTCCCCTTCTTTGTATTTTATAAAAAAAAAAATATGATCAAGTGGAATCTTGTTAGATTATTGTTAATCTATAGTTCTAAAATAGGCCGCGCGCGCGACACGCTGTTAGCCCGTCAGCTCATTTCAAATGGTCATATCTCACTCATTTTTCATCGAAATCGAGCTTTTGACTAGGCGTTGGAAAGCTATCAAGCCAAATTTTCATCTCCAACTTGAATCTTCCCAAAATATTAAGTGTGCTGTGAGATATGACCTTTTGAAATTGACCCTCATGCACAAACACTTATAAACAAATGGAGTTACTCTTATGAACAGATGAAGTTACTCTTATGACCAAATGAAGTTACTTGTATGAATATGTGGTTACTTTTAACAATAAAAGAGTATCATTCTTATAAAGAAATGTGGTTACTCTTATAAGCAAATGCGGTTAATTTTGTGAACCTTTGGAGTTACTCGTATGATGAGGTTACTCGTATGATTTATTGAATACTTGTATAAATAAATGAGGTTACTAGTATGAATTAATTGAGCTACTTATAAGATTAAATGAGATTACTCATAGATTAAACGACATTACTAGTATGAATTAATTGAGTTGTTCGTATAATAAAAATGGAATTACTCATATAATAAAAAGGGAGTACTTTTGTAAACAATTAGAATTACTTGATCAAACGCGTGCCAATTAAGCCAAAGCATGACTACATGCCACAAGATTAAAGGGGAAACCAAATAAACTACAAACCTGCCATGAATAAGTATGTCCCAAATCCCAAGAGATACTCGTAAGTCTAATAAATTAAACAGATCTTGCTAACGGACACCACGCCCCGGGGCGCTAGATAAGAAATATATTGTTGTACTCCCTCTGTTTCAAAATATAAGTCATTTACGCTTTACGAAAATTTGCTTTGACCACAAATATCTCTCAAATATGATAAGTAAAAATTATAAAAATTATACCGTTGGATTCGTCTTGAAAAATACTATAATAATATTATTTTTTAAAATTTTATATCAACATAAATTGAGAGTAATTAACGGTCAAAGTTCGACCTCGAATATCGTGCGTGCCTTATATTGTGAAACGGAGGGAGTATTTAATTACTCATATTTATACAAAATAATAGAATAATGTATAATTCCAATGCAAATCATTTAACGTTTTTCAAAAAGAAAGGGAAAAACATTTAATTCAAATGCAAAGTATTTAAATGCAATTATATATTATTATATTATTTTACATAAATATGAGTAATTAAATAGAATAATAAATTTCTTATCTAGTACCCCGGGCATCCGTTAGCTTTTGCCTAAACTAAAATACCCATTAGTCCATTTATGGAAAATATTTTACCTGCTTAATGGCTAATCCACCCATTAAATATAGATATTAATAAATAACGAAATTCAACTCAACAAAATTAGTTATTTTTTAAGGGTTATGCTATATGCAGAGGGCTGCATATAAGACATAAATACATTGCTTAAAAAGAAATTTAATTGTAAATTCATGACAAAAGTTTGCATTACCTTATATAATAAATGATCAATTAATGCTTATTTTTTTCATTTTTAGCTTTTTATATGCAGCCCTTAGGACTGCATTTAGTTTTTTCCATTTTTTAAATATCTATTTCTATATAGGCTATGTTCAATTCACCTTATTTTTGCTTATTTCAGATCTAATCAGATCAGATCAGATCAGATCAGAAAAAATAAGTTCAGATCAGATCAGATCAGATCTGTCAGTTTTAAAACTTATTTTTACTATTAAATATCTTTCATTACATATTAGTAAAAATTATAATAATTGAATATTAATAAAGTACTCATTGAGACGAATCAAATAAGATCCCACATGACTATATTTTTTCTTATATATTGAGAGAAATCTAAAAGATAAGATCTTGTAATCAGATCAGTTCAGAAAAAATAAGTTCAGATCAGATCAGATCAGATCAGAAAAAATAAGTTCAGATCAAATCAGATAAGTTCAGATAAGTTCAGATCAGAAAATTTCAGGTGAACTAAACATAGCCATAGTCTATCAAGTGAATAAATGTATTGAAATCTCCGACCATCTCCATCATCATCATCATTCGTGATGCATGGGGGCTTGCAACTTATCTTATGTGCTGCAAGCCAGGAACAAGTGACAATGAAATTGATGGCTAACTTTCAGTTTGAGTCGGTTGACCAACTAATTAAACTTTTTCAGTTATGCGGTTGGGGATAGAGAAAGGCTTGGTAACCAACGGTTTGAGTCCAAAAAAGACTCAAACACCCAAAATAAAACACAATGGTACCATTATAACCTGACATTGGTATCAAATTGTTATCAGGACTGGTACCAAGGTATCAATATTTTCGGAGAATGGTACTATTATAACCTAGCATTGGTACCAAGCAAATGTCAGCCACACGCACGTGAAATCTTCCAACGCATAAAATGACCAAATTACCCCCGTTTGAGTCTCCTAAAAGACTCAAACGGTTGGTTGCCAAGACAAGCTCGTTGGGGATAATGCAATATCATTGGGATTTGGGAATAGGATATCAACCAATTTCATAAGCCCAAGCCCGATCCCGTTAAGAGATAGAGCCCATTAATATCTATGCAATCGTTTTCCCAATGAAGCCATATTCAGTTGTGAATCTTATATCATCAATGGGTCGAATCAAAGTCACATAGGATGAGGATTGAGGATGAGTAGGTTTTACTTTTTTTTTTAGTAAAGATATATGAATCTCTCTTTAGATTCTGATCCTGATTGGTAAATAGAGTTTAGAGTTTAGCTGTTAGAGTTTAGAGTTTGCTGTTAGAGTTTTAACTTTTTGTTCAGCAAATTTGACAATTTTTTTTTATAAATGTGTTTGGAAAAATTAACTGATTACTTAAAGCTTATTGTCATTTGTTTGTGTAAAATGACATTTATAGACATTTTAATACATATGTGTAGTATTATTATTAGAGGCAAAAAAGTCATTAAACATATTTCTACCTAACCTTCTAAAGAAAAAGCTCCTAATAAGAGCTTTTTTATTTTGAGAGTTTTTATTCCAAAACACTCTTTAAAACTCTCTTTTACCAAACACCCCTTTTAGAGTTTTTGACTAGTCAAAACTCTAAAAGTGATCCAAACCTCTTTTTTCGCTCCAAAACTCGAATTGCCAAACACCCCTCCTGTGTTTTGAGCTTAACTTATCTAAATTAAACTGAAACTGTATCTAAAAGAACTGAACTTTTTTTTTTTATCAGGAAAGAAAACTATGAGGTGTCTCTATAATGAAACACCACCTAAAAGAACTGAACTTTGAAGTAATGCAAAACTTCATACTTCCTCCGTCTCGAATTAAATGCAACAAATCCACTTTTATGCATGCCGAGACATTATTTTGACTACAAATATCTATAATTACATATAAGTAAAAATTATAAAAATTACGTTTTACGAAAGTACGTCAAGAGATGAATCTAATAAGATCTCACTTGACTATGTTTTTCATTGTATATAAATCACAAATCTTAGTCAAAGTGAAAAATATGAATAGTAAAAAAGTGGAATTGTTGCATTTAATTCGAAATGGAGGAAGTACTAAACATTGGCCAAGGTCGAATAGGAAACTTCATTACATAAGTTTAAGTGAAGAAATAAATTATTTAAGATTTCATGCTATCTTGAAAATCAATTTTTGTACTTAGCAATATTTTTTAGCAAGCGCATAAAGTTTCTTTTCTTATATATTGTCAATCAAATAATTTCACTTTTCTTTATTACTTCTTAGGAAAATCTATTTTCAATGTTATATAATACCAGCAAAACTAGCGTTTGGTGAGATTCAAGTGGTGTTGTATGAGTTATGATCGCTCAAAAGTGTAGAAAGAGTTTATTTTCGAACCCTTTATAACAGGTGGCCGTTTTGAGATACTGATGCTTCTATTGAGATGCTTTGCTTATAGTAGTTGATATTATCTTCTTTCTTTTTTATTCAAAGGAATAGTGGGTATAATGTTGATTTTACATTTAGGTCCTGTTTGGCAATAGCGTTTTAGGTAGAGGATAGCGATTGGACAAGGTCAAAACGCTATTTAAGAAAAAGATGAGTGTTTGCGAGATAGTGGTTGTATTAGCGGGTAGCGATTGAAGTAGATTATGGGTAGCGGTTGTACAACGTTAATACAAGTCACGTTTGAGATTTATAAGTAGCGGTTAGCGAATAAACAATATATAATAAATGTCATTTATTGTATTTTAGAATCTCATCAGCTACTTTTGCCAAAAACTTCCAATTAAACAATTACTGTAAACGCTAATCTCTAACAACTACTAGTAGATAGCTAGCAGCTACCCCAACCGCTACTACAGCTACTGCAACAACTAACAGCTACTAAAACCGCTAGTTTTGCCAAACAAACTTGGTAGCTCCACTTATCGCCAAAGAAATTGTACATGAAAATTTGATATCTAAGATAATCATTCACCAAAGCCCAAATTGCCAATAACACCTGAAAAGGTAAAAACAAACAGCAAAAAAAACTCAATCTACAAGTGTTTAACTTACCAGTCAAACCTACCAGTCTAATTTCTTCCCTTTTCTCCCATATTATTTTTCTGACTGTTATCATTTTTATCTTGGATTATACTAATCTTCTTTCAGGCTCTCAAATTACCAACACTTTCTAGATTTGATCAAATTTTGATCTAACCAACATGGGTAACAAGAACATACAAGCCAAGCTGGTGGGTATGTTTTCTCTTCTTACTAATTAAATTGTTAAATCAATTGTAATGTAACATAGTTTTTAAGCTCTCTAATTTGTCACAATCTTTAAATTATAATCTTGCATCTCTAGTTTTTTTTTTCTGTTGTCATTTTGAACATAAAATATTTAAGTTCAAAGTACATATTAAACAAGTATAAAATGTAGTCTTCTTAAATGAGCAACATTTTTTGTGATTTGAGATGACTAAACTAGTTGTATATAATAAAACCTTAGTAATTAAGTTTTATCTTGCATTATTTTAGTATATTCCTAGCTAGATCTCATGATATTTGGTTGATTATTTATATGATTACCATCTATGTTGCTCGGACTCGTATCTGACACGGATATATGTTCAAGTGTCCGACTCGGGTATTTTTTGGAACTTTTTCAATATTCTTAACCCAAAATGAAATGTCTAAGGCTACGTTTAGTTCACCTGAATTTTTCTGATCTGAACTTATTTTTTCTGATCTGATTTACAAGATCTTATCTTTTAGATTTTTCTCAATATATAAGAAAAAATATAGTCATGTAGGGTCTTGTTTGATTCGTCTCAATGAGTACTTTATTAATATTTAATTATTATAATTTTTACTAATATGTAATGAAAGATATTTAATAGTAATTGATTTTTAAATATAAGCATGAACCGAACATAGCCTAAGTGTCCCACTCATGTTCGAGTATTGAGGATCCGACGCTGATACTTGAGGTGAAATGAAAGTCCGAGCAATATAGGTTACCATGTGACTTTTAAGTACAAATTTCTTTTACCAATGCTTATGCTAACTGGCAAGCTTTCTCCATTAGATAATCATTTCATTGCTCCTTTGGTGAATGAGCACATTCTTCCATTCTTGCGTCTTTAAAGGTAGCAATGTTGTAAAGTTGTAATACTCCCACCATCCGAAATTAAAAGTAGTATAACAAGTAAATCCAAGTAGTAGTACAATTGTACAAGTCAATCTAATTGCTTTCTAGTACCGCCACCGTTGATCGTCGTTTGGGTACACAGAAGTGAGAAGTGAACTCGTACATTGTCATATGTATCATTACATTATTTAAGTAATCTCGAAAAAGTTGTCACCTTTCTTAAAATAGTAATGGTTTATGATTAAATTTCTAATATGCGCTTACTTTAATAAGTGGAGAAGACACGATAGAATAAGAATATTGTTGTTGATCAAAGGCTAATTGGTTGATTATCTTCAGGTGCTTCTTGGGGATATGGGAACAGGAAAAACAAGCTTAGTTTTGAGATTTGTCAAAGGCCAATTCTTTGATTATCAGGTTACCCTCTTAAACAACTTCTCACACTTGATATCGAGTAGCAATCTTGTTCGTGCTAGTTGTTTACAAATGATTACTAATTTGGTGATTGCATAACCTTCAGGAATCAACAATTGGTGCAGCATTTTTCACTGAGGTGTTGTCCTTAGATAACACAATTGTTAAGCTTGATATATGGGACACTGCTGGACAAGAACGATACCACAGCTTAGCTCCTATGTACTACCGTGGTGCAGCTGCAGCTGTTGTCGTCTATGACATTACTAGCGCGGTAATTGTAGGATACAGTAGCAGGATCATCTAAAGAGTGATCAATGCAGAACAGCAAAACCCATTATTTTTCTCTTCCATTTAAGTCATTTTTCATTTTTGTGGTCACCGATTATTGGCATTAAGATGGCCCTGATGGACGAATAATGGATAATCGCTTAACACATTAACTCTTTCATGGTTAATGCTTCATTATATATTGCTAATCCTGTTTATTAAGTAACCTTTTACTCGGTTTTTCAATACATAGATTCATAGAGAAAGAAGCTCCATTGCCAGCCAGTTAAATTACATGAGCTGATGTGATAATGAATTTTAAGACCAAAACTGACTTGCATGAAACCTGGTTATTGGTGTAGGAATCATTTGAGAAAGCGAAAAGATGGACACAGGAATTGCAGAGGCAAGGTAACAACATATATGCCATTTAATTACACATTTTCAACTTACAAAGGCTGCACATTTTGAATAATGAATTATCACTACCACACTTAGATGAAGAAACTGCTTTGCTACAAATGCTGATTATTTATAAGCATTTTGATTAGTTCATTTTAACAATTTGTTTTCTTTTCCACACAACCAGCAAGCCCTCATATGTTCACTGCATTGGTTGGGAATAAGGCAGACCTTGATGAGAAGAGGGAAGTCGATAACGAGGTATATGTATTTTGACAATACTTGAAAATTTGTAGTGATATTATGCATATCCCAGGATGGAGGGATCACGTAAAACCAACTTCTATAGTAATTGGTAGTTGATGGATTAGTGTCTAGATACGGGCCAAAATACAGCCCAAAAAACATAAAACGCGTGAAACTAATGTATATCAACTGCTCTTCAATGAACATGTGAAACTAATGTACATCAACTATTCTCCAATGAACATCGATTTCGACGATTCTCCTTTGATAACGTATATCTTTATGTTGTTTATTGCAGATAATTCTTTATTTATTGTGTTTCTTTGTCTGTTCATTAAGTTGAGTAGTTGTTCATCAGATATTTCCTCTTATGTTCATCAGATATTTCCTCTTATGTTCATTGCTGATTTAGATGTTCATTGAGTCTCGTGTGTTGTTCTTTTGCTTAGTTTGTTCATTGAGGATGTTATTTTGTTCATTGTATTGAATGATGCACGCCATTTAGGTGGTAGACTCGTGTCTACCATCTAATTTGCGCTTCTATAGGAATGTACTTCATCAAGCTATGGGAAAGTTCTTATTTAGAAGATACTATTCCGAGAGCGAAAATTATATAAAAGTTGCTTTGGTGAAACAAATGGCAACTGTATGAAATAAGATCCTCTAATTAATCAGTTGCATTAATGTCTTAAACGTTTATATAAATCGTGGATGATTCTTTGGTGGATCATATCAATTATATAACCATGAAAATCTAAAAATATTGAAGTCTAGACCGCTGGATTTTCCGTGCCAACACAAGAATCATCATAAAATGACACTTCTCTTTCTCAAAGCCTTATTAAGACAAGTCAGAATGTTGTAACACTGACCTTTCTCTTAAGAAACCTGTACTTGCAACTGCAGTGAGATTGAGACAATACCCAATACATTTGTAATTAATGATATAGCAGAAGGATGTTAATGAGACTAATAACTCTTGCAGGTAGCTGAACAATATGCTAAAGAAAATGGGTTGCATTTCTTTGAAACATCTGCTAAAACTGCACAGAATGTCAATGAACTGTTTTATGAAACAGGTTACTTCTCTACACTCTTTAACCAGACAGAAAATTCAGGGTGCGTACTCTTCAACTTAATTCAAGGCTAATTAGATGTAAATATGAGGTAAATTATTAGGACTAATTAAGTCGAATTCTCTAATAAGTTTAATTCAAATAAGTTCAAGTGAAGAGAATGCACCTTGAGAGAGAAGGGCGGAAGAATGATTATACGAATGTTTTACTATCCGTATGTTAATAAAAATGTTCTGTCTTGCAGCAACGACATTGGCAAAAACTTGCCCACCACGTACAAGTGGAATGAAATTGCAGAACAGACGCGAAGGAAGAACAACATTTTGTTGCTTCAATTGATACAATGCTCATGTTCACTGTATGTAATTGATCCACTTTGAAAGTTATCTTTTTATCGTCGGAAGCTTTAAGACCTTTAATTCATGTTTCCATTGCTTTTTCTTGATGTTAAAATGGTAGTATGATAATTGAATTTCTGTAATTTTTTTAAAAAAATTTCAGGATATGCTGAATGACATTGCCTCCATGGGTAGATGCTAGAACATGCCAAAGTCAGAGGCTGGAACATAACCCAGATGTGATTACATAAGCTGATATTTGTGTAACTATATTGTGTAAATTCTGAATCTAGTTCTCTTACAAACTGCATTATGTTGTGCAGCTGTGCTCTTTCTTATGTTATTAATGAAAGCAAATTCTCTCCTACTGTTAAAATTTTTGAGTTGGATTATTGAATCTATGTCCAAATCGTTATCACGTTATCTAAAAGTTACTTCCTCCGTTTAGAAACACCCTTTCATGTTTTCACGTTTGCCAATACACTATTTCAAACATTAATCTCTAATTATCAATAAGTAAAAAATTATAAAAAGTTGATGTTAAAATAATATATATTGAAACGAATCTAACAAGATCTCATATGCCTACATTTTTCCTAAAATATAAATCACCAAAGATAATCAAAGTGCAAGATGTGAATAGTAAATACTATACAAATGGTGCAACTATTTAACGGAGGAAGTACAAAATAACACGCACAAGACTGCAAGTTCAATCGGCTTGAAAATGGCTGTAATTTTTTTATACTGTCGAGTAACGTAACCTAATTAACAAAAGGTTAGTAATTACATTTCCTTCAAACAATTATACTTCCTCCGTTTCATAATACTCGCTACACTTTTCATTGTGGGAAGTTTCACATTACTTGCTACACTTCCTTTTTGGATAATAAACTCTCCCTATCTCTCTCATTTCACATGGATCCCTTATCTTTTTACTCTCTACCTCTCTGATCTCCAAAAATTGTCTAGGAATCCTGAATTGAAAAGTATAGCAAGTAATATGAAACGGAGGAAGTACTACCTTAATTTATTTACTAATATTGGTAGAATTATGTGGCTAGAAGGATCTGAAGCTTCTTTGTTGGGCACATAGACAAAATGCTTTGAATTTGTAGGAAACATTTGCTTTGTTTATGAGCTTCTATGCCCTCGAAATCACCATTTAATTAGCCACCCCATTAAAAATCAGATCTTTTTTTTTCATGTTTTTCATTTCCTTCATTCTTCCTCATCTTTTTTTATGTAAATTTCCAGAACCTCTTGCACCTCACAAGTCACATGCAATCTTCACAATCCCAAAACGAAATAACACCCAAAAAACAAAAAAAAAGACAAGAGGCTTTGTTTCCTAGAATCTTAAACAGACAAAAACATCTGTTTCACAAAAAAACACCAAGACAAGCAAAAGAATTAAAAAAAGAACATTTTTCTATTAAGAGTTTACATAATATTAATTGAAGAAAACTTTATCCAAAACAACAAAAGACCTCAAGACAGATAAAAGAGCTAAAGTTAGGTGAAGCGTGGCATGGGTTCACGTGCCATTCTCAAAAGCACAAGTTCCTCCACAACTATGCTAAGTTGCTAACTAATCTTTTACTACAAAACTACTACTATCTACCTAGTACTAGGAGAGAGAAAAATGGGGGAAATATTTTTACCCCGAAATTAGTGGGACAATTTGGATGATGTACCTACTATGTTACATAGAACATTTCATAGAATTTGGCCCTTGCATCATTTTACCTTAAATGTACTTCATTTTTTACCAAATTCATGTAAAATTCCCAGAGAATAATCAAGATTGGCACGTAAAAATTGTTACTAATGTTTTACCAAGAAGGTGATGTGCGAGGTGAATCTGAAGATGTAGAAGAACGCCCAATATGACTATTTGATTCACTAGCAGAAGGGCCTAAAGACCTTGCATCCCTTAAAGAAACAGAAGCAGCCTTAGTAGGGAGTTCTTTTATAGGACTTAATGGCAATGAAGATGGGCTTGAAGTCTCCCTATTTTCATTTCCTATCTCTTCCTCTTCCTCTTCCTCTTCCTCTTCCTCTTCCTCTTCCTCGCTCCCTGATGACCCGCTTCGATTCAATTGAGACGGCGAGCTGTCTGGAGTCTCGAACGGGGTTGCGATGTGGCTAGGACGGGCAACATCGTTGTCGTAGATAGGGTTTGAAATGTACATGAAATCCTTCCCCTTCCCATTACAGCATGCTTCATCATCAATAGGACAACCACCTTCAAGTTTGATTCCGGGGTTTTTGTTAGGTGGTGGTTGTTGAGGTTGTTGTATAACTGGCATTACAGAAGGAGAGGGAGATGAAGATGAAGTAAGGCCAATTTGATGTGGGGATTGAACTCTAAGAAACTGGTGAAGTTTCCCATGTTTTGGCCTCTCAATGTCATCAAAATCAGCTCGTTGTTCTCTCTTACTAGGGAGTTTAGGAAAGAGGAAGCTTCTAGGAGCATCTAAAACTCCTTGAGCATAAAAGCTACTAAGAGGAGAAGGGACCAAAAGCTCTTGAGGTTGTTGAGGTTGAGAAATCGGAGGATTTTCGGGTATCGAACCGGGTTTTTCGGCCTTGAGCTTTCGTCGCCGGAGTAGAAGAGAACAATAAAGTTCAGCTAGAAGTACCAAAACTAAGCCTAAAACAATGGCAAGGATAATTACAATTGCCATTGTTGCTCCCATTATCACCTTAGATGACCCTTTCATATCTCTCTTTTTCTCTCTCTAGAGTACCGTTGTGGAATGACCAAATGAGAAATAGTAACAAAGATTAAAAGAAACACTATAAATGGTGGGTTTTTCATGGGATACCTTTTTTTTTGGCGGGAAAGAGTACTTAGCATATGGCAGGTAAAAGGACTGGAAACTTTGGAAGGCGAGTCATATAGAAGGACTCGTTAGCCAAAATGGCTTATGGTCTATGGAGGACAGCGAAGGGTATAATGGTCATTCTCATCTGCAAGATACTTCGATACCCCTTTTTGTTCTGAAACTAAACAGTAAGCATACTTTGGTTTGACCGCTACTGGACTTACTAATACTTACTATACTACCATTATCACTACGTTATAATTACAAACATCTAGATGTGAATATAAATGTGATACTCTAATTCCATATGAAATAAAAATTGAACTACTACTATTGTATTAAATCATGAAGCTTAAACCGTGTTAAAGAGTTCTTTTTTTTTCTTTTTTGAATATGGTAACATGCAATTGGTAACATCAATTTTACAGTATAGTAGTTACATGGTCAACAATTTGTTACTCTTGAATATGGTACAATGATACCGCCATTTCCCAGGAAACCAAAACGCTCCCTGCTGGGTTCGAGTCTGCATATAATTCGAAGAACATTTCTCGACCTTGGTAATTCGACATAGAACTTCTAAGATCTCTTGCAGCAGGAATGCTTAGTGAATGCAATAGGCAGATAGTGTAGTAATCAAGGAATGATTTGAGATTGTTACCAAAATTTGGAGCTTTTAGTCTTTACTTGATCTGAGGGCAGCAAACCTTGCAGCTAAATCATCATAGTCAGGAAGCTTTGGGTGCACATGCTTTGCAGGAGCCTCCTGCTGGAAGGAAGCAGCACGAGCAAATACCTTCTGTGGCTCAGATTGGGTCACTGGTCGAGAAGGAAAGGACATCGACCTAGATGTCTCTTTCCTCGGTGTTGAATCCTCCTCATCCATGCTAGTGCCAACTGCAGCTTTATGAAGAGGAGATTTAATTGCATCATTCTTTCTGTTTTTAGTCTCTTTCCTCGGCTTTCCAGGATCACTGGAAGAAGGCTTCTTGCTGTAGTGAAGCAACAACTTGTCAATCATCTTCTCTTCATCATCCTTCTGTTCATGGTCATCATCAAACAGAATTTGGAGACCTTTTTTTGATTCGTGTCTCCTCCTGCTAGTTGAAACACGCCGGACAACCCTTTCTTCATTTCCCACCTCACCATTCACTTTAGCATCTTGGGACGATGCAGATCGTGAGTGTCTCCTCCTATGTGATCTTCGTCTAGGAGTGGATTCAACACCACTTTCATCCTTGTAGTAAATTTCTGTGACACGTTCTACCCCATCCACATTTTCATGGGCATCAGGTAAATCAGGTTTTGTTGGGGGGTTTCCTAACCTGTTGCTGTTGCCTGCTGGAATAAAGGTCAAAGTGTCATTCTCTTCTACATCAACTTTATGCTTGCTTTTTCTTGGTTTCAGATATGGAGGCGGAACACCACCCCTGAAATTGGATTTCAATCCATCTGTCACATCCTCTTGCTTCTTGCTCATGGATCTTACATGAATGTTTTCAGCAGGATAATTATGGACCGAAGATGGGGATCTTAATCCATTATTGGCTGGTCGTGGATCAGGTTTTTGTTGTGATAATATCTTTAAAAGATCTATCTCTAACTCATCATCCTGCCTATGTCTACCCAGCTTATCAAGAGATTCCGATCTTTTCCCGTGAGATGTATTGCCGACTTGAATAACTTCTTCAGCATTATTCTCTTCAGAAACATATCTATCAGTCTTCTGTATTCTCCGTTGAAAATTATTGTTGTAGTCCTCTTTCTTCTGATGACTCTCTTCCTTAACAGAAGGTGGCTTGTACCTGTTTTTGGTGAGTTCTGGTGCAACATCATACCTCAGTTCATCTTTTCTGTCAAAATTACCGTCTCTGCTGGTTTCAGTTTGATGTCTGCTATCAACTTGTCTTTCTCTACTTTGGTAAGTAGCTTCACTCCTTTTCTTTGGCAAAACTTCAGCTTTGACTGTCCTCTGAACAGTATCTTTAGCGAGAGGTGTTGAAATATTACTCTGAGCAGCATAGAGAGTCTCAGGACTTCGCTGGTGCTTCTGCATAGAAAAATCATACATAAAAAATTTTGAGGAGCAAAAAGATTGCAGGATTTTTAACAGAAAAAAAAAATTTACAGCAGAAGTTCTCTTAAAGTCATAAATTTTAATTTATATTTCAAAAAAAAAAAAGGGAATTCATGGTACATAATATCTCAGAACATTAAGGACATCGGAAACAAATATCTGGGTTTGAATGAACATTGAAAGAGAAAATTACCTGCTCGGAGACGGAAGCTTTAGCCATTCTCTCTTCAAATCCCCTACTGTCCCACCTCAATGAAAATTCAGATGCTATCTCTTCTAATAGTTGGATGTTTTTTTCCATAGATGGTGGTCTAGGAGTTATATTCTCGACCAGCTGCAGTAATAAAACATATTATTTGCAAAACTTGAGCAAGATGAGCATGTATTAATTCGGTCTGATCATGAATACCTTTTGATTTACATAGTACTCCAGGGAGCTTCCATATCTTTCCTGGAACAAGTCTCTGAGTTCACGAAGCTCGGGTAATTCTGATAATCTGGCAGCAGCAAAAATTAAGGATCCTACAGCCTCCCTACAGTCCTCTGGGCATTGCCTGTCATCCGCAGGGAAGTTAAAACAATAAGTTTAATCTATCAACAATGACAAGTTCCTAAAATGGATGGAACAGGTGGTTACTATAAGGTCCACTGAAACATGGAAATTATTAACAGTATTCATCAAATAATATAATAACCTTCAGTAGCAAAGCAGCGAATCATTTTGAAGGGAAAGAGAACTTTGAATCATGATTTGCATATAGACCAACACACAGGATGTTCCTTTTAAATTTCCACTCTCCTAGACAGCTTGAAGGTACATCCGTACATGAATTTGTAAATGTCTAACAATATTTTAAAGCCTACTGAAGTTACACCGCAGTGACTTTTGACTACACAGGGTAGCAACATTCCAGTGTCCAAGGTTGGAGGGAAGATCCCCAGATTTACCAATATTACCACATACTGTTCATGCTGGAAAATGCTTGACATCTATGCATTAACTTGTGATGAGGAAATCATCACATGGTGAACCAATATGAGCAGCATTCAATAGATTAACAGCACAGCACACTGTACAGGAAGAAATACCGCAAGTAGCAGAAAGAAAGGATACCAAAATGATCCAAAGAAAAATAGTAACGCCACAAAAAGAACAGCTCAGACACTCTAATTACAAAAAAGGGTGTCAAGGCAACATGGTTTTGCAACAGTTGCTATCTTATCAAGTTCTCAGTTATACACCCTCATTTGTTAATCCAGGATCAGAAATTACTTCTATCCCAAGAGCATAATAAATGATAGCATTAGCTAACTAATGAACTCTAGATTGTGTCATTTTGATTTGAGGAAGAGATGAAATTTGACCAAACTAGGAATACATCACTAAAGCAGCCTAGCGTCAGAATAGCCTGAAGTTAGTTTGTCCAACCAACCAAGCTACATCAAGACACACAGCATATCATGCAAAGAGCAAAGTGGAACAGCAGTTTCTAAGTTCTATCACAACAGATTAGTGATAAAGCATAACAAAAGCAAAAAATCAAACAACTTGTACCTGAGTTTTTGCAAAACTGGAAGATGCTTCAAAATGAGTTCACAAACATGATCAATAAAATCATAGCACGAAGAAAGAATCAGCTCCGATATCAATCCATCAGCCTGCGATCATAAAAAAGGCAAGATAATGACATGCAGACAAATTGTAGCACAACATCTCAAATAAGAGAACGCCTCCAATTTCTTGGAGAGCCAAAGAAATTGAAGCACTCCAACGTAAATAAGTTATTCTATGTCTTACTTCTAAATTTCAGGACGATTTAATACAACCAAGGAGAAACTGCAAACAATATCTTAAAGAGGCATCACATTTTTTTCCGCTTGCCACTATATCCCCTCTAAAGGTGTGTTCTCTTCATCTCAAGTGAACTATTAACTTGATTAGACTTGATAAGCCTTGATTTCACCTCACACTTACACCTGACTGGATCAGATTGCACCTCATGAGCCTTTACTAGACCTAATCTGCCGTGTAACTTATTCTTTTAAGGTGAAGAGAACAATGTAACATTAATGTATTAATTATAAACTGTTTTCGAGATAATCATATATGGAGCAAAAACATCACAAGGCAACATATCAACAACGCTAACAACTTATACCTTTTAAAACTTAAAGATGAGCCGAGTGCCATATCAAGTATCATAAATCAGACGGCCAGAGTCATCCATTTTCAAGAGTCATTGCTATTTTAAGATATAATTCTACTACTCAATCAGTCAAGTACTGTATGCTATTATCGGAATGCCAAAGAACTTATTATAGGAACAAACAGTCAGAACAAGATAGATTCACCTCAAATTATTGTTAAATCCATTATTTAACCAAAATGTATTCATGTGGTGCACAATTTCTTTTGGCAAAACAAATAGAAACGCTATTTTTATGAATTTCTCTAATTTTAACTTCAATTCATTTAAACCTACAAAATTGACAGAATTTACAAACAAATAAAACAATCAAAAAGTGTCGCTAGCAATACTACTCATCCATCAACATTAGTCGACAAAATTCATAAAATTAAAATTAAAAAACTCTCTAAAAATCTAAAGCACCGACAAATTCTCAGCATCCAAACATAACAGCAGATAATCACACTAACAGTATAACACTATCTTCTCCACTCAGATTTCAAAACAGAAAATCAAATAAACATTTCGAAATAATATAATAATATTAAATCTAACTCAAATTCAAATTTTCGAGCTGAAAAAATAAAATATAAACTTACTCTTCCAAGAGCATTCTTCTCGAGTCCATTAGCTAATAGATCAGCAATGTCTTTTCTCAGAAACTTCTGCGTTGCATTTCGCTTCCTTCGCACAACCTCGATTCGAGTTCTCGTCTGCTTAATCAACGATTTACTGCAATTTCACAAAAAAAATTAAAAATCTATAAAATTGTATGAATCGAAAATCCAGAAAAATGAATTTAAATCGAAGAGAGAGATTGAGCAACAAACCATTTAGAGTAGAATCCACTTTTTCCAAGCAAGCCGTCTAACATCTTCAATTTCCGATCGCTTCTTTGGAAATGGAATTGGTGTTTATCGATGAAGTTGAAGAGAGAGAAATAGAGAAAAGTTCGTGAATAATAAGCAATTGAAGGTCGAAAAATGGAAGAAATTTGATGATATTTCACTCGCTTTCTTCACTCTATTTTCTCTCTCTTTCTCTCTCTTTCTCTCTCTAGATTGCGTGGAAGACAGTAGAATTTAGACTAATGACGCTTTTGGAAGAAGTTGCGTTTACTAATGAGGTTTTATTCTTTTGGTCAATTCCGAATTTGCCCTTTATGTTATTCACCTGTCCTCTGTTTTTTTGTTTTTTTTCTTAAATCGGTTTTTCCGGTATTAGGAAATTCTCTGAATATATTTGAGTCAATCTATTAAAAGAAATTATTAAGTGATTTCTCAACTTCCCATCATCCCACGTGAATATGTGATTAGCACCGTAAAGTAGCTTATAATGATACGTTTACTCCTAAATTTTAGCTATATGGCAAGAGATATTAATTATTGGTATTAATTAATCTCGATTTGTTGTGAGAAGGATAAAATAATTAAAAGTTGGGACTGATTAAGGAAGATGTTCAATAGTTGGGACTGTTTTATCAATTTTTCCTAAAGTTCATATTGAAAAATGATATATGCAGTCTTAGGGGCTACCTATAAGAAGCTAAAAATGGACAATTTAAAGAATAAGTAAGCATTAATTATTTCGATTGACGCGTAATTGTGACATATATTTCTTAAATAATAATATTTTTGAGAACGTATTTAACGCATAATATACACCCCAGTATATGGTGTAGGTTTTTGTTGTAAAGAGAGATTAGGTGAACAATTGATCTTCTCTTTTCTTACCAGATGTATGATACAAATAGCCTTGTATTATGTATTTGGATTGGGCTTAAGTGCTTAACTGATTTTTTTATATAAAAAAACCTACCCCATAACCCAATATACATAGCACTTCAACCCTTCCCCTAAAACATTAATTGCACTTAATTTTTCATTTCCTAAATTTACTAGACTGCTGTTGTGCTTGATTTATTTCATCAAAAAACTAGAGTTTTTAAAAAATCGGATTTTCGGATCAAATCTAGTATCAAGTATGAAAAATCATATTGGATTGGATCGGATTAAAATTCAAATTGGTTCGGATTCAAATTGAAAAATTGAAATCCAAATTTTATTCGAATCGGATTGGATTATACCCACTGTTACCAACAATTGATATATTTGGATAGTAGGCAAGGCACGCATGAGGTTATATTGGTTCATAGCATTGGCGTGGTCTTTAGGAGTGTGGTGTAGAATTGTGGATTATACTCCTTCCGGTTTTTATTAGTTTACCCATTTTTTTTGCACAAAGTTTTCGGAGATCAATGTTGTGAGACATAGAAAGAAAAACTATTATTTTATATTAAAGTTGAATATAAGTATGATGTAAAGTTAGTGATCCCATTCCAAAAATAGAAAAAAAATAAATGGAAAAACCAATAAGGGACATTCCAAAAAAATACGGGTAAATAAAAACCGGAGGTAGTATCATCTAATGCATAAATTGAATTATAATTTGTTCATCTAAAAAATCGCATATTTTGGGTACCACCCACATAGAACTCTATTAATTAAGTGCTCGTTCCTATCAAAAAAATAAATAAATTATGTGCTCGTTAAGCATCACTATCAATTTTCACTTTTTGGTGCTATGAATATACTTAAAATTAGTCATACTTATAGCAAACATGTCACTTTTAAAGACTTACAAAAAAAAAAAAATGGAATTACCTCCCTATTTGGCATCACTGTAAATTTTCAATTTTTGGTTTCATGAATGTAAGAGTTATATGATATAAGAGATATATTCATGAAACCAAAATTTACGATTTTTGATTTCATGAATATAAACATGTTATTTTATACTAAACATGTTAATTTATACTAAACATGTTAATATTGAAATCTAACAATTAGAAAACTGAAAACTACTTTTTCTATTTTCTATATTTTTGTTTTTGGATTAAAAAAATGAAAACTAAAAATAAAAAATGATAACATTAACAAACGAACCCTACTAAAAACAAAAACGACAACGAACAAGCTTTAACTAAACTGATATCTATACAATTTTGTCACATACTCACATGTGCATAACCATAAATGACAATTAATAAGGAATGTCATGAATGATTAATAATTGTAACAATGGAGTACAAAAATTCATAAAGATGTATATTTATTCGCGGCAGAAGACTTAAAGTGCATGTCTTATTATGAGTTAAATGTCCACTTTGTTTATGAAAGAAAAATAAAAAGAAAGGAGGGTATATTAGGAAAAGAGAAAAGACAAGGCAATAATGCGTTTGGTAAGGCGAATTATAATGCGGTAGATAAGATCACGGCCGTTGAATTGGGAAGCATAGAATATGATTAGTACTACAATTACAGTGGAGCGGATAAAGGATGTTGGCGCTGCTGCAATATGAAGAAGAAAGAAAGAAAGAAAGAAATAGGAATCGTTGAAAGTACAAAGTAGTGCTGAGCTGGTGCGCAAAAGCTGGTGGAGCTAATTTCTTTTTGCTTGCGAGCCGTTATTTCTCAATAAAGCACTTGGAAGTTGGACTTAAGTTCGACTCCCGGTTTCATTTTATAGTTCTCGTTTCAGTTAAGAAAACAATAATTATGATATCCTTTATCTGTTTAGAAATAGTTTCACCGTTTGAATAATATTTATTATTCACATGTATGTTACACTTTAATTGTTTTTAGTGATTTATATGGTAGAAAAATTATGGTCATGTGGGATTTTGTTAGATGTGTCTCGACATATATCTTTTTTATATTAACTACTTTTTACAATTTTTTCGTATTGATAATCAAAAATATTAGTGGTTGAAAACATACATTGACAAGCGTGAAAACATGAAATGGTGCAACTATTTCTAAACGGAGAAACTACTTGCATAGAGAGTAGTTGTTTTTTTTTTGAAATTATTGTTCTATCCCACTATTTTAAAGAAAATTACAAATATAGTTGTAAAAATTTGGATGTAATATTTGGGTTTATAATGAAAAATTTATAATAGTAAGAAGTTATATACTGATGAAGAGTCCTATTAAGAAGGAATCTCTTACAAGTCGAAGCAACCCGGTTAGTAGACTAGTTACTTTGGAAGGGAGGGGAGGAAGGTAAAGGGGAACCATTTCACCCAATGTCCTCTCTTAATGGCGGGGTTTGAACCCTAAACCTTAATGTTGAAAGGTACAATTGTTCTCACTTAGACAAACTTAACTTGATGTATATTGTTATAACTAGCTACTATTGTTAGCGTACTAGTAGTTAGACTTTTAGCTTTTAAAAAAAATTGTTGCTCGTTGTAAGCTTTTAGCTTTTAGAAAAAGCTCTTACATGAAAGAGAGAAGCGTTACATTTATTTCATAATAGAAGAATTATATTTTTTTTTTTACGAAAATGTAATGAATATAAAAACAATTCCTCAATATTTATTTAAGAGAAAAAGCCATTAGCAAAAACGCAACCTTAAATGCTATCATGTAGACGCGTTTGACTTGGTGAAAATTCTGTTCACCTATTATACTCCCTCCGTTCTAAAATATATTTCCTATTTTCATTTTAAGTGTCCCAAAATATTATTTTTGTTTCTATATTTAGTTCCACGTTTTCCATAATTTGTTTAGGAAAACCTTGTTCCCATAATTTATTTGCGTCTTGAAATTAGTATTTTGCTTTGTTTATTCAACCCAAGTGTCATAATTTAATTATATAATATCTCTTTCACCAATTATCTATATTCTCTCACCTAAAATTATTTTTTTCCATACAACAATTATTTAAATAAACAAAAAATCTTTACTATCACTCTTAAATTCTACTCAACTTAGTTTTCGTTAAAAATTAGAATCGGGAACTATATTTGAAACGGAGGGAGTAATTATTATTATTCTCGCTGTTTTTTTGGTGTGAGATTATAATCAACATAGGGGTGGAAGAAGAATATATTGTGTTTCTCTTTCCATAACTCTGATCAATCGTCCAGAGAATATATGATTTACATGGAATCTGATCCGTCCAAATTCAATAATAGTTACTATATTCCTAGACTTCTAGTAGAGAATAAACATGATGTGGTTTGTGGAGTAGTGGACTTACTTTTGGAGTCATTTTAAGGACAAATTTGGTGGTGTCCTAGAATGAAGCTAATTTAGAATATGTTGTTTAGATGAAGCTGATTTATAAAATATGTTGTTCAGATTAAGCAGTGCAAGGAGTAATAAATCCGTAAATCTGTGGGAGATAAAGGTGAAATAACTCTTCAATTGAAGTATAATATGTAAAATTCAAAGAATAAAGTACAAGCAATAAATAACACAAAGAATATGTACATGAAAACCCAAGTTTGGGATGAAAAACCACCATATTGCACTAGGACATTAGTGCATTATAAGAGGATGATACAAGCGAATTACATCTCTTAGCATCCTCTAAACCTCTCTAATCTTAGAATTGAGAATTAATTCTCAAGTCTCAACCACCTAAACATGGTTTATCTTAGGGTTGCAATTGGGCAAGTTAATAAGTCGAAAAACCACATCAAACTGCAAGCGGGCGCTTAAATGCTATTCACAGCCTCAGAAGACCTTGAGTGGATGCTTCGTCTTAACGGGAGCAAACACTCATAGTGCACTCCTTCACACTAATGTCATGCAACCTTCCACAAAATCCAATGAAATACAAAGCAAATTTCAACTTTGGCAATCTTGCATATTGTAGGCTTGTAGCGATTAAATAAGCCAAGGCCAAAATCTTCAGTTTATGAGGAGAGATCAATATTTATTGGAACCTCATATGATAATAAGCATGCAGTAGTTAAGATAATTCATAGTATTAATATTGGAGTACTTACAGCTCTTACGCTGGAGCAACTGTTGAAATGATCCTGTCGTCACATAAACTGAAGATTAGCGAACTAAATGAAAGAACTATGTCCTCCACCAAGTGGTACTCTGGGACTGAATTCTGCAGATATCAACAAGGACGGACATCGCTTGAAACCGATGCTCTGGGACAAAATTAAAAGCATATTAGTGACTGAATCTACTAAGCAACAGAAATATCGACAAGAAAAAGAAAGCCGACATCCTGGAAAGTATTTATTTGGTCAAAGACTCAAAGCCTAGAATTGATGACCAAAGCCTTGTTCATTTTTATGATAAGTAAATATCCGCTTTCATTAGCAAAGATCAGTTTCCATCAGCAAAGTCACTTTAAATCAGTAAGATTCAGTTTTAATCAGTAAATTATATAAGAGACAGACAAAGAGGATCAGCAAAACAAAGTTTTAATACAGTAAAAAGGTAAAATAAAGTTTTAATTAGTTTATATCAGGTTAATCATGAAAAGAAATTCCAGTTCATTAAACATCAGGTAAAGTGATGTACAAATCAATTTATAACGATCGATTCAAATGAAAACTATAATTAGAATCATAAAAAAAACTGCTTACTGGAATGCTTAACAGGATACCCTCCACGCTAACTACGACAGGTAAACCTCTTCGAGCAGCAACAGGAATAGATTTCAAGTTTCTTAGGGCCTGTTGAGCTGATGACCTTGCATAGTTGCAAAATAAGCTCATATTCCCATTCACTTGCTCCATTGCATTATTAAGTAGGAACTGCTGCTGTTTAAAATTGTAGGAATCCTGAGCCTTTGACAATTTTGCAAGAAACAGCCAGTCTTTATCAATCATGTGACGAACATAAGCTACCATGTCACCCATCTTGCACACACTGCAATCCTGATGCCTTGTTTGGTCACCATCTTCTAAGGAATTATAACATGAATCAATTTCATCATTTGATATCCATGTCACAAAGAACCTGTTCATAAAGTAACATGTTTGCCCTGGTTGAAAAGGTTCTTTAATAGGCACCAATTCTACTTCATTCTTCGAATCACTGCTAGATCTAATTTCTGACTTAGACTTAAATATTTGTTTCTCTTTCATCTGCAACTGTGAGATGTACTCGGAGGTTGACTCGCTAAGAATTTTGAGCTGCTGGGATTCAGCCAGAACAGAGTCAGAAGACACCGCATCTAGAAAATGAACATGTGAAGCATCTGGAACCATGTGCTCTAGTAGAGATTTTTGATCTACGACTATTTGCTCCACATCATATGAAAAGCATTGCTTCCTCCCTTGGCCAGAATATGTGGAATATAATTCTGTTTTTGCAGGAAGAGCAGATTGAACGGAGCAGCAAACAAGGACTTTGGTTCCTTTGCTGCCAGGAGCTGCACAGAGATAACAACCAGCTGCTGTGAGAGAGGTCTGCAAAGTTAATAAATAGAGTTAGTACTTAGGCTCCATTTGGTAGGGCGTAAAACACTATCCTGGAAAACTGTTTTCCTCTATTTTCCATTGGAGTAAAATTGCTCTCCCAATTATGGAAAAACATTTTCCACTCAAAACGAAAGGAAAACTATTTTCCTTCCTTTTCCTTGTCTCTCTTGTACACTCCTCTAAATACCTCCTTACTTTCCCTTTCGTTTTCCTTTCATGTCATCATTTTTCTTACATGAAACCAAACAACGGAATACTAATTTTGAATTTGTGTTCTCCATTGAATTTGTGTTCTCAACCAAACAGAGCCTAAATCTACAAGCATGTACATATGTCCATTTTGGTGATTAAGAATTATTTCCAAGTGGACATAGAATTAAAGTAGTATTAAGTTACTATCTTTAGGATTGCTCGTTTTAGTGATATTTCCTTAGACAATTTTACCATCCTACCTAGGTTGGGTTTTAGGTGTTTTATGCTTAATTAGATTAGTTAGGATATGAGAGCGCCATTCGCTTCCTAAACTCATTACACGTGTAGCAGGCTGCTTGAGCGCCAAGGCATGGCTGTTTTTAAGGTAAGAGTTTTTGTTAAAAATATGTTAGGGGCATGTCCTTTCTCAACTCTCGCAGGTAAATGAAATGCCTATATAAGGACATTAATTGTAATACTTAACACTTCTTATGGATAGCAATGATAAAGGGAAAGGTGCAGGAGGGAAGAGTGAGCTTGTGTTTTCCTTCAATTCCCTTACCTAGCCTTCCTTCATGTTGTATCCAAACAAGGGAAAATGTGTCACTCGCTTTCCCTTCTCTTCCTTTCCCTCCAAAATTTCCTGTACAAACTAACTATTATTCAGACTTTGCTAAATTAAAACCGTGTTTACAGACTATTACAACCCAAATGAGGTGTGTTATTTTAAGTGAATTTCTTCGAAAGCTTTTCCACAAGAGCTCAGATGTTATATTATTGAACTTGAAAGCTGGTCTCTCCACTTCAATCACATGCCCTTTTGTTTTACAACTCACAGGAAAAGCTATCTACTAAACTAAGCCAAATCTAGTGTTGATAGATAAAAAGCTATTCTTTCTTACAACATCCATGACTTATTGATTCTGCATGATATTAATCGATAGTCCACATTAGGAGAAGGCTATGAACTGACTAGCTAAATCAGAATTGAGAGGAGATTAAACATTGAAGATGGATATGTATTGATTAGAAGGAAATTACAGAAAATTAAAAGGATAAATCAAGCATTCGAGTGGCTTGAACACTCCCAACAACTAACTAAAAATACCTCTAAGAATTTTCAGCATACCTCTCCCTCTCCTTGCTCTCCTTATTTATAGAATTCTGATTCTCTGTCCTCTCTCTCTGTCCTCTAGCTAACTCCCCTTCCTTCTTCCTCAAGCTACTCCTAGCAAACTAATATGCAATACCTTTACTACCCTTCCACATTAGGCTAATTCATTACAGGGAAGACCTAGATATCCAATACTAACCTTTGTAATGAAACAAGTTAAGTGGGAACAATTCAACTTTCATCGAGGGCAGCAACATCGAAAATCATGAGTGGTGTTTGATATTAAGCAAGGTGGACAAGGAAGTAGCATTGCAAAATGTATGAACTTTTTCTTATAATGAGTAAAAGAACAAGAAAACTGAGCAACTGCCAAGAAAACATTGCAGGAAGTAGAAGCTTCCAAAGTACATGCACCTTGCAAGGAAAAGTTTGTATATAGTCGAGCAGCAGCCTTGAAGCACTTCCACGTACTGGCCTATGCCTCTGCGAGATGAACTAAAATAGCAAGGTCGAAGAATACACTTCAATTAGTATGAAATTTCACTATTTTCGGAATGCAATCAGTTCAAAAAGGCTTCTGCACATAAAAAGCTTGTTGTGAACATGTCAGATAGGCAACTTTGCTAGCATATTACCTGCAAAACTAGAGCCAAAAATCTAGACAGATAGATATCCTCTCTTTCCATTGGGTTCAAACTCTCCAGGTCAATGACAGCATAGCCATGCTGCAATCAACAACAAAAGATAATCTTATATGGAATGATCACAAACATGTAAGTAAGCTGGTATGAAACTTCTAAACACTTAAATTCCTCAATTTAGATGGCACTTCGGCATCCTACACTATAAAGTAACAATAACATCCATCAGTAAAGAAAAACGGCCAGACTTGATGGGGGGCACTCTAAGAATATCATCATTAGTCTGTTAGATGTTATCAATAGGTAGTAGGAAGGGAAAAGAGAAAAAAAGAAGGACCTTATGAGAGGAGAGAATAAGAGGGAGCAGAAAATACAATGTGAAGTTGTAGTTTTATTTGGGAGAGATCCAAGGTTTTCAAGTGCTTGAGAATTACTCTTAACTTCTGAATCTACAGCTTTATGTATCAGTATCCCCAATTTCATCTCTTCAGCATCTTCTCAGATATGTCAGTTCGTAGCACATAGAAAGGCTTTTGCACTAAGAAGACGAAGCTGGATGCCTGGACCAATGAAACGCCACAGTGTGTAGACATAACTTTTTATTTAATAGATAAGGGCCATAAACAAGCATTTATTAGGGAGATAAGGGTTGGATTCTTATGAATGCATAGAAGTAAAAGTCATTGAACAATCAATTACACATCTGAAAATGAAATATATTGTTGTTACTTTCAGATTTAGATGGTAGATTTTCAAAACTACACGAGCCTGAGTAAAAGCCAAAATGGTGATGAAAAAATATTTCGGGTATATGATTGGTTGCTTTACTTACAGGCATTATGGTCACAACCTCATCCAACAGAACCCGACAAATGTGATCAACATACATTCGTGTACACCTGCAAACAGCAATTACTCCTTGTAGTTCAGATCTGAATCTACCTGCAAGAGAACTCGAGTCATTACTTACTACAACCAATGATTGAGATTACAAACACAGATGTATTACCATAAAAAAATTTAGACAGCATATATAACAATCCCACCAAGTTTCAGGCAGAAGCAGAGTCAAGGGAAGCGGAAGAAGTATGTTGACCTTCTAAGACAATGTAAATCCAGACAGCAAAACGAACCATAATGCAGATACCGAAAATTCATAAATTAAAATTAGGTCACATAATGAGGGCATATGATCAAACCATACAAGTCAGAGGGTCAAAACAATCATCAATTGTCATAAACATAACGAATCAGATATGATAGCAGGTCATATAAATAACTACATAACAGCACTTCATCCAAAGCTTACAGGTTTTCGTATCTTGTAATTCCATACGAATCCTATTTCGAGCAAATAATGAGCTTCGGTTTGTGGGATCTTCGACCCACTTTTGATCCTCGGTAGTGCATATCTGCAGAAGTAAAGTGTTACCTGCTATGTAGAAATTAAAAAAGACTACAGCAGAGATAACGACTAAGGTTAATTGAAAAGCAGAAATACATATTAGAACAAGACCTATTAATAGTTATTCATCAGCAACGTCCACAAACAAGAACGCCCTTTCGTTGTATACATTGATCATCATATATTTTACATGCCATTTCCAAGTTTCATTACTTTCCAGACAAAATTTATTACCAGTTCCTCTTGTTTGCTTCATCCACAATTTTCAAAGGGACTAGCCAGGGAAGCTTCAAGGTCCAGGAAAGAGGATGAAATACTACATAAGACAGTCAAAGAAGCTAATGCAGAAGAAATCTCTTGCATTCATGTAAGCTGTCACTAACCTTGTATAGATCTTCTTTTGTAAATTCCATGAGGGGCCGTACCAATAGAATGCCTTGATAGTCTAATGAACCACTAACAAAACATGGAAATTTACAGAATAACTGAGAAGTAAATGCCATTCCTGCAAGTCCAAGCACTCCACTATTGCGAGATAGCCTCAGGATAAACAACTCAGCCTGCATAATTGTCTAATCAAGTTAATAAACTTTACACATGTAATCAACCTATAAATCAATTTAATACTAACGAAATTAGTATAGAACTGATACATTTGATCACATTGCTGTACTACCAAGTGCCCAAAAATAAGTATTGCCACTTGAAAATCTTAATATTGAAAAATAGATATTTTAGTGTTTCTAGTCTTGCAAGGCAGCCAAAACACACACTGAAATTCAGACAGTAAAATGCTTGCAGAGCTAGATATATAATATATTACAGGAGTCTGCACCTGATCATCTGCATGGTGTGCAGTAAGTAGTACACCAATCTCATTTTGGAAGCAAACATCTTGAAAAATATTATACCTACACAATCAGAAGAGAGATCATCATCATTCTCATAGTCTCGTGTTGTAAAATAGACGTTGGGATTTGAAAAAATCTGCTATATCTTTCAATAATTTTGGAGGAACTAAATACCTCACCTCATATCACGAGCTTTTTCTTCCAAGTGCCCCACCTTTGGGTGACCATCAGGCCAATCACAACGCACAATCTTGTATCTGATTCCTAAAAGGAGTCCACATAAGAAAACAATCCGCCCAAAAAAGATCCTCAAACCATAACAATTCATGGGAATCCAACAAATATCCCTTAAGAGGCAAACAAAACTGATTAATACCCATGTCAGAAACCCAGCGAGAAACAGTCACCGCCTCTTCTTTACTCTCCAACCGGAGCCCATGGTCAACAATAATAGCAAGTAAGCCATCTACAAAGCCAGAACTGTCAAAACAACCACCATTGGGAAAAGTCTTCCAATGTGCCATCAGAGCACATAAGGCCATACTGTCAGCACCACCAGAGACTCCCATAGCTAGAAAAAGAAGTATCAAGAAAGAACAAAAGGTCAGCAGAAACAACAAAATGTAACACTCCTTCCTTCTTTTTAGTATGGCACAAATTCGAGGTGGAACTTTGATTGTTGATAACTCTTAATAAACTAAAATAGTAGAAGTTGAAAATATAAAATCATGAAGCACAACTTATAACGGATACTATAATTGTACAACTTCTATAATATTTGTAAAGTAGAAGTTCAAAAACCATGTGTTGTTTCGTGAAAAGGGGCACAGAGAGAGTAATTGAACATATATCAACAAAAGGCTTGCTTTCTTTGCTTATCACTTTATATTTGATTAAGTTTCCGATAAGAAGAAATTTTTCACGAAAGTGAAAGGAAAAGACTCCGATTATGCGAATTTAGGTGCAGAGAGAATTCTTATTGGAAGTTTTTATATACTGCTAATTTCAGTTCATTCCCATTTATCCACAACTCCATCGGTCGACATTGTTTTTCTCCTTACTACTATAGTCTATAATAGAGCATTCGGTTCGGTGAAAAACAAATTCTCTTAAAAGTGGTTGTCCCATTATGCATGTTTGGTTTCTAAAGGGTGGAAAATACAAATAATGAAGAATAGTTCTTCCAAGTATTGCAACTTACAAACAATTTCCTTCTTCAAGGAAGAAATGCCACATTTTCCTGCTTATTCTTCACCTTCCTCTTTCTTTTCTCTCCACCCCTCCTTTCTTTGAAATCCTTCCTATTCTCTCTAACTCTTCACACAAGCAACCAGAAAATGGAAAATTAATCTACAATTGTGTTTTCCACTAGAAAATGTTTTTCCATGAAAAATCATTTTCCATCAAACCAAAAGGACCAATACAATAGACCGTCAGTCAAAAGTATAAATCATCATCATTGTCCTTACGACCAAAAATTTGGCACTTGAGCGACATTGCTAAAGTATATTTCAAACTATAAGAATTCCTTCCTTTCACCATTTTGGCAAAGTTTGAAACGTGTCCCAATAGTTTAACTGCATGTAAGAGAAAAGATGTATACTCCTAAGCTCGACTCAGTTCTACACTAAAACCGAATCAACACAAGCATCAAGCTTAACATCTTCAAGTACTTAAAATACCAAGCTTCCCATATTTCTTGTTTCCTAAGGACGGGTTCTATGCAACTAAATTTGACTTATCTGAACATATCTAAACTTAAACCCCATTCTTTTAAACTCACAGAAACTGAACTGAACTGAGAGAAACTGAAATGCAGAGAGTTAACTGAAATGAACGCAACTGAAAATAAGTCCAAAAGAACAAGGCCTTATCCGAACTTACCTACACTCAGCTTAAGCCACTCATTTACAACACATCTAAGCTAATTCTAATTCTAATTCTAAATCAAATTCAAATTTAACAGAAAATACACCTTAACAAAATAATTCAGTCTTTCAATCTTTCTAACATTACCACATATGTAAACATAATTAAACAATACAGCATTATACAAAATTCCCTACACTGAATGGTGTAATCATGCAATTAAACGAACAATTCTATAACTAAAATCTCCCAATAAAATAAAGTACCAAACTTTATACAAATCCCAAAATTTGCTGCTACACAAAAGAGGAAAATTAGTGCTAAAACTGACCAATGCGATGATGGGGTTTAAGGGCCGCCATTTCCATCCTTCTTGAGAAAGCTTCAGTGTATTCTACAGGAAGTTGGGAGCATTTGCAGAAGAATCTAGAAGATGGACGGCGGAAGAAGAGGGAAACGACACCGTTTCTTAAGTTACATGGGTACACCATTGAAATTGAAGTTGTGAGAATGGTAGAGGCAGCTGTAGTTCTGATTTGAGGAGAGAGAAAGGTAACTACTCCTCGCGCCATTGTTGCTCTTTTGTAGAGTTAATTAATTTCTTGCGATGAAGAAGATATGAGTGAAATATAGGGTTAGGAACGACGACGTTTGTTTACCTTTATTAGCCTAGTTTTCAAGGAGGAATTCAATATTCACAACTCACAAGTCTATGATGAAGTACTAATTGGTTATCGCCTCTCAAGAAGTAAGATTGGCCTAGTAGTTGTAATTTATAAGGTCCTCCTTCCACTTCTGCGATAGGATTCGATTCTCACCTCTTTTAGGAATGATCCACAATTTTCCCCATTTAATTCGAGATTTGACCATTCTTCGAGTTGTCTTACTATTTATGTTGATGCTTTCTTTGTTGATACTAGAAAGATTGTTGGGATTGAGGGCGTGATCAGAGATAGTAGAGGCAATTGGCTCTTGGAGTTTGGGAAACGTGTCTACACTAAGAGGTCACCTGGATTGACGGAGATCAAAGGGAAAATTTTAACAGGATAAAAATTGAGTAATTTTGGGGGTTGGAATGAGAGTAAAGATTACATGGGGTAATCTATTACTCCCAAATCAAGGACACCAATTACCCACCCCCACCTCTGGATAATTTTCCACCCCAACTATTTTTCTCTAATGTGTTGCTGCCTGCTAGTGGTGATTGATTGTATATGTTGCTTTTTTATATTCTTACTTATGAGTGTGGAAGGAAGGGATGGAGTTGACACAGGGGCAATAAACAGAGCATGAAAGACTGCTCCCCTATTTATACCAAATGAAAAATATTCTCCCTCAAAATATTCTTCTTGAAATTATTGCCCCCTAAATACACCCACCCTTAATGATTTCCTATATTCCAGACATGCCCTAACATTATCTCTTGCAACGAAGCTTCTTGTCATCTTGGAAGCTATGTATTGTTTGATGAATCGAAATTTCGATAATGCTATGATTATTCCATTTGTAAGAACGTGGTGTAACTCATTCGAAGGAATATATTTGATATTGTCTAAATATATTGAATTGTTGCATGCAATGGCTCAAGGTGTTCCCGAGGATTCTGATTAAGCATTGCAATCGTCAGTTCAATCATGTTGCGGACAGTATGGCTAAGGCGTGTAGGGCAGTGGATTCGGCTTGTATTGTAACTAGAAATATCCCTACCCCTTAGTTATTGTATTGAACAATTATCTTTCGATTGTAATAGTTTTAACACTATTGGCATTAGCTAATGAATGAAGGTCTTTGTTTACCAAAAAAAAAAAGTAGCAATTGAGTCTTTACACTAGAATTTTTTTTTGCCACCTTCCCGAAAGTATTCCCTATTTTATTCTCTCCATGTTGTCGAAAATTTCAATGTTATTAAGTGACGAGAGTTGGGATTGAAATAATCTAAATCTTTTTTAATTGAATAGAAGTACATAAAATGACAACGAATAAGTCATCCAAGAATAGTTTTGAGTAAAAGTATGTGTGTCACTCTCGGCTCTATGTGAGAGTTATGGTTCTATATAAGTTTGAAACAAATGTAAAACAAAATGATTTCTTTTTGGCATTCACCTATGAAATGTTATAAGTTATAGCAAGTTAATCAACACATGAACATGTTACATGTTAGTCCTTTTTAGACTCAATCAGAAGAAATTACCTGCTTCACACTAACTTTAACTTCCTCCATAGGGATGTGTCATTGTGCACACCAACATATAACTCAATCATCTTGCTTTCCTCTACGAGTTTCGAACCTCAAACCTTGAACCCAAAATCCCCCTCAAGCCTTTGAGCCCAAATATCGTATTGGACCTTTAAGATTGCACAAACAATGTCCTGATTGGAGAATTAGAGACCACAAATATAGGAGCGTTTGCTAATTGACTTTGTAATCGTATTTACTTGGCTTTAGCTTCTTTATGGGATCAAACAACTAATTAATGTTTGATAGATGACTTTAAAACAGTTAAAAGGCCAACTTTTGAGTACTTCTAACTTTATCATATTGGCTTTCAATATTTCCACTATGCGTAAATTAGTTAACACCAATCACAAATTTTACTAACATGTTATTAAGGAAAAATTGATTTTGGAGTCCTGACAAAAACAGTCTCAACTATCATTTTTTATTGTTCAGTCCCAACTTTAACCCCGCCTTTACACTGGTGGTTCGAGTGGATTAGTGACTTTCTAAACCGGTAAAAAACAAATTAACCCTTATTTTTATTTTTTTCACCAATTTTTTGTATCCCTCTTTAGTGTTTCTCTCTCCTTCTTATTTCCTCCCCTTCCCCTGCCACCCCACCACCATACAGCCACCACTGCCACCACCCCTAGCCCTCCGCCCCCGCACAACCTTCTCCCAGCGCCTACCCCACAGTCCTAAAACGCCCCTACTATTGTCGCCCACCCTCCAACCCCCAACCCCAATCCCCTGCATCCTCCCTATATCTCTCTCGCCTTCATCTCTAGGGGTTTCAGGGGCATGGAGTTTTAGGGGGGAGGGTTGGCTGGGGAAAGGGATGGGTGGCGGGGGCTTGGAGGAGGGTTGGTCGGCGATGGGTTAGGGCTTAGGGAGGGTGGGGAGGGGGTAATGGGGTGGAAGGGGAGAGGGTTGGGTGGCAGTGGAGAAGAGGAGGGAGCAGTGAAGGAAGGAGGAAGGGAGGAAGAAGATAGAAAAAAAAAAAACAAATCACCTGTTACAGCCTGTTGGGACTACTATTGTAAAATACCCTTCAAATGTGAGACTGAACAATAAAAAACCATAAGTGGGACTGTTTTTGTCAGTTAACCCTGTAATTAAGAATGATTGAATCAATTTTTCCTATTATTAATAACAATCAATAGAATCAAGCAGTTAATACAAACCATCAATACGTACAAATAGCTAGTCATATTAGCCAAGTAAAATGCCCTATATTAAAAGAAGCATTTAACATCTTTCGAGTTTCTACCAACAGAGCATAACAATATGATTACCAAACAAAACAAAAGTATAAGTGGAACATAAAAAGATAACTTTCAACAACATTTCAATTCAGTAATGAAAATTGAAAAGTATTTGGAGTTGAAAATATGCAAAGTTTTCTAGCAAAAAGGGTGGAGTAGGTGGACCTTGTTTTACTGGCGGCTTTGTTTGGCTGAGAGTGATTTGTAAAGTTGCCATGGAAATGAAAAAGAACCGTCCCCCAAACAAGAACCAATAACAAATCTTGAGTAAATTCTTCACTATACAAGCTAAAATAAAAAGGATACATTTTTAGCCGTATATCATAGTCAATGAATTCGAAACATGTCTTCTTGTCTCTTCAACTTGTTAAGGAGTCAGGTCAAGTTTACAGTGAACTTGTGAGTTGTGACACTGGCCTCTAGTAGTCTAGTTATCTGTCTAATGTTCATGAATAGAACCAGGCATTCACTTAATCATGGTAGCACACTAATAATAAACACTGCTAGGCTAATATCGCTCTTCGTTTCTTTTTAATCTATACGTGTTGTACTTTGACATATTTTACGTATGTTACCATTATATGTAATTTATACATAAGGAATAAATCTTATATGGACCTAATGATAATTCATGTGATTTATGAAAGACAAGGGGTTGAGAATGAGGGATAGCCTAGTGGTTCGAGCTTCTCTCCCGGTTCTAGGAGATCCTGGGATCGATTTTCACCCTTAGCAAGTTCGGATTCCTTTTATCCCCCTCCCAAACTTGTCAAGGTTTCTCCTTACCTTATAAAAAAATAAAAAAAATGGATCACTATATATAAAAAAATAGATATATAAAATGAGTAGATATAGATTCTAAAGTTTGACTATGTGAAAAAAAAAGGTTACTATGTCACAAACTGAAAATTTCATCATGATAAAGTAATGTAAGAAAGAGTGACTATATCAAAAAAAAAAACAGCCACTATGATAGAAAATAATTGTCTAGTGTAACTTAAGATTTTTAAAAGATTATTATATGGAAACAAGATCACTATGTTAAATAAGTGACTTTGGTCCATAATAACATTAGGGTCGATCATTTCCACACAAGACTAGCTCAATAAAGATATGTTAGTTTAAGTGTGTTCCTTCAAATTTTTGTTTCCTTTATTATATGTCCTTTTCAAGATAAGTAAAGATCACCTTATAAGAGTCACCAATATTGCGGACCTTTCAAATTATTATATACTTATGAGTTATGTATGTCCTCTATGTGAATTTGATCTAGCAACCTAATGATAAAGGAAATTAAATTGTACTAGTTGTACTTGGAATGCATCCCCATCCTTTTCATTTACCACAACATAAACATTGCCTCTAATTCGAAATCAAGTGGCTTAGAATTAGACTCTTTTGTGACAGATGTAATTAACGAAGCAAATAATTAATGAATAATTGACACAAGCAATTAACATGATTTATTATTAATGTGTTAGATATATCTACACAGCAGGAAGAACTGGTTTAGGAAATAATACATATTACATAATATGGAGGCAAAAGTTAATTATAGAGTTTATATAATAATACCCCTGTGCTTGATTAATCCTAGCGACAGATAATTCATTCAAGGCATAGTTCAACAAACTCTAAAAGCAGTGTCTCTAGCATGTTACTCCTTTAGTTTCTAATAATTGTTTTACATGTTTTTAATTTCCCAATATATGTTTTGATTTGTACATACATTCGATTATATGTAAATATTCAAATAAAAAAACATAGGGAGTGTTATATAATTGAGTGATGAAAATAGTATAGAGGTGGTTACCTAATACTTCTACAAAAATGGCTCTCAATAAAATATGCCAAGTTGACAATTATGCGATTATTATATTCAAATATCAAAATTAATACTATGGTGACTAAGAACAAAACTCGCTTAATTATCTTTGTTAATGCTCTAATTACTCAGTCCACCATATTTTTTACCACTTAAATTGAAGTAATCAAAACAAATTTTCATGGTAAAAAGAAAAAGAAACAAAGCCCAGAAATTAAAGCAGGTAAAAATCAGAAGGGTAAAAAACATGAAAGACCATATTTCCTCATTCCATCAAAATCAAAATACAATGATGAAATTTTAATAAGGAGACAAAAAAAATTCCCTCATCATCAAAATATGGAAATTTCCCATTAATTTAAACTTATCTACAAGAAGCATTTCAAGAAGTTGGTGATGATCATGAAAAAGTAATTCTCTTGATGAAGTAGCATCTCATGCTGTACCATCCTCTCCAACGCAGCGTTTTGTGGCAGTAAATCACTGTAGTACAGCAAAGTTGTGATCATGGCTGTTGGTTGCTGCACTAGTTTTTTTAACACCCTTGCCATTTGCCTCAATAATACTGGCCTAAAAGACTGCAACAATAGTAGTAAAAATATTATAATTTATGAAAAAAGCTATATGCAGTCTTTATAAGAGGCTTAAAAGGGAAAGTTTTTGAAAAATAATGCATTGATTACATCGATTTATGTGTGATTTTATCATAAATATCAGAATTTATACCATTTTAGGAAATGTATTTAATGCTTATATGCAAACCTAAGGGTTGTATATAGCATTACCCTTAACAGTATTTACTAGAAAACTCATTAAATTTTGCTCCTAGGTTTAAATGTTAGGAATATTGAGTGAAAGTCCAAGTTTAGAATTATTATGATATTGAAAACTTCAAGTAAGTCATGGTAAATGTTTATTGGCAAATTCTTGTATTAAATCATTAAATGGTTTGGTTAAACTAGGTTTTAGTTAAAATTTAGCTTATGAAAAAGTTGTACAAAAAGTTTAAGAGTTCAAATTTTTTACAAATATATGAATAATACATCAAAAGTTAAGTGATTCGACGGTCTAACAGCAAACCAACTGAATAGTTGTCATATACGACAATTAAATGTGTAAAAACTCTTAGACAAATAGACAGTTAGACTTGTCTTATATACAACAATCCGAGCAAATAGCTACCTAATGACATAAGTCGATGAATGTACTTACCATAGCACGAGAAGAAAAACAAAGGAACTCCTTTATGTATAACTTCAGTTGTGAACCAAGTAATCACTCCCAAAGCTACTTAATTATCTAAGCATGAAGAAGAAGAACTAACCACCATTCAAAATAGAGGGAAGGAGGAAAGTAGGGTGACTACTTCACTAAATGAGGTATATATATATATATATATATATAAGATGTACTCCTAACATAGAAGATACAATTTTTGCTTTTGACTTGAAGAAAGGGCAATAAAGGAATTTAAGAAGGAGGCGAAAAAAAGAGGGTTTTGACTTCAAAGCTAAATTAAAGCTCCAAGAAAATAGTCTAAATTATAAAGGAAATAATACTTTAGGGGATTAGAGTGTAGCAGGTTTGATATCATATTAATGTGTGGTCTAAATCAAATAAAAGATTTCTTTACATAAATTAAGCTTAGCAAAATCCATATAATATGAAGGTTGCTTTCATCACCAAAGTTGTTGGCCGGAATCTTCCCTGAATCATTATATTATAATCGTCCTATTGATAGAACTGAAAACTAATTAACATAAATATGTTTATCCTTTTGTTTATTGGACAAATGCCTTAATTATAATATAATTATCAAGCTTTGATAAGAATATGGAGGAAGAGTTAAAGGTCCACACTTAATGATTTTAATATGTGTTCTAACCAATATTTATAAATGGGTTAATCAAGAATGTTTTTGCCTACTGGTTAAGATTGAGGTGTTGTGAATGATAGGTCATATATTTGAATCCCTCCCCCTCTCCCTTTTTTGTACTTTGTACTGCCTTCGTGGCTCATATAGATAAAAATAAATAAATGTGATGACGTTTTATATATTTTGTTTCAATTTGTATGTAATAAAACTACAGTTGATCAAAAGCCTTGACCCGAAAAATGCTCGAGCTTGGGTAATTTTTGGGTCCAATTATGGGCCTGAGCCGACCCAAATTTCTTGTTTAGGTTGGACTTTGAGCAACCTTAGAATAGTTTTTTAGTTCAAAATTTTGCTTAGACAAATTGATCCGAAATTTGCCCTATCCCAACTAAACCTGATAAGTGGAGATTTTTTCTCTTGTGACAGCCCGATCCGATATTTGATCACCTCTAAATGAAATTTATGTTGTCTACTTAAGCGGGAAAAAGTATTCGATCGAGTACAAGTTTCACCGATTGTTCTATAATTGTAATTCCAAAATTACGTAACTAATAGTGTTTTGTATTTATGTATTACTCTGAAAAATGTTCGTGTAACATTTTTTTTTTTTTTTTTGAGGGGAATGTTCGTGTAACATTATGATACACTTATAGTCATATTTGATAGTGAAAATGCTTTGAAGAAAAAAGAGCCGAGGAAGAAATCACACATATTTGATATCATGGTCTTCTACGAGGCACGAAAATGTCGTCGTCCTCTTTGTATTGCCTCCTTGCACGAAAGGGCGAGAAAATAAACCAACCATAGTCCATAATCCACTATAGAAAAATAAACTGAATGTAATATGCAACAACAAAGATGACAAGCAGCCTATTTCAGCAATGTAGTTTTTGGCCGGGTCGGTCGGAAAGATTCCACTAGAACCAACAAAAATAGTGTAAAATAGCATGCAAGTCGATTGTCTATTAGGACAGCACTATGCTTCCTTCATTCCCAAAACAAAACGTCAACTAAGATGTCATTTTAACCAATTCAATATGCCACATCTGATGTGGCTATGCATATATACTTTCTTTTTACTACTCCATAATACTAGGTTGAAAATTTCATTTTCTTTTTCACGTTTGTATTTAGTAGGTTACAAAGTTATAAAAATTATGGAAGAAATGGCTGAGCAAATTTATATATCAGAAGAGCGAAAAGTTCTTAATGAAATTTCATTTTGTGACCTAGATCAAGGTTGTTATAAGTAGGAGTGTGTAAAGGGTAGGGATGGGTCGGAATTTGGACCGGATCGAAGATTTCGGTCCAATCCCCCATCCCAACTTGGAAAATTACGATTCGGACTGGTGATCGGAATTTCTGTACTTTTTGTAAAAAAAAAAAATAGTTTAAAGGTTAAAAATAATATCAAATTATGAAGTTAGAAAGCTAAAAACCCACTTTTTGTTAACTTTAAGATTAGTGAAAGTATTGGGTCAGACCATCTGACCCAATACCTTCCGTCGGACGGGCTTAGCCCATCAAAAACGCGCAGGCTTTTTTTTCATATTTGTTTTCTTTCTTTTTGTTGATCAGCAGTTTGTTTATTTTTAAAAAAACATTTAACGGTTATTAGGTCATTATCTTTTTCGAGTTTGAAACTGTTTTTTGATATCTGCTTGATTCTCGCTAGTTTTAAAACTGATTCTTCTTCTTTTCAAAGAAACCGATATATTATTACTGATTATTTCTAAATTTTTTCTGTTCTCTGCTTCTGCTGTTGAAACTTAGCTTGTTTTTTTTGTTCGTAATTCATTACTGTTGCATCGCAAATATGGTGAAGAGGATCAGAGATGATGATTCTAGGTATAATTTCGTTTGATTTTTGCTGCAAATTTTTTTTTTGTTTTCAAATTTTAGCGTTTTTGTTGTTGTAATTGTAATGTAGCCCGAAGTCGAAGAAGGTGAAGAGTGTCGCATCTTCAGGAAAAATTTTGGCACTGTCTACTGCTGGGAAGAAGAAAGAGAAAGATGGTGATTATGATCCAAGGTAGATTTCAAGTTCTTAGTGTATTGAGATATTTATTTTTTTTTCTATTTTTGGATGTTTTCAGTTTATTAGTGTATTTATTTCATGTTGTTAGGGTTTGTGTTTCAGTTTTTGTTGTTTATACACATATGTTTTCAGTTGTTGTTGTTTTTCAGTTGATATTTATATTCTTTCAGTTGATTATAGTATTCTTTCAGTTGCTACTTGTATTCTTTCAGTTGATGTTGTTTTTCAGTTGATATTTATATTCTTCAGTTGATTCTTGTATTGTTTCAGTTGATTCTAGTATTGTTTCAGTTGCTTCTTATATTCTTTCAGTTAATGTTGTTTTTGTTTCATTTAGACATTTCTACCTTTCCTTTGGTGTTTTTCATTTGTTTTTCTTTCCTTTTTTTAAAAAAATAAAGATGTGTAATGAAAAATGAAGAAGTTGTAAAACTGAAAAACAATGTAAATTGTAACTGAATATTTTTAGTCTCATTGGAAAACAATGAAATAAAGAGTCATTATACTAAATGAAATAGTAAGAAGACCAACTGAAAAATAAAGAAGTCTAACTGAAAAATAAAGAAGTCTAACTGAACACTATATAGACTATCTGAAAAACAACAAGTCTATCTGAAGCACTATATAGACTAGCTGAAAAACGAAAAGTCTATCTGAAAAACAAACAAGTCTATCTGAAGCACTATAAGACTAGCTGAAAAACGAACAAGTCATCTGAAGCACTATATAACTAGCTGAAAAACGAACAAGTCTATCTGAAGCACTATATGACTAGCTAAAAACAAACATGTTTAACTGAAGCACTATATAGACTACCTGAAAAACAAACAAGTCTAACTGAAGCAATGTAAATTTTCAATGAAAATTTTAAGTGTAATTGGAATAGAATGAAATGAAAGAATAATTATACTAAATGAAATAATAAGGACTAGCTGATAAACAAACAAGTCTAAGTGAAGCACAAAAAGAAGTTACTTTGAAGGACTGTAAAGACTACTAGAGAAACAAACAAGTCTAACTGAAGCACTATATAGACTACCTGAAAAACAAACAAGTCTAACTGAAGCACTATATAGACTAGCTGAAAAATAAACAAGGCTAACTGAAGCACAACAAATACTAGCTGAAAAAAAAAAGTTACTTTGAAGGACTGTAAAGACTAGCTAAAAATAAACAAGTAACTGAAGCACAATTAATATAAGCTGAAAATAAACAAGTCTAACTGAAGCACTATATAGACTACTGAAAAACAAACAAGTCTAACTGAAGCACTTATAGACTACCTGAAAAATAAACAAGGCTAACTGAAGCGCTATATAGCTACCTGAAAATAAACAAGGCTAACTGAAGCACAATAAAGACTAGCAAACACAAGCAATCTAACTGAAGCAATATAAATAGTAATATAACTAACTGAATCTCGAGTAGCTGAAAAATAAACAAGTGAAAAATAAGCAAGTGACCTTTGTATTCTTTCAGTTGATGGTGGTCTTCTTTCAGTTGCTCTTTGTATTCTTTCAGTTGATGGTGGTCTTCTTTCAGTTGATGTTTGTATTCTTTCAGTTGAACTTTGTATTCTTTCAGTTGATGCTGTTTTTGTTTTCAGTTAGTCTTATTGTTTGACTAAACTTTCTTTCTTTCAGATGTGATAAATCATTGTCTAAGAAGAAAGGCAAAGTTGATTTATCACCAATCAAGTTTTCATTTTCAAGGTCTAATCCCGATGAACAGAAAGACACATTTGAAAGAAGAAAGACACGTTTGATAGATCGTACATATGTTCAAATGAGATTTAATTGCAGGGAAAAAGTGGATCTGTTCGATATTTTGCGGTTGTTTTTGTTTTTGAACAATGGCGGATGAAGCGGATGAAGGGGATGAAGGGGATGAAGGTGTTGTTTTTGTTTTTTTTTTAAATTTTTTCGGTCTTTATTAACGAGCGCGCGCGTGCTCGTCCGATGAGAATGTTGTGTCGGACGAGTCCGACACAATACGTTCTCTTAAGATTATTGTAGTTAGAATTATTAAATTTAATGTATCTAATTTATAAATATGTATAAATCTAAACAAAAAGATTTTTTAAAAAAATGTACGGTCCAACAGGTCTAAAACCGAACCGGAACGGAAAAATTCCAATATGATCCAAAAAATCCAGATTCCGGTTCATCGACCCAGTCGGTTCCAATCCGATCTTGGTCGGGTGTACACCTGTAGTTATAACTTACGACATCTTCTACCACTAGCCGAATATTCATTTTTATGGACATGAGTTTTGATAGAGTTCTTTAAAAAAAAATGATATTCAATTTTCAAATAGCCATGAATAGTCCTACCAAGTCATTTGTATTTGAATTATGCAAATCATATATATTTACAAATTACAATCAATGTTTAATTTTCTTTAATCATCAAGATTAGGTAAACGTTGAGTTGTTTAATTTACTTAGCTTCATTGATGTGATCATACCTCTAGTTTAATTTGGCCCCACGAAAATGATCCTTGGATATCTAGTGTCCACATGGAATTTTATTTAAATAAGATGGCATCATTGAGATAGTTATTTGCACTAATGAGTAATGAGTAATGAGGTATGAGGTAGACCGTTAATTAAATAGGGCTAACATTCTTAAATTGGTGATATAAGATGTCACAATTTAAAATAAACATTGTTCTTATAGTTTCAACAAATCATTTTTGCAACCAAGTAAGTGTTGGCCCAGTGGTGATGGGACTAGCTTTGGTAGGACGGACCCGTGTTCGAATCCCCACAACACTCTTGGGAGAGAAACGGAACCTAACCACCCCGATCTTGGCCTCGATCCGGATGTAGTCTGAAGGGTGAAATGGGTGCAAACACCAAAAAGAAAAAACAAATCATTTTTGCACTAGTATTACTATTTGTTTCTTTGCCACAGTCATCCTGTTTTTCTTTGCTCCATAATTCAGCATTATTTGAGGTGGTATAAACTAGGCTTTATGATCATTTTTGGCTCCCATATGTTTCCGATGATTATGTTTTTCACCTAAAACAAGGAAAGTTATACATTGCTGAAATTCTAAGTTATCATTTTTGTTGTGCATGTACATGTTATGTTTTATGCACATATTATGTTTTGATGATGAAAATTAATATAATATGTTATAGCATGAAAGTATGTAACAGTTACAACAGATGCATGAAGAAGAAAGAAATTGATAAACGAAGACTTTGAAGAAAAGAAGAATCAAGAATGAAGTTCGAGTTTATAATTTCTTAGAATAGTAACTTTAGATTCAAATGTAATATGCTTAGTAATATGCAATGTGCTCAATATAGAAATATAAAGTTAATATAATTATTATCTTCTTTGAGTTAAGAAAGTAAATAATTATTATAAAATTATATTTCTATATGAAAAGGAAATAAGTTTTCAAAATCAGAAATCAAAAGGGATTAGGAAAATGAGTTTTTAAAGAAAAAGATTTTCTAAAAATTGCGTGTGTAAAAAGATTTTGATAAAAACTTTTATTGAAAAGATTTTAATAAAAACAAGTTTTGAAAAAGATTTTGATAAAAATCGTTTTTGATAAAAACGTGTTTTTAAAGAAAAGATTTTTATAAAAAAGTTTTATAAAAACGTGTTTTAGAAAAGATTTTTATAAAACAGAATTTTATAAAACGTTTTTCAGTTTTTCTAAAAGGATTTGGAAAAATACTTTGAGTTGAAAAAGAAAATCTATATGGAAAACTTATCTTTGTTGTTTAAAAGATAAAGATAGAAAAAGATAAAGTTTATCCCTTAAATCAAGGATTAAAAGATAAAGATATTTTTAAGTGATTTTCGTCCTAACCAAGCCTATAAAAGGGAATCAGAATTCACTTTTAAATCTCACGTTTTCAGAGAGAAAAATCGAGTCTAATAAAAAGCTGAAAACTATTTCCTTAGGCACTGAGCTGTTAGGTTTAAGTTACTATTTCACAATTGTAATTGTCCTCTATTTGCTTGACTAAGAAGCACATCTTGAGGATCGTTCTTTTTGTAACTTTTACATTATAAGAGTGTCAACACTTAGAGTTAAGTGTTGGGAGTCATTACTAGGGTTAGTAGTGAGGGGAATCTATTGTATCAAGAGTTTGATATTTAGGATTCAAAGAAATAAAAGAGTTTTTGTTTCTTGTGGACGTAGATCTCAGAGGTGAGATTGAACCACGTTATATCTTGTGTCAAATCTAATATCTTTTAAGTTTATTATTCGCAAAAACCAAATAGCATTTTCGAGTGTTCAGCATCAGAGCCGGCACTGAGCCAAAAGGTTTTTGCGAAAAATCGATTAGATTTCACCACTCAATTCAACCCCCCCCTTCTTGAGTGTTCCCTTGGTTCCAACAAGTGGTATCAGAGCAGGCTATTCTCGTAAGACTCACATCTAGAGAATAGAAACATGAACACACAAGACGACTTTCGTGAAGTATTCCAAGTGTCCAATTTTCAACGGAAAGATTATGGATGGTGGAAGACTAGGATGAGGATTACATTCAAGGTTCTGATTTCAATGCTGGAGAATCATAAAGACTGGCCTCTCCTATTCAAACAAAGATGCTGAAGGAAACTGATCGAAAGGAAGAAGATATACAATTCTGTTGACTATGGAAAGCCGAAAAAGAATTCAAAGCTATGAGTATTCTCCAATCTGGAATTGGACCTGATGAATATTCAAGAATCTCGCATGCACACTGCTAAGGAAATTTGGGACACATTGGAATTGGCACATGAAGGTACAAACGAGGTAAAACAGTCTAGGATAGATTTACTAGTCCAACAATATGAACTGTTCACAATGAATAAGGACGAATCTATTAAAGATATGTTTACCAGATTTACACTAATAACTAATGAACTAAGATCTTTAGGAAAAATCTATTCTTCTGAAGATTTAGTTAGAAAAGTGTTAAGAAGTTTGACTAATAAATGGCTTCCTAAAATAACTGCTATTCAAGAGGCTAAGGATTTATCAAAACTCTCACTAGAACAATCATTGGTTCTTAATGACTCACGAACTTGTTTTAGACTCTAAATCAAGTGAACCAAAGAATAAAGGGTTGGCCTTAAAAACTGAAGTAGAAACGGATGATAGTGAAAGTGATGAAGAAGTAGCGTCTCTAACTAGAAAGTTTCAAAATTTCTTAAAAGAGAACAAGAGCAACAACTTCAGGAGAAGTGGAAACTTCAAAGGTAAAGGCACTACTTCTAACCCTAAGAAAAGTGCTACTAACTCTGGTTGTTTCAAGTGTGGTGAGTATGATCACAGGATTAAAGAATGCCCTCTGTGGGATGAAGAAAAGCCTAGAGAAAAACGAGAGCAGTCTAAGAAGAGTACAAGAAAGCCATGATGCGCAGCAGTCTGGGGAGACTCGGATTCTGACGAAGATCAGTGCCAGCTCAGAGCCACGAAGCAAAATTATGTCTGAATGCTGTACAGACACTCTGAAGACGGCACTGAGCCATGACGACTCACATCTATGCTTGATGGCTAAAAGTTCGAACCCTCTTGAAGAGGAAGAAGACAGTGAGGTAAGTCTAACTTCTTTAAAACCTTCAATTCATCTTCTTTCCAAAAGTAAGCTTGTCATATTGCTTGAAAACGTAATTGATGATTGTCAAAACATGAATGATAATTTTGATAACATGAAAAAGGAAATAAAAAATTTGACAAGCTAAAAATTGGATTAGAAACAGAATATAAGGAATTACTTGAAAGAAACAAAAACTCTATGAAAAGGATTGACGAGAAAGACTTAGAGATAAACACACTAAAACAAGAAAAGACTCTAGTTGATAATCTCGTAAATAGCTCAGTGCCAGTCACTGAGTTCGAAGCTGAAAAATCTAGTCTTGAGGAACAAATTGAAAAATTAAATCACGAGTTGAATGATCTTAAGAACTCAAGACAACAATCTAGAATTGTTCCACTAATGCTGCCTAGTGATGCAAAGATAAGAGAAGAGTTGGATAAAGTTAAAAGAGACTTAGAGACTTCCCGAAAAAGAAGTAGTGATTTAAATACCTCAGTTGAATTTTTGGAATCACAACTTTCTATTGCTCGTAAGATGCACGAAAAATGGACTAATGGGATGAATGCTCTAAATTACTTAACTTGCACCACAAACAACATGAACAAAACTGGATTAGGATATACTGACCAGCAACCCAGTGCCAGGCTCAGTGCCAGAACCTTCGAAAGAGACTTTCGAAAGAGAAAATACGTGGGCCTTCCTGAATATCTAATTTGCAATTTTTGTGGTAATAATGGTCATCTAATTGACGACTGCAACAAAAAGAAAAATCGAATTGCAAAGAATGTCAAACATGTTACTCAAATCTGGGTTAGGAAAGACATACTAGATGCTCAACGTAAGAAAAAGGGACCCAAGCAAATATGGGTTCCTAAAACAAACAAGTAATCATGTAGAAAAAGGAAGCCCTTGAATTTATTTGTACTGAAGACCAAATAGCTGATATTTTCACTAAACCACTTGCTCGTGAAAGATTTGAAAAGCTTAGATTAGCCTTGGGATTGATTTCTAGTGCCTAGTTGATTTATGTGTTTATTTGATCCCTTTGCAAACTTAAGAGTTCAAAAGATTATACCTACACTAAGTCAGATGTTTGATTTAATTCAAGACTCCTGAAAAGGCTATTGATGCTGTCCTGATAACTGACACCTAAGTTGCTTCAGAAAAATTCCATAAAAATTCCAACAAAAGTATCACCATTTTCGAAAATTTCCATTGATGTTGCTTTGACAAAACTAAAAGAATTTCAAAATTGTTTTATAAAACTTTTTCTAAAAATTATGCAAGGCATGTGTCGTAAAAGAAAAGTGGACTCCAACTCAAAAACCCATAACCGAAAACCACTCTCCTACCTCATTTCAAAAATATCCAAAACCCCCTAGCTACCCGGTTCCCTTCACTCTCTCTCTAACCCTAAAACACCTTTCATCTTCTTCCTAACCTTCACCATGGGACGAAAGACAGTGGCTCGCCGGCGTTTTCTCACAAAAACCGTCGACCCACTAACTCCCTCTCCCACACCAACACCCCCACCGTCTCCCCCAAAACCACCCACTTACACCACACGCCGATCCAAAACCCTCGCCTCAAAACGACCTCCCACAAAACCGCCACAAAACCACCCTCCGGTTTCGGAAACTACTGTACCACAACCACACCCTCGAAGATCCACTCGAAAAACTTCAACCCCTTCCGCTGCCACTACATCTGCTACACCGCCGCCTCGAAAACGGCGCGGTTCACCTGCTGCGAAGACCGACATTCCTTCCTCCTCTAAACGACCACGAGTTTCGAAATCTGCAAGTTCTCCAAGGTTTTTATCCGGTCGAATTTATCCCACAAAATGGTTAGGTAATTCTGCTGTTACGTTTCTCCTGGAATCACTTCAATCTCAGGGGTAGGAATCTTGACACCGTGTATGAGGATGAAGTTTGTCAATTTTCTAAACTTTCTCAATTTCGGAACTCTATCCTCCACAGTAAACGAAATTTCATTACCTAAAACTTGTCCATCACCGATCTCTTTATCCGTATGGACTGTGGCTCACCAAGATATTTCATGTTATTGATGTGTTAACTCCTACTTCTAAGGAAGTAACCTGTCGTGTGGGTGATGGTATGCTAAGTAGGATGGATTTATGTGTTACGGGTGATGAGTTACTAAAAAAGGACTTTTAGGGGTTTTACACCAAAAGAGGCGTGTGCTGGTTGTTTGAAGATGATGGAATATATGCGTGCTATGCAAAAACAGATGCAACAGCTTGTGGCACGACTCCGAGCCAGTGATACCCTTGCCGCTCAACGTCACCGTCAACTTCTGTCCAAACCCTGACCAGCCTTATTTATCCTAGTTCTACTTTGCCCTTTTTGATCATGGTTTGTAGTTTTTGTCAACTTGTTGTTTTTCATAACTGTTTTGGTACTGTTGGATGTTTATTTGGAACTTTCTGTTGATTGTGAATTGGTATTGGTTGTAGCACCAGCATCCCTAGCCCACTTGGTTGAGCTATTGGATTATTTTGGATCTTTCTGACTATATGTGTGCTTTTTTGTCTTTTTGATGCTTTTTGAGAATGACAAAAGGGGGAAAAGAAAGCATATAATATTGACTAGAATCTTGATGATATCCTAGGTTGAGATAATGTGAATAAAATATAAATGAGCATGTAGGGACAAGTGAATGATTGAAAGCTATTAATCTGAGGTACGGATAGATTCTAAAAGGGTAAATACTAAATATACTAAATATTCAATCCATGCATTGTTTGAGGGGGAACAAAAGTCAATATGCATACTTTAAGGGGGAACAAATGTTTATTTAACAATATTATATTCATGAGTTTGTCATCATCAAAAAGGGGGAATTTGTTGTGCATGTACATGTTATGTTTTATGCACATATTATGTTTTGATGATGAAAATTAATATAATATGTTATAGCATGAAAGTATGTAACAGTTACAACAGATGCATGAAGAAAAGAAATTGATAAACGAAGACTTTGAAGAAAAGAAGAATCAAGAATGAAGTTCGAGTTTATAATTTCTTAGAATAGTAACTTTAGATTCAAATGTAATATGCTTAGTAATATGCAATGTGCTCAATATAGAAATATAAAGTTAATATAATTATTATCTTCTTTGAGTTAAGAAAGTAAATAATTATATTAAAATTATATTTCTATATGAAAAGGAAATAAGTTTTCAAAATCAGAAATCAAAAGGGATTAGGAAAATGAGTTTTTAAAGAAAAAGATTTTCTAAAAATTGCGTGTGTAAAAAGATTTTGATAAAAACTTTTATTGAAAAGATTTTAATAAAACAAGTTTTTGAAAAAGATTTTGATAAAAATCGGTTTTTGATAAAAACGTGTTTTCTAAAGAAAAGATTTTTATAAAACAAGTTTTTATAAAAACGTGTTTTCAAAGAAAAGATTTTTTATAAAAACAGAATTTTATAAAAACGTGTTTTCAGTTTTTCTAAAAGGATTTGGAAAAATACTTTGAGTTGAAAAAGAAAATCTATATGGAAAACTTATCTTTGTTTGTTTAAAAGATAAAAGATAGAAAAAGATAAAGTTTATCCCTTAAATCAAGGATTAAAAGATAAAGATATTTTTAAGTGATTTTCGTCCTAACCAAGCCTATAAAAGGGAATCAGAATTCACTTTTAAATCTCACGTTTTCAGAGAGATAAATCGAGTCTAATCAAAAAGCTGAAAACTATTTCCTTAGCACTGAGCTGTTAGGTTTAAGTTACTATTTCACAATTGAAATTGTCCTCTATTTGCTTGACTAAGAAGCACATCATTGAGGATCGTTCTTTTTGTAACTTTTACATTATAAAGAGTGTCAACACTTAGAGTTAAGTGTTGGGAGTCATTACTAGGGTTAGTAGTGAGGGGAATCTTATTGTATCAAAAGTTTGATATTTTAGGATTCAAAGAAATAAAAGAGTTTTTGTTTCTTGTGGACGTAGATCTCAGAGGTGAGATTGAACCACGTTATATCTTGTGTCAAATCTAATATCTTTTAAGTTTATTATTCGCAAAAACTCAAAACAGCGATTTACGAGTGTTCGGCACAGTGCCAGGCACTGAGCCACAAAAGGTTTTTTGCGAAAAACGATTAGATTTCACCACTCAATTCAACCCCCCCCCCCCCTTCTTGAGTGTTCCCTTGGGTTCCAACAAGTATCATTTTTGAAGAAATAAGTTATAAATTCCCATGTGGACATATTGTATTCTTGGGGAGAATTTCTTACAATAATAAATATTTTTTTCGTTTTTAAGTTATATCATATTGACTTTTAACGTTACTCACAACCTTTACTTTGACCCTCTTGTATTATCTTTATTATTGCTATACATAAGAAGAAAAAAACTTAGTCATGTGGGTCTTCTTAGATTTTGTATTGGTATTTTATCAATTTTTTATTACTTATACTTTCTTTATTTCTTAATACTTGCAACAATTTGACTTTTACATTATTCATCTATTAACATTGATTATAAGTTTACAACTCTTTTACGATAATCTTCCTCTATTTCCTTATTTGCAACAAATCTCTTTGCCAGTGCAGGGGGTCAACAGCCCCCCTATTACAACACATTAGCAAATGTTCAATGGTTAAAAAAGTTAATATGCAAAACCTCCAAGGCTCCAAAGGTGATTTACCAAATTGGAGGATAGTGTCATCTTCGTTGATTCCTTGTCGAGCTCCCTTAGCTAATATGTCCGCTTCCCTTGTTTGATCCCGTTCAGCTTTGTGTATCTAGACCCACGTCTCTAGTAACAACGCCCTGCATGTTTTTGTGATGTTAAATATTAGAGGAGATCATGGGCCGGGCCGCGTCGGGCCGGGCCGGGGCCAAAAAAATGTCCATTGGTCGGGCCGGGCCTAAATTGCGGGCCGAATTTTTGTGTCCAAAGCCTGCTATTTCGGACTTAAATTAGCGGGCTTTTGCGGGCCAAAACAGGCCGGGCCAAAAAATAGACTAAAAAATCGTTTTTGACTTGTCCAAAGCCCGCCAAAGCAAAAAAAAAAAAATACAAGAAGGCCGGGTCGAAAATTATGCCCAAAACCCGGCCCAAAAACGGGCCGGGCCAAATGATCACCCAATCATCGCATGAAAGGCCAAAATGTTTCAGCTCACCCATACCAATGAGTCTCGGAGAACTATGCAGTCCTCCCAGCCACGCCTTGTGATCCATGAGTGTTTTTTTGATGGCTACGGCCTACGAGAGGGGAGAGGATGATACGAGTCAAAAGTATTGTATTCTACAATCATACACAAAGTGTCTGTGTTTCAGCTCACCCAGTCATCGCATGAAAGGCCTGACGCTGAAAATGGATTGTATTCAACAACGAGTGGAGGAAAGAAGGTTATTCACGTTTAAAAAAATTTATTGTTGAGAGTGGGATTTGAACCCACGCCCTTTCGGACCAGAACCTTAATCTGGCGCCTTAGACCAACTCGGCCATCTCAACTTGATGCTTCCTTAATCAGTTGGATGAAATGAGTAGAAAAAAAACAATAGAAATGATGTAAAATTACCTAACCAAGGGGACGAGAGGAAGTGGATAACAAAAGGTAAATAGTCAAATATAAGCGATTAGGCATTTCACATAATTGACATTAGATCAGTTTAACTCTTTATTGAGTTTTTTTTTTTGGCAATGTATGATTAGATCTAGTCATCTAGTTATTGGACTAGATAAGATGGATAAGTTTAGTAATGATCGTGTCAATAGAGAGTCAAATTGTGAAATAAAATTTGGTTCCGCTCACACAAGGTCCAGTTTAATAGGAGGATGATAATGACAGGCCAATAAAAGAGCAATGGTGTATTACAAGACTAAAGATAGAGTGAAATAAGAATGTACATAACAAGTAAAAACTAAAAGTGTATTTTGTTCGTTTCCTAAAAGTTGCAACATTTTAACTTTTACACTTGTTGGCATCATTTTTACTATTAATAATATCCTTATGTTTGTATTAGTAATATTGATAAAAAGTTAATATGTTGAAAGTCAATCATTGAGGTAAATCAATATCATTAAACATAATAGCATTTGTTTTTATAAATTTGTGAAAATAGGGTCAAAATGAAGTGAATTAATAAATCAAAAGTTAAAGTGTTGCAATTTTGAGAAAACAAAGGAAGTATGTTATTTTGTTTATAATCTTTACAAATAAAAATTGCTCTATCATTTTGGTCCTATATTAACCACTCTAGTGACTTATTTTCAATTAAATGGTCTTGTATATCTAATGTATTTTTAATTAAAATAAGAACTTGGAGTTTGTCTTGTAAGAGACCGTCTACTTTTAAATTAAAATTAGGCGATGGTAAGCCCAATATTAAAAAGAGAATTAGCTCAACAGTGACTAGGTTAATTTCTTTCGATGACTAGTTTAATCTATTCAACCAAGTTTACTTTTATATTAGAATTAGACCGTCTCTTTTAATAATTTTTGAAAAACTTGATTGTATCACTATATAAATTAGACTACTCTACTCATAAATCGGGCTAACCAATTAAATTATTTTCAAATATGTACATTGAAAATCCATTCATTGTTGGTACTATTTTTGAAAATTTTCAAGTATGATATATAGGATATATTTGTAGGTAATTCAATATTCTATTTGAAGGAAGTTATATTATATGCATACATATATATGAAGTAAATAAAGGGGGCAATAATTACTAGGTACAAGTACTCCTACAAGATTCACTTATTTGATCTTTAATACTCCTACAAGATCCACTTATTTGACTCTTCAATACTCCGACTCCGGTTGTTTCACTTCTAATTTGTGAGGTGCAAGTTGAAACTACCTCCGTTTTTATCTAATCTACATACTTTAATATATTGATAGCTGATAAAAAAGTAATAAGTATGAGAGATGGAAAACAAAATTGTGCGAGAGATAGGGAGAAAATGCGCAAGAGGGAAGAAAAAGGTAAGCATAATACAGTATATGTACATCAAATGGGTGTTTGATTGGATAAAAGGTATCAAAGCCTATGTCCATAAATTTTATAAGAAATAATGTGTAAATTGAAAAAAAAAAAAAAGGTTCTAGAAAGAAAAAGTGTTAGATGATGAAAAGAAATGGATGGAGTATGTTTTGACTATATTTTCTTACTAAAATATTACTATATCCATTCTTTAATCGTATATAGAGATACCACCATCTTGTGAGATATGTTAGACACTCTTTAATGAAGTATATTGAAACATTTTATTGTTATTTTAAATACATAGCTAATGAAGTATATTAAAACATTTTATTGTTTTTTTAAATACATAATTGATAATATTAATAGTCAACTATGTGGAGGTAAAATAATATAAAACAACTAATTAACTCGTGAATGTATCAAGAATGTCTTCACCTAGTGGTTAAGATTGAGGTGCTGTGAACAATAGGTAATAGGTTCGAATCTCCCATCCCCTTTGAGAATAAGTTATGAAAATGGCTAAAATAGATTGATTTGCTAAATTAGTTTAAAGTCTCACAAAATACAATTTTATTGACCTTTTATTTTTATGTCTTTTCATAGAAACAATTTGTTCTCACTTCATTATATTGTGTGTATTTTGGCTAGGTGGAGTGAGAATGAGGTGATAAACTGTTTTATTTTCAAAGTAAATCAAATAATCAATAGATCTTGCCACATAGCATATTCAACTAATTTGGCATATCAATCTGTCTATTTAGATTGAAAATCAAAATTAGAAAACACCTCCGAAAGTTAAAACCATTCTACATCAATTATAAATTGAGATATTTTAAAGCAAGCTATTTATAGTTAGAACTAACAATATACTTTTTCTTTTGATTGTTTGTGGAATACCAAGATAATGTAAGGTCATAAATCACACGATCTTCTCTCCAAAAATTAGGCCAAGTAAACGTAGGTAGTGACAGAGGCACATTACACCAAGTGGAGTCTCTTGATCCCACTTGAATATGAAAAAAATGAAAACTTTTTTTATATAAAATTTTGAACTTTTTTGATTTGTTCTTAAAAAATCTGATTACTTGACCTCAATAAAATTCATCGAAATATTTTAAACCCACTAAATATTATTTATGGATCAGTCAGTAAATATAAATATAGGCAGTGGATGAGCCACATTAGACCAAATGGGGTCTCTTGATCCCACTTGAATATTAAAAAAATTGAAAACTTTTCTATATAAAATTTTGAATTTTTTAATTTGTTCTTAAAAAGAACTGATCACTTAACTTCATTAAAATTTATCAAAATATTTTTGAACCCGCTAAATATTATTTCTAAATTCGCCACTGAATATAGAAGTGGGTTAGTGGGAAGAGAGCAGGAGAATAGTACTATATCATAGTTAAGACTTAAGAATGTCATAATCAAAATCAAATCTAAATTGAAACGTGAAGAGCAGCAAGTGTGACCCATACCAATCCCCCAAAGACAACGCACCATAGGCCCATTCTTCTATTTTACATTCAAAATCTCAAAACCCCTCAAACTCAAACTCTGTTTTTTTTATTGTTGTTTGTTTGTTTATGCACTAATTTGAATTGAATTCTTAGACCAAGCGCGCGTGAAGGGGTGGCCTGTTGTTCCCCCCACTATCTCAGCTGTCTGTCAATTATTTCAAGCTAGAGCGGGCAAATACGATGGTCTTGTGTTACTACGGGTCAAATTTTCTAAGCTTCGTTCTTTTAAATTGAGAGGATCTAAATTGAATTGAATTAAATTGAACTAAATTAGGAGAAATTTATTTTATAGAGAACAAGTGAATTAAACTGAACTAGAAAAAAATTGAATTATAGAGAGGAATCGAATTGAAAGTAAGTTCAAAAGAATAAGAGTCTTATTTTTCCGATGAATCGAATGAAATTAACATGATCGAATTAAAAGGAACTGAAACTGTAAGAGGAATATATTTGAACGAAGTTGAATAGTCTTTCTCTAAACTGAATTTCTATTGATTTTGTCCAAAAGAACAGGGTATGAGTCACTACTCTCACTTGACTTGTCTATTGTTGATTTACTGTCTCAGTTACGACATATTTGCATGTACGGGAAGGCGTGCATACTCATACACAATGTTAACTTTCTAAGTCTAGCTTCAGATTTGTTGTGTACAAATATTAGGTCAAAATGAATATACGACAATCAGAATAACAATCTTAGTGATCTAAAAGTAGTTTGGTTAACTTGGGTATAAAACCATCTCTCTAAACCTTTTCAAATTTATATTCACCAATAAGATCCCCACACCCTATACTTGCTTTACTAATTAATTATAATTTCGTGCTTCTTTTTATGAGTTTTAATTCCACACCTTTGAATGAAATAAACAGCTAAAAAAAGTAATGGATTGTAAATCCATATATATAGACTATAGGATTACTATTCTCATACTATTGCATTCAAACACTTGAACTAAACGTCACTTGAATACTTTCCTCTTATCACCACATATATTATATTAACTCTTGCTCTACGTCGAGCTTGGTTCGAGTTGTAATCGTGTCATTATGTCCCATATGACATTATACTATGGCCTTGTTTGGTAAAGAGATCTTGGTGCTAAAATTAGAGATTTTAGCTCATATTAGAGGATTTGACTAGCTAATGCTCTAATTTGGGTGTTTGGTAAAAAAGGGGTTTCAATGACTTTATTGAGCCCAAAAACACTTTTTTGAAAAGTTTAGGGGAAGAGTTTTTTTTTTTTTTTTTACATTACAGGTTTATAAATGAGTGGACCAATTACATTTATGTCCTAAATTGTTAAAAACTACATTAATGAATAATAAAAGGTACAACAATAGATTAGGCATCCGTTCTTATTGGTCATTTTACATAATAACACATCAATCATCTATTGACTACTTACCATACACATTCATACAAACAACTACTCCCTCCGTCCCAAAATATAGTTCCCATTTTCACTTTGGGTGTCCCAAAATATAGTTTCCGTTTCCATATTTAGTTCCACATTTTTTCGTAATTTGTCTAGAAAAATCGTGTCCTATCATTTATTTGCTTCTTGAATTTTGTTTTTTCCTTTATTTATTCAACCAAAATATTACAATTAATGCTCTTTCATCCATTATTCTCCACTCTCTCTCCTAAAATCATCTTTTCCCATACATCATTTATTTAAATAAACAAAAAATCTTTAATATCCCTCTTATATTCTACTTGCATAAATTACCGTGAAAAAAGAGAAATGAGAACTATATTTTGGAACGGAGGGATGCTGCCCTTTGAGGTACCCATGCAAACTCCCACGGGAGATTAGTCCACTCGCCAAAGGCGGTGGGAAACTCCTCGTAGTAGAACCAAAAAAAAAACTAGTCAAATTAGTAAACAACTATCAGCTAATATAATCAGCTAATACAATCAGCTAACATCTAAATGCTATCCGCTAATTCCAAATAGAGTATCCCAGTTTTCAAACATGATCACGCTCGCTTTCCCTAATTATCCATCATCTCGTTCTTCGGCGCGTCTTAATCAGACGCATCTTTAAATTTGAATCATTACTACAATCACACTATTCTACTTTCTCTCTCCTCACCAAACAAAAGCAAAAGAAAGATTCAGAATTTAAGATTATTAAGAACACTCCATCTCTTTCTCTCTCCTCTTTTTCTGGATATTTTATGCGTTGCCCAGTCCTTCTTTTTCCCTCAAATTCCTGCTTTTTTTTAGTAATTTTAATGTCAATTCTTTCATTTTCATCATAAATTATTTCTGTCATTTTTTTCAAAAGCTTTAAACATCATCATTTCATATTCTAAATCCACGACAATTACACCCTACTTTCCTTTGAAACTTTTCGATTCAATATTGTTTTTTTTTCAATTTTCTTCTTTTGAGTTGAGTTTTTTTTTAGTTTGTTGGGAAAGAAAAATGAAGGGTTAAATTTGAATTTTTGGGGGAGGGAGTTTTTTTGAAACATTGAACAAATTGAGCTGAAACCCTAAATTGAATTTCGCGAAGAGAGAGAAAGAAGGATGAATGTTGTTGGAAGACAAATGCAAAGGGGTGCAACACGTCAAGTTTCTGATAGTAATGATTTCATCGAAGTACCTTCAAAGTGGCTTCAATCTGCTAATCTTCCTCAGGTTTAATTTCAATTTCATGTGTTTAATTTCATTTTGTGTGTTTAATTTTTTTATGCCAAAGTTTTATTTGAATATATGATGGAATTGATTTGGGAGGAATTTTTGTGATGAATGTTGATTTGCTTGAATTTTTTTGTGTTTGTTTTGTTGGGATGATTTATGATAGGACTATGGATTATATGGTGCTGAAGGAGGTTCAAAATGGAGTAGGAATCCACAAAGGGGTTTGACTTCAGGAAATGAGTTTCCATTAGATCCACCTTCACCATTGAATTCGTCTCGGGTTCCGAGTCTTAGCCCGGGATTGCTTGATCTTCATGCATTTGATACTGAGCTTATTCCTGAGGTGAAACTTTGACGCCTTCTCTTTTTGTTTGTTTTTATTTGGTTTATGTTTTGGTAATGATAAATGTATGTTGTGATTGCTAAAGAGGAGTTTTGTTGGAAATGAAGATGATGTTAAATGCGGGTCAATTGGTAGAAACTAAGATAATGTGCGAGGATTGAGAAGTTGAATTTGAGCGCGGTTGAATGAGATGATTAATGTTATTTAAGATCTTGTGGAGGTGAAATGGAAAAACATATGGGAATTGACCAAGACTATGAAGATAATGGGGGTTTGCTCCAGTTTTATCATACCTGAGAAGGCGAGCTTTTGTGAGCAACGAATGAATTGATGTCTATGAATGAGTGGCTATATTGAAGTATGAGCACTTAAATGGGATGATAAATTTTTCTGCATTGATGGTCAACCCAATGATTTTCACTTAGAGAATTGCTCGTGATACCAGATAATAAAAGCTTTTGATTGATTTCTTCTGCTTTCTGTCGTAAACCTTTATTATAATGTAATAGTCCGTCTTGATTCGAAAATGACAAGTAGCTCACTAATATATCTTTTAACTGAATTATTATTAGAGATGATTAAAGGATAGGATGAGGATGACCTTAGACATGAGGAGTTCCTGTATACATGATGCACAGAAAATTACCAGAAATATGGAACCTTTAAAGATTGCCTGGAAGAATTTATTAATTGGCTGCTAAATATCTATCTTATAATGACTCCAAGCTTGTATAACTTTCAACGTATTGAATACAAGAAAAATGATCTTCTGAGTCTTAAGAGTGGTATGAGCATCTTTCTAAGAACACGAAAGTGGAATTTTTTTTAGCAATGCACTGTAAGGATTTTTATAGTTCAGATATGGTAAAGGAATATAAAACTTGGATCACCGGTCTTAAAGGAGAAATCATTCAAAGCTGGGTGCTTGACTACTGTGTACCAGGAGTCTAATACTCATATGAAATAAATAAGCTACAGTGAAGCTACATAATGGTTCCTTGTCATCTATCTTTGTCAACTTGTTCTGCGTTTATTGTTTGTCTTCTGGCCCAACTCTTTAATGTATTCATGCTGAAAAGTTCTATGTTTGAATTTTGCCACTCTGAAATGTTGCTAGATGCCAATTCACAATGCATTTGATGGACCTCCGCTTAATCAACCTGCCCGTAGCAAGAGTCTTGAAGAATCAGATATATATCTTGCTGCAAATAAAAATGCTAGCAGGGCGAATTCTGTTGCAAAAATCAAAGTGGTGGTATGTCTTTCTTGTCTTCACTTTGTTACTATATGTGGATCTAATGGTTCTTCACTGCATTGTGGTGGCAATAAACCTGTAATTATGCAGCCAAAACTTTGATTAGTAGGGTGGTATCAAATTGATTAATGAATAGGACTGAAAAACTACTATATGATAGTCTCTTTCCAACACACATTATTATTATTATGACCAGTGGAATGGATATTGCAATCTGTTCAATTTGAAGAGCATCACATGTCCTTGTTTCTCTCTTAAAAGGTTACTTATTTGATGCAGGTGCGGAAGAGGCCACTGAACAGAAAGGAGATGGCTAAGAAAGAGGATGACATTATAACCATAGAGCGAAATTCTAATGCTTTGACTGTTCATGAGACAAAATTTAAGGTGAGTAGCATCAATTACATATCTACCTGGTATCATCAAATCAACACAATAGTTAATTGCATATGGGAGTATTCAGTGTTCTTATTTCATGTCAATTTTCTTTGAAATTTAAGGAACCAAGTGTTCTTATTTGATGTCATAACATCACTTATCAAAAGCAAAGTTTATGTCATAACATCCTTGGAGTCAGGATGCCTGATATTGAAGTTGGCTCACTTTGCAGTCATTGTTGTCATATACTTTTGTTTGTTAGAATTTAAGGAAAGTTGGTAAAATCTTTGTTGCTGTTATTTTATGTCATAATAATCTTTTGATACAGATAATTTGATTTTTCAAAATAATTCTTCAGTTCCTAGTATTTTGACAATTAATAGTATCTGCTTATGTTACAATCGTTTGGTGGTTTTTATAAGTTTTAAGAGCGTTAAGTTTTTCGACTAAGTTGTTCTTTTGGAGGGCTTAGAGGCCGTGTGCCGATAGGGGTCAAGGGGAGGTACACGTGGCCCTTAGGGATGTACTAATTGTATTGATTAGGATTTGCGATTTGTAGTGGTCTACTTTCAAATCTTATATCTACCCCTGATATTGCTCCTTGGCGCTTAGGCATTTGTACGCATCTGCTCGAAGTTATGTTTTTTCTTTTTGTTCTTTCACCTCATGTCTCTATCATAGTCTTCTTCTAGTAAAGATAGCAACATTTAACCAGACACTGGCCAATGGTGTTTTGGTTTTTGCCTCAGAATCTCGATATATGAATTATTTTTCTTCAGGTGTAGAGCTCCAGGAAATATACCGCTTATTGCCTCCTATAACCTAATTATACTATTTTTTGCTTATCACTACTTATTATTTTTTAGTACTTAATCATAGTCTAGGCTTCGTAAGCCACTCGATGTCAGTTTTAACTTGGAAGGGATGATATATTTTTGTAGATTTTGAAATTAGGTTATTTTGATTTATAAAGTATGTTATCGTGACCTATGTTGAGTCAATCATGAGATTGATATCTTCATTTGCGAATTACAAATTCGAAGGGATTTAAGAGTTAAAATGGCTTGAATGGCAGTAAGCGCAGCAGTTTTCATTTGTTTAATCTTTTATTGTGCATACTGAATACATCAATTCTGGATCCTTTATACAATCATTACCTTTATATATATCATAATATATGTCATTTATTTCATAGTGTGGTTTCATATGAGATTCAACTAGTTTTGTGCCATGATGATTTTGCCAAGACCACGTCAAAATGAGAGGTGAATAATGCAATGGTGAATTGAGGTTCCATTCTAATTCCAATTGACAATAGTAGGCGTAATCTACTAGGCTTCTAGACTAGTTACTTTGGATCTTCCAATGTGGGGTAATTTTTTTCATGACACATTGGAAATTCCCAACAATCTCCGCATTCACATGTATGCTATTTCCAACTTTCCTCAATCGTATCATTCTCATCCCCCGTCATAGTTTACTACACAATGCTCCACATAGCCTAGTCATGAGCAGAATAACACTCGGATACTTTCTTCGTCGCATCATGCTTCTTTAATGCACAATTGCCTTTTAGTCATGCCTCAAACTTAGTAAAAAGTTTGATTTCACTCCTCACCTCCAATTTTGTGCATTAATCAACTCTTCATCTCACCTTTGAAGAAAATCAGAATGTCCCTAAAAGGCTCGCACTCACCCACATATTTCATGGTGTACATCTTTGAATGTGTTATACATACCAAATTACTGCTCAACTACCTATTGCCTGATGGCCCTTAAGCCAAGAACACGCAATTCACAATTTCAATTGGTACTTGGAGGCGTATCGAGTATCTCACTAGACTTTTGTACTAGTTACCTTCCTTGTCCTCCCGTCTCTTTAAAACCTTCTCCAGTTCTTTTGGGCACAAATATTAAGGAAATGTTATGCAAGTGGCTTTTGAAGTTAATGGTGAGAGAGTAAGAAATGATAAGAAAGTAATGAAGGAGAATGATAGTGTTATTGTAATTGGTGGACCCAATCCATGAAACAAATAAGCAATGTAATTGAGACAAACATAAATTTAAATTGGGTAAGGCTTTGGGGGATTGAGGGGTATCATTCTTCCAACGTGGATCCTTATTCTTCCTGTTCCCCACTTACATGGGAAACCCCCAACATGTCTTTTCTTCATTCACAATGAAATCAAGGTATCTAACCTTTTTCTTTAATGCTTAAAATATCATCAAACACATGCTCTCTGCATTATTTGGCGTGGTTTGCTTTTTCTATGTGTTTGTGATTTTCGTAAGTAACTCAGTAATATAATTGTGGATTTTTCCTAGGTTGATCTAACCGAATATGTGGAGAAACATGAATTTATGTTTGATGCAGTGTTCGGTGAAGATGTCCCAAATGATGAGGTAATTATCCTTTTTTCCTTCACTAATAATTTGTTTACTTTATTCTGCTGGACTGAGACTGTTCTGCTCTTGTAATTCCGGCAGGTCTATGCTGAGACAGTTGAGCCTGTTGTCCCATTGATATTTCAAAAGACAAAAGCAACATGTTTTGCATATGGTCAAACAGGCAAGTTGAACTTTTTGTATGACCTATTATAGCGCTTGTGGTTTTTGTGGGTTATTAGTAGTATGCTCCATTTTTGTTATAATCTTTCCAAACTAATCCCCACAATTTAGCAATTGACAGTTACCGAGTTTTATTTAAGCCATTGACTAATGTACATATTTTTTTTTTGTTTTTTATTGTCCTTTTTTCCCCCTGTGCTCTGGAAACTTTTATGGCATTCATCATGTGAAGGTGGTATCTGACTTGCAGATTTGTCTTGATGTGCTTGTCCTTGATCTGTTTTAAATTGATGTGATATTTCTTTTCTTGGTTTGTTCCTAAATTTACTGATTATATAATTAATGATATTAATGACTTACATTCTCCATGAAACTCGCTTGACTTCCTACTTGTTAGTATAAATCTGCACTTTGATTTCTACATGCCTTGGCCTTTTGTTAGTTGGGGTTTTGGCTACTTTAAAGAGGTTAGAAGTGTCGAATAGTGATAATAATCATGACACAGTTTCCCAAACAAATCATGTGGCTGAGTGGCTCTATCCTTGCGAACATGCACTTTCAACAGCTTACTCGATTCCCAGTGTACCCTAGAGTGATTTGGGTTTCATGCTTAATTTGTGTTGAAATTAAGAGACTCTGGGCTGTTTTTGTGAAACTGGTTAGTGAGTGAGTTAGAGTTACCTTATGTAGTTATCAACATCCTCATGGTTACCCTGAACGCCGAGCTAACATTTTACAGCGTGAAGTTGTCTTTTGGAACCCTCAAATTTTTAATGATATCCAAATTCCAAGGTGAAAAGAGTTTGGGAAATGAGTTAAATTATCTCACTATTGTCAATGACAAATACTGATTATCCGGAATATATTATCTGATCATATATTGATATATCATAGAGGAAAGTGAATTCTGTTTAAATCTTAAGTAATTAAATCAGCAAAATATCAATCCCTATTATCTTTAGCTATTGTAAATTTTATTTTCACCTCCAAAAAAGCTTTTAAATAACAGAAGTGCATTTTAAGGACCTCATGCCAGAGAAAGTAACTTGATAGTGTGATAGGAGTTTTTTCTGGAACTTATAATCAGCAGTGAAGACTGAAGACCTTTGGGCCTTTTATCTTTGTCTTTATTTTGATCCTATCGTTTTATGCATGCTGTGGTTTCTATACTCTCAATCTTTCTTCAAAATTTCTTAGAGCTTATGTTACTCTAGCTCTCTTGTAGGGAGTGGAAAGACTTACACTATGCAGCCGCTACCCCTGAGAGCATCTCAAGACATCTTGAGACTAATACGCAATAGTTATAGAAACCAAGGGTTTCAACTGTTTGTCAGTTTCTTTGAGATATATGGAGGAAAACTGTATGATCTTCTTAATGATCGCAAGTAAGTTTTTTTTCCAGCTGTATTCTACGGTTGTCTTGGAAGACTTTTAGGGTTGTGTCGAGTGTAAACTTTCTTCTTGCAGGAGCTTGTGCATGAGAGAGGATGGCAAAAAGCAGGTCTGCATTGTTGGCTTGCAAGAATACAAAGTATGTGATGCTGAAACAATAAAAGATCTAATTGTGAAAGGAAATGCCTCAAGAAGCACTGGTACAACCGGTGCAAATGAGGAGTCATCGAGATCACATGCTATACTCCAGCTTGTCATTAAGAGATCAGTTGACAGTAGTGACTCAAAGCCTCCTCGAGCTGTTGGAAAACTTTCTTTCATTGATCTTGCGGGAAGTGAACGTGGTGCAGATACTACAGATAATGATAAGCAGACTAGGTAAGAAACATATGAAATTTTCTTTGTACTTTATTCTGATCCGTGTTTCTGCCTTTGCCTTGAGGTTTCTCCTGGAAATTTTGCAAAATTTATTAGAATCTAGGTTTGACACTCAGGAACATATGTATAAACTATTGACTTATCTCATGATTTTATCCATTACATAATCAAATACTTGACCAAATACTTTATTTCAGAATGGAAGGTGCTGAAATTAACAAGAGCCTTCTTGCTTTGAAAGAATGTATCAGAGCTCTTGACAATGATCAGAATCATATACCTTTCAGAGGGAGTAAGCTTACTGAAGTTCTGCGTGATTCTTTTGTTGGGAACTCAAGGACAATAATGATATCTTGCGTATCTCCAAACTGGGGGTCCTGTGAACATACTCTCAACACACTCAGATACGCTGACAGGTAATTTATTTCTGTTTCAAAAAATGTGGACTTATGCTGCTTGTACTATTCCAAGGTTGTACTTAACAATATGTATATATGCACTTCAGAGTTAAGAGTCTGTCTAAAGGGAACAACTCGAGAAGGGATCTGCCATCATCAACTGCACCTAAAGACTCAAATTCACAACTCTTAAGTTCTGGGTCAGCACACATATCGAATCTTGAGGACACTGATGGTTTGAGTGGGAGCGGCAGGTTTGGATGGTCCAGAGAACCTGAAAGAGAAGCCTCTCCATCTCCCAAAATAGAACGTGTTCCCAGTGGAAGGGCAGATAACACATTTGTTTCTGGATATTCAGATCATTATAGGGGACAGAAGGGAAGCCTAACTGACATGTCAATGGATGATTATGATAACACTGAAGAAGTATTTGAACAAGAGAAGAGTTACCGGATGAAGAATAAGAAGGCAGAGACCTATCATGTCCAAGCTGCAGAGAATAGAACGAGGAAAGATCTTACTGACGTCAGTTCTAATAACAGGAGTTCCGATGATGATCTTAATGCATTACTAAAGGTAAGGAAGTGTATTTCACCCTTGTGTATTGCATCTTCCAAGATGTATGATTTAAGTTGTTTTCATCCTTGGTGGTAGGAAGAGGAGGACCTGGTTGCTTCTCATAGAGGATTAATCGAAGAGACAATGGAACTTGTCAGGGAGGTCTGTTTCTCATCTACTTCACTATTACTTCTTCCACAGGTCATATCTGTATTTTAGGGGCCAAAGTTTGTCAAATCTGGCCATTAATATATCTCAACAAATGCTTTCATCACATATACTAAGAGATACATTTCCACCACATATCCTGAACTCAAATTGAGTGGAGTGAGGAGGACATAACTCTAAAGCCGATCCCTTAACAGGGTTGAGACTGATAATTATTTCTGATTAGGAGTACATGTTTTACTTACAGCCTATTAAGACCAACATTAGTGGTCTTCAGCAATGTTTGACTTCAAAAGTCAAATGTGGCCTATTACTTTAGGACAAATGAAGTTTGCTTAACTAGTACTCCCTCCTTCCCATAATATAGTGCCTATTTCATTTTTGGTGGTCAAACTTTAAAATCTTTGACCGAATATTCTCATTTGTATATATAAAAAAACATATTCATGTAGGATCTTGTTAGATTCGTCTCAATGTGTAGTTTCATAATATCAACTTTTTAAATTTTTTATTAATAAGGAGTTGAAGATATTAAAGGTCAAAGTTACGTTTTGGAGACCGTGAAAAAAGAAACAAGCACTATATTATGGGACGGAGGGAGTATTCATTTTTTGTTGGCTTCTAATTTTCAAGATACATACATATATATGTATCTATATGTATATATAAAGAAAGTCTTTTCTTCTTTCTGGGCCTTTTCTGCTTTGAGCTTATGTGAATCAAGCTGTGCTTCCTGTTAGATAAGCCGAACTGCTGTCTTTCCACAGGAGATGAATTTGCTGATTGATGCTGAGCAACCTGGGAATCATTTAGATGATTATGTCTCCAGGTTGAACTCCATTCTTTCACAGAAGGCTGCAGGGATTCTAAAACTTCAAAGCCAGCTAGCCAACTTCAAGCAACGCCTCAACGAGCATAATGTTTTAGTCTCTGCTGCTAGATATTGATTTTACTGACACACCTTCTGTGAGAAGTCAGTACGTCGCATGATTGATATAATTCTAATATGGAGCTTACTTGATCGAGCTGGTTTGATTGTGTTTTTGATTGGTATACTTGCTGCACTAGCCTTTACGGCCAGGTAGGGGATCAAGAAACCGTGCTACAGCCATGGACATGGTAAGGTCCAGGCGCCTCAATTGTGGATGCTGGCTTGCCTTCAGGGTGGTGGTTTCACCCTTACAGTTGCTGGGCAGTCATTTTCATTTGTAAAAGACAGTTTACTTTCGGGAGTTGCAATCGTAGCTACTCCCTCAAAGACACCCCCTTCCCCCAAAAAAGATGAAGGAAAGAAAAGAAAGAATGAATCACTCCGGCTGGAAGTGAGTTAATATAGAATTGTAATATACAACGTCCCTGCTGGTTAGCAACTTTTTTTGAAAGCATTGCAGCAGTTTATGTATGTTCCATATCATGGTGAAAGGGCACTCTTTGACTGGTGCACTGATTTATAAAGAAACAATTACAATATTATTCTACTTGGCTTTTAGAGTGTTTCATTGAGTATTGACATAGAAAAAATACATGGGAATTGAATATTTCTAGTAAACTGAAACGGTGGAGTTTGGTTGTCATAAACATAAGAATCTTCGCTCGTTGTAACATGGAGAAAGTTGCTTATAAATAAGTGTAACTTTTCATGGTAAATTTGCTTTTGATGATCAACCAACAACGTTTAACTTTTAAATGAGTTTCGAAGTACAAAGGAAAAATAATTTCATAAGATATGCTACTCCTTATATTCACAAATTGGATTGCCTTTTTTCCTTATTGAAGGAAAAAGTGTATTTCTTATAATATGTTAGACGGTAGTTTATGCTGGTAACGATAGTGAATTAAAAGGTAACTTTGGAAGGAAGTCCCATCCTAATATTTATGGTAATAGTTGTCCATCCCTAAATACCTAGTTTTCTACACATTACCATCTTTTATCATTTTTGGGTAGTGGTAATAAAAAATTGTGAAGACTTTTTATACAAAATTGGAAAAGCCTCCCATTTTTACCAAATGACTATCTATTTTGACTTTTACACTATTTACATCATCTAGTTTGACTCTATTTTATTATCACAAACTTTTATATGAGGCGGGCCACACCTTCAACTAATGGTGTGGCCACCCCTTTCCTCTCACGACCCCTTTCCTTTCTCACGCATGCCCCCTCCCCCGCTTTTCTCTAATTTTTTTTTAAAAAAACTCTTTCTTTTTTTGTTTTTTTCTCTTTGATTTGTCTTTTATTTTTCCTATTTTTTTACCTTATTTTCTCTCTCCTCTTATTTTCCCTATTTTTTTTCCTATTTTCTCTCTCCTCTTATTTCCTCTAGAATTTTACCATTGATTCCCCTCCCCTTCTCTCATTTTTTTTAAACTCTTTTTTTTTTTTCTTTTTTTTCTTTAATGTCTCTCATTTTTCCTATTTTTTTTGCCTCATTTTCTCTCTCCTCTTATTTTTCCTATTTTTTTTCTATTTTCTATCTCCTCTTATTTACTCTAGAATTTTACCATTAACACATCGATAAATAAGGACGTGGCCAGCTAATAATAAGTCCAAGCTAGGTCTTATAATGATGCTCGTGTCCCCTTTAAAAAAAGCCCAAGTGTGAATCCGTTTTCGGATAACCCTATCTGAATGTACGTGTAACCCTTATTATTTGTAACATTATTTATTTGTTCGAGTAACCTCATATGTTCGCAAAAGTAACTCTAATTATTATATAATAGCTTGAAATGTTTATAGAAAGTAATCCTAAAAAAGGTACAAGTAACTCATTAATTAGTTCATAAAAAATATTCCCATTATATATTTAAAGTAATCTCATTTATTCATAAAAAGTAAAACGCGTTGCTTTTCAATGCTAAGGTGTTACTTTTAGTTAATTAGAGATTACTTTATCGAATGCTAAGGGGTTATTTTACTGACACTAGAGATTACTTTTTATAATGCTAAGAGGTTACTTTTACTGAAAGTATAGGTTACTTTTTGTAACTATAAGGGGGTTACTTTTTTTATAAATAGAGGTTACTTTTACTATAAATAGGGGTTACTTTTGCTGAAAGTATAGGTTACTTTTGATATAACTAGGGGTTACTTTTACTATAACTAGGAGTTACTTTTGCTGAAAGTATATGTTACTTTTTGTACTGTAAGGGGGTTACTTTTGATATAATTAAGGGTTACTTTTTTGAAACTGTAAGGGGGTTACTTTTATTATGACGAGTGGTTACTTTTATGTAAAGTATAGGTTACTTTTAGGTAATATAATGAGTTACTTTTATTGAAATCAGGGGTTACTTTTAAATTACAAGAAGTTACTTCTACAATAAATAGAGGTTATTTTTTGTAATTATAAGAGGTTACTTTTGTAATTATAAGTGATATTTTTACAAACAACTTTTTCTTATCCTTCCTCTTCTGACCACCCAAATTCCTGCTTCACCCAAATCCGGTGACGATGCATGAAATCAGTTACCAAAAAAAAAAGATTGAATGATACTCAAGCAGTTCACAAAATTGATCAATTCTTAAAGAGCAGTAAGTTACTAGGCTTCATCGAATTCAAGTAGAACTAACCAAGACAAAAATCACCAAAAAAAAAAACACAACTCTGAGATCAGAAAAGATACACACATAACAAATTCATAAAATTTCAAGTTTCAACAATCAAACCGATATGAAAAAAATCAAGAGGAGAATTTTTCAATACCCAGAATCCAGATCAAAATATCAAATAACCATTACACATACATGAACATGAAGGGTGATGTTGGAGAAAATTTCAATATGTAAAGGAATTTTCAATTTTTATTCAAGGTTAAAAAAAACACAAAAGAGGAAAAATATAAAAGGAAGAAAATGGGTTTTTGATTTTTCACGGTGCGTCGAACTCCATCTTCGTCTGTCCGCCATTGCAGGTTTAATGGCAGAAGAAACTGAGGAGAGAGAAAATGAAAAATGGTGAGAGAGACGTGGATGACGTGGTTGTTGACGCAGATGAAGTCGAAGGTTGAGTTTACGATGATGAAAAAGTCGAAAATCTGAGGCAGGAGGAAGGAGGAAGGAGGAAGGAGGAGCGAGGAGAGAGAAAATGAAAAATGTGAGGGGAAGAGAAATTGGACAGGAAAAGAAGAAGAGCTATTGTAATGTGGCCACACGGTTTGGGTTTCGTGTGGCGTGTTGCACAAAAAACGCACTGTTTTATTATTAGTGTATGAAAACACATGCTATTATGTGAAGTTTTATTGGATTTATTTCAAAGTATATTTTATAATCTCATAGTTTTTATAACTTTACAAAAACCGTCAATATATGCATTAACAATTGTAAAATTAGAGTGGAACGAATGAAAATAAAAAAAATAGGGAGATCAATTTGCTATTGTCATCCTTTAATCTTTATTACAGGCTATCAAATGATAACACTGTTAGGCACTAATTTTTCGATTTAGATACTTTGCAAATTATTTTGGTGCCAACTTTATAGTGATTTTATACAAATTTACATTTACTTTGGTATTCAACTACTTTGACACCTTTGATATTGTCGGAGTTCAAAATAAACTCCAACAATGAGACGCCAACGGTTTCTCTATGACTTACGATTCTACAATTTTTTACTGGTACTTTTGAGTACTCCATTTGTTAGGCGTATACGGTTCTACAACTTGTATGTTACCAATTACAATAAATAGACATGATGGGAAATTAGGTACCAATATATCCAACAATCTAATTTAGACTTCAGTAAATACTACCTTCATCTTTTTTTAGTTGCTACATTTTACCATTTAGACATGTCTCTTTTTAGTAGCTACATTTGTCAAATATTTCTACTTTTAATACGTGTTATCCACATATTGTTTACCTTTATATCTTTATTTTTGTCTTCATCACGCAATAAGGCAATTACTTTATGCTTTACTGTTCTATTTTTCAATGGTATCCACATGTTTTCTTAGTCTGTATGGTAAAATAAGGATGCGTTCTCTTCAACTAAAAAATTTAAGTTTCAGGTCCAATAAATTCAGATAAGTTCAGATTAGTTGCAATCAGGTCCAATCAGCGCAATAAGTTTCAATCATGTCTAATAAGGTCCAATAAGTTCCAATCAGGTGCAATAAGTTTCAATCAAGTGCAATAAGTTCCTATAAGGTTTAATAAGGTTCAATAAGTTCCGATTGCTAAAAGTTAATAAGGTCTAATAAGTTTCAATCAGGTCCAATAAGGTCAATAAGTTTCAATCAGGTCCAATAAGTTCCAATTAGGTTCAATAAGTTGAATCAGGTCCAACCAGGTTTTATAAGTGTAAGTTCTATTGACTATCAATCTAGAAATAATAGCAAACAATAATAGAATATCAAATAATAAAGCAGGAAAGAACACACCAGAAATTTTACGTGGAAACCCAAGAATTGGGAGAAAAACCACGAATATGCACTAGGAATCGATGAATATTCAAGAAAGATTACAAAAAAGCGCTCAAGAACTCTCTCTATAGCTTTTTCTCTCTAATCTGTGAATAATGATGAATAATACAATAAAAGGCGTATTAGGGCACCTATTTATACCCCCCTCGAGAAAACCGCGTTTTCGGATCGAAAACGGCCCAAAACAGACCCCGCGAGAACCGCCCGATCGGGCGCTTAACGCTCGAAGAATTTTGCTCCCGGGCTCGATCGGGCAACAAACGCCCGTGTCGGAATTCGGCCTGCCGCCCGATCGGGCGATATGTCCCGATGCCATCGGGCGAGCCACAAACACACGCTGCCATGTAAATCGCTGCGGGCCCGATTGGGCTCCCTCGCCCAACCCGATCGGGCGAGACTTAAAACAGCCATAACTTCTTCGTTTCTTATCGGAATTGGACATGTGACCTATCGTTGGAAAGCTCTCGGAACAAGCTATCACCTCCATTTTGAATCACCTCAAAATAATTTATACATTGAAAGATATGTCCATTCAAACTTCGCCTTATGCCCAATATGACGTTTTCCCTTTACGCAACCTCATCTCCACACCCATACACCTCCATGAGCTCCATATACTACCATATACCCAACAATCTTCCACTTGGAGATAGGTTTAAGTGAAGAAAACTTCATACCTTCATCATTCTCTCATTCATCTCAACTCCTACACACAACTCCCACTGCAAAAGCAATCTCTAGTCGTGTCCAAACCATGACATACATCAAACATCCCATGACAACATCTCCTCTACACCAAGGAAAATAACATTGAAGTTTGCACCAACTCCAATACAAAAGATATCAAAGTCTACACCGATTTTGATTCTTAATCACTAACCTCCAAATCATTGCATCATCACTCCATGAACCTACACACCCTCCTACCCGGAGGTCGGATCACCTTAGAGACAAGCACAACCAAATGAAGATCCCTTCCTCTACAACTAAGGAAGATAACCACTTCCTCTCCAACCAAAGAAGCACATTGAAGTCTCATCAAACTTCAATAAAACCAATTACCACCTAAGCCAAAGAAGCTTCTCATTGTTCTAAAACAAACTCACATTGCTCCCACTCGAACAATACACCCTTTGTTCCACATAGGATTTCCGGCACATCATGCTTGTGTGCCGTCCTTCACCTAGTGCGCTTACCGGTCAATTTGTCATCGGGATACCGCTTCACCACGGTTCTCATCCCTTATCGATAGTTTTCAGACCAAACGACACTTTACATGAAGTTCTCATCCCAATCTCGGACCCCTTTGTTATGCTCCCCATGGTGTAAAGTGCTCCACTCCTTGTCCCACGAGCTATGATCATTGCTCCCTTGACAATCTTCCAAGAACCACCATCAAACACAACCTTGTAACCCGATGTGGCAAGTTGGGCTACCGATATCAAGCTTTTCTTCAACCTTGGGATATACTTGACATTTTTCCACTCACATCACCTTTCCCCATGACTTCCACTGCCTTGCCATCCGCAAGGTAGACCTTTTTAAGTTTTCCGGATTTGAAATTCCGAAACAGCTCCTTGCATGGTGAGGAATGATGAGAAGAACCCGAATCCAAGATCCATGATCCTGAGTACCCAACCAACTCCTCCTAATCATCCATGCTTACCATCAAAGCATCGGAATCGTACTCAGAAATCAAGTTAGTTGATGCTTCTTCTTCATCATCACTTTCTTGAACCTTCTTTTTCCCTTTCCCATTGACTTTCTTAGGACAATCTCTCTTTAAATGTCCTTCATCACCACACCCCCAGCAAGTAACACTAGCCCTGCCTTTGACTTACTTCGGTTCCCCCTTGACTCTGATTTTCCCTGAAAATTCCTCCCTTTTTCCCTCCCTCTACCTTCTGCACTGTATGCTCCAGATGATTCTCCACTCTCCTTCCTTCGAATGCTTTCACTCAAAATCAGATCACGGACAACATCATAAACCAATTTCTCTTTACCAGAGGAATTTCTAACATCAGTTACAACAGTTTCCCAAGCAGTAGGTAAAGAGGACAACAAAATTAGGGCTTTAACTTCATCCTCAAAGACAATATTAAGCAAAGATAATTGACTTATCAATGAATTAAATTCATTAATATGTTCAGCAGCAGAACTACCATTATTCATCTCTAAATCAAATAAACGGCGCATCAGATATATCTTATTCATTGCCGAGGGTTTCTCATACATATCTGACAGTGCTTTGATTAATCCTGCCGTTGTTTTGATATCCTTGACATTGAATGCCACAGTCCGAGCCAATGTCAAACGCACCACCGCTAGTGCCTGCCTATCCAGTACCTTCCACTTAGCCTCTTCAATGTCAGCAGGCTTTTCAGACAAAGGTTGATACAGATTTTTCTGATATAAGATGTCTTCAATTTGCATCTTCCAATATCCAAAATTTGTCCCATCAAACTTCTCAATTCTAATCTTTGAATCCTCCATTGTAAATTATTCTAGATCTAGACAATAATCAAACCTAGCTCTGATACCACTTGTAAGTTCTATTGATCATGACTATCAATCTAGAAATAATAGCAAACAATAATAGAATATCAAATAATAAAGCAGGAAAGAACACACCAGAAATTTTACGTGGAAACCCAAGAACTGGGAGAAAAAACCACGAATATGCACTAGGAATCGATGAATATTCAAGAAAGATTACAAAAAGCGCTCAAGAACTCTCTCTATAACTTTTTCTCTCTCTAATCTGTGAATAATGATGAATAATACAATAAAAGGCGTATTAGGGCACCTATTTATACCCCCTTGAGAAAACCGCGTTTTCGGATCGAAAACAGCCCAAAACAGACCCCGCAAGATCAGGTCGGGCGCTTAACGCTCGAAGAATTTTGCTCCCGGGCCCGATCGGGCAACAAACACCCGTGTCATAATTCGGCCTGCCGCCCGATCGGGCGATATGGCCCGATGCCATCGGGCGAGCCACAAACACACGCTGCCATGTAAATCGCTGCGGGTCCGATCGGGCTCCCTCGCCCAACCCGATCGGGCGAGACTTAAAACAGCCATAACTTCTTCGTTTCTTATCAGAATTGGGCATGTGACCTATCGTTGGAAAGCTCTCGGAACAAGCTATCACCTCCACTTTGAATAACCTCAAAATAATTTATACATTGAAGGATATGTCCATTTAAAGTTCGCCTTATGCCCAATATGACGTTTTCCCTTTATGCAACCTCATCTCCACACCCATACACCTCCATGAGCTCCATATACTACCATATACCCAACAATAAGTTCCAATCAGTTCAGTTTAGGTTCAATAAGTTCAATTCAAATAAGTTCAGGGCCAATAAGTTGAAAAGAACGCATCCTAAATCTAGCAACATTGGTTACACTTACAACTGAAATGGAAACCGAGCGTTTCGTGATTCAAAAATGCCGAATCCCGTTTAAACCATTAGTTATCCGGACTCTTCGGAGTAAGTTCCTTGGCTTGGACAGGACATTTAGTTCATGTCGCTATTCCCGAAGCCAGGGGAGAGTACGTTCGATGGAATAATTTCTTAGACGTATTACCACATTTTCAAAGATTAGCTCCCTTTTTACAGGTTAGTGGTAAAGGCACATTACCTATGTGGATGTGCTATGGCTATAACAGTTCGGTTTTACTGCTGCTGCACTTGTGATATCCTACGTATGCATTCACTCAGCTCGCTGCACTAAAAGGAGTAAGACGTGGCTGAAAATGTAAAGCCAATCTCTATACTGCTGCCACGTCGTCGCCAACCATCAAGTACATGGCACACGTTTTTGACAACAGCCTATCCACCTAACTTAACTAAAACTAAAATTAAGATAATCTATACTCTATGCTAGTTTGGTGATTAGTGATTAGTGATTACATATACTCCCTCTTTAAAAGCTTGCTGCATAGTTATTTCATAAATTTAACCAAGCTAAGTTTGTGGTGGTGAGGAGGGAATCTTTCAACCTTAAGTTTTGGGTATTTTGAGAAAGGGGGATCCTCTTACCATTCTCCCACTTTTAAGAGGTGTTTGGTATAAAGACCGTAAATGAAGTAGAAAGAATTTATCTGCTAACCGAACCGGGTTAACATGCGAGAGATTGCGGTCTGGTGGTAGGACTATTCATCTTACCATCTTAAAAAAATTGTCTCATAAATTTTCAATAACCAAAGTTGGCCTCATTGATTGGAGGTACTCTTAAACCTTTGTGACTAGAGTTCGATTCTTGCCCCTTGTAATTTAAGATTCTCAATTTTCTCCTCCCTTTTGCAAGAGCTACTCATCTTACCTTTTAAATAACAAAGGTATTCCATAATTTTTTCAGGAAAGGAGCTTGTTAATGGAATACGTTGCTGCATATTTTTACTTTTTGTGGGCCAAACTTGCTATATATAGAATATATTTAGAAAAGACGTGATTAATTAGTAAGAAAAGTACAAAAAATAAAAGGCATAATTTTGTTTTTGTGTGGGCCGAACTTATCATGTAACAAGTAGAAATAGATGGAAGGAATATATGATGTATTATGTATTATTAATAATTTTTAGTAGCGATCTAATTGTATCATTAAGGATACAACATAATTTCCAAAAAAATAAATTGTAACATAGCTATTATATTACTTTTTTTTAGATGTGCTATCATTTGATTTTTTTTAAAAAAATATATATTAGGAAACTCGCATATGTTTAATTTTTCAGTAACCAAAAATAACACTAGCTAGTAGTATGTGTGGTTGTGAATTAATTTGCTATCGATAATGTGGTTCCAAGGAGTAGTATGCTTTATGCTATCCACATGTTTTGCCAAGTATGATGTGATTATGACTGAAAAGAAAGATTAACTTCATGGTATGATGACTTTCGCCCTTTTTGTTGACGTGATAGATCTAAAAATATTTTTGTTGGACACTTGTCGAGCTTAGTATAATTGCCAAATGCCAAACATCTGTCGCTAAATTCTCTTCATGTTTTTTTTTTTCTTTGATATAATAGAACTGAAATAACTGAGTTTTAGTACAAGTTTACTAGCCATGATCAGAGTGTTGGTGATCACTAGCAATCATGTTACAAACGTCTAAGTCTTGTTATACATATTTAATACATTTCGGGGGAGAGTAGATAATTCCTGCCAAAAATTTAAACTTACGTTCCTCCCTTGGCCGAACTTTGCTATTGCCTCCGCAAACTTATTAGCGTCTCTCCTTTTATGCTCTAGCTCGATCCCTGTTGCTCCTTGGAGCAACTCCCTACAATCATGAATAATATTATACAGATTACTTCTAACCTCTCTGTTAGTTTTTATTTCATTAATCGCGTTAATGCAGTCAGAAGCAATTATACACTGATTTCATTGATGAATTTTTGCCCATTTTATAGCCATTAGGATGCCTCTAGTCTCTTCATGCTCTAGTGATCCAATTTAATTCTGTTTTAATTTGCAGTTTTTTTTTTATTGAAGCTTTAGTTTTGGAATGGATTGTTGGGAAGGAATATAAATGCTAAATTATGCCTTGAATTATTTATTTGGCGCTAGGAGTAATATAGCATGAGGTCATTTGTTTAAGTTAATTAGTTTTGGGTATGTTCTATTTAGGAAATATGTCGGGTCTGTTTTAGTTTCGGATTTAAACTCATCTATTTAGGTTAATTAGTAGGTTAATATATAAACCTTATTTATTGACCTCTGCTTCTGAATTATTTTGTAATCTTACTCTCTTCTAAACCTTAAAAAACTATTTCTGCTCTACCTGTGTAAGTAGCTAACACATTACTAGTGAACCACGTTAATTTTTGTGTTGATTATTCATTACTATTTATTTCGTTAATTGCATCTGTCACAACAATAAACTTGTATATAGTATTTCAACTATTTTAAAGGAATATCTTGTGGTTGTCAGTGGTTCAGTGCTCCATTCTGTCACTCGTGATAAATTAATCTATTGGTAAACAAAATTTGTCTAGTTCTTAATAAGTTTAAGCAATTATCTAATTATCTATTAGACTATTAGGCATATATGTAGAGAATAAGCTATTGAGGAGAGCTGCCAACACCATTGTGCTGCATAGTGGTGCACAATCGTATTGAGTGGCAGGGGAGTACTTCAGCCTGTGGTGTGACAACGTGCCCATTTGTGGGATCAAACCTTGTTGAGTAATATCAGTTTTCACGTTTATCATTTTATATATGCACTCTGCTATGTTTACCTATTTTATAACCTAGTACGAATTTTGATTATTAATTGTACAATCAAAATATAATATAACGCGAGACAAAAATATATAGGAAACAAAAAATTGTAAAGATGAGCTCAATAAAAGCTTTGTGTCAAAATTCGGAGAAAACCACAACAATGTTCTACTAGCTTCAACAAATTGTAACCAAGGATGTCTTGGCCTAGTGGTTAAGATTGAGGTGCTGTGAACGATAGGTCACAGGTTCGAATCCTCCCTCCCCTTCTTTGTACTTTGTACCGCCTTCATGGCTCATATGGATCAAAAAAAGCTTCAACAAATTGTATGATTTTCAAATAAAAGTTTGCTGGATCTAACTTACTCTCAAAATATGTTATTTATGACTTAAAATCTTGTGAATAGCATAAGGCTAACTTTGAATGCACATATTTGTAAATGGTTTGGTGTGATTCAAATTGGAGGTGATAGCTTGTTCAAAGAGCTTTCCAGTGATAGGTCATATGCCAAATTTCGCTAAGAAACGAGAAAGTTACGCCCGTTTTACGAAGAACTGCCGAGAGCCCTCAGCTCGCAACTCGCGACAGCCATCGCGACTCGCAACAGCCACCACGACACGCATTTTACGAGATCCGTTTCCGAATCAATTTTTCTTTTTTTAGGGTTTTGTGCGGAATATTTTCTAGGATTTTTTGTGCGGGGTTCCTTATGTTACAAAATGACCTCTTAGTGCTCATTATTTACACACACAACTTATGAAACACTTTTAGCCTCTAGAATTTAGGACTCCTTGTATTATTCTCTCTGATTTTTCTCCATTATAGTGAAGAAGCTCTAATTCTCCACCTGTGAACGTAGGTCAAATTTGACTGAACCACGTAAATCCTTGTGTTCCTTATTTGTTCATCTTTATAGTTTTCTCACCTTTATTATACCATTGATTTTGTTCCGCATTAAATCAAACTACAACACCCTGTTTCCTAACAAAATATGATGTGACAATGACTAAAAATATTCTCAAGATCATTCATTATCTCACAAGAGGTTTAAATCTAGACGTCATTTTCTAAGGCATACTTGATCTCCTCAATTGTGTCCTTACTCATGTTTACCCTAAATTCTCACGTCTTGACTCACTTGATTTTTTTCTGCCGTTTACAATTATAAATAACATTCTATACATCCTAGACTTAGATAACAAAACAACTTAGGGTGATTAGAAAGTTGTGTCACATAAAACACTAACCCACACTTGCGTGCGGTGCCGATGAGTCCAATAACAATCAGGAAGCCATTGTCCAGCAAGACCCAAACGTGCATGGTTGTGCATCCTTAACACGCATGCTTCCCTAGGCACATGCATGTGGCACTCCTTGTTGCAGTCTTCGAGCCACATATTGAAACACAACCATTCCAACTGCGACTAGACCATATTTTTAACCACATTTGACAAGTTGCCAAACATCTCATTTTTTAATAAGGTAAGAAGAAAAAAGGTTAGGAGACCCTCCGTACGAGGGGAGCTCTTATCTTATCAGTTACAAGGAAATTATGGAGGACAGAGGAAGTACAATCTACTATAGTGGAATGACTATCTACTAAATGATCAACATTAGCTATCCAATCCGCTGTCTTGTTTGCTTTCAGGAAAACATGTATATTTCCATACCCAATAGTAGGTTCACTTTTAGTGAATATATAGTCTTGTAAGGTTTGTAAACTTAATGTATGTTAAGGAGATATATTAGAGAAAGTTATTCTAATATGTTATCATAAGCTAATTGTGTAGCTAACTGGAAAGTTAATAATGTAGGTCATTTACTATATTGCATCATTCTAATACGAACAAAACAAAGTTACATCATATTATGATATAGAGTATTTACAAATTAGTTTCGTTTTAGCTATGAATAATTAACAAAATGTGGTGAAGGGTTTTTATGAAATACGCTATCATATTTGGGAGTAGGTCGACAATTATAAATAACATTCTAAAAATAAAGTTCTAATAGATTTAAATAAGTTTCAATAAGTTCTAATATATAGTTAATTCAATCCAATTAAGTTCAAATAAATTTAGGATAAATAAGGTGAAAAAGAACGTATCTTTAGGGTGAATTTATAAATAATGGCTATGAATTATTTGAAAGAACAAAAATCTACGAGCTTCAATAAGCATTTTATAGTGAGACGCCAAAATGACATTTCACAAGAATACCAATACCAAAGTAAAGTATAAGATTGTACAAAAGCTTAGTCAAATTGGTACCAAACTGTACATATTTGTACCAAGTAAGAGTTAGTTTGGTGTTCGTATCGTGGTGCCTATTTTGGTACCAATTTGATATAATTTTGGTACCAGGTTATATTTTTCTTTGATACCTCCATCTTATAATTTTTTTTTTGATAAGTACCTCCATCTTATTATAAAATTAATTTGATATTTTTGTGAGATGTCAGTTTGGTATCTCAATGAGACGCCAACAGTTTCTCAAAATCTACCTACCAGGCTACCACGCACATTACCACTATATATCAATTATCAAGCTTTTAGACAGAATGTTTTCTACTCCCGAAAAGTACAGAATGGCTCATTATCAGCAAATGATTACTGACCATTAAATCTCGAAATGAGGGAAACTTCAGTCCCAAAATATAGAGGAGAATAAACGACTCATAATATTATGCAATATGGGTCGGTAAATATGATCGATTTTCATGTGTAGCAGATCTTGTCCAATTCCAAACCTTTTGTTATCAAGTGAATATATAGAGCACACTTGACTTTTACTTTTCAGATGCATGGTGGCACGTACGTTGTCCCTTTGTTCACCAACATATTCATAGGTGCTACACACCTCACATACACTTGTCATATACTTGTACTATACTCCATAATCTTAAGTCCTAATCCTTACTTTTTTCTATAAGTTAGCATCATACATACCAGATATCCGTTGGAAGTTGGTGAAAGATCCTATCTTTACATCAGTATCTATGTGTTTGAATTCATTTTTCTTTTAATAGATAAGGCTTTATTGACAAATTCACAGTAGATGTTGTCATATATAGGAGTATCCCTATCCTTACTCAAGAGTCAAGATATCCCAGATGAATGGCAAATTTATGCCACTTGATTAGCTCACCACTCACCACTTAGCAGTCATCATTTGAGACACTAAGACCAAATTGGCATTTTGATAGATAGTTTAAGTTATTTCGATGACAATTACTCCATCCTGCGCTCCCATGTAGGATGTCCTGATTTATCGTCAACATATCAATATTTGGAAATTTATAAATCACATATTTATTACATCTCTGTTTATTGTGACTAGTTAAATGTCTTTAATTTGTACCTTATACTAAATCTGATATTGGTAGATCAGACGCGGACTTTGACTTTTTAGCAAAAAGTCATGATAAGTTTCTTAGGGTCATCCAATTATAGTTATGAACCGCATAAAAGTCCTTCGGATTCTTCCAAACACTAAGGATATGATATTGCACAACCAATCTATGATCAAAAATGGGAAGGGGGGGGGGGATTGAAAAGTAGGCACATTTATAAGGCCCTATGGCCAAAGTTTTTCCCCTTCACAAATTTCATGTAGTCACAGTCATTCCTTCACTGATTTATGATGATAAGTCTCCATTCACAATTGGCCATTACACATTGTCCACCTTTTAGCAAGTGCTTTTGGACTCATGCAAAACAGGAATTTTATGTGGCAGACGATGCAATGTTGAGAGGTCATTCAGCAAAGAAAAACTTGGGACAAAAACCAAGATATTTGTCACATGAAATAAATTATGTCGACCAAACATGGAAAGAAGACACTCATCAACCGTTCTTGCAAATTCACTTGGACGATTGTATCCTATCCGTCGCGTTCAACCCTTTTCATGTCTTGATTGATGCATGCTCATATTATGTAGGTGGTTAGAAATTAAGCTTAGAGTTTATTATAGGTATCATTGCTTTAATTTAGATGAGGGTATTTTAGACAAATATATTTTGACTTTAAATTTTTGAAAATATACATATATAAGTCACGTGTTGACTTATAATTGGCAATTTCATAAATCATAATCTCGTATTTTCATTTATAAATTTCAAAAAGAGGAAATATATATATAAAAAGTTAAAACATTATTGAAGCGTGACTGTAGATTAGCTAGAAGGGGTATGGTTTAAAGGACATTTACATAGAGTATCAATAAATTTTAGGGACTCCAAACCAAACATAGCTTTAGATTCACATCGAAATATTAATTTTTTGGGGATTGGTAAGATGATTGACCTAGTGGACTGGAACCTCGCATAGATCAACCCGACCTGAATTAGCGGGCTAGATACTCTGACGACTCGTTTGGTAGTCGTTAATAAATTACGGTAATGAAAATGAATTTTAAATGTAATTTTATAGGGAAGCACCCTTAAAATCTCTATGGGGAAGCATTTTTTCTCCATGGGCAAGCAATCTCACCCCTAAACTTGTGTTTTTGTCTCCAAGGGGAAGCAATTTTCATTACCACTCACTACCACTTACAAGGTGGTATTGGATGTGAATGAAACTTCAAGAAGGAAAGTGGACACTTTAGGATAAATTTGCATTACCATGGGAATGTATAATGATATTCTTCACAAATTTACACACAAATTAATTCCCATTACCACCAATTATAACCAACTACCAAATGGGCCGTGAGAGCAAATTAGGAGGAGGGTAAGGAAAATCCCTATCCTCAAAGTGCTCCTAATGGGAATTGACACCCTAATCTCGAAGTTGCAAGGCAAAGGCCAACTTAGCTTGGTAATTCACATGTAAATGGTATGATCAAATTAATTTTAATTCTCTATTGTTTTTACTTATAAAATTATTCGTTTTATTGAACTAGCTTTTTTTTTTTTTTAATTGTTGCTGTGCATAACTTATTTAAACTTAACTGAACTTATTCTCACCGGAACTTATATTTTTTGAGGTGAATTGAACATGGTCTTAGTACTAAGTTAGGTATATATAATAGTTAAGTAAATACTAAATTGAGGGGGTTGTCATTGAGAATGTAATTAAATATCTATGGGTGGTTAAATATTTTACTCATTTTGAATGTCCATCATTTGCTCCTTTTAAAATAGAAATAGTTAAGTAAATACTAAATTGAGGGGGTTGTCCCGTGTAATACGCCTCGGATTATTTATCAATGTGCATTTGAAGTATTCAAAAATAGAAATATTATCTTGTATTTAAATGATTCCCCCCCAAGACCAAGTGAGTATTGTAATGTAGTTGGTTAGTGGTTTAGCATATCAAATGAGAGGCCAGAGGTTCGAGTCTTGAAAAACACATTTTTATTGTTTAATGTCTCATTTGATTGTGTGGAGGAGAGGAGATTACATGTGACATCATGACATTCATTTGTCTTGATATATATATATATATATATATATATATATATATATATATATATATATATATATAATTATATATATATTATATATATATATATATATATATATATATATATATATATATATATATATATAGGGGTAGGATCCGCTGAAAACAGCTCTTAATCTGAAAACTGAAAACAAGGTAACTTTTAAGCCCTTTGGGGTAACTTTTAACACTTTTAGGGTAATTTTTGTCAGTTTTAGGGTAACTTTATTATATTTGTAGTTCTATATATTTCAAGGGTAACTTTATTTATTATAAGAGTAACTATTACCATTTTAGGGTAACTTTTACCATTTTTAGGATAACTTTTTAGATTTTAAGGGTAACTTATTTTAACTTTGATTATAATTAAACCTATGAAGGATTCGAACCTACATCGTTGTGTCTTACACAATGTTTTGCCAATTGAGCTAATAGGTTGTATGAATTTCGCCAAATATATGTTAGTGAGAGGGGGTAACAAAGAGCTTTAATACAGCAACTAATAACAATTTTTGGAAACTAATAAAAACAGAGTATGCTACACCATAATGAACAAGATAAAAATAACAGAGAGAACACCAAAAGTAAAAAGTAGACAATACCACATGAAACGAAAGATTAGGAAAATTAAAATTATCAGTTTTACATCAGAGAAAGCAACAACATCCAAGTAATGTAACCATAAGATTTCATAAACACGCAATATAAAGTTACCCTAAAAGTGCATAAAGTTACCCTTGAAATATATATGAAATTACCCTAAAATTGCTAAAAGTTAGCCTAAAAACGGTAAAAATTATCCTAAAAGTGGTAATATTTAGTCTTATAATAAATAAAGTTATCCTTCAAATATATACAACTACCCTTAATATAATAAAGTTACCCCAAAACTGGCAAAAGTTATCCTAAAAGTGTTAAAAGTTACCCTAAAGGGGTTAAAAGTTACCCTTGTTTTCAGTTTTCAGCCTAAAGATAGTTTTCACGAGATCTCATTCCTATATATATATATATATATATATATATATAGGGGTAGGATCCGCTGAAAACAGCTCTTAATCTGAAAACTGAAAACAAGGTAACTTTTAAGCCCTTTGGGGTAACTTTTAACACTTTTAGGGTAACTTTATTTTGTCAGTTTTAGGGTAACTTTATTATATTAAGGGTAGTTCTATATATTTCAAGTGTAACTTTATTTATTATAAGAGTAACTATTACCACTTTTAGGGTAACTTTTACCATTTTTAGGACAACTTTTTAGATTTTAAGGGTAACTTATTTTAACTTTGATTATAGTTAAACCTATGAAGGATTCGAACCTACATCGTTGTGTCTTACACAATATTTTGCCAATTGTGCTAATAGGTTGTATGAATTTCGCCAAATATATGTTAGTGGAGGGGGTAACAAAGAGCTTTAATACAACAATAATAAAAGTTTTTGGAAACTAATAAAAGAGTATGCTACACCATAATGAACAAGATAAAAATAACAGAGAGAACACCAAAAGTAAAAAGTAGACAATACCACATGAAACGAAAGATTAGGAAAATTAAAATTGCAAGGAAAGATTATCAGTTTTACATCAGAGAAAGCAACAACATCCAAGTAATGTAACCATAAGATTTCATAAACACGCAATATAAAGTTACCCTAAAAGTGCATAAAGTTACCCTTGAAATATATATGAAATTACCCTAAAATTGCTAAAAGTTAGCCTAAAAACGGTAAAAATTATCCTAAAAGTGGTAATATTTAGTCTTATAATAAATAAAGTTATCCTTCAAATATATACAACTACCCTTAATATAATAAAGTTACCCCAAAACTGGCAAAAGTTACCTTAAAAGTGTTAAAAGTTACCCTAAAGGGGTTAAAAGTTACCCTTGTTTTCAGTTTTCAGCCTAAAGATAGTTTTCACGAGATCTCATTCCTATATATATATATATATATATATATATATAAGTAAAGCATATATATATATACTCAAGGTGACATCTCAATTGAACTCATTTCAATTAACCTCATTCACTATTATTTAAAGTATATACTAAAAACTCTAACTATTTGGACATACGTTAAATATAGTTAAAGTAAATAAAGTAAATTTATTGAACATAACCTAAAAGTCAGACCTTATTTTACTACAAGGTCTACATTGACTACATATGCTTTACTTTCTTAAGTAGGTTGTACTGATCTAATTATTGTGATCGACGATGAGAACTCGATGATGCAACTTGCAAGTACAATTAATGCATTCACTAGCGCATTACCTCGACTACATGTAACAAATAGTCCTTGTAGGTTAATTGACGGTGCATTTGTTTCTGGTCAGAAGAGCCTACAACTTCCAGATTGAACTTAGGCACGACCTTCTTATTTGAGATAGAAACCTAGTCACATCGAAAATCAATGAAGTAAAAGGGTGAAATATCATTCGTATGATGTCTTATCGAAAATCCATCTTCTAGGATTTGCTTTGATATTAAGTCAAAGGTTTCATTTCTTTTATTGGAGCTTTTATCTTTCTCCTCCTCTGCTCGTTTTAGTTGTTCATCAAACTTAGACTTGTATTAATACCAAAATTAGTCGGTTGGCTAATGAAAGAGTTAGCTCAAAGTTGCATGTTGTGCTATATTTTTAACTCACTTCACACTTATGGTGTGAATCGTGAAAAGTCAGTTGATTCATATATAATCTAATGACTAAATACTATAAAGTAATATTGCGGGGTGAATTTTCACGATCTTTAGAGCGTAATTGCACATATATATTTTTTTTCTATTTATTTTGGCAGATAATAGGATTTTTGTTATTTTGTTTGTTGTTTTGGTGTATACTTCCTCCGGTTGTTATTAGTTTATCTATTTTTTTGGAGCACATTTAATTTGCGAGACACTAATTTAAACCTTAATATATATCTCTAATTATCAATAAATAAAATTTACAAAAAAAAGTATATTTGAATAGTACACATTGAGACGAATCTAACAAGATCTCATATGACTATATTTTTCTTAAGTACAAATTACAAGAGGTAGTCAAAGTCGTGTGTGTGAATAGTGTTAAAAGTCGAAACGGGTAAACTAATAAAAATCAGAGGGAGTATATTCTTATGATTTTAATTTAGTAAGGCTCTGAACCAAATGAGGAAATTAAGAGGATTGAAACACAAGGTTGAGGGTTGAGCTCGAACAAGGTTGCCCATTGATGAATGGAGCTAGTAGCCATAATTATTGCGTAGATCTCGATTTAGAATGCCTCATAGTGCTCAACCAAACCTCCTTTTAAAAATTAGCTACGCACTCAAGCAAGTTTAGGACAAATTATTACGCCTATAGTTGGCATCCTTAATAGCGATTATTTGTAATATAAGCTTCTACTACATTGTTTAAATAATTAAGATTGATGTGCATGTGCCAAGAAATGCCTTCAGCATTGCATTAATCTTCCTAGATTTCCACCATTAATAGTGAAAGTTATCGAAGTTGCAAGTTTTTTTTTTTTTTTGAAGCGTATACATCATTTAATTCCGACCATAATTTTTCCAACCTTCTAGAATGCCCGAGTTTTAATTTTTTTAGTCTACCATTGTAGTTCGTGTACAAGTGTGGAGAATAATTGTGTTAACCTGAATAGTTACTCTAATAGTTCGGTTTTTCTCATGATCTTACACCTTAGTTCGCCACACTCTCAATATCCCAATCCTTTCTCAACGGGAGTGTTATATGACGCTTTCCTCACTAATGATATAATCCTTTCCTTAATCACATATCACTCCGTTGCCACTCCTCAACTTCCATGAACATCCTTCTAGGGTGAGGGCTTTTGAGCCCTACATATATATTAATATATAGGGCACTCATATTAACCATAATTACATTGCATTTGAGAAAGTTTAAGAGAAATATTTGTAGCCTCGGTGAAAATTCAAAATATCATTGGCATCATTGATATGTCAATATTTATATATAGTTTTTAGGTGCATTTAAGTTGCATTTTAAAGCATTTAGTTTCATATTTTGGTTTGTTATTGCATCATATTTTTAACTTATGTTATTCTACTCCTATTCGGTATGTTTTCTTGTTTTTGATGAATTTTAGGTAATGAGAACGTATTTGGAGTATGAATAGCTAAGAGGATTAGGAGCACTTCGAAAGAAGCTACAATACATAATGATCGTCATAGATATTTTATAGTACGAGTTTGAGCGAAAACAAAGCGGAAAATCCTTAGAAGAAATGTGAAAAACGAGTTACGTCTACTATTCTGATCAAAACTTTTGATGTACTTTTTAGAATAGAATATTTCCAACAGATCTGGAAACTAGACTTGAAGAGCTTTCCAACAATAGGTGGAACACCCCGGGGATACTTCTAGTAAAGAAGTTATGCATTTTTGAAGTTGGACTATTTTCGCCTAAATATGTTTTTGTACGCGCAGATCACTAATTCCGCCCAATTAATGATGTTTTTCTCTCTCCTCCTCTTTTCTCACGTTATTTTTCTTATTTCTAGGTTTAGTTTTCTCTTTATTTTCTCTCTCTAGTTTTAGTTAAAATCCTAGTTTTTTATATTCTTCATTAATTTATTAATTTGATTATTTTCATTATTTTTCTTTCATTTGTTTCTTTGATTATGCTTTACTTTGTAGATTTAGATTTTATTATTTATTTCATGATAGAGTAGTTTTTATTTCTAGGGTTTTGAGAATCCATGTTTATGTGCTATGATTCTTGATTGATATTTATTTATGATTTGATTAGCTATTGATTTCTCTAATTGATTAGTGTTTTATTGTTAATATTGCAATCTGATCAATTATCTGATTAAATATTGCTAACAATTATTTGTATTGACAAGATCTTACTTTTAGAGTCTTGTCTATAATTAGCAAATCTGATTATGTTAGCGATCGTACTGTATATGTTGATTTGAGAGTGTTAAAATCCGACCGTAGGATTAACCCGTGTTCTAGATATCTGATTAATTGAACTATTGATTATATTTTGATAGATTATAGTTGTCATCATGGTGAACCATTTTCCTTGATCCTTTTTAGTTTGACTTTTGTAATTTAATAAGTTTAATTCTCATATTCATGATCTTGTTTAGTTTCTCTATATCTTAGAAGTTAGATTAAAACGACCTTCTCTCTATGGATCCGACCATATTTACCCTACTACCTTGTTAGAAGATTTTGCAGGAATTATTTTTGACAGGCGTACGACAACCTATCAATTGTCTTGGTGCAACAAGTCAGATCGAAAAGTTTGATATATATATCACTCAGGGGTATCCCTCTCCATATCGCGGGTTCATTACGAGTATGTGATTTTATTTTACCCAACAATGATGGGTGGAACGTTCTCAAAGTTCACAAGTTTTTATGGCTACTAGTGCAAGGAAGATCCTTGCCATGGAATTAACTTCTCAGTAGTTCCCCAACTCCGGCCGCATTTTACTGGCCTATGACCAAGTCTGAAGATTATTCGACTAAAACTGGTTACGCTTTTGTTATTCAACAACATCAAAATGAAATTTGTAGCATGACAACTCCAAAGCCATCCCACATCGGAAGTTGAGGAGAACAAAGCCTTCTTTATATAGAGGTGGATACCTCAACCTAGTAGAAGCCTTTTGGGTGGGTCGTTCCCACTCCAAAGCAAAACCTTGCGGGCTAGGGCCCAGAGAGGACAATATCTACTAGCGGGCTCGTGGTCCCCAGAGGGGTGTTACAGGTGGTATCAGAGGCAGGGCCGATTCGATGTTCTGTCGTGCCTTCGAGGACGCAGACACCCTTTAAGGGGGGGTGGGAAAAGGGAGTAAAAGCCATCCCACATCGGAAGTTGAGGAGAACAAAGCCTTCTTTATATAGAGGTGGATACCTCAACCTAGTAGAGGCCTTTTGGGTGGGTCGTTCCCACTCCAAAGCAAAAACCTTGCGGGCTAGGGCCCAGAGAGGACAATATCTACTAGCGGGCTCGTGGTCCCCAGAGGGATGTTACAATAATGTTATGCGACAACATCAGATTTTCTCGGAAACAATTAGTACGGGCATGACGACTATGGTCACTAGGGAAGTCCCCCCCCCCAGGGTTTTTGATGGTTGACATTGGTAGACGTTCGTCTACTCACCCAAATATTCGAATAGATGGCTCTTGGGATTGTAGCAACAATAGTGGAGCCTGTGCTTGGGTTACCTCACATCCATATCATCAAGGTCAGGCCAATCACGGACAAAAGGTGCTCGCTACTTCAACGTTTTCGACTGAAATTTAAGCGTGTCAATCGTCTAGCTCTTTTATGGGCTTATTCTACGTCTCTTGTGAGCATTATGATTTATTCAGGCTCATCACAGTTGGTTAACATCCTTAAGTCCTCATACACTAGGGATATTTCTGTTTCCCACCTCATCACTGACATTCGAGCTCTAGGTACCACCTTTCATTGGTGTTGTATCATGAAGGTAAGTAAGGGAGGTGGCGCCGGCTCATGATCTAGCGAAATCACTACAAAAATAAATCAATTTAGCAACAGTAAAGAATTGTTGGTATTCATGAGAAATTTGTTGCTAACTAGCGTTAGCAACAAATTGGAAACAAAAAATAGTTGTTGCTAAAAGGCTTGTTTCCATATGATTTTAGCTACAAAATCTGAAACATTTTCGTTGCCACATAGCATCCATTGAAATATTGTTGCCATGTTGGTTTCTATATTTGGCAAATTTGTTGCCAACTCTAGTGACGAGTTATAAATGATTGTTGCGACTTATCGCAATAAATTATTAATATTTTGTTGCTAGACATTAGTAACAAATTATTGATATTGGTTGCTAAAAATAGAAACAAACTTTTGATTGTTATAGAGTTATACTTTGACTAATGCACTCTTCATACAACGTGGGTTAACCTTATATTTTTTGTTAATTTGTTTGATAATTTGATAAATACATTTATGCAAATCAATAAAGAGAAGGAGAGTCAGTCCACTTAGGGACACATTTTTAGGAAAACCTGATGTTATTTCAGCAACAAATAATAAAATATATTGTTTCCAACGATAACAAATCAAATATCTATTTCTATATTTGTTTCTAAATAGCAACATAATGAAAATATGATGACATCTATCAACAAATCATAAAATTAATTGTTTCTAATGTGATCAACGAATGAAATATTAGTTTTGGTAATTTGTTGCTAAATGACAACAAATTGAAAATATGATGTCATCTAGTAACAGTTAGTAAAATTAATTGTTCATAATGTCAACAGAGCTACAATTGGTTGTCGTAGTTTGTTGCTAAATGACAACAAATCGCAAATATGATGCCATCTAACAACAAATACTAAAATTAATTATTTCTAATAACAACAAACCAAATATTTGTTTTCGTAGTTTGTTGTTATATAACAACAAATTGAAAATACGATGCTATCTAGCAACAAATAGTAAAACAACTAGTTTCCAATAGCAACAAGTCAAAAATATGTTGCTTTTATTTGTTGAAAAGTTAGAGTAAAAAACGTCACTTTATAATAGGTAACAAAAAAATAATATATGTTGCTATTTATAAACAATTCAAATTTTTGTTGCCATAATTTGTTTCTATAATGCTCTAATTTTTGTAGTGAATTGAGTACAACTTTTACTTTCCCTGTGATTTTGCTATAATTTTCAAATTTGTACGTTTTCTCGATATAAAAAAAAGAATATACTTATATATTTTATAATAATGATGAGAGCATTAGCTATAAATTTTCAAATTCATGGATTAATCGACAATAATATGTCCTATAAGAAATACTCCCTCCGTCCCATAATATAGTGCTTGTTTCTTTTTTACACGGTCTCCAAAACGTAACTTTGACCTTTAATATCTTCAATTCTATATTAATAAAAAATATAAAAAGTTGATATTATGAAACTATACATTGAGACGAATCTAACAAGATTCCACATGAATATATTTTTTTATATATACAAATGAGAATATTCTGTCAAAAATTTTAAAGTTTGACCCACAAAAAATGAAGTAGGCACTATATTATGGGACGGAAGGAGTAGTTTTTTATGTGTCTCCTATGATAAATAGTTAAGAGTTGAAATTTCAACTTTAATTACGTTAACCCAAGATCAAAGAAAAATCTCTATATTCATGTTAGAATCTCGATTAATCATCCAAGGTCATATCATATGCTTTTATGAGCACGACACTCTCAGTCCCCATATAAAAAAAATCAATTACGCAACACAAGTTAATTGGTCAAGATTTGTATCCCCCGGAGCTATTTGAATCACTACGACAAGAATAGTAGGTAAGGTGGTTATACGTCCTAGATTTATTCTTTTCTTGGCAGCTAATATCTAATACTAGTATATCATTATTGGTGCTTAATGTCGTGACAGTCATGTGATATACAATTATTTATCAGTGGGCAGTAAGAGACAACATTACTGAATTGGGTAAAATAGGATCTAGCTTTACTTAAAGAGGAAACAATTATTATATTTGTGTACAAAGTGCACATATCTTTATGTCTTTAGGGCTCCAAATATTGAATAGCATGTAAGGTAAAGAAAAGCAAAAAATTAAAAGAGTTCATGGGATAGATTTTGGTTGTTGCCTATATATGTAAATTGTAAATTTGAGACGAGGCATTTTTCAAAGATGCGTTTAAATTTGGTAATTTTTGATCTAATTTTTTTTCTTTTAGAATTAGATAATAATAGATATATACTTTTTTTTCTTTTACTAATTAATGAGATAACTTTTTTATAAAATATTGTTGAAAGAAAAATTAAACGTTTATAATCCGGTTTCCTAGACCATTTTCAACCTGTTTTCTAGACCTTTTTTGTAGTAGTGACAACAAGAAAAAAGGTATAATATATTATGAATTATGGCTGATTCAAGAAAGTTCTATGGCTTATAAGCAAAATTAACTTTTTCATTAAAACAATTGATGAAATGATCTAGACATTCATAGAAGAATTATTGAATTATAGTGCTTAATGATGGTAATGCCTATATAATTGTACTATACAACCGCTTGCGCTCTTTAATCTACTTTCTAGTGTTAAGTTACTTTTAAGAGACCTAAGTAGTAATTAAGACCAAATGTGGTGAATGTAAGAGTAAAGTAATAGACTCATATATATGTTTTTTTTCAAGTATGTGGCCTACTCTTCATGAAAATCCGATCCCAAACAAAAAAATTGGACGAACAGTTAGGGATGAAAAATATTGACTTCATAAATGACCACTTTTCCAGTTTGATGCCAGAATTTACTTTAAAGCTACATATAGTAAAGGCCTAAAGTAAGGATCCACTAAAGATATATAGAAACTATCTAGATGAATATCGATACTGGTAAGTGATATGTCTATTTTATATAGAGTTTTTACCCTCATTCCTCATTGATTATTAGTCTCAGTTGCGCTTTTTGGAGCTATTTTTAGTATTATTGTGCTCCTTGTAACGTGTTTGCAGTTTGAGGTTGATTATTGTAGGAATTAGCATGTTTTGGTGCATTTCCTACTCATTTATATCACTACAAAAGATGATGTGCTTTTGAGAGAATGAGCATTAAGTTGGAAGACATTTTGAAGGAAAGTGAATAGTGAAAGAAGTAGAAAAATAACTGCAGTCCACTCTTTTGATCATATCTCCATTTTTGCTAATCCAAATGCAGTGATTTTAATTGGTTTAGATTATACACTTCAAGAGATTTCCAACGAGTGGTCACTTGCCTAATTCCAACAAATAACGGAAAAGTTATGGCGTTTCGAAGATAGAAATTTGTACATGCTGATTACCGCCCTAGATGCCCGGGCGGAGTCCGCCCTGGATGCCCGGGCGGAATCCGCCCTGGATGCCCGGGCGGCTTTACTTAGCCAAATTTCAACGTTTGGAAAAGATTTGGAAGAAAACAACATTTTTGTTGCGGTCCCGATCGGGAGGAATCTGTCCCGATCAGGAGGGATCTCGCCCGACCGGGAGGGATGCTTTTTCAATTCTATGGAATATGACCTGACAACAACCCCGGTAACCTGGGTTAGACGGTTTTTAGGCGTTTCGAAGCGCATATTGCGCTAATCATTACTTTAGTATAAATAACTCTCCTTTTATTAGAGGAGAAAATTTACGTTTTCATATTATTATTATTTCAGTCATTAGTTTTCTAAGCACTTTTATTCTATCGAGAAACCTAGTTTATTCTAATTTACAAATTCATTCAAGATCCAATAGAGTAATTGCTTTCCATATTCATTCTTCAATTGGTATTATTTTTCATCCCTTACAATTCTCTTTTCAATTCTTCTTTATTATTCTGTCATGTTGATTACTTATTTATTAATTGTTATTATGTTCTTCCCAATTATGTGTGAGTAGTTTATTTTATATGGATTTGGGGATCCATGTATGTATATGAGGGATTGATTGAATGATTGTTTAATTCATTGATTTGTTTGATTCTTGTTATTGAGTTATTTAGGTTAATCTATAAGTTTGGAGAACTGTGTCGATAATTGTTGCAATACAAAGTTATAGACCGAGAGGTAGGATTTTGTATAGGCTCTCAGTAGTAGGTTTAGTGATTTATGACCATATGAGAGCGGCTTAGATGGCTTCGAGTGAGGTAATGTGTGAAAGAAATTACATGTGCTCTAGTTAGATTATTTTTTTGAGTTATTCAATCATTCTTGATATCCCTAATTGCATACATGATGAACCATTCCCTAGGCTTTCCCTTTTTTGATATTTGTGATTTAATTATTATTTGCTTAGTTTAGTAAACCAACCATTTTAATCTGATTTAGTTACTATAATATTAGAGTTCATATATAATAGTATAACTATCTCCTTGTGGATTCGATCCTGACTTCCATGACTACTAGTTAGTGAATCTTAGGTTATTTTTGATTAGGTGATACGACTTTAGCTTGTCAATAGGCACACAAGATTTGATATTCAAAAGAAACTATATGAAGCCTAAATAATAATGGATGTCTCTTGATATTAATTAAATGTCAAATTTGATTTACACCCTATATATGTCTTTTCATACTTTAAACTATATATTTTTCATAGTTTCCAATACTGTTTCATCATTAGTATGTTCAATTAAGCTTTAAAAATAGTAAAAGAACTTATGTCCGAAATCTACACGTCGAGCTGAATCTAACAAAATTCCACTTGCTAATGTGTAATCCTCTATATTATTGAAAAATTATGGTCACTGTTCATGAATTATGACTTTGAAAAGCAAATAGATAAAGTAATAAGAGATGAACGAAATATTATTTCTTAATTATTCCAAATTTGAGATACCATAAGCTTCTAGCCTCTTATATTAATCTATGTGATTATGAAACTCATCCATTATAATCATTATTAGTATTATTATTATTGTTATTATTATTTTATTATTAATTACTATTATTTTTATTTTTATTTTTATTGTTATTGTTATTGTTCTTAATAATAATAATAATTTATTATCATTATTAATTTTTATAATTATACATTTAATATTTTATTATTATTAGTAGTAGTACTAGTTGTTGTTCAAGATTATATGTATTACCTGTAAGAGTTGTTGATAAAAAAACTATAAGCATAAATCTTTACATAATGGGCCTAGATGATTTCCCGTGTATTTTAATAAGATAAAAAAGATGTATAGTTTGGGGTTGATATTTTGTCAAAAGTACAACTCATAGTTTAATGGTAAGATAATGACATTACAAAGTAAGAGGTCATGAGTTTGAAATCTCCTATGCCTTTTATTGATGATTTTCTAAGAGAATGTCATGTTAGAGGCAAAATCACGCCACATCAGCGTATGACAAGGGGTGACACGTGGCGGCAAATAGTGCTTGCGCATGCGGTTTAATAACATACCTCCTCTATTATAAAATAAATAAAACAAATACTAATTCAGGTTGCTTCAAGATAATTAAAATATTACTTTATTTGACATTAGTTCTCCTTATCTCTCTTCATCACATGGCTAGGTCCTCTTTTATTTATCTTTACCTTTGATCTTTCATCCAAAGATGTGCATGTGTTGGGTTCTAGGTGGGTCTAAATCCAGACTCGTGCCCGTAAATTTTTATTTATCCAAATCCTTACCCAAATCCAATGTGTTTGTTGGATTTTAGATCCAATGAGCGAGTCTCAAACTTATTAGGATTTTCTATTATATTTTTAAATCATGATTTTTTATGCCGGTTTAGTTATTAAAATGATCAAAGACCGAAAGAATAGCCTAATTTTTCTACAGAACATTCCAAATTAAAACATACGTAAAAGTTGGTTTGAATTCTGGTTAGCAATGGATAAAGTGAGAAGTTTAGAGTTCGAGTACTTGAGTCACTTGATTCAATGACTGCGTGAAAAACTAAAAATTCAAATGTTAGGATAAAAAGTTTCAATACTCTTGATATTTTTTTGCATTATTTTTTATATATTTAATATGTAAAAAATATGGGTATTTAACTTGGGTCTGAGTCTAAATGAAACTATCAGGCTCAGACCCATACACGATTTTAGATAGATTATCTTGAATGATGCATGATTTTATCATTAAGAGTGAACTTAGTCACACATTAAAATAACGCATTTAAGTGTAAGATACTATTAATAATAACAAAAGCTTACCATAAATACTACCTCTATTTTTTTAGTTGCAGTATTTGATTATTTTAATACACTCATCAAAAACTCATTTGTTGCAACTAAAAAAACAGTGGAAGTATACTCTAAGAGCCAACAACAAAACTTTGAGTTAAGTATACAAGAGGGTACTGAACTTTGGAAAAAGTTTCAGTTAGGGTACTGAACTTTCAAAAGTTCCAGTTAGAGTACTCAAAATGGATGTCTGTTAACTTAAGGTACTAAACTTTGGTTTGTACCGTTATCAGCCCCAAAAAAAAAGAAAAATGTGACATGGCATTAGTTAAAAGGAAAAAAGTGACATGACATTAATTATAAAATTCCACACTCTTTTCTCTCTCCTCTGATTCCTCACCTTCTTTTCTCTCTCCATCCCATAATCAAAAATCAAATTATCCAGAATTCCCCCATGAGAAAATTGGGGAACGTACTGTAATCAATTACTTCTTCATGGGTCGTCTCGTCGTCTTCCTACGCCTTCTATTTTCTCTCTCCTCAAAAACAAAAAAAAAACCCAACTTCACCTCCATAACTAAAATCTCAATGCATAAACTTCATCTCTAACCTCTCATTCTCCATCTTTAACTTTCTCTCTCCTCAACAATTGTACTCTAAATCTAAATCTTGGTCACTGTGTCACCATCATAGACTCGATCAATTTTCATGTCTTAATCTCAACTTCTGTTTTACTACTTCAACTGTAACAATTCAAAGTTACTAAGTATTATAAAAAAAACTTTTCTTTCGTTAATTTGGCAACTTCATCTTCTTCAAAAGTTCAAGATTTTGTCTTCTGATTTTTAACCCTTGATTCGTTTGCATAGTATCTGAGAAACCCTGAAATTTTTCTAGTGAAAAACAGAGTTATGGAGAACAAGATATATGTAGCAGTTGGAAAAGATATTGAAGAAAGAGAATTTATTCTAAATTGGGCTTTAAAGATTTCAGAAGGGGAGACCATTTTGTAATTCATGTTCATATTCCTTCTGAAATCAATTCTATGCCATATAATTATAGTAAATCTCTTCAATTTTACCTTTGCTGATTTTTGTATCTTGATTCTTTGTTTAAATTTATACATGTTTTTTTTTCCTTTTTGCTGTTGATATTCTATGGGGAATTCTGGAATTTTATTTTTTTTGGGAGTACGGATAATTTGATTTTTGATTATGGGATGGAGAGAGAAAAGAAGGTGAGGAATCAGAGGAGAGAGAAAAGAGTGTGGAATTTTATAATTAATGTCATGTCACTTTTTTCCTTTTAACTAATGCCATGTCACATTTTTCTTTTATTTTTGGGGCTGATAACGGTACAAATCAAAGTTTAGTACCTTAAGTTAACAGACATCCATTTTGAGTACTCTAACTGGAACTTTTGAAAGTTCAGTACCTTAACTGAAACTTTTATCAAAGTTCAGTACCCTCCTATGTACTTAACTCACAAAACTTTCTCATATTCTACATTCGCTAATGTTAATAGCATATGATGCACTAAAATCTAAGTACTCTAATAAATATATAAGAAAAAATATAGTCATGTGTGGTCTTGTTTGATTCGTCTCAATGAGTAGTTTATTAATATTCAATTATTATAATTTTTACTTATATATAATAAAAGATATTTAAGGTAGAATAAATGCATTGACAAACGTGCAAAGTTAAAGTAGGAAAGATAAAAAAAATACAGAGGGAGTATTGAACACACAATATACCATGTGCGTATGCCATATGTACACTAGCTAGTGATAGCTAGGGGTGTGCAAAAATATCCGATCCGAAATATCTGATCCGAAAATCCGCCGATCCGATCCGAAATTTCGGATATCCGATCCGATTTTAAGATTTCGAATATTTCAGATCGGGTATTCAGAAAATTTTCGGATTTTCGGATCGGTCATCTTGTCTCACAAGTTTTGCGATTCAGCCACCTAGGGGTGGGCATGGACCAGACCAGTACGCAGGCCAGCCCGCCTCGGTTTAGGCTCGACCCGACACAAGCCCTGTCCGGCCCAGCCCTCTGTCCGCTACCTGGGCCGTGGGCCTGTCACGATCAAGATATTTTATTTCAGGCCTGCACTAGCACGTGTCCGCCTAGATGGCCCGTGGGCCGAATGCCCTTTTCCTTTGTTTTTTAGCCTAAAACTGCCAAAAATCCAAAAAATAACTACATAAAACACGAGTCCGGTCCTCGGGCCGCGGACAAAATCTGGAAATTTCAAGCCCGACCCGCCTCTCACGGGATCGGGTCCGGCCCAACCTATCATTTCCCCAAGCCGCAGGCCGAGTCCGTGAACAAGCCCGGCTCGGCCCATGCCTAAGTCTAAGCCCAACCACCACCTAAATGTGCCAGTTAGGGTTGGGTTGCTTTAGCCCAGCCCACCTACTTACCATCACTAATGGGTACCTTACTAATGCTGAGTAGTAATCCAAGGTTGCATGAAATAATTGGCCAGCTATTAGCTATTCAACCTCAACATAATATAACATGCCATGACATAGCAAAAACTAGACCATACCCATAACTTTTTTGGCTCTTGAGCATAGTTAGGGGATCATTTTTTTCTCATAGGCGAATCAAAAGCACATCTTATCTCTTAGTAGGCAACCAGGAAGGAAGTAAGGAAAGGAGCGTGGGGGGTAAACCCAAAATATCTGAGCCTTGTGGACCAACAACGTGTAACAAAAAAGGGAGCAAAAGCACAAGCAAAACCCTTGTTATTAAATATAAATATCATGTAACTGGCATTTTAGACTGCCACGATATCTCTACTGTTACTGTTAACACATCGTTTTACTCCCTTTTTCATTTGTATAAATTAGATATTTAGGTGTATAAATGATTTCTTCATATCACATAATACTATATACTATATGATATAGTCCACTTTCTTCTATATATAATATATACTCACCTCCAAGAACCTCACATCTGTCTCTCTACTCTCTCTCTCCTCCAAAAACTCCTGATCAAAGTTAACAGATTCTAAAGCAACTTGATAGAGTAGGGTGAGATATACAAAAAATAAGTCAGAAAAAAAAGAGGGACAAAAAAAAAAAAAAAATAGAGGGGTAGGATCATATGTGAAAGGGTACATGGAGCAAAATATGATTGATAATAGTTGTAGTGTTAATATGGTAGCACCCTTTGTGATGAAAACATATCAGATGGTGAGTGATCCATCAACAGATTATCTTATCAGTTGGGGAAGAGCTAACAATAGTTTTGTTGTGGTGGAACCTTTAGATTTTTCGCAGAGGATTCTTCCCTCTTATTTCAAGCACAATAATTTTTCAAGCTTTGTTCGTCAACTTAATACTTATGTAAGTTCATTTAATTCTATGAATTTGTTTTCTTTCTTTCTCTATGTTTCTTTATTTTGTGTGTGTGTGGTGGATTTGAGCTGAAAAATTAGATTATGAGTAGTTAATTTCATCCTTTTACAAAGATAAACCCTTTATATGGCAAGTGTTTTTTTTTATCCATATAAGTCACGAAAGCGGTACAAAGTACAAAGAAGGAAATGGGAGATTCAAACCTGCTGTGACCTATTGTTCACAGCACCTCAATCTTGATCACTAGGCCAAGATATCCTTGGTATATGACAAATGTTTGTTATATTATGTCTTTAGTTTAGATATTTAGTCCATTAATTTGACAGAAAATAAGGTGATTGTCATATTTTTTTTATTTTAAAAGTTACTATCATATGGACAGTATCTTGTTACAAATTGATAAATGTATTATGATAAAAAAAAGATAAAAGAAAAAAAAGAGAATCACCCTTAAAATATAGGTTTTATCTAAACTCACAGTCTTGCTCTTTTATGTTAATTATGTACCACTTAATATTATGGATTTTTGTCATCAAAATCTTATTCCAACTTTTATTTTTTCATAAAAGGAACTAGGTTTTAGTTAATATGAACCAATAAGATTAAGTTGCATATATAATATTAGTCCTTTTGTTTTCGAAAATTTTTCCTACTTTGATTAATTTTCTCTCGAAAAAGAATCCAAATGAAAAAAAGGAAGGAATATTGACACAAATAAATAGTACAATAGACTTTTTTAATGTCCAAACCTAAGTATGTGGAGGCTAGCTCCCTTTCTTCGACATGGAATTTATTATCCCCTATTAATATTTTTATTGCTAGGTCAAGCGGGACCATTGCCAACTAGGATATGGTCTCAATTATTGTTGGCCATGATGGGTGCGAAATCTAATTATTAATATCTAAATATTATATATATATATATAGTGACATAGTATATTGATTTCACCCCTTTTTTTACATCGATATATGTATATATATAACGTTAATTTTGGCACTATATATATAATGTTGTTACCAAAAAATATGAAAGAAAAGCCTATAATATCTCGATATATAATTATTTTATCTTGTTGTAGCAACTATCACATGCACAACAATATTGAAAGTAAAAAATAAAGCTTAATAGGACCTCTAACGTAATATAGCCAATTTAAAAACTTAGTGTTTAAGTAAAATGAATTCGTGCAACTACAGAGTTCGCCTATATATATGCATTTTAGATATATTCTCTTCATCTTAAAATAAATACTTATATTAAATAAGAGTAATAAGTAGAAAAAAATTTAGGTAATTCAGTGCTTTTGCTTGTCAATAGACGTGAGACTATGTTAGTAATATATTTGCCACGTTTACTATCCTATAAAGTACAAATATCTTAGTAATCTTATATACATCTTTCGTTTTGAAATAGGTAAAACTCTGCTATTTTCTATGTAATCTGACTTTTTTGAGACGAATGTTTCACATATTTTAAAACGGAGAAGTATAGGACTTGCTACATCCTTTACTTGAAAAAATCGTTATTATTTGCTAAATAAGAGACATGAGTGATGGACTTACATATTTAAAGTGATATAAATGTAACCCATTTATTGATTATATGTAGGGGTGTTCATTTCGAATATCTCCATCCGACATTTCGGACACCCGAAAAATTCGAATCGGGAAAAATATGATCCGAATCCGATTCGAATTTTTTTTTGATTGATCGGATCGGATATGTGAAAGCTAAAAAACGAAATTTTCAAAGGAAAAGTTCATGAAATAAGTTTTGGATCTGATCATCGGATATTTATCTGTCCTCGAAAACGGATATTTCAGGTTGGATATCCGCAAAATTTTCATGTTTCGGATATTTTCGGATATCCGAAAATGAAAATTTCCGTATCCGAAAACTAAAAAACCGAAACGGGTCAATCGGATCGGTCGGATCGAAAATTTATGAGCTCCCTATATGACAAAAAAGTATTCATGTAGCGTTACTCTTGTATAAGGTATATACAAAATACTATAGAGTATAGGGTCCAAACTTGGGCAAGTGATGGAGAGACCATGTGAATAGTAGCACAATACTGAAAAGGTTCATTACCAAATCAAGCAATTTTACCAAAAATCATCAATTTATTTATTATTCTACAAAGTAATTCATTTCATGATTTCAGGGATTCCGAAAAGTAGACCCGGATAGGTGGGAATTTGCCAATGAGTGGTTCTTGCGAGGTCAAAAGCAATTGCTAAGTAATATTGCGCGCAAGAAGCACACCACCCGTTCCTACCCCCACCTACAAGATGCTGATAATCACGAGTTATTAGTAGAGATTGAACGGTTAAGAGAGGAGCAAAAAATGTTAGATGATGAGCTCAAAGGTATGAATCAACGATTAAAGGCAACTGAGAGACGTCCCCAACAAATGATGGCCTTCCTATGCAAATTTGTTGAGGATCCTGATATCTTGCCACGTGTCGTGATGGAGCGAGATCGCGCCAAACACGTGTGTGGTGTTGGTGGCGAGGGCGGAGTCGCTAGTCCCGAGAAACGGAGGCGACTCCTAACAATGTCATCCTCCACATCAACCTCTGGGCATGCCCAATCAAATAGTGAGGAGGAAGAAAGTACTACATTAGGGCCAAATTCATCACCCCACCTTAATAGCAATGTTGATACATTTCCACATTCTCCTTTGTCACCTAATACTTGTAATAGTCCTATGCTATTAGATATTTTCCACTCTAATCATCAACAATATAATTATAATTGTATTAGTGTTACATCACCATGGGAATTGGTTCCAAATGTTGATAGTTTACATATGGGTATGAACAATAGTATGTATATAGGGAATAATCCTAATTATATGCCCATGAAAGAGGAAAATCCACCATATCCATTTTCACTTTTAGATGGGGGCTTTTAAATTCTTAGTGAACAATATTGTACTTTGCGATCGCATGTGACCATTTGATCAAATTTTTCTCTTTACTTTTATTTGTGTCCATTTCATAAACAACAGAAATGGTTAGTATGAGATTATTTACTGTGTATAATATAGGTGTAAGATTGGTGTATGTCAAGTTTAATTATCTAAAACCTCCACCCTCAAACCCGCATTTTCTCGTCATAGATTGAATTATGTCTATCACCTTATGTGTAACACTCCAGTGATCTACTAGTAGTGTAATACTACAAGGATCCACTAGTAGATTGGATTATATCTCAGCTTATGTGTAACAAAAAAAAAATCCTTTTCAATTAACAGAATATTTTTTCTACACAAGATCTTGGCTATCCCACATCGAAAGTTGAGGATAACGAAACCTTCTTTATATATGGGTGAACACCGCCTTAACCTAATAGAAGTATTTTGGATAGTACTTTAATCTGGTTCTGCACCAAAGCAAATATTTGTCGGTTAGTCTCAAAGAGGACAATATTTATTAGTGGGATCCTGTGGTGTTACATTTTCTCTTAGGGTGAATTAGCTTGATTGAATTCACTTATTCTTCGAGTCTGAAGATTTGTTCCTGCAATCCCGAAACCAGATTATCGATCCGCAACAGACATAATTCTTATCCTAGAATGATAATTGCCTCTCATCTTACCAACATTCTTATCCTAAACTGCTTGAATCAAACAATGCCAAACTCCGGGAGCATCTGCACTATAGATCAGATTTCCTTGATCATTCCTCATCACAGGAAACTAAGAACAAAAGACGAGTCTTCATTAGAAGAACTCTTCGGCGGCTCATCTCAAGTGTACCAGCCACATCTTATCCACGACCACAAAACCTAACATGATCGAACTCAGGCGAGCGAGACACCCAGTAACAACAATAACACTAAAAGGGAAATGGGGGAAGGGGAAACCGCATAAAAACGAGGAACGACGAAACATTAGTGGGAGGCGGAAGGAGAAACGCATGACAACAACTAAACACTAGGGGTATGGGCAAGGGAGACAGTAGCACACGAAAACAGGAAAATAGGGCACAAGACGTGAAACAATAGGGGGAAGGGGAGGTACACAAATTGATGAAACCCTAAGGGAAGGAAAAGGGCATATGCACAAATAGGGGAGCGGGGGAGACGACACACACTACGCACGAAAACTGGTAGAAGCCTGAAAGAGGAAGGGGAAACCCTGAGAGGGGAACGACGGGGAAATGACAGCAAAACGACGTGGAACAACGCGATAGGGAAACAGGGAAGGAGGGCGACGGGGAAAACAAGCAAGAAACGGGAACGACGGGGAAAACATGGAAGGGGAAAGGAAAAGGAAAACAATGGAGGGGGAGGGGAAAGGGTTTGACGACACCGAGGGGATTAGGTTGTCGTCGATCCCCTTAGGTTTTAGTGCTTCGCTGAAGGTGGTTGGCTGAGGGTTTCTAGAGTTTCGTGTTTCTTCTTCTTTTTGTGAGAGGAGCAACCAAGTATAATGTATTGTAAATCTAATTTGTATTGCAATCTTTTGAGATAAGTTTCTCTATGTTTGTAATACCTCCATCTCTACATACATCTCAAACTAATCCCTCTTAAGATTGAAATATTTTGTTTCAAGAGAGTATAATGATCATATATATAAAGGTCACTGGTATTCCATCCAAAAGCTAATTGACTACAGATAGAGTAGTCTACTAGTCTTAGATGTTATCCATCCTTTTATTTGTTAGTTAATGTAGGATTATCATATGTAGGTTAATTACATAGGGTAAAATGTAATAAACAACAAGATTTTTTTCTCACCTTGAGTTATGTGTCACTTATTGTGACATTTTCCTAAAAAAAAGATGGTCACTTATTAAAAGACAGAAAATATATAGTAAAAGTAAGAGAGAGATATGTGAACTAGGCTCACCTTTGAGGAAAAATAGAAAGAGGGTAGAGACAAGTATTGGTCATTAGTTAGTGAAATATGAGGTGTAAGAATAAGAGGAGAGAGAAGTAAACATTTGGTTTAAATTGTCCACTATTATTGTACATGCTCTTAGAGCGTCAAAAACACCTTCACAATTAAAGTTGTTGCCTTCTATGGTGAGGCTTGGACAAAGAGTGGCATAGAGATATGTGTTGCCAAAACATAGATTCATCATTTGGCTGAGTACTTTCGATAGGTTGAGACAAAATATTAAGGCTTCGTTCTTTTGGACGACTTGAAACTGAACTGGATTCAATTGAAACGAATTGAACTAAACTGAATTGTATATTTATTTAATAATAATAATAATAACAGTAAATAATAATAATAATAATAAATAATAATATTAATGATAGTATGAAAATAATTGTAATATTAATACTAATAACAATTATAATAGTAATATTAAAAACAAAAATAATAATTAAAACATTCAGCTGAATTAAACTGAAATGAGGTGAATTGGAACTGAACCGAGTCGAATTAAACTGAACTGAACCGAGTCGAATTAAATTGAACTGAAATGAACTGAAAGTAAGTCCAAAAAAAATAGGACCTATCTCCACAATATTGGACATTGGTTATGTACAAATCCTTGGTCGGGTAATTATATTGTTAGAGATTTCCACATAAAAATGACACATTTGGATCCGTTTAGCACATTTTCTTAATGAAATTAGGCTTTTTTTAATTATAGAAAATTGGTTTAAAACTACCAAAAACTTGTGTAACATAATAACGGACACAAACCGAATAGGTCAAGAGTGAATTAGTGATGAAAATCTCAAAACGTTTATTTTAAATGAGCACGAAACGACATATTTTATTATATAAATCGGTTTTAATGGATCATCTATCTTGGGGAATGGTAATGAGCCACCAAGACAGAGAAATGAAATGTAACATTTTTCTTGTGAAATGAAAGATTGTGTAATTGGTTACTTGCAAATTAACTTCTCCGTAATCCGGATACGATTACCCCAAAAGTAATGAAAAGCTTTCACAGATACGACAAAATTTTCTAATTCTGCCGACCTAAGATATGTTTTAAAGATATAGAAGTATAATTAGTGCCAAGTGTCGACTAATCAAGGCGTATAATAGACAACTCATTTGTCTCTTCATGAGGATACACTTGATCGACGTGGTTTGCCGAAATAAATTAGTATTAACATCTAAGGCATCTTATTATTATTTTAAGAGTCATAAAATAGAATATGAACTGTCAAAATCACGGAGTCAGAAAAAATGCCATTTTGGTATTGGATATTTGGATCACTGTTTTAACGTTGTTTTCTTGCGGAAATTGTGGTCAAGTTGCGTAAGCATTTTTATTGTACGGTGATAGATCAATGAGGAAATATGGCTAAGCAGAATCGACTTATGATAATGATCATTTGATAAGTGATTATGGAAGGTAATTTTTTTTTTGAAAAGGGGACTAATTTATTAAATATTTGGAAGCAATTCAATCTAATAACACATCCGGAGCATCAGTTACCCAACATCATTTGCCAATTTTCAAAGATGGAAAATGAGCTAACTCATTAGCAACCTTATTACGCTAAAATTTGATGAAAAATCAAATGACCTTCTGAAAACGAGGAAACAACTTTGAATTGTCTTCAATAACTAAATGAAATTCACTAGAACCGTAAGGGCCCGTTCATTATCGTTTTTTGTTTTCGGTTTTCAGTTTTTTTTTTTTTTTTAAAAAAACTAGAAACCAGAAAAAATGGTTTTCACATTTTGGTTGTCAGTTTTCAAAATCATCATGTTCTAATAAATTTGACTACTGTTTTTATTCATTATAGAACATATATCATATGACTTTGAAAATAATAATAATAAAAAAAAACAGAATACCACAGTAATACCGAACGGGCCCTAAGTTTTCCCTATTAAAGTTTGAATGACCAAAAGACTATCACTCTCCATAATGATATTAGACAACTGCAAATCTAATGCCATTTGAAGACCCCAAAGCATGGATTTGGCTTTCGCTACTCGAACTTCCCACTTAGCTTGAATTTGTATAGAAACACAACCCAAGATTGACTGATTGGCCGAAAGCTGGGACCATTGAGCTTTTTCAATTTCTTCCTTTTTTTTCTTCAATTCACGAAATATTGGCCCAAATTTATCCACACGCCAATTCTTCAAGCTCGCAGCAAAAGCCTCCACCTTAGTCTCCAAATTTGCCCCCATATAACCACGTACCCTCAATCACCGTTCACACTCCGCTTCACTAGTCCAAATTCGCTCAAAGCAAAAAGGTTCGTCACCCAAATGTGGCATACAATCAAATCTCCACAAAGTGAGCTTAATCAGGGCATGGTCCGACTATTCCCAATCCAAATAGGAAAACATATTGGACCAACTAGTAGTGACGAGTGCACGATCAAGCCATTTTCTGCAAGCTCACGCCCATTATCATAAAGTGAATTCATAATCTATGAAAGGAGCATCATGAAAACCACAAGCGTTAACAACACTCCTAAAATTCTCCATTTGTCATTCCGCTCTGTCATTGTCCCTAGTTTTCACTACAGAAAGTAAGATTTCATTGAAATCGTTAAAAGAAAGCCACAGAAGAGTAGACTGTGTAGTAAGACTCTCTAACAAATTCCATGATACATGTCTATTTTGAATCTCCGACCACCCATAGAAACTTGTACATCTCTATTCCTCCTCGTTCAAACCCTTACTCACAACCACATCGATATGATGCAGTGACATAGATCGTAACACAACATCAATATCCTTCCTCCAAAGTAAAGCCAAGCCTCCTGATCGACCAATCGACTGAAAGACCATAAATTTCACCCAACCTATTTCGAATCCGCGCAAACTCACTACTACTCAATTTCGTCTCCGACAATAAAAAAAAAGAGACTCAACCTCTCTTTGGATCAGATCCCAAAGGTTACCAACTGCAGAGAGGTTGCCCAACCCTCTACAGTTGAGAGTCAAAATAGTCATTGAGCTGGGCGGGACTGATCAACATCAGTCCTCGCCATCCGCCATCCAGAAGAAGAAGCATTCATAGCCATATTTTCATCCGAGGAGTCGCTAGGCCTATCTGCATTCATTTTATCTCTTTTCCTTTTTCCATTTTTTTAACATCGATAGTAGGCAAAATGCCAGGTTTTACACTACTTATCATACTACCACCATATGTCATTACAGTAACCAAATAAAGCTCCACATTGTCATGGATAACAGTATACGTCTCCTTGTCAACACTTGCCTCCCCTTTTCGACCTCCACTATTTTTCCCATTATTAAAAGCAAGCTCGTGATTAATAAATTCAATACCCTCCCTCCTATCCACCTCAACATCCAATCCATGAATATGGGGAGCAACCAAATCATTAACTATAGGCACATATTCATTTGCAATACCCCTACAACCCTTGTTAATAGGTATGGAAGAAAACATAAAATTTGGACTTATTGCATGAGAAATTGGGGATGCTCGAGATTTTTTCACCTCTCGGAGAGATGACTTCATCTCGTTCTCCTCCACTCACAGCCTCCTTTCGCATCACTTCCAGTGTGCCCTCCTCGCATCCACCCTCCAGTCGAGAAACATCCCCCACATGGGAAGGGGTAGTGAAAGCGACGCGTTTTGAGCTGCTTAGGAATGTTTTTGTCTCCTCCACCATTTTTATTATCCTCCCCTTTCTAGGTGAAGCCCTTAACCAAGCCCCCCATTGCATTTCCTCCTTTTGTCCCTCATCCACTTCAATGCGACGATATCTCTCAATGTGTCCCATAATACCGCACTCGTAACAAAACGTGGGCAACCTCTCATATCTAATCTCTATCACCACCAGCCGCCCATCCCTCGTTTTGAGTTATTGGATGCGTCGAAGCAGCTTTGACACATCGAGACTAACCTTTACCTGCGTCGATTTATCCTACACAATCCCGTCCGACACCACCTCTATAACATCCCCTATACTACCACCAATAGTTCTCACCACCGCCTCCGCTCTACTTCCCATCGGGAGATTATACAATCTCAAGTAAAAAGGGCACCGGTTAAGAAATCTCCTATGGTTAAACGCTACCCTCTATCTCCTCAAAAAGTACAAGGTGATTATCAAAATTCCAAGGCCTCCCAACCATAACTTTGGCCTTGTATTTTACCCTAGCGAATTGTATTACAAAGAGACTATTTTCGATTTGACGTAAGATAGCCACCTTCGAAAGTGTCCAGATTTGATTAAAAGTTCTTTCGAGGGATTCGAAATATAAGTTCGAATTGTGAGAACTTTTCCCACCAAGACAAGATTTGTCGAGGAAACAATAGTTTATATCAAGGCCTCCTAAGTCCACAATCGATCCTTCCTCTGCCGTGATTTTTAGTTTCGAGACTTTATCAACCAGATCGTCAGCCATAAGACTAACACAAATCCCACGAGGGATAATCCAAGAGTGAAAAAGAACTCAAACCCTAGCGTTTTAGGGAGACTACTAGTTTCCTTTTCTCTTTTAGATTGAAAGAATTTGATTGACATAGTAATCTAATCAATATATATATATAAAAGAGGAACTTTTCGGGAGCATAGAGCGCGCCACCTAGGATTGCCACATCATCTTATTAATTTAGAGATAATAAAATTTAGAGTTGGAGAGATAATAAAATTTAGAGTTTGAGAGATAAGAGTTTATTCACTCTACGGCTATGACAAAAACCAAAAAATATTATCTTTTAGGGATCTATTATACCTAGGAATCTATTATAAGTACTACTATACTATATATTCACTCTACGGCTATGATTCACATATGAAATCACAAAATAAAATAAAAAAACTTGATTCTTGAGATTTGCCTAAACCATATGATAACATCTAATGAGCTGCTTCCTGTCAAAAAAAAAAACATCTACTGAACAGCTGCAAATCTACTAAAGTAGCCAACATTTTCAATGATAGCTTCTTTGCATTTGTGGCCATTCACTATCTACTTTATTTTATTTTTAAACTTTTATCAGAGTGATATACTGATATGTTAGTTGACAATACCGGTCAACATGCCTTCTCTTATTTAGAGATGGAAACAACCATTGCAATACTAACTTTATATCAACTTTTTATAAACTTTATTAATAGATAATTAAAGATATTAAAGATAATTTAAAAATAAAGGTATAATGACAAATATTTTATCAATTCTTTTTCTACCACAATAATGGGTTTGGGCATGATTTTTAAGAAAATAAAAAAAAGTGTAGTTTAGCATAGAGGTACTCCTTTAATTAACAAGTGTAGGGGATAAGTAAATCCTTACTAAATTAAGCGCAACTTTATGAGGCAATTTGATGAATAATTAATGATGATTTTATTAACATAAAGTAAAGGTAATATTGACAATCATAATTGTTTTTTTTACTAAAAGTTGATTGGTCTAAATAGATAGTTAATAGATGAAGTATGTAAATAAAATCGTGTTGAAAAATCTCATTTTACAGTAACACAAAATCAATAATGTTAACAAAAAATTACAAAAAATGTATATAAAAAACAACCCGTGCAACGCACGGGCTTCAAAACTAGTTTCTAGTAAAGCGTGATTGTGGACTCTTAGTTCTGGTTACTTAAGCTCCAAATCTAATAACTATGATGGGCCCAAAGATGGTAGGCCTTTCACAGCACTTCTTCTACAATTCTGGGCCGATGGCATTTAGATAAACAGCTTTGAACTTACAAGAAGAGCGCTGCCCAATGAGTTCACTTACATTCCGCTCCATAAAAGTATAGTTTATAAAATTTGGATATTTGGAATCTTTGTATTGAGACGAATCTAACAAGATCCCACTTGACAATTTTTTTTTTGTTATATAATGATGCGAGATAGCTTAACATAGTTGGTTGATAAATCCTATCAAAAACGAAATGGTGCAATTAAAACAAAAAGAGGAAATAGTAAAAAGAAATGCCAACAACATAGTTATACCGATAGTGTAAAAATTCAATATGGTACATCTAAAGGAACTTAGTCGTTCTTTAGAAAAATGAAAATGACAGCTACCAATTTTTTTATTTTGAGATTGTACCAGTCTATATCTGATAGATCCAAACTTGGAATCTATTATGTATATTGGTACCCACGACTCTTTTAATTGGTATAGTGAAAGTTATGAAATGGCATTAACATAAATTTAACAGGCTTTTTGATACTTCACTTTGAGCGCCAAGCAACTACTTTAACCATCCTTTAAATTTATAAGCATAAAGGTAAAGCGAAATTTTGCTGCCTTTAGATTAAATAGTTTCGCACAAAATTGTAAAGCGTACTTTATTCCTTAAAACCTGTATACTAATTAAATTTAATTACTCCAGAATCCTTACCAACTAACCCCAATTATTTTGAGTCTTGTCTGTTGTAAGTTGATTATTATAAAAATTCAACCTATGATTTCAACACTAAAAGAGTTAAAGAGGGATAGTAGAAGATGACATTTGTGCTCACGTTTTTCTCCCTCTAGAATATATGAGGTCTTGTGTATTTCTAACTTTAGTTTGGAATCTACGAAATTTGGCTATAAGTTTACAATTAATTAATACGTAGTATCTTTAAACTATAACTTTATAATTGGTGGTGAGATTCTACTATAGAGTTGTTTTGTATTGTGGGTTGGGATATAAGACTTTTAATTAATAATGAGTTTGATTAATACTTGGACCTTCCAAAAGTGCAAAGCCACAAGGTGTTATAAGTTCTATGTGAGATTGGGAATTAGCTTAATGACTTATGTGGATAAGAAAAAAAATAATTCAGTAACATTTACATTTGACCTTAAGTTTCTCCTAAAAAATAAAGGCATAAGGCATATATACTACTATAATGAATCAATCAGATGAGCATTAACACTAATAAATCTATACAAATATATTAAAAGGCGTACGAAGACAAAAAACTGTGTCACGTGGCGCTTTCCCTAGGGAATTTTAGTTCATGTAATCCCGAGACCTCAAGTAGATATACTAAAGTTTTAACTACTAGGCTAAGTTGTATTAGTGGTGTCAGAAACAGATCTGACCGCTGGGTCAACCTGATTCTGACCTGACTTGAACCTGGTTCGACCTGGGAGTGTCAGTCTCCAGACCTGACCGAAACCTGACCTGGGATTACCCAGACCTGACCGGCACCCGGCAAGATTATATCCTGACCTGTTCAGACAGACCTGCTTTCAAACCCGAACCCGACCATAATCAATAAGATATTATAAAAATTCAATTTTTTTTTTCTATCTACAAAATTATTTAAATATGTTAATTTATAAATTTGCTTACATTTAATAATTAATTAAATAAAAAATTAAATTACATTCAATTTGATTATTTAAAGGTTACACTTTCAATATCATGTATTGGTTTTTATTTATTTTTGAATTATTTGTGTACATTGTTTTACTTTGACATATATTGATGTATATTATTAAAGTCACAATGTCAACATTTTTTTAACATTTTTTTTTATCCAAACCTTTAATGTAATTTTAGTAAATATCATTTTTCGGTTATCCAAATGTTTGAAGTATACTACAACTGTCTACAAGTCAGTTTTTTAACTGTGGTCTGTAGATATGATTATTTGATCTCTTTTCGACTATTAGTTTCTTAGTACTTACTAATATCGTCTTATTAATTTACTTGTTGCTTTGCATAATGTAAATGCTTCCATAAAATACTATAATTTAACTATAGCGCAACATATAATTAAGAACTTAGCTTGTTTGATACTTTGATTGAAGAACGAAATTAGGCAATTGAATCGAGATAAAATAATATTATAAATTAAATCAAAATAGAATATCTATGTCACTATCATACAAATTTACAAAAAACTTCAAGCAGAATTAACAAAGCAAGAAACAGCAACAGCAGCAACAGACTCAAGCAGCAGCAGCAGCAGACTCAAGCAGCAGCAGCAGACTCAAGCAGCCCACAAGCAGCAGCAGACTCAAGCAGCCCACAAGCAGCAGCAGACTCAAGCAGCCCACAAGCAGCAGCAGACTCAAGCATCAGCAACAGCAGGACTCAAGCATCAGCAACAGCAGCCCACAAGCAGCAATATCCAACAACCAACAGCAGCAAATGACCACAACAGTTTTAAAAATTATAATTTTTTAGGCTCTCAGATCTTATAACAAATTTCAGAAAACTGTTACCAGAACAATCATCATCGAGCACTTAGACTCCATCAACATCACAAAAAATAAATATGTAAACGAGCCACAAATCATTGTGGGCAGGCGACAATTACTAAGCTCATAAAATATCTTTGGCTCTCAAATGTGTATCATGTTCTTTTAGATGCTTAGAAAAAACGCCGCCTCACAAAGATAAGGGCAACAAATACATAAATAATTTTGGAGTTGAGAGTCAAAAACATGGGGTCAAATTCTGTCAAAGATAATATAAAACCAGCAAAGTAGCACCATCCTACAAGCACCACAACAACCACCACAATCAAAGCAACATAACATGGGCATCATCAAAAAAAACAGCAAGTTAGTCACGGAATAGAATCAAAGTCAATATCACTAGGATCACCAAAATCTCCAACATCAAGAGTTCCTTCATCCTCAATTGGAGAATAACCAGAAAGCCAATTTTGACAAGTAACTAAAGCTTCAACATTTTTAGGCAACAAACGTGAACGATACTTAGTCAAAATTCTACCTCCCATGCTAAAGGATGATTCAGATGCAACAGAGGTTATAGGAATAGCTAAGATGTCTCTAGCCATACGAGCACAAATAGGAAATTGAACCATATGATCACGCCAATATGAAAGAACATCAAAATTATCAACATCACTAACAAAAGACACAAGAGGGGCATCAAAGTATGCATTAATTTCAGAAGTTACACCTTGAACACTAGAAGAACCAACACTAGTACTTGCAATACGACCATATTCTTTAGCAAGGTTTATTTTTTTATAAGGACGAAGGGTAGATCTTAGACTAAATTGAGATGAATTCAAACAACTTTGTCCAGAACTCAAAGAACCACTAGAAGAAGATGAATATCTATGATAATAATATGTAAACAATTCGGTAAAATTATCTACAGCAATCTTAACACGTTTTTCACGCTCAAAATCAGCATATAAACTACCATATAAATCACTAACAAACTGTTTTTTAAAACGTGGATCAAGCATGACAGCAACACAAAGAATAGGAGAATAATCCTCACAATACTTGGTAAACTTTTCATACATAGGTTCAACCATACCTTTAATGCAATCAGTTGAATGTGTATGAGCATTAACAATTAAATTCTCAATTAAAGCAATATTAGAAAAATACAAGTTTGCGGTTGGGTACTCAGAACCAGAAAACAGCACTGTTATATCATAAAAAGGCTCCAAAAAATCACAAACATTTTGTATAATTTCCCATTCATCATATTGAATTTCAACTTCATACCCTACCTCAAATTTAAGAAACCTATCAATAGCTTCCCTTCCTTCTAAACAACGACGCAACATTAAATAAGTAGAATTCCAACGAGTACAAACATCAGAAATCAGCTTACCACAGAACCCAGTATTAACATATTTAACACAATCATCAAATCGTTGAAGTCTAGCCATATTTAAACCAATGTAAGTAACAATTGCATGTAATTTTTTAACACTTTTATCAATCAAAGACATACCACTTTGTACAACTAGATTTAGAATATGTGCCGAACATCTAATATGAAAAAACTTACCACCACAAACCAACGGATTAACTTTGTTCAAATCATTAACAATTTCGGTAACCATAACATTATTAGAACTAGCATTATCACAAGTCAATGTAAAAACCTTATCTTTGAGACCCCATTCATGAAGCAAATCCAAAAAAAATCTACTTAATTCTAAACCGGTATGAGGTTGAGGGCAAGCCCGAAAAACAAGTATTTTAGAACATAATGCCCAAGATTTATCAACAAAGTGAGCTGTAAGTACCATATAACTATCATTCATGGAAGTCCAAAGATCACAAGTAAAACAAATTTTACAATCCAAATTCATTAACACATTACGCAAACATTTTTTCATAGTCTCAAACTCATTAACACAAATCTTAAGCATTGTATTCCTAGTTATGTGTTTCACTCTAGGTTCCAAATAAGACAACAAATTCCTAGTCCTAACATGTTCGACCATAAGTAAAGGATATGCATGAACCATTATGGCTTCGGCAAACAAACGACAAAATGTTTTTTGACAAAAGTTTTTTCCGGCGTCATTACTTTTAACACTTAATAAATAAGAATCACATTTAGACAAATGCCTACTTTGATTAGTAGTACCTCTAGCACTTTCAGCACGCAAATGACAATTTTTACAATGAATACAAGTAGAAAATATCTTACCCTCCGATTTGTATAAAACAAAATGCTTCCAAACAGCAGAAGTACGTTTACCAGATAGTGAAGGATCAGACAAAGGAGCAGAAACAACATCATCACCAGTATTAGTAGCAGGAGAATTTGATTGAACATTTGAAGCATAATCAGAAACAACAATACCAATGTCATCCATTTATAGATAATCTGATATAAATAAATAAAAAAAAGTTAATCATATATTATACAAAAATGATAATATGCTAGAAATAAAAAAAGAACAAATATACTATGCTAGAAACTGATAATATAGAAATGGATATACTATGCTATAAAGTATTATATTAATAAATAATTTTTTTTCTTAACCGGGGCATAGCCCAGGCCTAATAACTAGTACTTTCACAAAAGCCGTAATAATGGCTGGTTTTTGTATGAAGCTTAAGCTAAGAAAAGTCTCTAATACAATTTTTCCATATACGGCTTCATACTTCTTCCGTTGTTTTTACTTTTTACTTGCAACATTTTGAATCTTGTATTATTCATGTGCTTATTTTGACTGTAAATATGTAACTATTATAAAATACAAATTTAAGAATGCGAGTTGTTGTTGGATTTATTTCACTGTATATGCATTTACAAGATTTCAGCTTTTTATGATTTTCACAGGTACACTATTAGAGATATTAATGGTCAAAATAACAAACGTAAAAGTCGAAATATTACACGTAAAAAAGCAGAGAAAGTAAGTTATAGCTTTAGCGTGATGCAAGGTCTCCCTCCCAATAAAAACAAAACAAAACAAACTTTATGACAATTTTTCAAGATATGCACAACAGTACAAGTAGGGGAATTGGGATTGACCCACTTAATTATCTCAAGTTTATAAGTCAGCCCATTTGCAAGGCGAACTTATGAGGAAGGGAGACGGAGATAAGCTCCTCATAAGTCATAGCTCATAAGTCATAAGCACTAGTAGTGGAACTCGAAATGGGGACCTTGCTTAGTTTATGATATACGTACATAAGACAAATAGTATGACATGCTAATTTAATTTGTAAACCTATAGCTTTTTTATAGTACACAATATGACATGCTAGTTTGTTAACCTAGCTTTTTTGTAGTACACAATATGTCAATATGGCATGCTGTAGTTTGTTATAATGTTTAATATATAGTACGACATGCTAGCTAGCTTTTTTGTAGTACATAATAGAGTAATTATCCTCTGTACTTTTAGTTAGGTTTAATAGTTTTAATGTAGTTATTTTTTGTATTTATATTAGGTGGTTTAGACTTTTAGTTATGTGAATATGTTTTCTTGTCTTCGTGATAAAAACTTTTCCATGTATAGCACATGTCTCTTTAGTTAAGCCTTGCTCAATTAGATGATGTACATGTTGTCATTGTGGAACTAGGTTTAGGTTTTTCGGTATGTAATACCTTCTTACTTTAATTTTTTTCGGAACTTGTTAATTATCATATTGGATGATTTAGGTTATTGCTACTTCACAAACATTACCTGTTTTTTTTTTCCTATTAAAAAAATTGACATGGTGGGAGTACCACTATTGAAATTATCAAAACTATCTATCAAAAGATTATTGGATGCACGGGTCCGTGGACGTCTAAAAGCGTGACGCATAGGCTTCAATTTTGACTGTTTTAGGGCTCCTCGGGATCCGGTCATAATTTTCGCCGAAAAACCTTCGTATGGGGTGCGGCACGACTTATAATGCATTCTAGGTGTTTCGCATCATCTGAATTTCCCCAAGTAGCCACCAAACGACTCATTTATGATTTTGTGGTGCAACCCTAAATGGCTCCGAAACGAACGTAAATTTTTTTATGTCCGTTCAAAGCCGCGGGAGTCCTTAATATATTATCCCATATCCCCTCGAGCCATCCCACGCCACTCGGTGCACGGGTCTCGTGGACGTCTAAAAGTGTGATTTATAGCTTTCAATTTTGACCGTTTCAGGGGTCCTCAGGCCCTATCATAGTTTTCGCTGAAAATGTTCATATGGGTTGTGACACGACTTGTAATGAATCATGGGTGCTTCGCACCATCTGAATTGCCCCAGAATGGCACCAAACGACCCATTTGTGGTTTTGTGGTGCACCCACGGAATGACCACTAAACGGTCGTAAAAGCTGTTCTTATCCCCGTTCAAAGTCATGGAGTCCTTAATATACCATACCATGTCCCCTCGAGGTATCCCAAGACCTTCGGTGCATGGGTCCCAATGAAGTCTAATAGCGTGACTTGTAGCTTTTAGTTTTGACCGTTTTAGGGCTCCTTTAGGCCCGATCATATTTTTCGTCGAAAATATTCCTATAGGGTGCTCACGACTTATGATGCATCACGGGTGATTCACACCATCTAACTTGCCCCAGAATGTCACCAAACGACCCATTTATTATTTTATCGCGTAACAACGGAATGAACCCAAAACAGTCGAAAAAAATGTTCTTATGCCCATTCAAATCCGTGGGAGTTGTTAATATACCATCCCATGTTCCCTCGAGCCATCCCACGACATTCGGTGTACGAGTCCCGTGGAGCTCTAAAAGCGTGACTTATAGCCTTCAATTTTGACCGTTTTAGAGCTCTTGCGGGCCCGGTCATATTTTTCACCCAAAACCATCCTATGGGTTGCGACAAGACTCACAATACATCCCGGGTTCTTTGCACCATTTGAAATGCCCTAGAATGTCACCAAATGACCCATTTATTATTTTCTCGTGCAGCCACGGAATGTCCCCAAAATGGTCGTAGAAGTTGTTCTTATGCCCGTTCAAAGTCGTGGGAGTCCTTAATATACCATCCCATGTCCTCTTGAGCCATCCCATAACATTTAGTGCACATGTCCCGTGGACGTCTAAAAGCGTGACTTATAGCCTTCAATTTTGTCAGTTTTAGGGTTCTTCCGGTCCCGATCATATTTTTCACCCAAAACCTTCCTATCGGTTGCGGCACGACCTACAATGCATCCCGGGTGCTTCGAATCATCTGAATTGCCCCAGAATGCCACCAAACGACCCATTTACTAGTTTGTCATGCAACCACGGAATCACCCAAAACGGTCGTAAAAGCTGTTCTTATTCCCGTTCAAAGTCGTGGGAGTCCTTAATATATAGGGAAATTTCCTCAGGTACCCCTGCGTTTTAGCGTAATTTCCAAATTACCCCCCACATTTGGGGAATTCCTCAGATACCCCTGAGGTTTGTGTTTGTGCTCAAGATACCCTTATTATGGATGGAAACCTAACACTGTTAGGTTTTCCCCTCTCTCTCCACCCATCATCCTCCATTGATGAACATGGAAGCTTTCTCTCTCCTCCCAACCCACTCTAAATCCCTAACCACCCAACCCCACCACCTCCCCTTCCCCCCCACCCTCCCCTACCCCCGCAGCCCCCCCACCCCCTGCTAGCCGCAACCATCATTTTCGCATTCTCTCTTTCTCTCCTCTGTTTCTCCCAAATCCCAAATACCCGACTGAAGAAGATCGATTTTTCTCTGGCCTACTAACTTCACTGTTCGATCTTCTTCATCGGGCATCGATTATGACTGAGTGTGGAAGGGGGGGGTCGATTTCGACAGGGTTTTGGGCGTCGATTTGGACAGGATGGGGTGGGGGGGCAGGCTGCGGGGGTGGCGAGAGGGGCTAATCTGGTGGGGGGCTGCTGGGGTGGCGGGAGGGTGGGGAAGGGGAGGTGTGGGTTGGGTGGTTAGGGCATTAGAGTGGGGTGGGAGGAGAGAGAAAGCTTCCATATTCATCAATGGAGGATGATGGGTGGAGAGAGAAAAAGAAAATTGGGGAGAAGGAGAGGAAAACCTAATGGCGTTAGGTTTCCATCCATAGTAAGGGTATCTTGAGTACAAACACAAACCTCAGGGGTATCTGAGGAATTCCCCAAATGTGGGGGGTAATTTGGGAATTACGCCAAACCTCAGGGGTACCTGAGGAAATATCCCTAATATATAATCCCATGTCCCCTCGAGCCATCCCACGAAGTTCGGTGCACAGGTCCCGTGGACGTCTAAGAGCGTGAATTATGACCGTTTTAGGGCTCCTCAGGACCCGGTCTTCCTATGAGGTGTGACACGACTTATAATGCATCATCCGAATTGCCCCAGAATACGATCAAACAACACATTTATGATTTTGTCATGCACCCTCAGAATGACCCCGAAACGATCGTAAAAGTTGTTATTATGCCCGTTCAAAGCCGTGGGAGTTCTTAATATACCATCCCATGTCCCCTCGAGCCATCCCACGACATTCGGTGCATGGGTCCCCTAAACGTCTAAAAGTGTGACTTATAATGCATCACGGGTGCTTTGCACCATCTGAATTGCCTCAAATGCCATCAAACCATACATTTATGATTTGTAGTGCAGTCACGAAATGGCCCCAAAACGGTCGTAAAAGTTGTGTCTTATTCCTGTTGAAAGTCGTGGTAGTACTTCATATACAATTCCATGTCACCTCGAGCCATCCCACGACATTCGGTGCACGGGTCCTGTGGACGTCTAAAAGCGTGACTTGTAGCCTTCAATTTTGACCGTTTTAGGGCTCTTTCGGGGCCAGTCATATTTTTCACCTAAAACCATCCTATAGGTTGCGGCACGACTTACAATGCATCCTATGAGTTTCAAACCATCTGAATTGCCCCATAATGCCACCAAACGACCCATTTACTATTTTGCCATGTAGCCACGGAATCACCCAAAAACGGTCGTTAAAGTTGTTCTTATGCCCGTTCAAAGTCGTGGGATTCCTTAATATACAATCCCATGTACCCTTGATCCATCCCACGACATTCAGTGTACAGGTGCCATGGACGTCGAAGAGCGTGATAGCCTTCAATTTTGACCGTTTTAGGGCTACTCCGGCCCGGTTATAGTTTTCGCCGAAAAGCTTCCTATGGGGTGTGGCCCAACTTATAATGCATCACGGGTGCTTTGCACTGTCTGAATTGCCCTAGAATACCATCAAATAAACCACACATTTATAATTTTGTCGTGCAACCTCAGAATGACCCCAAAACGGCTGTAAAAGTTGCTCTTATGCTCGTTCAAAGCCGTGGAAGTTCTTAATATACCATCCCATGTCTCCTTGAGCCATCCCACGACATTCGAAGCATGGGTCCCGTGGACGTCTAAAAGCGTGACTTATAGCCTTCAATTTTGTCCGTTTTAGAGCTCCTTCGGACCCGGTGGTATTTTTCAACCAAAATCATCCTATGGGGTGCGACACGATTTATAATGCGTCACGGGTGCTTCGCACCATCTGAATTGCTTCAGAATGCCATAAAATCGCCCATTTATGATTTTATGGTGGAACCACGGAATGACCCCAAAACGGTCGTAAAAGTTGTTATTATGGCCGTAAAAAGCCTTGGGAGTTATTAATATACCATCTCATATTCTCTCGAGTAATCCAACGACATTCGGTGCACGGGTCCCGTGGACGTCTAAAAGCATGACTTATATATGCTTAAATTTTGACCGTTTTAAGGGTCCCCCGGGCTTGGTCATATTTTTCGCTGAAAACCTTCTTGTGGGTTGTGGCACGATTTATAATGCGTCCTGGGTGTTTTGCACCATCTGAATTGCCCAGAATGCCACCAAACGACCCATTTATATTTTGTTGTGCAGCCACGGAATGACCCCGAAACGGATGTAAAAGTTGTTCTAATGCCTGTTCAAAGCCGTAGAGTCCTTAATAATATACCATCTCATGTCCCATCGAGCCATCCCACTAGGCCTCGTGGTTTGCGAGATGTGTTTCCGAATCAATTGTTCTTTTTAGGGCTTCTGTGAGGAGTATCTTCTAGGGTTTTTGTGCGGGGTTCCTTATGTTATAAAATCCCCTATTGGTGCTCATTATTTGACACAACATACGAACAACTTTTAGTCTCTAGTATTCTTACGACTCCTTGTAATTATTCTCTCTGTTTTTTTTTCCATCATAGTGAAGAATCTCTCGATTTCCCTATCTGTGGACGTAGGTCGTCTATTATGACTGAACCACGTAAATCCTTGTGTTTTTCCTGTTTATCTTCTTTATTGTTTTTCTCATCCTTATTATTTTATTAACTTGTTCCGCATTAATCAAACTACAACACCTTGTCTTCTAACACTATATATATATTATATATGCATACCATTATGGACATACAAATGGGAAAAAATTGCATCATCTATTTTATGTCGACCTTATCACATAAATCTCTTACATTTTGCACTTTGGAAGAAAAGTGGGTGCTTTGATGAAGTAAATGAATATACAGCTTCCATTGAATTATAAGCTCCAAAATTCCAAAGACACTGCTTTGATGACATAAACGCACTGAAGATGAAGAAATAAAAGGAGGAGAAATTTGCATGGTATAGCCCATCGATCGTCTGCTAGTTCCAAATTAAATACTAAGAATAGCGTAATTTCATTGGAGCAACGTTGCAAGTGGCAAAGTAAAGATAGACAAAATTAACTTATACCACATATGTAACCAGTACACTCAGTGAAGTACACAAGTTTCTTTTTATTTCTTTCCAAAAATGTAACGATAATTTATAACTATGGTGAGCACATATGTACTCGGTCACATAAGTTATGTAAGTTTGTGACTTGAGCCGACTATTGTTATCTAATCTCTTGTTATAAATCTGAATCAAATTTACATGATACCAACAATGTCTTCTTCATGTTTGGAATCTGGCACGACCTTTGGAATGGAAGGAATTCTTGAATTTTCGAAAAGATAAACATACTCTCATGCATGTATTTGTATCCTAAAAAAACAATCTCACCCACAAAAAAAAAAAAACAATCTAATTGGACTACTATTGAATGGTTCTTTATCCGGATTCAACCTATTGTGAGAGCCCCTCCTCCACGGGCATTTGGATCCACCCTCCTTCCTCAAAGTTAACAGAGATGGTAGGATAGCCCACTCAACCTTATTAATAGGACGACTCAAGGAGGAAAACAACTACAAGGAACAACGTCATTATTTTTGTAGTATATATAGAGTTCATTAGCTCACAAATCATCTCATACTCATCTCTACTCACGCACACTAGCTAACACAACTACTTTGTATTCTCTCGCAAACTCAAGAAACTCAGTAAATTGGCATGATACTAATCCTCCCGTGATTTTTCTCTCTTTCCTAAGGGTTTCGACGTAAAAACTTGTTTTGTGTCCCTTGCTTTATTTCACATTTTCATTATTGTCAACCCCCTAGTCAAACAAATTAGCCTTAGTATAATATTTGCCTAAACCGCGTACATATCATCAGTAGCTCAAATTCTTTTTTCCAGAGCCGGACTATGGAGTATAACTACGACTAATTGGAATTTCATTAATTAACAATTTATAACTTAAATTGAAAAATTAATGGTGTTAACCAAAAGGGTTTTAGTGTTTCAAAATTAGTTAATAACGTATATTTATCGGTTTTACCCTCATAAACAATTATATTGAATAGCGTTTGGCTTGAATCGAATATAAAGTTCTTGTAATTCTGATTAGATGTTCATGCTATATATGTTGGTAAATATTTTCAAAATTAATATATGATGCAAACCGTTTCGAAAAATCATAGCAAATTAAAACGAGAAGAGGGATTATTGCATGAAGCTCTGGATCAAGATATTCATTAGATTCAAGGGTCAATTCACTTTTATGGAAGTGGGGACTCGTGCCTCACTTGACAAATCATAAATACTTCATCCGTTTCTTTTTACTCGCTACACTTCTCATTTCACGGACTCCTAGACAATTTTTGGAGAAGAGAGAGGTAGAGAGTAAAAAGAAAAGAGACCCATGTGGGAGGAGAGAGATAGAGAGAATTTATTGCCCAAAAAAGAAGTGTAGCAAGTAATGTGAAACTTCCCATAATGAAAAGTGTAGCGAGTAAAAAGAAACGAAGGAAGTATTAGATAACCCATTAGATATTACATTGCTGGCTAGTGCTCTAGTGATTGATAAATGTGTTTACGTGGACGTTATAAGTTCAAATTTAGTAAAAGTTTGTATGAGTTTGGTGATCTTTTAGACTCTTAAAAATCAAAATAGCTCACTTTTATCAAATTACTCTAATTTGCATTTTTTTTCCTAATTTTTTGAGAAATTGTTTTTATATATAGTGCATCTCTTTAAAAAAAGATCTCTTGATCCGCTACTAATTGGACGAGAAAGATGAGTGCTAGTTATTGGATTTAGTACTATTGAAAAAGTTAAAGTGAAAATCCAACTCAATCCAGATATGAAGAGTATTTTGCTTGATTAACTTTTTGAAGTCTACGTGCTTGCCTTTTAGTGGGTTGCACTTTGGCACATATAGCTTGCATGATCTGGTATTGGCCCACAAACATGAGCCCTATGGTATCCAATAAGTCCTTCCTGTCCAGATGTGTTCATGAGGCCACTTCTAGTGATTTCTCTCCAAACTTCTTTTCTTTTCAAATGAAAATTCTCATAATTTACCACATATATATTTGTTGATAAGAAAAGAAAAACTTAAGCAGATCCCTTTAATCTGGGGTCCGCCTAAAATATTTTTGCGGATAATAATTCAGGAGCCAGACCCTTTTAATATATTTAACCACATATAGCCCAATAATATCTCTTCGTCTTCTTTATTTTTCGTATTTTTAATATTTTGATTAATAATATATTTGGTAACATATTCAATAAACATATTAAGTAATTAACATCTCACATGATTATACAGGCTTAATACTTTCTCTATTTTTAAATACTTGCAACCAAACCACTCGACACACAATTTTCAAAGAATTGTATATAAGGCTATTGAATAACTTAATTGAAATAATTTGAACATTTATTAATCCTATTAGTCATCTTATTGGTCTTTAAACTATTATTATAGTCAATTCATTTATTTATCTTATTTATTACTATTCATTAATCCTCCTATACTTACTGATATAATTCCTTCTCAACATCTTGTGTGTTGGTAACATGCAATATTTTTATTGGCTACAAATTAAATGTGAAAAATTGTTATGCGGAAGCGTTTAATTAAACCAACAAGAATCCACAACAACCAAGCACACACACAAAGAAAAACAAGAAAGCGAATAAATGACACACAGATTTAACGAGGTTCACTATCAACGTGATAGCTACGTCCTCAAGGCAGGGAAAAAGATTTCTTCACTATGAACGAGACGATTACAAATACAATAGGCAAGATTCAATTCAATTGAATCTCAAAGACTCTCTCTAATCTTCTCTATTGTGTTCTCTCTAATCTCTCTCTAGTATTTTTGTGGTTAAAAGCCCTAAATATGATAAAACATATTTATATGAAGTCTAAGATACAAGCCCTAAGTCGTGAAATAAAACCGGACGAAAAAATCGCCCTAGCGCTCCGCGATAACGAGCCCAGCTCGCGACCCGCGAGCCTCGTCGCGTCTCGCGAGAAGGTCGCGAAGGGGTCGCGATGAGCGTCGCGACTCGCGACGTTGCTTCTGCCTCGCTGCTCCAAAACTGAACTGTCGCACCTCGCGACATGGGTCGCGACTCGCGATCGAGCTCCCTCCTGGTTCAGCTCCTTCGCGCAAGTCACAACTCACAAATCTCCACTTGACTTGCATCTACTACACAACTCCACCTCGAAAACCATCAACCCAGCATGTACCTCTGCAACAGTACGCGAGATACTCCTTTCCCTTCCTGCTCATGCATCTTTCACCCCCGATGCCAGGCTTGCCCTCATATGAGTCTCACCCAATCTCGCCAAGATCACTGACCACTCATCATGAACGACCCGGTCTCACAGCCTATGAGACCCATGTTGCGCATTCACCTGAAACCCAATTTATTACCCGTCGGAAATCAATCGCCTTCACTGAAACCGCAAACACACTAGCTCCACCTTAATCAAGACGAGCCAGTACCCTGCCAGTTGCTCCAACTAGAGCCATTTGCACTTACGTCTAAGTACCCAAAACAAAACACCCTTGGCGCAGGGGAACTTCCGTCGAAGTTCTTCTATGCTCGCGCCGGAGCACTCCATCCCGTTCTCACTGGAACGCAGGCAACTCCTCCTGGAGTTCCAATCTAGCTACCTCTTGGTGACTTCTTGCAGAATCACCTCTCAACCCAAACTCCCTGGCAAAGACATGTCGCTCGAGACCCCATAGCTACAAGCTGGCACACAAGTATCGATAGAACCGAACCTTATCATACCAATCTGCTGCTGAGAGACCCTTGGTTGTTCTTCTTGATGATCCTCAGTTTCAACCAGTTGTGTAGAAGTTCCCACAAACTCTACCTCACTGTTGACACTCTCATCCTCAGCCCAACTAGTACTCTCAAACCCAGTTGTTAAACTCATTCCCGTTGACTCTGACCTCTCAATCTGTGAGGAATAAGGATGGAAATGGGTGATGGATGATCCATCACCCGCTTAACCCGGTATTTTAAATGGATGAAAACCCGAATTTAAATGGATGGAAAGTGGGTGGTGGGTGAGATTTTTTCATCCATCACCCGATCCATCACCCGTTTAACATCCAACTCATTACCCAATTATTAAATTTTACGTGTAAATTACTTATATTGTATGTGTTTGATATAATTATTTTATATTATGTCACTAATTTTTTTAAAAAATATACTAAATATCATCACCCGTTTAGCACCCGACCCACCCGTTTCACCCGATGGATGACGGATGGATGGATGCGGGTGGAGTAAACAATTGCGGGTGGTGGATGCGGGTGATGTTCCAGCCGCCCCGAATCCGATCCATTTCCATCCCTAGTGAGGAAGCCCCCATAAGCTCCACCTCACACTCAAGACCATCATTTTTCAACCCAGAATGCAGTTTCAACTCAGAATCATCTCTAGCCAGTGCCGTACCCTGTAAATCATACAAGTTACCCACACCTGACTTCACGCCACGAAGTAACTCACAAGAACCCTTCACCACACGCAAAACTCCATCCCCTCCTTGGAATCGAAAACCCTTACGGTCTAACATCCCAAGAGATATAAGATTTCTCTTAAGTTGTGGAACATGCCTCACGCCTCTAAGATCCTTAACTCTCCTCATGCATTCTAAACCTCACAGAACCTACTCCAACCACCTCACACACCGTATTGTCACCCAAAGTAACACTACTCTTGCATAAGCTATAGGTCGAAAACATCTCCTTGTCAGAACACATATGTGAAGAACATCCACTGTCAAGAACCCACTTATCTTCTAAGCGTTTCTCCTCATGGACAATTAGAGCTAAATCCTCCTCAGAGTCATAGTCAACCTTATTTTGTTTTGCAAAAAGAAGCCGAACCATCCTTCTTAGGACATTCACTCTTCCAATGACCCGGTTCTTTACAATAATGGCAAAGATCACTACTTTTAGGGCCCTTCGACCTAGGTTTTCTCCTATCCCTACTCAATCTCCCTTATTTTTCTCAGCATTTGCTACCAAACCTGCAGAATAATCACGATCCTCTACCATATCACCAGTTGCTTTATGACGCAATTCCCTAGTATAAAGTGCCGACTTTACCTCCTCTAGGGACACAGTGTCTTTTCCAACCACAAAAGACTCTACAAAATGTTCATAGCTACTTGACAATGAAACCAACAATATCAACGCAACATCCTCATCCTCAATCTTAACATCTAAATTTCGCAAGTCCAGTAAAATAGAATTCAACCGATCAAGATGATCTTTTAGGGACATACCTTCTCTCATGCGTAGGCCAAACAACCTTTGCTTCAATAGCAATTTGTTTGTGAGCGACTTTGTCATGTACAAGCTCTCCAGTTTCAACCACAAACCTGCAGCCGTGATTTCATCTGCAACTTCTGTGATGACATCGTCCGCCAAGCATAGCAAGATAGTGGAGTGTGCTCTTTCCTCCATAGATTCCAACTCGGCCTCAGTTAGACCAGTCAAATTTCCCTCTTTTGATGTCGTTGTGAAACCCTTAATCAATGGTTTCCAGATACCTTGTTGTTTCAATAAAGCTCTCATCTTTATCAACCATAGCCCAAAACTATTCCTTCCCGTAAACTTGTCGATCTTTAAGGTTGTTGTTGCCATGTCCCAAAAGCGATTAACCCCGGTGTTAACCTGTAGCTCTTGATACCACTTGTTATGCGGAAGCGTTTAATTAAACCAACAAGAATCCACAACAACCAAGCACACACACAAAGAAAAACAAGAAAGCGAATAAATGACACACAGATTTAACGAGGTTCACTATCAACGTGATAGCTACGTCCTCAAGGCAGGGAAAAAGATTTCTTCACTATGAACGAGACGATTACAAATACAATAGGCAAGATTCAATCAATTGAATCTCAAAGACTCTCTCTAATCTTCTCTATTGTGTTCTCTCTAATCTCTCTCTAGTATTTTTGTGGTTAAAAGCCCTAAATATGATAAAACATATTTATATGAAGTCTAAGATACAAGCCCTAAGTCGTGAAATAAAACCGGACGAAAAAATCGCCCTAGCGCTCCGCGATAACGAGCCCAGCTCGCGACCCGCGAGAAGGTCGCGAAGGGGTCGCGATGAGCGTCGCGACTCGCGACGTTGCTTCTGCCTCGCTGCTCCAAAACTGAACTGTCGCACCTCGCGACATGGGTCGCGACTCGCGATCGAGCTCCCTCCTGGTTCAGCTCCTTCGCGCAAGTCACAACTCACAAAAATAATATTGAAGACTCAATTATTTGAAAAAGTTGGTAGTAAACAAAAATATATACTTTACTATTATGACATTATCTATTAAATTATTTCTTTCCTTATTAAATCAATGGTAGAAGTATGATATAAAGTCAACTCACATATTTTGAGTTTAGGATCGGTCTAATAGAACGACACGAAAACAAGTGATATAAATGAGATTCGATCTCATATCTTGATCATTAGCAATGCTTTAGACTTAAACTCATTAAATTAATTCGCATCCATTTCTTATGTGTGGATATATTGTAATGGTGAAGTGCAGCAATTGCACACATATAGACTAGATTAATGATTACACCTAACAATATGAACAAAAATTACTCCCTTCCGTCTTTATTAGTTTACCCGTTTCTTTTACACAAAGTTTTAGGAGAAACAATGCAATGTTGTGGGACATGGAAAGAAAAAGAAACTATTATATTCTACAAAAGTTGAACATATGTGTGATGGAAAGTTAGTGGTCTCATTTCAAAAATAGAAACAAAAAAAATGGATAAACTAATAAGGAACATCCCAAAAAGGAATACGAGTAAACTAATAAAGATTGGAGGTAGTACTAATAATCATTTTAAAGACAATAATGAAACCATGCATTTTTTTTTGGGCCCCTTTCGAGAACCTGTGGTAAGATGAATATCCTCTAAGCTGTCCACGCACAAGACCACTCACCCTGAGGCCCAGCAATCCCCAACCCCCTCCCCCAACAATATTGAAATTTGCTTTCACCAAGATCCGAACCTTGTTATCCCATGTGGAAGATAGGAAGCAATACCATTGAACCCAAGGATTTTTGGTATGAAACCATGCATAATGCTATACACGAAATATATAAAGTTGAGTATATGATGTAAGCTATAACTTTGAGGCCGAGTTTGCTCTTCTCGCAAACTACTACCGAAAATTTTCTCTTCTTCTTCTTTACAACGAAACTATTATGAAACCATATGATGAATGATCCTATTTTGACTTTACCTAAAAATAGAAATCCAATTTTGACTTGTACACCTTCCATTCTTATGAAACAGACAACATTTTCCCCGTTTAAAGTCTCTATTCTCTACTCTCCAAAGGAAAATATTTTACTCTACTAATCCAATAATATATAAAAGACTAAGTAATGTTGGCTCAATAAACTTCCCTCAAACTAGAATTTACTTTGAATAAAACCGAGGAACGCGTCACACAAAAAAAAAGAACTTTAATATAGATAATTATATATATTAAGTTACAAATTACAAAGTACGTACGTAGTAGTGCATAGATAAAACAAACACATTTTGGAGACAAAAGGAGCCCAACTTTTTCTTAGTTATGCTAAAGCTATTTATCTAAAAAAAGAGGGAGTTTTGGCATTGTTATGAGATGGTGCAAATATGACCTTGAAAACAAGGGGATATAATATAGTTATACAATTATAGAGTTGATGCAATGGGGGCCTATGGGCTATGTGGAAGCTTGAAACACATGATCTTTAGAGAATGGTCACTAGCTTGATGTTGCTCGAATATATGATTCTAAAGAACATCATTATTTAAATTGTTACTTGCATAAGATTAACAAAAATCTTGCTTAAGATTAATAAAAAATCTTTTAATTTTTTTTCATTATAATTAACATCGTCCAAAATTCTGAGCAAAAATGCATGAACACCCTTGCTAATGTACGAATCAGTAATCTTTCTTGGATCAGGGCTCACAAAAAATCTAAGATTACATAACTTTCCTCATTAGATCAATGATTACATCTAATGTTGTAAATTGTAGATATGAAACCCCACTCTTAAATGAAAGGTGACTAATTCTTCAGACCATTCAAAACTTCTCTTACTACCTTTTTTTTACAATAAGTACACATAAGGAAAAACTAACTAATTCATGAATCCTGACAAGTGATAACAAGCTAAGTCATATCATGAGTCGACGCATTAAGTCTAGAACATATTCTACAAGACATCACACTAGTAATATGCTTCTTAAAGGGGGGGGGGGGGTCACATCTAAGGGAATAGACCCTACTAACTTGCGCTTACAACCAACATGGGGGGGGGGGGAAGGCTTTGAAATTGCATGCTGAAAGCACCTCGACCTTAGTTTCCCTAGAGACAGACCTTTGAGTGACAATGAACAACGACGCTTTACGCATGTTAAACCCTGGCAATTGTAAGTGCTCTCATCCTTACTTCTCTAGCTGCTCTCGTTTTTGCGGACACCATGGGCATCATTGATGATACATAACCCTTGTTCGATAATCTCGTAATTGATTCTTAATCATAACCTATCTTCTGTTGGATTACTTCGTAGGCTGAGCCTTGTTGCATCTTTGTATCCTTCTGCTGAAGACTTGATTAATGAATGGATTATGGTGACACTCTCCACTAAAAAAGATGCTTTTTCTACTTTCACTTCTTCAAGACTTGATGACTCTTCCACGCCAGATTCATGAGTATAACCACTTGCATCTTCCATGATCTTTGCTTCTCGCGTCTCAGACAATGGCGGATCTTCATTGGGGCAGGCCTGGGCTTGGCCCCTCATAGATTTTTTTTTTAAAAAAAAACAAAATTAAGCCTTGTAGTTTAGCTAGAGCCCTAAAGCCAACATACAAAAACAAGTTACACGACATCATAATATGTTATTGTGGAAAAATCTGGCCCGGCCCCCTATAGCAAATCTTTCAAGATCCGCCACTGGTCTCAGACATGATTCTGGGGATGCAAGATCCATGCCTGTTGTTTCCTGCAACTCTGATGTTGATCAGTGGGCCACCATCAATATGTTTGATTTGAGATGAAGTTATGAGCCTTCATAAAGGTCATTGAGTGGGGTGATAACATGGAAATCCTTCTCTTGCTTAAGTTTGAATACACCTACTTGTGATAGTTTTAAACACATTCTTGGTCTTCTTTTATTGACATAGGTAACCTTATTACCTACAACCTTGTTATCAGTATGCCTTTCATTAATGGGAGAGGTACCCGAGAATCCTTCATAATATCAATCTCCATACTCTCATTAGCTTCCTTGACTCAGAGGCTTTCCTTCACAATCAGCTTTTTATTGGCCACCCTTGCCTATGTGCTGCATCCTAGATCTTGATTTTGTAATTTCACATGCATCATAGATAATTAGGTTATTAGTTCCTACACATGTACATACATATGTAGCAAATTCTAAATCAAATAGTAACAGACGGATAAATCTTGATGGGAACTTGCATGAAAACATATGAAAGAGACGTGGTAGTGAACTATATCTCGCTAAGCCTCTTAGGTACTTCTCTTCGTTTCTTTCTAATCTACCCACTTACTCTTTTAATCATTTTTTTAATTTATACTTCCTCCGTTCCAAAATAAGTGAAACACTTCTCTCATTTATGTGAGAGCTTTTTGAGACAAGTGTTTCACTTATTTTGGAACGGAGGAAGTATATTATTATTATTTTTTCTATTTATGATAACATGTCTTGTATACTTTCTCTTCTTTTTTCGTCCATGTGTCCATTTTTAATATAATAACCTATCTTATAATTTCTCCACCTTTTTAATTTCTTTCTCTCATTTTTCAATTTTTCTCTTATATTTTTGGACGTTCTTCTTTATTCTCTACAGAGTAAAGTGACTACATTAATAAAAATGGAGTAAAAGGTTGGATTCTCATGGGAGATAGGGGGAGGGGCTTTGGAGTGATTATAGATTGGACGACGGTTAACAACTCATATTATAATCATTAGTGCAGAAGAGTCAACCCCTTAATCATATTAAAATGTCATATCACATATGTGTCGTCACTTGGCAATCGGATTATAGGTATTGGCGTACTATATCAACTTTGTCTTTTTCATTGTTTCGTCTTTTTAGTTGATCTTTAAAAAATCACAAGAAGGTAAAACGTACTGTATATACTACATGATATATATAGTTGGCTAGTGACGGTTTTTTCAATAATATATATATTTGAGAAAAGTGGCTAGCTATATAAGTGTATAAGTTATGTTTGTATGAACCTTTTTAAATGTTAGTGGGAATTGTTCATATATAAAGATAAATATAAAGTGTTGCAAAATATATATATATATATATAAAGGGCACAATCTATGAGTTCAAGTAGTTATACAAAATGTAAATTCTGATCTCTTCCACCTTTACTTGTAGGAGGGGAAATCGATCCACTCTTCCACTTTCTAGAGGTTATAACTTTTGACATGTCAAGACTTGTAATAGTAATATAGTTTTAAATGGATATTATTTCAGAATTTTGACAATTGCTACATGCATGTTTACATAACAATATATTTTTTAATTCATATGAAACACGAAGATAGTGTAAATAAGGGCAGGGGAGATTCGAACATGTGACCTATCGTTCACAACACCTCAATCTTAACTACTAAGTCAAGACATCTTTGGTTAAATAGATAACAACATATGGTAGAACAATATCAATGATAATAGAAGAAAATCTCTTATCTTGTCAATCATTAACACCATTAGTGATATATGTTAGTCATATAATTGTTGTATCAGGAATATGAGTTTTATTTGTATTAGAAAAGTGTATATAAAAAATCTTTTCTACATTATATAGATCATATTTTATTAGATTTCAGTGTTAAATTAGTTACTTACCTACATATGTTATAAGAAAAGTATGTAATTACTAGTTAGTTGTTTTCGTTTCCTCTATCTAATACTCTATGCAGGTTAGGTTAAAGTTTGTTTAGCCATATATATTTATCAAATACTTTACATTGTTTGGAGCTCAACTAACATTTTTTTTCTCTAGTCGAGTGGTTAGTGTAGATCGCAGTTACTATTAAACCATCATTACTAGGGATGTCAATGGGTAATGGATCCTACCCGTATCCGTGGATTCAAATTCGTTTTTTAGCAGATCTAAATCCCCAATTTATGGACCCGACAGATCTGGATAGGATATGGATCCTAATTTTTAAAAACAGATCTGGACTGTGTCCTGAATTTTTATCCAGATTCGGATCCGTTTACCCATTTTTTAAAATTATTTTAAAATCTATAATTAAAAGGGTAAAACTTAATGTTGATCTTTTAATCGTATTTATGCTTGAAACTTAATGTTGATCTTTTAATCCTATTTATGCTTGAATTTGCTATATTAAGGTTGACGGCTTGTTTACTTCAACATCGACAAATGAAATCCTAAATAGCGTTGTTTTGTTTTTCAAAATCTTTAGTTATTGTTAAAATTAGGGTTAATTGTTTGAATAAAATAGGTTATTAGAATTCGTTTTAGACTAGGGATGGCAATGGGGCGAGTCTGGGTCGGGTCCACCTGGACCCAGTCCCGTTTATTTTTCATAGACCCAGACCCGCCCAGACCAGTTGGTTCTAGATTTTTCAGACCCATATCCGCTGGGTCTAGCGGGTCCTAACTGGGTCCTAAATGGGTCCTTCTTAGTTTTAAGTTTTCACTTTTCATCATATTTTTGAATATATGTAATTAAAAATTTTCGCCCTAATATATAGGTCTTGTATCCATGCTTAAAGCATTCTCTATATAAAAATTTAAGAATTAACTAATAAAATTTTAAAATATTACAACTTACAAAGTTACATGTCTTAGATGGAGTTACAACACTAACGAATTCACAAAATCACAACTAATAAAACCTTGGAGTTTAGGTTAAAAAAAAAATTCTAATATGTAAATGGGTCTGCGGGGCGGGTCTAGGTCTAGCATATGTGGACCCAGACCCAGACCCGATTCATGCTCTTTTGGACCCAGACCTAGACCCAGAGGTCCCAGACCCATTGGGTCTAAAATTTATGGACCCAGACCCTTATAAATGGGTCGGGACCTAGCAGTCTAGATCGGGTCCAGGACCGATTGTCATCTCTATTTTAGACCTGGATATGGATCCTCAATTATTTATTACCCAACAGATCCGGATCCAAACTTAAAAACGGATATGGATCTTGATGTTAGAAGCTCTTGTCCAAATCTTACCCATTGTCATGCCTAACCATGACATAATTCTCTTTAATGTTGGTCAAAAATGTCGCCTTAATTAGATACCTAAGCACCTTACAAATGAATAAAATTACTATTGCATTTGCATATGATCAGGTTTTTACACAAGGCCACCAATTGTACCCTAGTCCCTAGACCATACAAACTGATCAACTAACGAGCTAGTTGACGTCTATGGAATCTAAATTCTATGAAAGGTATATACCAGAAATATTGTCAAGTGCATATTGACTTATTCTAGGGTAAAGAACTGAGAACATTTGATGTACTAAAGTAAAGAAGCTTATAGAAGTATTTATCTATGACATGTTCCTTTCAACAAAGCGTTACCAACTACCAAATGCTAAATTTGGAAGAGAGAATCAAGAAAGACGAAAGCTAAATTTTACTATAAAAGTGAGATTCTTAGAATCTTCGCATCATGGTGGGTAGTCATTTGCTTTTGAACCCTACAAAGAGCCGATACAGTCGGCTTTGGTAAATGTGTAAATGTGTAAATGATGAATTATTTTGTTCAACTTCTCACTTTGGTAAATAAAAATCTCGGTTTTTATTGTGCATGAAATTAAAGTTTGTACTCCTATTTCACTTTACTGAGTGCACGTAGAGCATTTCACTAATTAATTAATGTGGAACTAACAGAAGCAATGAAGCATGGTAGTATCAATTATTGTTTTAGAAATTTGCATTTAGTACCCATATGTAATAAAAAGTTTGACAAGATAGGGCATCTTGAAACAAAGTTACGTATATATAGACATTAGATTTTGGATAAACAAACTAAGTCAAAAACATTAATAAAGTGTTTGGCATAGCCATAATAGAGGTTGGAGTAGTTGTTCGAATTTCAAATAGTTTTTGGATAGCTTTTCCCAAACGTTATATTTTATAGCGTTCAATTTTGGTGAGTAGCGTTATGCTTTTTTTTTTCAAAGGAAAAAAATCCCACATTTTAAGGATAAAAATTTGGAATTAACAGAAAAAAAAATCCAACTTTTTAAGGATAAAAAATCCCACTTGGTTTTTGGTGACAACACCTGAAGATATAAGAAGTGAGGTTTAGGGTTCAGGGTTCACTTCAGTTGTATGATTCGCTAATGTAAAAAAAATATAGTGTTGTATATATATAGTTTTGTACACTTAGGGCATGTCCGGCAAAAGTAGCTGTTGGGTAATTGTTGGCTGTTGGAGTAGCTGTTAGCTGTCGGCTGTTAGCTCTTAGCTCTTAGCTGTGAAAGTAGTTGTTTAGAATATATATAAGTGTTCGGTAAAAGTAGTTGTTATGCTTATATATGATAAAAATAACATATTTTTTAATTGTAATATTAATTATATAATTATATGATTAATTACTATATGGTTCATACTAGGATGACAGTGTCCTCATCAGTCCACTTAAATACCTCTTTCGTTTCTTCTTTGTTATTAGATGAAGCCATCTACGTATCTAACATAACCATGAAGAATATAAAATCTTAATGAGAATATAATGCACCAAGCCATCTACGTATCTAGAATCCATGATTAGCATTAGTTTAATATTTCGTATATTTAGGAGCATTTTGATTATTACCTTCCTCCAGCAGGGGCGGATCCAGCGTGGGTTCAGTGGGTTCAACTGAACCCACGTGGATCCACCAAAAAAACTGGGTTTTATAGCAAAAGCAGAACAATGAATAAATAGAAATGCGCCTGCAATGATTAACAACATTATGTTGTATAGCGCAGTGGTAGTGCACGGTAGCTTGAGCACTGGAATTTTGTAGGTTGGGGGATCGAATCCCCACAAGGGTAGGTGCAATATTCAATTTTTTTTTTCCTTTTCTTCCTCCCTTTGTTTTTATATTTCAGTTTTTGTTTTTTCCTTTTCTTCCTCCTTTGTTTTTATATTTCAGTTTTTGTTTTTTCCTTTTCTTCCTCCTTTCATTTTATATTTCGATTTTTTTTTCCTTTTCTTCCTCCCTTTGTTTTTATATTTTAGTTTTCTTTTTTTTTTTCTTCCTCCCTTTGTTTTTATATTACTACTACAACTTCTTCCTTTTTTTTTGTTTAATTTTTCTTATTTCTTCTAATCCTCCATTTTCTAGCTTCCTTTCTTTACAAAAACTCCCCTCTCACCAAGTACATATACATTAAATATAATTTTTCATACTTATTTTACCTTAAAAATAATAGAGTTTTTAATACATTAGTTGATTGAACGAAGAGGAATATATGCAGGGAGATTATGTTCATTTTTAATACCAAAATTTTAAATAGTATTTTTATATACATGTTTGATTATTATCTTATTGAAAAATTGAAATTGAAATAAATTGTCTAACTCAAATTACAATCCACCAATATAAATCGTTTAAACGCCTTTAAATATAAAGATTAATATTAAAATCTCGTCGTTTGCGTGCATATAAGACTAGTTTCGGCTATATGCATGTTTGAACAAGTTCGAACCCACGTGATTCAATTCCTGGATACGCCACTGTCCTCCAGAACTGCTAATGTTTAGAATCATTGCACTCACGACCATTGGTCCACTTTGTTTGTGTCCTATACTTGGGGTTCCCAATAGGGCCAACACTATAAGAGTATAAGCCTAGCTATCATATCATAGTACCATGTGTTGCACCCAAATACGGTAAAGTAAACTTTGCAAAGTTAAAAAAAAACATATTCTATTAGTCAACTTTCTATTTCGAGAAGAATATTCCCCGTTCAAAATGTATCAACAAGAAAAAAGAGTAATATCCCCATTATTCCAAAATTAGTAAGAGTGAGAACATATATGTGATGCGACCATGCATTATTTTCAATAGAACAATAGAACATGCAATATGCATGGACACCAAGGGACACATTGCTAGTGCCATGATATTCCCCCAAAATCTTTGGAATGTTTTCACCTGTGTCCATGATTTTTGGAGTATATTAGTATCTACTTGTACCCATTATTAACGGCTATCAATATATAGTAAATTGGCATTATCTTCATACATGAAAACCTATCTAATGAAATGGAAATACTACTATATAATTTGAAGGCATTTACCTATCCCTTTGGATGATTTGTAGTAGGAGTAGTTTTTGTTTTTCCTTGATTTTATTCTAATTTTCCTCTTCATAGCTATAAAAATAAAAATATCATTCATTTCTACCAAAGAAATAAATAGTAATTAAAAGTGTAATTAAGTGTATGTCAATGACCATTTAATTTGAAGTTTAAAGCATGACTAATTGATAGAGTACAAATCTATTCATGGGGACTCATCAGCTTAAGCTTTTGGTTGAGTTGTTGGTCCTTTGATATGGTATCAGAGCTAGCGTGACAAAAAGGTCAGGGGTTCGAATCTCATCCACCCCTCCTTTTCAATGGAATATTAGCGTCAAGTATGAGGGAGCTTGTGTTGCATCCACACTTCAAGCCCTAAAGGCTCTTGCGTGAGGGGGCATGATAGAGTAAAAATCTATTCTTGGGCCTCAACTATCAGCTTAAGCTTTTGGTTGAGTTGGTCCTTTGATATTAATACTCCATCCGTTTTTTTAGTATACACTAGTACATTTTGTACTTTTTCACTATTCACATATTTAATTCACTTTGGCTATCACTATACTGTACTAGTGATTTATATATATGTAAAATAGAACATACTTATATAGGATTTTATTAGGTCTATCTCGACATATATTCTAAAAAAATTATATTTTTTTTGTAATTTTTACAGATTAATAATTTGATATATTAATAAGCATGAAAGTTAAACTTTATAGATTAACAAAGAATAAGATTAGTGTACTAATCTGGATCATTTGCTGCAACTAGTGGTTCCCTGCTCTTTGTATCTTTCGTTAAGGTTTAATAACTCACTTTTTGTTGTAAACACAAAAAACAAAAGAATAGGGAACATTCTGCATCTGAAGATAAGAAGTAATAACTTTAGATGGCTGGTAGAAGGATCATATCAACGGAATTATGACTATGCAATGTTGATCTTGATATATAATACAATTTTCCTTATACAATAGAAATTTACACACTTATGTACTATATATGTACGCAATGGGAATCTTATACTGATTCATACATTCTGCAACACTTTTGACAACTAATATATGATATATAGATCTACATTATTGCACTATTGTAGGAGAATTAGTTTTATACTAGATGTCAAATTTTGAGTGGATATATGGTACATTAAACATATTAAGATTATCTATAAGAAATGGTGCCACGTGGCGCTCTCCCTAGGGAGTTTTAGTTCATGTAATCCATATACAATAAAAAATTTATAAATTGTGTAGAATAGGGTTTGATTCCGAAATCTCAAATACATACACTAAAGTCTTAACCACTAGGCTAAGTTGTATTTAGTGTTATTATCATAACATATTATATTAATAAATGAATTTTTTCTTACCGGAGCATAGCACGGGACTATTAATAACTAGTTAAGGAGCAAAGAGAGGGGATGGATAAGATCCTACGTATGTCAATAACTGTTCATTATGGTCTAAATAATATAAAAGCAAGCATGTACTATAGAGAATTATGTGAGGTTATGCAGTATCTCTCTTATGAGGCAAGTGAAAATTGAATTATTTATTTCTAAATGAGTAAAATTAGATACGGATTTTTCACAGGTATCACTAAAGTTTTACGAAATTCATGAGATATCCCTACGACTTCAAAAATTCATCGGCTACCGTTTAATTTTGCATATAATGTTCCAAACTCCCTCAATTATTTAATGGTATTGATTATGTTAATTTTAATGGCCCAAAATCAGTTGACCTATATCCTAATTCCCCTAATATTTCATTCTATGCTCAATAAAGTCTTCTAAAAGCAGACAAATTTTTCTAATAGGTACTTAGGTCATTAATTAAACTATTTTGACCGCATGAGAAAAGGAATTTATATCAGTATAGAAGAACATTTTTGGCATAATGTGGGTTAATAGATGAATGAGGTTGTGGTTCAAGTGATTTCAATTCATTTAAGTTATCAGAATCAATACCAATCAATTCTTGAGGGTGTCTGATATATTATAGGCAAACTTAAGGGGTACCCGATGAATTTTTGAAACTGCAATGGTATCTCATGAATTTTGTACATAAAACCTCAGGGGTACCTGGTTAAAAATCCCAATTAAATAATGTAGTCTAAAATTATCGTTGTTGATCAAAGAACGAAATTAATTAAAGATAATTAAGAAGAACCAACCAAGGAACAAGAAAAGGATTCTTTATCTAGAATAATTTACTCAATTATGTCAAATTATAAATGAAGATCTTCTATCTAAGGATATTATATGAATATTGGAATCATATAATCTACATCAATCTGGAAATTTATTATAAAATAAAAATATTCCTTAATAGCTTATATGATTTTTTAACAAACATGTCATAGTAGGTTTAATTATTATTATCAACTATTGATAATTCATAATAATATTATATAACATAAATAATACTTTCGTATTTAAACAAGTCGCATACTTCTCTTTTATGTGATAGCTTACTTGCTATTCAAAAAAAAAAAAAAAAAAATGTGATAGCTTACTTGGTGAAATGTGCCATCACTTATTTAGTTACGGAGGAAGTATATGCTTGATACTTAAAAACTATAATTTTTTCAATTTCTTAGAGTAATTTTGGGAGCTAAATATTCTAATTAACGGGATACCGGCTAATTAACTTAATTAATAAAGTCTTATAAAGGTGGTGCCATATGCTAGAGTATGTGATCAAATCGCGTCTGATGACTCTCTAGACCATCATATATATTTTTAAAAGATACATATATATTTATAATAAAAAAAATCAAGACAAACAAATGTCATGCTGCCACATATAATAAAAAAAGTTTGACGTAAATATTAAGTAATTAAGCGATTGCTTTCATCCCCAAATTTTTAAGGGTTTATTTTTCAAAAATCATGCAATTACTTATTATTTACGTCAATTTTTTCCACACTTGATAAAAAGTTACAAAAAGTAATAGCATCGCCCAGGACACTCACTAGTTAAATAATAAAAATGTGTGTTTCAAGGCTCGAACCCCTAACCTCTAATTTGATATGCTAAAGCACTAACCAACTACACTACAATACTGAATTTGTCTTTTTTTTGGGGGGGAATCATTTAAAGACAAAATAATATTTCTATTTTTGAAAACTTCAAATATAGGTTGCTAAATAATCCTGGGCGAATTGTCCGAGACAAGAACCAGTATATAGTAGAAACATGTCCCACAAAAATAGAAAATTACTCCTTTTGACCCCTTCACCATCATATAAATTGACACTCCATTCCACCTCCTCCTTAATTTCTTCATAACTCTTGTCAAGTTGTCAAACATCCTCCTCCACTTTTGATCTCCACCCTTCTTCATATAGGAGTATAACATTAAAATTTGAGTTCCCAACCTCCTTTGATTTCTTTTCTTCTCATCAACTAAATTTCAAAATTAGGATAAGTTTAACGGTTTGATAAAAAAAATCCTATTTAGTGGATAAGATGATAACAATCATCAAGTTTTCTACCCTCTTATAGTTAATCCCCTTCCTAAAATCTGTATCTCTTCGAATATTATCCTTTTTCTCAACAAATTTTTTGATTCTCTGAACAAGTAGTGTATATATCCGAAATTTTCTCACACTTTTCCAACTCAACATTATAGCAGCTTAATCAGTATTCAGTAGTAGTACTGTTGAGTAAGAGTAGTATAGTTTTAGTACTCTCAGTGAATTTGGATGGACCCCATTGTAGAAATGGAGGCTAAGCTAGCCCAAGACCCGCACCCGCAGTCGCCCTCGGCGAAGCGGGTTTGGGTCCCAGGCCCGGTGATCGTTGGTGCAGGCCCATCGGGCCTGGCGGTGGCGGCATGCTTAAAAGAAAGGGGGATCCCTAGGTTGATCCTAGAGCGGGCCCAGTGCTCGGGCTCGCTCTGGAAAAACCGAACCTACGACCGGCTTAGGCTCCACCTTCCGAAGCAGTTCTGTGAGTTACCTCACCTCCCATTCCCACAAAACTTCCCTACTTACCCAAGCAAGGAGCAATTCATCAGTTACCTTGACTCATACGCAACCCACTTCAACCTCAAGCCCCTCTTTGGGCGGGCTGTGGTTCGGGCCTGTTACGATACTCGAAACGAGCTGTGGCGGGTGCTGGTGGCGGGGCCGAAAAAAGAGGTGGTTGAGTATAGTTGCCAGTGGTTGGTGGTGGCAACAGGAGAGAATGCAGAGGCCTTTGTACCTGAGATTGAAGGAATTGAGGATTTTGTAGGGCCTATTATTCACTCAAGTGAGTATAAGAGTGGTACTGATTTTAGTAACAATAAGGTTTTGGTGGTTGGTTGTGGAAATTCAGGTATGGAGGTTTGCTTGGATCTTTGCAATCATAATGCTTATCCTTCTTTGGTTGTTAGGGATTCTGTAAGCATCTATCTCTCTTTCTCTCTTAAATTTATTCTCTTTTGCGCTAATTTCGATGAAGATTTAACTACCATCACGAAATTCAATATTTTGATGCTTTATGATTTCTTTTCTAGGGTGTTTAATTGATATAAACGATTGATTTTGGTGATATTGGAGCTGAATTGATTGCTTAATTTAGGGTTATGAATCAATCAATTACATGGTTTAACAAGAATGATATGAAGTTTTGATTGAATGCAAAGTGTTATTTTGAAATTTGGATCAATTTGGTTGAGGGTTGTATCTATAGGATTATTCTTTCTTTTTGCATAAATTAGAAATTATGATCTAGAGTTATTCATTTTGAATTCTTTTAGCGAAAGAAAAGTCATACTTGAATATGTTGTACTTGTCAGATTCGTCTACTTTTTATGTTGTTGTTAATAACTCCCTTATATATTTTTTTCGATTAAAGGGAGCAGTAGATTAAAATACTAGAATGTTCTTACAAATTGCTGAAGTTAGCTAAGGAGTCATCAGCACCAATATTACTGCATTTACGAGATGTCAAAAAAAAAAAAATATTACTGCATTTACGCAAAAATTTCAAAGGATAACTCCCTTCTATGATATCTGACTTTTATTTGCCTTCTTTTTCCCTAGGTTGTCGGCTACTCCCTCCGCGATTTATTTCTCACTTTACTTTAATTTCTTCCATTTTTGGTAGCCTTTTCCTCTTTTACGCTTTCTTATTAACAAACATATTAAACTTAGTCCATTAATATACTAATGTTTGTATATAACTTTCTTTCTCCTATATAAATAAGTTAAAAGGAAACCAACTTTTTACAAGCTAATTCAGTTCACGTAGTTTGTTTTGTTACCATAATAGAAAAGATTATAAGGGATATAGGTTGTGTATCTGAGAGACTATTCTTATGCCACACAAATATAGCGAGGCTTAATTTGATATAAGTATGACAAGGTAGGTAAATAATGTGAGGCTCATAGTAAACATTTTCAATAAGCATCCAAATTGGTTTAGTGTATAAGTTCAAGAAAATGTTATTAGATTTTAAACTTTGATTAGGAAAAATGATAAATGTTATAAGAATTAGTATTTGTTTCCCCCTTTTCTCCATTTGGAAGTTATGTTATCAAATGCCAATCTTTATCATTTTGATATTTACTTAGTGGGGAAAGTGTGACCATTTCTTTCTTTTTACGGATCTGTTCTGTTCAACTTATTTTCTCTTATTTTATCTTATTTTATAAAATCTTATCTTATCTGATCTTATCTTATTTATTTTATTTGTCTGACATGAGTGAAGATAAGTTAACAGAACATCTTATTTCATCTTATCTGATCTTATCTAGATTTTATAAGATCTTATATAAGTTAAAATAAGTTTAACATAACGGACCCTACGTTTAAGATTCTCTATTCTGATCAATACTTTAATATGTCAATATTTAGATCCTAGATAGGAATATAAACAAAAACGTTACTTAGTTTAGGAATAGCATTAAGTCCAAATATACCAATTGCATGAAAGTTCAATGATGAGTTTCCATTTGTTAGTGGAATCAATTTCCATTAAGCTCATCTTAATCTGCTCAACTCATCAATAATAATAAAAATCCATCTTTCTTCTTTTGATTAGTTTTTTTCTCTTTTTTAATTGGATGACGCTCGTGTACACCATAATTTGTCCTTTGAAAAAGACGACCTAATTAACAACTTGAATTTCGATACTTTTTTTTGCTATAATCAATCATAGGCTTTAATGGTGGCACTTTTTCAATCTTTTCTTTAGATACTTATTTATGCCTATATAGCTAACTTTCTTGGAGTTCGTTTGCATGCTCATACTTGTACTTGCTCGAATCTGCCTTACACTTTTGTACTGGCAAAAGTTTGGTCTTGTACGACGAAGTTTGTCGTAGTTACCAATGAGATCTTAACCTAGTGGTAAAAATCAAAGGCTTATGTGTAATAGGTCATAGGTTCGATTTTTCACTCTTTTATTTGTAATTTGTATTGCCTTAATGACTCATCTGAATTTAAAAAAACCACAAAATTTGTTGTAATTTGCAAAATCAAACCCCTTGTTTAAATAAAAAAATATTATCAAACCCCTCTGAATGTTTAATTTATACTCGATGTATCGATTTTAGATTGAAAATTTTCAAAAGAATTATTTGTTGCATATATCATGTGATTGAGTGAGATATAATTAATACTCTCTCTTTAGAAGTAGTATTATTTACTTTTGATTCTTTTATGCCTGCTAATTTAGGTAAACATGTAATTCTAATTTCTAAACTATACACTAATTAAGGGACAAAAGTTTCAAATGTTTCATTATAGTACATATATTTATAAATTAGATAAGTATCCAGCTAGACGATATGGAGTACTAAATTTCTTTTTTAACAAGCTATTTGGATATTAATACATAGGTTATGTTCTCTTTACTAGAAGTGATATGATAATGTGTAGAATATGATCTTGCCTAATATGATACGGCCTATTAATTATTATTTTTTGATGTGGTGTGGTATGGTATAAAGTATGGTATAAATTGACAATTATTTTATCAAAAAAAAAACCTTTTGTTAACAATAAATTAAACATCCAGTCTAGCTAGTCCAATCATTCTAATATGGTGAAATTTGATATCGTTTGGTCTAAATTTATCTCAACAAAAAAAGCTATAAGTTTTTAAAAATAGTTAAAGTGAACACGTAACTTTAACCATCAATATTATTCTTCACTACGTATATCTTTATCTACTTTCTCCAATCTAATTCCATCATTTTAAATTTCTCTTTCTTTAGGTACATATACTCCCACAACAAATGCTAGGAACTTCAACTTTTGGATTGTCAATGTGCTTGCTAAAGTGGTTTCCACTTAAGCTAGTGGATCAATTTTTGCTCTTAATCTCTCGTCTAATGCTTGGTGATACGGCCCAATTAGGAATAACTAGGCCCACAATTGGCCCCCTTGAATACAAGAGCATCGCAGGAAAGACTCCAGTGTTGGATATCGGGACACTTGCTAAAGTCAAAGCTGGGAATATCAAGGTTTTCATCTATACTTTCATTCTCAAATTATATGAAGTTAAGTTTGTCAAAGAGTTTTTTTTATTAAAAAAAGTACTCAAATTGGTAGACGGCTTACCTTTATTGTGGCGAATGTGTAAGGAGAAAGATCCTGTCTAAACTTCAACTTTCATAGTTTTTTTATTTAGTATTTGTCCGACGTGTTTGCGAGTATGGGGGAAGATAACAGGATCCATATCCCTAAAGCATTTTGAGATTCGAATCTAAGACCTCTAAAATTTAAGGTTCAATATGGATATTGACGATGAAGAGAGTAATGAATGACATGGGTTTATGGAAAACGATTATTCATGGTCTACGTGCACATAAGCTAACAATCACAACATTCTTGGTATATATTAATTCCTATTTTATTATTCATGGTCCAAACTAGTACTAACTCTATTAAATCTCTTATGCATAGGTTTTTCCGGGAATTAAAAGATTAACACGTCAAGGAGCAGAGTTTGTTGATGCAAGAATGGAGAATTTTGATGCTATTATTCTTGCCACAGGTTACAAAAGCAACGTACCATCTTGGTTAAAGGTATATGATCATGTGCATGCCTTCCCATTATTCTTGCTTCAATTTTTTAAGGGTTATTCACCAATGTTTGTCAATATATATGTTATCTTGTTAGGATAATTGTCACATTATTTCAACATCAAACAAAATTCATAGCGATCATTAAATTATTAGTACCAACAATGCTATGTTGATACTCTTGCATCACTTTAACATATTTGGGAAATCCCATCTTGTTGTATTTAATGTTTTTCCATTTTTTATTAGTCGTAATGTTTGCTTTTTCATACTTTTAAAAGTATTCTTAAATTGTTTGAGCAAATTCATTACAAAATGGAATTTTTCTAATTGTTTGAGCAACTTCAGGGGTTTTATGTCAAACTCTATGCTCAAAATATCCTTAATAATAACAGTGTTAATCGATGTTAATAGTGTCAAATTTCAGGGTTAGATGAGAAATTTTCCCTTTATATATTTCATTATGTATTAGTAAAAATATAAAAGATTGATATTTTGGTTATAAACATTAAGTTTAATAATCTAACAAAGCCACATGATAATTGAAAACAAAAAGGTTAAAAATGTAAAGTTTGACTTCCAGTTGCAAGTCATGCAACTAATAGGAAAAAGCATATGAAAAGTGTGATGACTTTTTATTTTGGATGGAAAACATACATAATGATAATTCTAGCTAGGATGCCCTATATATATGCTCTCAAAAGACGACCCACCACCAACGTCTCAAATTTATCTGACTATTTAAATTTATATTCACGCCTAAAAACGATTTTTTCTCTCCTCCTAATTCATAAAATAGTCGATACATTAGCTGTTGATGTTTTTTGTGTACTTAATTCCTTTTTGCCAAACATAAATATGTTTCCTTAATTACTACTCTTCTGCACTCTAGGAAACCACTATGTTCTCTATGAAAGATGGATTTCCGGAGGGATGGAAAGGCGAGAACGGGCTATATGCCGTAGGTTTTACCAAACGCGGCTTGCTTGGTGCTTCGCATGATGCTTTAAAAGTAGCTGAGGACATCGATCGAGATTGGAAAAGTAAGACAAAGCAAATTATAATGCAACAACGATCATTTTTTTGACTCAAAGAGCTCATATTACAAGTGCCACACTGCCACATGTTTTTTGGATGTTACAACTTTTGGTTTTTTTTTTGGGTTTAAGTATATAATGAGTCCATGTATATATTTGTGTAAATACTCCTAGAGGTGCCCTTGGGAGGCAAAATAGAAAGAGTTAGGATAGTTTATATTTAAGTAGATTCATCCTAGGTTCAATTTAGCACATATGCTTCAAGGCAATATTGTAATGGTGGTCACTTGCAATATATATGTATGTGTTCCCATCGATTTTGGAATAAATAACTTTAATTAACTTTTTTTTTTTGTGTATAGACGATCATCTTTATTGTATTTTCATCATGTTACAATATTTTTGGCCTTTGATGTCTAATTTGTGATATATATTGATTTCAGTATTTTAATGAAATGGACATAGGTTTTATTTAGTTTAGAAATCTCGGGATTAGGTCCTTACATTGAGCCATTCATATTTCAATAAATAACATATATATCAAAAAAGTCAAATATTCTATTATATATTTTATTAAGGGTCGATTACCATGGTGGGTTCTAGTGATAAAATCAACCAATCGAAAAGAGTCGCATACAAGTGATACAAATGTTGTGAGACAATGATTTGGATTCTAATTATATTTTATTAAAATTCCATGGTCTTGTATCAAGTATCAACATGTTGCTAGAAAAATCTAAAGAAAATAAGCAACCCAACCTACATTTTCATTATTATAGAAAGGCCTAAAGTTTAGGCAAATATGCAAACGTAAAAGAGAAAAAATGAAGTAAAAAAATACTTTTTCCATTATTTTTTAATTGCAACAGTTGGACCTTTTACACTTCTAACATACTTTACTTTGATCATCATTTGTGATTTATGCATAAGAAAAAAATATGATCATGTTGAATTTTGTTAGATTTATCTCGTTATATAGTTTCATAACATCCCCAGTTTAAACTAAGTGGTAGATTTATAATAATAAGTTTTTAAAATATTAGGAGAAATTATGACCTAAATCACCGTTATGAAAATTTTGGTTTAATGGAGTCGATTAGGATTTAGGAAGAAGAATAAAAGCAAAAGTTGGCGGTGTAGTTAAAGAGGCAGGCCCACAACGATTTGATAGGGTGGGAATTTATTTAGCAAGGACCAATAATTAGTTGGGCCCATTAAAGTTGGACCTATGACTATGATGCTCTGGATTTGTATTCATTTTTTAATTTCTCTTTTCCTGGGTATAAGAAGAAAAACCTTTTGAAGGTACATTTTGATGGTAAATAACGTCATTTTCATTATTATAAAAAGGCCTAAAGTTGACCTGGGAATGGGTCGGGCCTGTTCACGGGCTCGTCCCGCAGGGCTTGGGAAAATGACACGTCACGTCGGGCCCAAGCCCGTGAGTGGCGGGCCGGGCCTGAAATATCCAGATTTTGTCCACGGCCTGGCCCGTGTTTTATGTTGTTGTTTTGTATTTTTGACAGTTTTAGGCTAAAAAACAAAGGAGCGTTCGGCCCACGAGTCATATAGACGGCTCGTGCTGGTGTGAAATAAATTTTTTTGATCGTGAAAAGCCCACGTAGCGGACAACAGGCAGGGCCGGGCCGGGCCTCGAGCGGCCTCATGTCGGACCGGGCCCAAATCATGTCGGACCGTCTCGTGTGCTGGACCGTCCCATGCCCACCTCTAGCCTAAAGGTTTATGCACCTTAGAGACATAAGACACCTTACAAACTAATAAAATGAGTATTATTGTCTAATGCATCTGTAAATTGTATATGAGGTTTTTACTCCAGGTTGCTAGTACTGAACCCTTAGGCGAAACCAAATGCGATGTCTGTGGGATCTATATAAACTATGTTCTATCAAAGGTATATACTGGAAATATAGTCAAGTGCATATAGACAATCTTAGGATAAAAAACAGTTGACGAATCAAAGTAAACTATTCTATGACATGTTCCTTTCAATAAAGCGCTACCAAGTACGAAATGCTAAATTTGGAGAGAATCTAGAAAGAAGAAAGCTAAATCTTACTATAAAAGTGAGATTCCTAGAATCTTTGGATCATGGTGGGTAGTTGGCCTTAGGAAATGATGAATTTCTTTGTTGAACTTTTTACTTCGGTTAATATGACTATATGAGGATCAATTTAAAATTTTGAATATGCTTGAATGCACGTAGGATTCGGCATAAAACAATTGAATTGAACTGAACTAAGCTGATTGGAATTGAAATGAATTGAACTGCCCCAGGCTCGTAGTTCACTTTTCTTTATGTACATAAAGCATTTCACTAATTAACGATGGAACAAACTAATTCCAATTCATATCCAAATAATAAATGAATAATTCTCATTGTGATGAAAAATTATTCAGCGTGCTTCACATTTAATTCTAACAAGCAAGTGAGCGACATATGCGAAGTTGCGAAGCTACAACTGTTGACATTATCTTTCTCTTTGCTGTATATTCTTTTATTTATGCTAGAGTAGTACATTATATCTGGTTAGGTTTTAGTATGATATGATACATGATTTTTCAATCCAAATACCTAATCTAATTATAATTTGTGCTTATTATTATCAGTTAACGCCATGCTAAGCGTAATTTGACGCTAATTTGAACCTAATATCTTTCTTATTAACGAGAGTTGAAATTAGATAGTTGAGAATAATCCAATTTGGACATGACTTTTCCTATGAGATAGGAAAAGGGCATTTGATTAATAAAAAATCTCGCATGTCGTGTCTATGTCATAAGTATGATTGTATAGAAAATCATTAATACTCGAAAGCGGTAATTAATATTCTAAAGGGTACATTTTTCCTTTTGAGCATTAGTATTGATTATTTGGGATAGGGATTTAACTTTGTATTAAATACATGCTAGTGGGGACACATAGATCTATCATCGATATAATTTGATTTCTTATTATTATATTAGTAGTCTTAGTTATAATCCATCATATCTTTATCTTCTTGTATAACATATTGTCATTGTTTGAAAGCTAATCCTTGAATAATAATATTAGAAGGGTTCGTGTTAGGTGAAAGTGTGAGTAGTATTTGTCCCACATTGAAAAAGTAAGCAAAGAGCTTTCAGTTTATAATCCAAGTGAGCTACTCCTCCTATTGCCAATTGGTTTTAGGATGGAACCTCGCTGTGGGCTCTGGTTTGTGGGCTTCCGGGTTTCTCTCCCTTGTGTTCTCCCCAACCCGTTATAACAAGTGGTATCAGCACCAGGTTCGATCTTGTCGCACCATCTGATAGGGACACGGTCTGTGTTGGGTCTTATGGCATTAAGGCCAGTCTGTGAGTGTCGCCTTGCCTTAGAGCTGAGCTCTGTAGGTTCTGGGTGCGAAACTGTTCAAGGGGGAGTGTATAGGCTCACACTTGAGGGGGAGATTGTTAGGTGCAAGTGTGAGTAGTATTTGTCCCACATTGAAAAAGTAAGCAAAGAGCTTTCAGTTTATAATCCAAGTGAGCTACTCCTCCTATTGCCAATTGGTTTTAGGATGGAACCTCGCTGTGGGCTCTGGTTTGTGGGCTTCCGGGTTTCTCTCCCTTGTGTTCTCCCCAACCCGTTATAACAGTTCGTTATGTTATTTATTTGATTAAGTATGCTACCAGATGTCTTTATTAGCTAGAAGTTGGTTAAAAGACAAAGTCTTTAGTAAAACAGACATAAGAGATGATGAGTGATATAATTAATCTCTGAGAGTCAATTATTAGTAGTAATGTATGGTATATCTAGGAACATTTTGATGATTTGCTTCCTCAAAATTGCTAACACTATATACTATTTAGGTCCACTTTGTTCGGGTCTTATACTTTGGATTCTCAATAGGGCCAACACTATATGCCTAGCTATAATATCATAGTACGATACCATGTGTGTCTTGCACCCAATGAGGTAATTAAAGTTAACTATGAAAAAGAAAAAACGTATGCTATGAGTTAACTTCCTATTTCGGGAAGAATATTCCCCATTCACAATGTATCAACAAGGAAATAAGAATTATATTTCGATTATTCTCAAATTAGTAAGAGTTTGATGCGACCATGCAATATTTTTAATCGAACATGCATGGGAGAGTGGAGACACCAAGTGGCAGTGGCATTTTGCAAGGAGAAACTCTTGGCATCTTATCTTGATCTCTTATAGGTACTAAAATAAGAGTTGCTGTATCAAACTATCAAAGTAGGTATTAGTAATACCAAATTCAAAATTGATACCAAATTTAGTATAATTAGTGTCAAAATAAATATAATTGGTGCCACAGTAAGTATAATTGGTACTAAAGCTCAAAGTTGATATTAAAGATCAATTACGCTAGGTACCAAAATAAGAGTTATTTTGGTATCAGTACTAGGGGCGTTTGTGGGTGGGTAACCGTCCTGAAATAATATTTCAGTTCGGTAACCGAAAATTTCAGTTTGCTCTTTTTGTGAACCCTAACAGTAACCATTTAGACCGGTTACCGCTTAAGCGGTTAACCGTTATTTCGGTACGTTTTTTCGGTTATTTATTAACCGTTATTTAAGTTATACTATTATGTTTTACTTAATGTACATATATATTTTCAATTTAGTCATATATTTTAATATTATATATACTTTAATATAAAATGTATTATAAAGTGGATAATAAATCCATTGGAAAATATAACTAACACTAAGAATTCACTTCATTTCCTAATTATAGTGTTTACTATATTAGTTCTAGAGTTTCCAAATAATTACATATTTCCTCTAATTGTTGTAACTTAGCAACAAATATTAGAATTAATGTAATTGTTTGAAAAATGTTTCACAACAATTAAATAGAGAAAAAAATATTTCGGTGTTTCAGTTAACCGTTCACTCAAAAATCATAACCGTAACCATATTGTTTAACTGTTAATTTTATCGGTTCGGTAATCGTACCTTTAATATAGGTGTATTCTTTCTAAGAGCTAATACGTGTGTATGGTACTCTTGCGACACTTGGAACACTTGGTACAAATGTAAGTTTATGTTAAATGGGAAATTTATAGTACAAGCAAGCTTGGAGGCCAAGCATATTAGCACAAGTCTTGGAGCCCAAGGACATCATAGTCCTGTTTGACAAATGGAGTTTAGAGTTTGCTATTAGAGTTTTAACTTTTGTTCACCAAATTTGACTGCTGATTTGACAACTTTTTTTTTTAAATGTGTTTGGTAACAATCAATCACAACGATGATGATTATGTACCCTAAAAACGCTATGTTTTCACCAACCAATATTTTTTTTCTATCTTTAAAATCTTAGTTGGCTAAAAAAAAGTAGCGATTGAATATAACCAGAATTTATGTACCACTAACGCATGTTTTTATATTAGTTTCGATTCTAGAAAAAACTAGCGGATACTACTAATTATTACCGATAAGGGCATAATTCATAATCGTGCAACATACGATCTCTACCAAAATTAAATGATGTACAAATAAAATTTATTCTCAATACAACATCATAAAATTTTAAATCATTTACTTAACTACTGATTTCATTTATACAATCATTCCCTTAAATCGTAGAATCTACCAAAATTGTCTATATTGATAACTGGTGCCAAAATTCTCACTGCAAGTAGTGCTGGCCTGTTAAGCGTGAGCGTGATTGCCAAAAAAGGGAGCGAAAGAGGAAGCAGGTCTGCCAAAGGAAGCGGAAGAGGAAGCGGGCGTATGGGTGAATGACAACCGTGGTGCGAATTATGATTTTATTTGAGCGTTTAAGGGAAGTAGTATGCAGAGTAAAAACCTTTTCAACAAACTATGTTTTAAATAAAATGACGGTTCACGTGATCTACAATGACATTCACCCCATGAGCCACTAAACATACCTGTTATAAGCCAATTTTAAAACAATTGATAGGCGTGTCGCGCACCTAACAAAAATAAATAACCTAACTAATCCTCCTAACTATGTAGTAGGGTAAGTCAGAGTCGATCCCACAGAGAGAAAGTTGTTCTATGATTAGCTCTTAAATAATGGTAAGACTAAAGGAGATTAATATCAAGATGTCGAAAACTATACTAATCAATATAAAAATAAAAGACTCTACAGTTAAGTATCCCCACTAGCACGAAATAATACAAAATAATTTCTACCCCAAACTAATAAATTAAATGTTCACAAGGAAAAGTACACCCTATAAAGTACCATAAACCTCTCCCGAGTATCTATGGCTTCTCTAATATGCATTCAAGCCTACTCCCGTGGAATCATGCAAATTAAAGACATTAAACACGCACTTTAACTTCCTAACAATCCATTCTACCTACTCCCGTGGAGAACTTCATGTCCTTAATTGAAATACTCAAATCCGTCAAAATCCAACTCCCGTTGTGATCAAGACAATGGAATCATAACAATACTAGTTATCCCTAATCTAGTATTGGAATATGCACAATCAATTAAGCAAGAACAATTAACAATTAATATGAGAATTTAAAGAAACAATCATGAATTAAATCATACTAGGGTTCAACTTAACCATAGATAAAAGAAACTACTCTATCATGAAATAAATAATGAAATCTAAAACTATAAAAGAAGACATAAATAAAGAAATCAAGGAAAGAAACTAATAGAATCATGAATTAATGAAAAAATAATAAAAACTAGGGTTTACACTAAAAACTAGAGAGAAAGAGAAGAAGAGAGAAAACTGAAACCTAAAACCTAAAATAACGTGAGAGGGAGGAGGAGAGAGAAAGAATGAAAACCTATCTAAATAAATATTCAATAACCTAATATGACTTGGAAAGTAATTTACAAGATAAGGAAAGTCTTAAATAAATCATTAATAGCGGATTAGTGATCCGCGCGTCCAGTGGCAGATTCCAGCAGAAACAGTGCAATCTTCCGAAAGGCATAACTCCTTGACTAGAAGTCTCCTCGGGGCGTGCCACCTATCGTTGGAAAGATCTTTCAAGTCTAGTTTCCAAATCTGGTGGAATTACTCGATTCTAAGAATCACATCAAAAGTTATGATCAGAAGAGTAGACTGACTCTTTTTCACATTTCTTCTAATGATTTTCCGCTTCGTTTTGCTCAAATCGTACTATGATATCAACGATCCTTATGCATTGTAGCTTCCTTCCAAGTGCTCCTAATCCTAAGCTTCTAATCATACTCCAAATAGTTTCAATGCCTGAAATTCATCAAAAACAAGAAAACATACCGAATAGGAGTAGAAAATCATAACTTAAGAATATAATGCAATAATGAACCTAAATATGAAACTAAATGCTCTAAAATGCAACCTAAATGCACTAAAAACTATAATAATAATATGACTTATCAAACTCCCCCAAGCTAAACCATTGCTTGTCCTCAAGCAATAAGACATAGACATCGGAAAAGTTAGACAACCTACAATATAGGACTACAACAGGGCTAAACACTCAATTGAAAACACAAGAGATATAATCACTACATAAGCCAAGCATCGAAACAAGCTCGAACAAAGCCGCATAGCATGTCATGTATCGCAATCGACTCTCCAATCAAACCACAAACCATCTCTCCCAAACTGGATTTAACCAAACCTGTCAAGACCTCACTATAGTTATGTGCACTCAAATCTCTCATGTGTTTAAGGGATGAATAATGACTCTCAACCTAAATCAGTCGACTCAGATGAAGCAAATATTCTTTAACTTTGATTTTTGACTCACTTAATACTCAACAATACAATACATAATGATCAAGAGGACTTTTAAGGGTTGTAATGGGGCTGAGGTTAAAGGTATGGAAATAATTTGGGAATTGTGGTGGAAAAACCAAGAAGGGGGAGCATCATATAACTGAAAACATGACCAAAAAGGTCATAACAACTCCATGCAACAACCAACAATCTCCAAATCTAATCAACAACCTTTTTCACTTAAGAAACTCAATCATAACCCTTTTTTTTCACTTTATTCACAACTTCTTTTTTCACTTCTTCTCATTTCATTTTTCACCTTTTTTTGTTTTTTTTTTTTTTTCAAACTTTCATTTCAATTTTCAAGCTCACTAAACATACTTTTCCATCCTTCTAAACCACAAATAGAGCACTTTAATTCAATACAAACTAAACCAAAACTAATACTCGCTCCCCCAAGCTAGGCTTGGGACAAGAATCAAATGAGGTCAAGGCTTGTAATGTAGGTAATCAATCAACAAAGTCAGAAAAGGCTCAGCGGGGTAAAAGGAAGGATAATATGAAAACAAGAATAACTCTGGAGCTAAGATCATCAAATGAAACGCCTCAATCATATCAAAATATATGCACTATCAAATATCAAGGAGTACCAAGTCAAAGTCAAGATCAATGCAACAACGAGGAACTAATCACACATGAAAGAACAGAACTGACACAGATACGTCAGTTTATAGGCACAAAAGCTCACTTAGGTTAAGGTGTCTGCATAGTAATGTTAAATCGAGCCAGAGAGAGATCAATCAATCTTACCACAAACAATCAGTTGCGAAACAATCGTGCTATGAAGTATCATGAACAAGATGAGTGACACTTAACAAATGTAGTAAAATATCAACAAGGTTCTCAAAAAGTCTTTAGCAGTAGTCCCATAGATGCAACTAAAATGAGATGAAATCTAATATGAGATGAAATATGCTAATGCAACTAAGAAAGCAGTACAATTTTTTTGGTTACACGTAAACTCCCACTCCTAATAAGCAGTACAAACCGTGCAACATCCTACGAAAGCAATAAAATCTACACTAAAAAGCAAATAAAGATAGAATATTCCTCCCCCAAGCTAGAATTTGCAGTGTCCTCACTGCATAAACCAGTTCAGAAAAGGAACGTAAATCAACTCCTGGAGCACCAAGTCACCAAAGTCGCCCACCAAAAGCCACAACACACCACAAAAACCACACACAAATCCCCAACAATCCAAGGAACTAATAATTCAATCAATGTACAAGATTCTCAACAAGATGGCATTAAAACAAAAATTCAAGCAAAAATTTGAGATGAACATTAACAACAATTATAAGTGAGAAAAATTGCTTACTACCCAATAAATTGGGGAGAAGAGTCAAATATGCTCAAATTCACGTTCCAATGCCCGTCCCGTGAAAGACCAACTTGAATTAACTGGTGTCGAATTGAAGAAACCCTTGAATAACATTGATGAATTAAGAAACAGAAAAGGAAAATTAGATAGTCATGTAGAAAAAGGAAAGCTAAAATAAGAAAATAGAAGAAGAGAAGAAAAGAACAGAAAAGGACGAGAAGAGAGAATAATGAGTAGGGAACGAAAATTGGGGGTGTTGCGGCGGTGGGAAGCAGAAGGGCGGTAGGACTGTCGGCGATGCTGCGCGGAGATAGGGTGCGGCTGTGCGGGCAGGAGAGGCGAGGGAGGTGGTAGGCTCGATGGTGGTCTGGGATGGTGGAGAAGATGCAGGGGTGGGGCGATGAAGACAGGGGAAAGGAGGGTCTGGTATGCGAAAGGAGGGAGGCTCGGTGGTGGTGGCGATACGCTGACCGGAGAGAGCGGGTAGCGGCAATGGTGAACAGGTGTGGGTCGGTTATTGGTGGTCGTGCAGGGGGTTCAAAGAACGGGGGAAACGCCGACAAGCGGACAGTGGCTGCGATAATGTGCCGGCGATAATGCCGATGGTAGTGCGCCGGTTTGTGGCGGTCGTCTGAGATGGTGTACAGATGAGAGGGGTTGTGGGAGGTGGTGGTGTGCAGGAGAGGCGAGGATGATGGTTGGGTTTGCGGCCGTGTAGGCGGTCGAAGGAGGCGAGGTGATGGAAGGTTAAGGTGGCGCTAGGGGTGGTGCTAGTGTGCGGAGTTCTTGGTGGACGGGTGCCAACGAGCTGGGCAGATTTTTATTTTTTTGAATTTTTTTTTTTTTTTTTTTTTCAACCGTCAAGACTTCGTCAATGTTTTCCGATTTCTTTTCTTAGTCTCCGTCCACCTACAAAAAAAAAAAAAAAAAAAAAAAACCAAAGTGAGTAAACTCACTCAAAAAGGAAGAAACAAAGACAAAAATCATGATAAAAAGTAAAGAATTAAGAGAGAAAATAAGTTAATGTTCGGGTTGCCTCCCGAGAAGCGCAAATTTAAGGTATTGCATGACCGTTGAAGACTAGTAGATCACTCATAATAGTTTAATGCTCGAAGAAGCTTATCATATGTTCCTGCAAACATCTCAGAGCATATTATATAACAGTGAAAAGGAAAAATGAAAAATATTAGTACTAAAAAATTACTGAAACTACAAAAAGAAGAAAAATTGTTAGTCTTTTTACATGACTCGAAAGAAGGAAAAGAAACTAACTGTACATTATTTACATTATCATGAAAGTCATTCAAAAGGGGAGAAATAAGGAACGATGGAGGATATAATATAGGGGAAGAAGATATAATATCAAATTTCTCATAGAATGGAACATGAGACTCAAAAATAGTAGGTGTTACCGATAAAGACTCATAAATCACCTCACGCTCAACTTGACTTTCCTCCAAAGAGGAAATTTCAGCCATGGCTTCTTCCTCCTGCAAAACATCCATCACATTAGTCGTTCTTTCAATCTTTTCAATCCCAATAGCTCTCATTTATTATCCACCCCTCATTATCATCATAAATAAACGGATCGGGGCTAGAATTCTGAGCAGATTGACATTCAAATTGGGAAGAGGGGTCGAAACCATCTATTAATGTCACATCACAAGAAGAAAAATCATGAGAAGTAGACTGACAATTAGAACAATAAGGGGTGGTGACATGTAAGTTTGGGGTGAAAGAGCAGATGAAGACATCTCCCACTCATAAGTATCTCTAGCCAACCACTCAATTAAATCCCAACAATAATCAGGCGATTGGAATAGAAATCCTCCATCACACATAGATTCTACCACCATCCTAGTTTCTTCATTTAACCCCTCATAAATCACTAGGCACATATCCCATAATTCAATCCATGATTAGGACCTATAAAATCACCAAGTCTGTGATAGTATTTCCAAAACAATTCATTCTCATATTGAGGAAAAGAAAAAATTGCTCTAGAATTACTAGCATATACATGGGATTCACATAACATATGAGGTAATTCAGGAGAACTCATGCAAAAATTGGGAGGATTTTGATATGATGCATCAAAACTGTAAACATGAGAATCCAAGAATTCGACTATGTTCCTAGCAAAAAGAATTATTCCCATCATGAAAATAACATGACTCCATGATACAGAAAAGTTAAAAAAAAAATGTTCTTTTGAGAAAAAAAATATATTTACAATTTAGTCTCACCAACAATAAAAAAACTAAATAGAACAAAACCGTCTCCCCGGCAACGGCGCCAAAATTTGATAGGCGTGTCGCGCACCTAACAAAAATAAATAACCTAACTAATCCTCCTAACTATGTAGTAGGGTAAGTCAGAGTCGATCCCACAGAGAGAAAGTTGTTCTATGATTAGCTCTTAAATAATGGTAAGACTAAAGGAGATTAATATCAATACGTCGAAAACTATACTAATCAATATATAAATAAAAGACTCTACAGTTAAGTATCCCCACTAGCACGAAATAATACAAAATAATTTCTACCCCAAATAATAAATTAAATGTTCACAAGGAAAAGTACACCCTATAAAGTACCATAAACCTCTCCCGAGTATCTATGGCTTCTCTAATATGCATTCAAGCCTACTCCCGTGGAATCATGCAAATTAAAGACATTAAACACGGACTTTAACTTCCTAACAATCCATTCTACCTACTCCCGTGGAGAACTTCATGTCCTTAATTGAAATACTCAAATCCGTCAAAATCCAACTCCCGTTGTGATCAAGACAATGGAATCATAACAATACTAGTTATCCCTAATCTAGTATTGGCTAATGCACAATCAATTAAGCAAGAACAATTAACAATTAATATGAGAATTTAAAGAAACAATATGAATTAAATCATACTAGGGTTCAACTTAACCATAGATAAAAGAAACTACTCTATCATGAAATAAATAATGAAATCTAAAACTATAAAGAAAACATAATAAAGAAATCAAGAAAGAAACTAATAGAACTCATGAATTAATGAAAAAATGAAAATAGGGTTTACACTAAAACTAGAGAGAAAGAGAAGAGAGAGAAAACTAAACCAAAACCTAAAATAACGTGAGAGGAGGAGGAGAGAGAAAGAATGAAAACCTATCTAAATAAATATCATCATAACCTAATATGACTTGGAAAGTAATTTACAAGATAAGGAAAATTCTAAATAAATCATTAATAGCGGATTAGTGATCCGGCGTAGTCCTGGCAGATTCCAGCAGAACAGTCAATCTTCCGAAAGGCATAACTCCTTGACTAAAGTCTCCTCGGGGCGTGCCACCTATCGTTGGAAAGATCTTCAAGTCTAGTTTCCAAATCTGGTGGAATTACTCATTCTAAGAATCACATCAAAAGTTATGATCAAGAGTAGACTGACTCTTTTTCACATTTCTTCTAATGATTTTCCGCTTCGTTTTTGCTCAAACTCGTACTATGACATATCCATACGTCCTTATCGTTGTAGCTTCTTTCCAAGTGCTCCTAATCCTTAAGCTTAGCTAATCATACTCCAAATACGTTATCAATGCCTGAAATTCATCAAAAACAAGAAAACATACCGAATAGGAGTAGAAAATCATAACTTAAGAATATAATGCAATAATGAACCTAAATATGAAACTAAATGCTCTAAAATGCAACCTAAATGCATCTAAAAACTATACATAAAAATGACATATCAACAATTTTAATACATGATTATATAACTTTTAGTACACGTGAATATCCACATAATTCTTTTAGGAAAAACTTCCGAAAATTTTAAATTTATGGCAAAAACCTTTTTCACATCCAATTTTGATTATTGTCAATACAAGATCATAAAATTTAAATCACAAGTCATTAATTTTGAAATTTAGATAGAACTGTTCTCAAGCCTAATTGAAATATTCGTTATTGATAGTAACGTGTAAATGTGTAATAAGTATATTTCATATTAGTATTGAACAAAATTTCTAGATATCAAGTCCATTTTACTAAACCCATCGTATGAGTTATAATCCACTTTTAATTATTCTTTATACAAGATCATAAATTTTAAATCACAAGCTATTAGTTTTTAAATTTAGATAAAATTGTTCTCATAGAGTTCTCAAATTATAAAAGCATTGATTGTAATATGTAAAAAGTATTTCATATTATCAATTCAAAATTATTGAACATCTAATATTTCAATTTCATTTACGAAAATTATAATTGTATAAAGTACATGTCATAAACCAATTTCAAATATTCTCAATACAATTAGATCAAAAAAATATAAAGTTATTATTTTGAAATTCAGACATAATTATTTTCATGTAGTTCTCAAAGTCTAAAAGCATTAAATATATTCAATAATGCTAATATGTAAAAAGTAATTATTCCTTATTTAGGATGTCATTTCACTTTTGTTTTAATGTCCAAATATTTAAAAATTTAGTATAATTTTATATCAATACTCTAATAATATCGTATAAGATCATATGCCTAAATCAATTTTATATAACAACATTAAAGATGGAGTGCGATATTTTTTCTTGAAATGACCCTCTATCATAATTTTTGTTTAGAGGTCTAGTAAAAGCATATTTGATTGCATAATAGATTTTACACTAAAAACAAATGACCTTCTATCATCATTGTTTAATTTATTGGAGTATTTGTTTATAAACCGAATTATCACGTCCCTTCTTTGCGGATGAGCGCAACCCTTCTCTTTTTTTTTTTCAACGAATGAACTGATGTTTTTTCTTTGTAACATTAAGAATTTGTTGGATTAACAGGCACCAGCAAACTTAAGTAGAACATAGAGACATATCATTGTGAATCATTTAAAGTAATATTTAATTACGACCTTCATATATATTGTTGACGAAACTTATGAAACACTAAAGAATGCGGTGATTTTTAATTTGTGGATTGTATGTACTTTGTAAGTTAGTTGAGACAGAAAAAAAAAGAACGCTAGAAAGAAGGTTCAAACCAAAGTTTGAATTATACACTTTTTTTTAGTTCCATTGGTAGAAATTTGCTTTACAAACATCATGCACAAGAAAACTCATATATCGAAAGAGGTAGGATGACGTCATACGTACGTTCGCTCTTATCACATAAAAATATTCTGGACCAAACAATTGTTTATTATTTGGTCTGGACCGAAAAATCAAACATTTAAAATCTTGGATCTAATTAGGATCATAATAAGTAGGTTCACCTTATGTTCCAAAATCTCAGAAACGGGGTTGATTATCAGACACTTGTTGGGCATCAGGAACCTAGAAGTCGATTGAGCAATTGAAATCATGCGATAATCGATACAATTATTGGGATGGTAAGAAACAAAGATGAGAGCAATGAATCTTTGTTATGCAACATTACATGATGAAAGGAGTTTTCACTCAAATGGAGCAGGAAATATATTATTTTCCATCATTTGGTTCCAAGGTGCCGCTATCTGGATATATCAAGTTGCACTCAACTGAAGATCAACTGATAAGAGCCACAGCTCAACAACCGATGATCTTATCCATGAAGGTTGGCGAAGATTTTCGTAATTATAGTGGGGTAAAATTATTTCTACGGTTTTTTAGTTACTACTCTATTCCTTAATTATGTTGCTAGTTTGATATAGCTAATAATTAGTTATGCTATCATTATTCATTTTGTATAGAATACACAATAGAGGGCATATCCTATTGACCAAAAAATATTCTGCATACTAGCTAAATAAAAAGCTATTCTCAAACACATTTTTATACATTATAAGAATAACCGATATTTTCTTTTAAGTTACTAATTGCTTTTGTTTGGCCTTTTGGTTTAGGGAATATTTCTTGGTGACAGGAATCCCACCGTGGGGCATTGTATGAATTGTGTTGGATATGATAATGACTATTTTATTCTCCAAAACTCTTGGCCTGATCATTGGGATGAAAAGAGATTTATAAGGATTGGGAAAAGGAGGGATCAACAACATATATGTTTCAACACTGTTATATTTCATTTGTCAAAGTCACAACACAAACTTTAACAACATAAGCATTTGTGATGTTTTTGCAAGCGAGATTGTGGAAGTGTGTTGGAAAGGAAGAATCATTATCCTCCTGAATACCAGAGGTATTAATTACTTTATAGAATTTAAAATTATCTTATCGAATAGAAGTATATAGGATCTGACATAATCTATAGTATGCATAATAGAATCCCAACAAGCAAGGTTTCTATTCATCCAAATCTTGTAAATTTGGTTCCTGCCTCCATTACCACTTTTCAGCCACCTGCAAACCTCAGAAACATTCCTACCACGCCACTGTAAACCTAGCCATTGCATTATCTCCTCCATACATCTTCGACTCAAGGCACAATCAAAAAACAAGTGAGATTGAACTTCACTATGCTGTAAGCAAAAATAACAGAGATCATCGCCACAAACACCCATCTGGCATTAATCTATGCTTAGTCTTCGATATATTTTCAACCACTAACCACATAATGAATATGTTTTTAGGTATGGAATACCAATTCCACACAGTACGACTCCACTGGACCTGTGTAGCACCAGCACATCCCTTTGCTCCCCATCCACATTTTTACTAAACGACACTTCAAATTTATTGAAATTAATTTTCTGACCAGATGCTCTTTCATACGTACTGAGAATATCAGCCACCACATAACATTCCTGAATTGTCGCTCGAGTAAATAATATGCTATCATGAGCAAAAAAATAAATGAGAGATACGAGGAGCTGCACGACATACCCTGGCCCCATGAATTAATCAGTCTACTATGCGCCGCATTCGACAACAACATTGAGAAAGCTTCAAAACATAGGAGAAATAAGTAGGGGGACAATGGATCTCCCTGCCAAAGCCCTCTCGATGGTATAATATTCCCTTCACACTACCATTCAACTTAAAAGCATAGGATACAATAGATAAGCAGAGCATGATCTTGTCAATCCAAGCACCACAAAAACCAATCTTTAACTACTTTCTCCAAAAACGACCATTCCACTCTATCATAAGCCTTACTCATATCCAATTCAAAAGCCATGGACCCAACTCTCCCCTCCCCCCTACGTTTCATTCCATGAAAAATCTCAAAAGCCACCATAGCACTGTCTGTAATCAATCTCCCCAACACAAAAGCACTTTGGTCTTTGGAAATGAGGTCAGGAAGAAATAATTTGAGCCTATTAGCCATCATCTTGGACAAAATGATTATTTCAAGAAAATGAGGTCTGTAATCAGTCTCCCCGGCACAAAAGCACTTTGTTTCTCACTTAAAACATAATTTATTATCAGTTAACAAGTTGTGTCAAGAAAATGATTGTGTTGTGAGTTTTGATAAAATTTTTCTTTCTGTTAAGGACCAGGCAACGGGGGAGATTCTACTTCGGGGATCCAATAAACAAGGTGTCTACCCTCTTCAGCCCAGTGTTGTCCCTCCTAAGACTCCAGTTCCTGCTTTCCTGGCAACTAAGGAATCGGGTGACGTGTGGCATGCTCGTCCAGGTCATACCTCTTCTAGTATATTAGGATCTTTATGTTCAAATAAATCTATCACATGTACTTCTAAGTTTCATGATGATTGCGTTGGATGTAAGTTAAGAAAGATACATCATTTACCTTTTGATTCAGTTGAACATATTTCTTCATATCCACTATATAAAATTCATAGTGATATTTGGCAGTCTCCTATTTTGTCAAATCAATTATATCGTTATTATGTTGTGTTTTTGATGATTTCTCACGTTATTCCTGGATTTATCCTTTACGTCGAAAATCAGTTGCTTATTCTAAATTTCTTATGTTTCAAAAGAATGGTTGAAAACCTTTTTAATTGCAAGATTAAAATATTTCAAAGCGATGGAGGTAGGGAATATGATAATTCTCCTTTTCTACAACATTTTAGTGACAATGGCATAATCTTACAAAAATTTTGTCCCCATACTCCAGCTCAAAACGGTGTTGCAGAATGCAAACATCGTCATATAATTGAAATGGCTCGTACTATGATAATTCATTCTGATATTCCTGTTGAATTTTGGGTTGATGCATCATACACTGGCACTTACACCATCAATAGATTACCCAGCTCGATTTTAGGGTGTGTTTAACCTTTTGAAAAATTATTTCATCGTCCTCCTCCTACTTATCATTTTTTGAAAACGTTTGGCTGTGAATGCTTCCCTTTGTTCGTAAATTCTAAAAATCACAAACTACAACCTAAGTCTAAAACATGTATTTTTATTGGATATGCACTGGATTATAAAGGGTATCGTTGTTTTGATTCTACTACCAACAAAGTCATCACTAGTCGTCATGTCCTCTTTCATGAACATAACTTTCAGTATCGAACTTTGGTTGGTCCAGCGTCTTTTGTGCCTTACACGTCGCCTATGGTCTTAGACTGTACTTGGAGTCCCACGACTGTTGGCTCCTCTAGTCAGTTTCGTGTCTCTCCTAGTCATGTGCGAGATGGTTCCCCCCATCTCCCGTCTCCTACGACAGCTCGGCCAACTGCCAGCATCGTCGCGTCTGCCTGTCCAGACGAGTCACCAGCGCATGCTGGCTCGACTCTTTCCGCCTCGACATTTTTTTGCCCATCCCGCCGAGTCTCCAGCACACGCTGGAGCGTCTGCCTACCAAATCGACAAGCCTGCCCAGCCCACTAGGCGCCCAACCCACGCTGGCCTGCCTAACAAGACTGCTGGCTCCCAATCTGTCCCGCCTGCCCAGCCCACTAGGAGCCCAGCGCACGCTGGCCTTCCTAGCGAGGCTGCTGGCTCCCCAGCGAGTCCTGGTCCATCTTCCCCTGCTGCTCCCCACGTGTCTTCCCTCGCATCCACTCCCCTTCCCTCGCCATCTAGTGTTGTGTTTCCCACCCTTCCCCCTCTTATTCTATCTTCCATTGTTGCCAACAACCATCCCATGGTTACTCGGTTAAAGGACGGTGTGTCTAAGCCCAAAATATTCATTAATTTAAAAACTGATGTTGTCGAGTCTGAACCCACTAATTTTAAACAAGCTTCTAAAGACTCTCGTTGGCAACAAGCTATGTTAGATGAATATAACGCTTTGATTAATAATGACACATGGAAGTTGGTACCTCGCAACTGTGATAAGAATTTACTTGGTTGTAAGTGGTTTTATCGGATTAAATATAATTCTGATGGTTCTGTGGAGCGGTTCAAAGCCAGGCTTGTCGTTTTTGGAAATCACCAGCAGGCATGTATTGATTACTTTGAAACCTTTGGTCATGTTGTTAAGCCTACTACTGTTCGCTTGGTTCTCACTATTGTTGTTTCTCTTAAATGATCTATTCGTCAATTAGATGTCAAAAATGGTTTTCTTCATGGTTCTCTTCATGAAGAGGTTTATATGCGTCAACCTCCGGGTTTCATACATCCATCTAAACCTACTTACATTTGTCGTCTCTGTAAGTCCATTTATGGTTTGAAATAAGCTCCTCGAGCTTGGTTCTCTAGGTTTAGTAACTTCCTATTATCTATTGGTTTCAAGTGCAGCAGTTGTGACACTTTTATGTTTACTCTCAAATATCGTGGTCATCTCATTATTCTTTTGTTATATGTTGATGACATTGTCCTTACCGGTAGTAGTCCTCCTCTTGTAACAAAATTTATTTATGTCCTTTCTTCTCAGTTTGCAATGAAGGATTTAGGAGATCTTCATTACTTCTTAGGTGTTCAGGTTGTGCATACTCCCTCTGGTTTATTTTTGTCACAATATAAGTAAGTTTCTGATTTACTTCGTAAATTTCATCTTCATACTGTCAAACTAGTTACCACACCTGTTGTTTCTAGAGTAACATTGTTTCTACTTGATTAAGATTTTCTTGCCGATCCCACAGATTATCGTAGTATGCTTGGTGCATTGCAGTACTTAACTATGACTCGTCCAGATATTGCTTATGCTGTTAACATGGTGTCTCAGTTTATGCATGCTCCTTGTACTACTCACCTTCATGCTGTGATATCTGCAGGGCACATTAAATTTTGGTCTGTTCTTATATAGCAGCAGTTCTCCTAGTGTTGTTATTGTCTATTCTGATGCAGATTGGGAAGGATGCCCTGACACGCGACGTTCTACTACTGGCTATGCTGTTTTTCTTGGGAAGAATCTAATTTTCAGGCGTTCGAAAAAGCAACCTACTTTCTCCAAATCCTCCAATGAAGTTGAATACAGGGTTGTTGCTTACACAGCTGCAGAAACCATTTGGCTCAAGCAACTTCTTGCTGACATTGGCCATTTTCTTCGTCGTCCTGTGATCGTCTATTGTGATAATGTCTCTGCTACTTATCTCACTGCTAATCCAGTTCATCGTGATCGTAGCAAACATATTGATGTCGATTATCACTTTGTTCGAGAAATGGTTGCCAAGGGAGGTATTATTGTTCGACATGTTCCTACTCAGTGACATTATACCAATCTATCCGTTGTTTCACCCCGTAAAGATTGAGGGGTGTATTAGATAATATTGTATGTAAAAGGATAGAATAGTCTTTTACTAGTCACAGGCCTGTATTGTAAACCTTATATATATTGAATGTCAGAGTTAATCACATAAGGTTAATACAATTATTCTTCATACTTGTATGTCTTCCTCAAAATTGTTAATGTTAGCATGATTGCAATCACAATCATAGGTCCACTTTGTTCGGGTCTTATACTTTGGATTCTCAATTGGACCAACACTATATGTCTAGATATAATATCATATTACGATACCATGTGTGTCTTGCACCCAATGTGGTAATTAAAGTTAACTATTAAAAAGAAAAAAGTATGCTATGAGTCAACTTTCTATTTCGGGAAGAATATTCCCCATTCACAATGTATCAACAAGGAAATAAGAATTAGGTTTCTATTATTATTCTGAAATTAGTAAGAGTTTGATGCGACCATGCAATATTTTTAACATGCGTGGGAGAGTGGCACCAAGTGGCAGTCGCACTTTGCAAGCAGAAACTCTTGGCGTCTTATCGTGACCTCTCATAGGTACTATAATAAGAGTTACTGTATTAAAGTAGGTATTAGTAATACCAAAATTCAAATTTGATATCAAATTTAGTATAATTAGTGTCAAAGTATAATTGGTACAAAAGCTCAAAGTTAATATTAAAGTTCACTTACACTAGATACTAAAATAAGAGTTATTTTGGTATTGGTATCAATTTTACGGAACTTTGGTATAAGCTGGTACCAAAGTTCATCGTCTGTTTATTTGTCTTTTTGTACAAAATGTCAAAAATGTCCCTGTGAGAGGCCATTTTGGCCTCTCACGATGAGACGCCTATCCAAGGACATCATAGCCCTGTTTGGCAAATATAGTTTAGAGTTTAGAGTTTACGATTAGAGTTTTAACTTTTTGTTCACCAAATTTGACGGCTGATTTGACAACCTTTTTTCAAAATGTGTTTTGGTAATAATTAACTGATTGCTAAAAACTTATTGCCATTTGTTTGTATGAAATGACATTTACAGACATTTTAATAAGACATATGTTTAGTATTATTATTAGAGACAAAAACGTAATTGAACATATTTTTACATAATCCTTTAAAGAAAAAACTCCTAATAGGAGCTTTTTCATTTTGAGAGTTTTTATTCCAAAAATCTCTCTAAAACTCTCTTTTCAAGCAACCCTTTTAGAGTTTTTGACTAGTCAAAACTCTAAAAAAGGTCCAAAAATCTATCTTTGCTCCAAAACTCTAATTGTCAAACACCCTCCATAATCCTTGAAGGCCAAGGATATTCAAAAGACTTGGAGGCCAAGTATACGGAATGTGTAAATTTCCTCCGAGACTTACCGAACAAGCTTGAACTTAATTAATGTAGGATTTGTGAGTTGTGACACGAACCCAACAAGGAATGACAACATAGTGTATTAGTGTGTATCTCGTACTGAATTATTCATTCGTTCATTCCACAACAACTTAATTTGAGTCAATAAACTGTTTGATCAAACTTCATTATTGCAGTCTTGTATGAGAACTAATTTTGTTTGTATAAGTCAGATGACAAGTGAATTAATATAGGGAACATTCTACATCTGAAGATAAGAAGTAAATAGTTGGAATGGTTAGGAGCATCATATCATACGCAATTATGACTATGCAAAATAAATCTTAATAATAGTATTTTTCCTTTTACGATCAAAAACATTTATGTACGCAATAATGGGAATCTCATGCTCATTGAGAATCAAAGTAGAGAGAAGAGAGCTAAAGCTCTTAGAGGATTTGTTATTGCAGAAAAATACAGAATACTATTCTGTTATTACAAAACTACTATTTATAAGCTAGGTTGTTATCTTGTAACTAACAAACTAACTAATAACAGTAGAGTGTAATACAAGTTTCTTTATTACACTAGATATTTACAATATAGTCTTCATATCCCCCCTTCAAGCTGGACATGTGGAGATGACACAAGACCAAGCTTGGAACTAATTTGATGATGTAAAGGACCAGCTAAAGGCTTTGTAAGAATGTCAGCAAGCTGCAGAGAACTAGGAACATGAGTTGTTTGAATGAAGCCAGAAACAACTTGTTCTCTAACATAGTGACAATCACGGTTGAGATGCTTTGTCCTCTCGTGAAAAACTGGATTCTGTGCAATGTGTTCAGCAGCAGAGTTATCACAAAAAAGAGTTATAGGCTTAGCAACATGTAGATCCAAATCTTGCAATAAACCTTCTAACCAAACAATCTCAGATGCAGCACTTGACATACTTCTGTATTCAGCTTCTGCACTATATTTACTTACAGTCTTTTGTTTCTTGGTTTTCCAAGAAACCAAATGAGTACCCAAGAACATACAATATGCACTCAAAGACTTACAACTGAATGTACATGAACTCCAATCAGCATCTGAATATACTGTAAGTTGCAAGTCACAATGAGCAGAGTAATACAATCCCAAGTCAAGTGTGCTCTTGAGATACTTAACTACATGCATAGCAGCTTGTAAATGTGGCTTCCTAGGACAACTGAGAAACTGACTGAGGTGCTGTGTGGCATAAGAGAGATCAGGCCTGGTTATGTTCAAGTACAATAACCTACCTACAAGCTGTCTATACTCTTCAGGGTGAACAAGAACTTCACCTTCTTCAGTGGATAAATTAAGACCCTTTGGTAAGGGAGCAGCAACAGATTTAGAACAAGATAAATTAAAATCTTTAATGATATCAGTCATGTATTTCTTTTGACTGAGAAGAATTCCAGAGCTATTTCTGATAACCTCAATTCCCAAGAAGTACTGCATCTCCCCTAGATCTTTAATTGTATAGGCTGCATCAAGGGCTGCTTTCATAATGTCAATCTGGCTTTGACTTGTACCAGTGAGCACCATGTCATCAACATAGATCAAAATGATAACAAATTCACCATCTAGGTGCCTAGTAAATAGAGAATAGTCTTGCACAGATTGAACAAAACCATGACTAAGAAGGAATCTACTCAACTCCTTATTCCACTGCCTTGAGGCTTGTTTAAGCCCATATAGAGATCTCTTAAGCTTGCAAACTTCACCAGATTTAGCTTTTGTGTACCCTAAAGGAGGCTTCATGAAGACTTCTTCATCCAAAAAACCATGTAAGAATGCATTGTTTATGTCTAATTGACATAAAGGCCATCCTTTGGCAGTAGCAAGAGAGATTAATATTCTAACAGTAGCAATCTTAGCTACTGGAGAGAAAGTATGAGTATAATCTGTACCTTCCACTTGCTGATAACCCACAGCCACTAATCTGGCTTTATACCTTTCAACTTCACCATTAGGAAGGTATTTAATCTTGTAAACCCATTTAGAAGAGATAGCTTTCTTTCCAGTTGGTAAGTCTGTTAAATACCATGTATCATTTTGTTCAAGAGCAGTGAGTTCTTTATCCATAGCATCTTGCCACTCAGGATACAAACAAGCTTGTTTATATGAAAGAGGTTCACTGGTTGGAGGAGAAGAATTAACTGAGAAAGAAAGAGAATGAGAAGTAGTAGGCAAAGTTGGGCAATCATAATCTTTGAATTTGATAGGAGGTTTAACAACTCTTTTAGGAAGTTGTTGAGTTGAAATAGAAGGGATAGAGCTAGCAGTAGGAATAGTATTAGTAGAAGGAATAGGAATAGAAACATTGTCATGAGAGATAGGCTGTTCAAGTATAATATTGTCTGGTGTCTGTAATGTAGAATGAGAAGGAGATAGATGAGAAGAATTAGGAGGAAAGAAATGATTATCAGAAGAAGAAGAAGAGATAGTATTTTGATTAGAAGAGGAGGAAGAAGTTGGAGTAAGAACAGGAATGCAAGAATTATCAGATATATCAACAAGAGTATGGTCAGCAGAAACAGGAATAGAAGAAGAATCAGTAGTAAGGTGATATGGAAAAACTGATTCTTGAAACACAATGTCCCTGGTTACAAAACATTTTTTAGAAAGTAAGTCATAAACCTTGTATCCTTTTTGACCAAAAGGATAACCTATGAAGATGCATTTTGTTGCTCTAGGACTGAATTTGTCTCTTTTTCTATCTGTGTTATGAGCATAACACAAACATCCAAACACTCTAAGGTTAGAATAATCAGGAATGTGATTGGTGAGAATTTCAAAAGGTGATTTGAAATTGAGAATAGGTGTAGGAAGCTTATTGATTAGGTAAGTGGCTGTTAACAGACATTCTCCCCAAAAGTGGGAAGGAACATTGGATTGAAATTTTAAAGCTCTGGCAACTTCTAACAAGTGTTTATGTTTCCTTTCAACTCTCCCATTCTGTTGGGGTACACCTGCTATACTTCTTTGGTGTATAATGCCTTTGTTATTGAATAAAGCAAGGCATTGTTCTTGTATTATCTCAGTACCATTATCAGACCTAACTCCTTTGATGTGTTTATCATATTGGGTTTCAACTTGTAGAAAGAAGTTAGCTATGGTTCTATACACTTGTGTTTTGTTTTGTAAGAGAAATGTCCATGTTGTTCTGCTAAAATCATCAAGAATGGTAAGGAAATAAGAGGCTCCATGAATAGTTTTAACCTTGTATGGGCCCCATAAATCAATATGGATGAGAGAAAAACTTTCAGGTGCTCGAGATAGACTCCTAGGAAAAGCAGATCTATGATGTTTAGCAAAAATACAGATTTCACAAAAGAAATCATCTCTATGAGAACATGAGTCAGAATCAATATACTTCATTCTTGAAAAAGAAGGGTGACCTAGTCTGGCATGTAATATTTCAAGAGAAGGCTGTTTTAGATTGACTTTATGAGCAGAAGATTTTTGTAACTGAGTAGGAAAAGGAAGAGAAGTACAAGCTGTAAGATCCTGAGTAATAGGATGCATTTTCAGATAATAGAGACCTCCAATTTTAATCCCTTGAACAATTTGAATACCACAAGCATTAACAAATATACACTCAGAAAAAGAAAATTTCACTTCAATCTTGTTATGTTTAGCCAATTGTCCAACAGATAATAGATTGTGCTTGAAACTAGGAACCAATAACACATTATGCAGCACTATATTTGGACAAATAATCACATCACCAATTTCAGAAACATATGAAACACTTCCATCTGGCAGACCTACTTCAATCAGTTTATCAAGTTTTCTTGTAAAAGAAAATAAACTTGCATCACAAGCCATATGATCAGTAGCACCTGAGTCTACTATCCAAAATTGAGAAGGTTTTATACCTGCAGAATGAGCATGGGCAACAGGTCCAACATCTTGTCTTCCTTTCATAGAATTGAGAAACTCTTGAAACATTGAATGCATCATAGCTGTGTCAACATGATTTGCCATAGGAGAACTAGTCATAGAAGGACCAGCAGCAGCAAAATCAAGTGGAGTATCTTCAAGACAACTATCAACAGCAACATTAGCAGCAAGTTTTCCACCAGATGCTAACAGTGGTTTCTTGTGATACCAATCAGGAAAACCTATTAACTTGAAACATTGATCCTTCGTGTGTCCTTTACCCTTGCAATAGTCACATTTCAAACTCATTTTCTCCATTTTCTCCTTCCTCCAGTCCCTCCTAACACCAGAGTTTCGTTGCACTGCTAAGGCACTAACTTCATGAGTGGAAAATTGAAGAGCAGAAATCTGTTTCTGTTTCTCAATTTGTTGAGCTAGAGAAAAAGCTCTATTCAAAGAAGGTAAAGGATCCATTGACAATATGTTAGTGATAACATTGTCATAACCATCATTGAGGCCTAAAAGAAACTCTATGAGTTTTTCTTCTGCTTGAAAATCCGCTATTTTCTTTAAGAAATTGCAAGTACAGTTGGCTAGAACACCACAACTACAGTCAGGAAAATTCCTAAGATTCTGTAACTCATCCCAAAAGCGTTTCATCTTTCCAAAATATGCAACTACAGACATATTTTCTTGCTTCAATTTCTCTAAATCTTTCTTCAACTGATAAATTTGTGGTCCATTAGATTGACCATAGCGCTCACAAACCTCACTCCATAGTTGAGCAGAACTTTCTACAAATGTAAAATTTTCACCAATTTCTGGTTCCATAGAGTTGACTAACCAACAGGTAACCAGATAATCACACCTTATCCAACGATTAAAATCCTTATTAGTTGAATTAGGTTTCACAATCGAACCATCAAGAAAGCCTAATTTGTTCTTCGCAACTAAAGCTCGTTTAATGTTCCTTCTCCAGCTTACAAAATTTGTAGCATTCAAATTGATTGCCACCAATTTATTCATAGTTTGATCTGAATTAGAGATGTAATAAGGATCGTTATTACTCACATTGTTATCACCAGAATTTGAGATTTCTGCAGTATTTTCCGCCATTAATGAAGTTTGAAGGAAACTTCACGTTTCTGGAAACCTTCAGCAAGAATCGCTTTAATTTGCGCTTGATTCAATCGCAATATCGCAAAGAATTAAGAAATGTATGAAGAACAAGGTTCAATTTGAACCTGCTCTGATACCATGAGAATCAAAGTAGAGAGAAGAGAGCTAAAGCTCTTAGAGGATTTGTTATTGCAGAAAAATACATAATACTATTCTGTTATTACAAAACTACTATTTATAAGCTAGGTTGTTATCTTGTAACTAACAAACTAACTAATAACAGTAGAGTGTAATACAAGTTTCTTTATTACACTAGATATTTACAATATAGTCTTCATACTCATCCACACATTCTGAGATACTGTTGACAACTAAATATATGATATATCAAATTGCCTATCAAGGATGTCTTGACCTAGTGGTTAAGGTTGAGTTTTTGCGAACAATAGGTCACATGTTCGAATTCCCCCTCCCCTTCTTTGTACTTTGTATAGCGTTCATGGCTCCAATGAATTTAAAAAATGTACTTCATCCGTTTTGTTTTAAATGAAACGTTTGCTTTTTCACGCAACCTAACACGTTTATTTAATCATTAATATCTTTAGTTGTGCACATGTAAAAAAATATAAAAAAGTTATAATTTGATAGTATGCATCGAGACGAATCTAATAAGATCCCACTTGACTATGTTTTTTGTTATATAATAGCGATAAATTGGAGTCAAAATTGATCAATAAATAGTGTCATTTCACCCAATGTTTCATTTTAAATAGAACAGAGAAAGTATATCAAATTACTTATAAACGAGTAAAGAGATCAAGAAAATGGATAAGATATGATGTCAACAACTCTATGTTATGGTTTAAGTAAGGGCTTGTTCTCTTCGGCATAAAACAGCTGAACTGAACTGAACTGAATTGAGCTGAACTGAACTGATTGAAATTGAATGTAATAAATATATAAATAATATTTAAACAATAATAATATGTATTTTAAATAATAATTATAATGATAAGTAATGATAATAAATAATAATAGTATTTTGGATATTTTTAAATGATAGTTATGAATAAATAATATTAATAATCATAAATTATTATTATTAATAATAACAATTAATGATAATAATGATAATTAATAATTATTATTTTATATTATTTGTATTAATGTATTAATACTTGATGATGATTATATAATAACAATAATATATAAGAAGTAAATTAATATTACTATTTTAATAATTAGATTTAATAATATAATAATATTTAGTGATAAAATTAATGATTGGGTCGGACCTAAAACATTGCATCATAAATCGAGTTGACGCAATTTGATTGGTTTATGGGCTAAAAATCATGGGTTTATTTGTGCTTTTGACCTAAACCATGTTCCTTCTAATAATAATAGTAATAATAATGAATAAAATTATAATAAACAAAATAATACATAGAAATAATAATAACAATAATAATAATAATAATGATAATAATAATAATAATTAATAATAATGATATAAAATAAATAATAATAATAATAGTAATAAGAGTAATTAGTAAAATAAATTAGACCAACATAATAATAATATTTCACAAAATGATTATAAAAGAATGGAGCTGAGCTGAACTGAACTGAACTGAAAATAAGTTGGGGAGAACAGGCCTAAAAGAAAGCAAGTTAAATATAGAGAATAATGTGAGATTAATATACATATCTCTCTTATGAGGCAACTGAAAGTTGTATTATATAATTCTAAACAAGTAGAATATTGTAGAGTAATGTACTTTACAAAAGAGAGAGTACGTGAGGATAGACTAGTAGTTAGAGCTTCTCTTAGCTTCATTCCGATTTTATGAGGTCCTGAGATCGATTCTCACCCTTGACAAGTTGGAATCCCCTTCATTTCCCCAACTTGTCAAGGTTTATCCTTACCTTATTAAAAGAAAAAAAAACTCACAAAGTCCGAATCCAATATGAATATATCCGCCAAGTCCATTATTCCGCTTTAGATAAGATGCTTCAAGTTCCTAAAACAACATATCATGCTTCTCTCTTCTCTCCCCTCTCTCCTCTCTACTTTCAAAAACCCTAGCCTCCATTGTTGATTTTTAAAGGGGCTTCCATCGGTTTTTACCGTTGGAAAGCCCCCACCTTTGTTCTTTTATTTGTTTTTAGGTTTCCAATAACGATTTCTCCCTCGGAAGACAGGGTTTTCGATCTCCTTAGTAAGAAAAGGTTTTTCGATCTCCTTCGAAAGACAGGGTTTTTCGACCTCCTTCGAAAGACAGGGTTTTTCTCCTCTTTTAAAGGGGGAATTTCTACAGGTTACAATCCGGGATACTAGATCTAATGGATTGTCGTGAAATTATTTTGTTGGTGAAGAATTATGCGGGATCACAAAGGTTATCAATTTTTCGAATACGTTCAGATGAATCCGACGGAAATCATCCTCACGACTACCAGGGATCGTTAGATTGTCTCTCCAACAAGGCTGTATTTTCCAGCGATATAAGCGGGAGATGTTCCACATTGCAAGATTTGTTTGACGATCGTAGTTTTTATGAAGGAAATTTTTGTTTGATTCAACTTATGTATTTGTTTGATTCGATTGCTTATGTAGATGTCGTATGACTTTTTATTAATGAATTAATTTTACTTTTCAAAAAAAAAGTTCCTAAAACATTATCATTTACTACTTTTAGGAACATTATCATATCATAAACATTAAAAATTCTTTGAATTTAACATTAATATAAAAAACTTGAATGGACCGCGTTCCTAATAATTTATTTGTGAACCGAAAACCATATGATATAATCAGTTTTCATTTGATATAATCAGTTTTCGTTTGATATATTCAATTTTCGTTTGATGTAGTTATTTTCTATAAGTTTTCTGACATAGTCAATTTTTGTAATTCATGTAATCAGTTTATATATATATGATAAAGTCGGGTTTTTTTATATAATAAAGTTGATTTTGTTTTTTTATTCGGTAATCAACTGGCCAAGTAGGCTCAGCCCTCATGAGTTAAGGGGTAAGAAGGGGATCCCAACCCATAAGGAAACTTCCAGAGACTGAAAACTGGGAATTTATATCCAGAAGCATAAATCCACACAAACACCCCAAATATGGGGTTGATGAGAATCGAGCTTCCGACCATGCATGAGGTTGGGAGGTGGGAGCTCCAACCATTGGGCTCCCACATGATTCTCATATAGTCGATTTTGTGTGATAAAGTAAGTCTGGGTTCACAATATTCGATGCACTTATTGTGAACTCGGTCCACCCAATACGTTTTGTAACATTAATATCTTCAAAATGAAAATTACCATAAACAATATTAAATTCATATAAACTGGCCGGCATCAACTGTAGTAATAAAAGTTTATGTTGATTATTGGATATGTAGTAATAGTAAAGAGGATTAGAAATTTAAATCTAAATTTTGATGTATTTTCATCTTAAAAAAGGATTATTATGAATATTAGTTTATTCGGCTTTTTGGATCTAAACTATTTCAATCAAAATTCAGCCCGAATATCAATTCTCAAAGAAATTGAGTCCAAATTCAATCTGGTATGAAAGAGAATACAGCTTAAAAGATTAATTTGGTTTAGATTGGACTTTGAATTTTATCCAGATAATTTACACCCCTATATATATATATATATATATATATATATATATATATATATATATATATATATATATATATATATATATATATATATATATATAGTAGAATAGCTTAATTGATATTTATATCAAATTACAAATGAGGATCTTCTATCTAAGGAAGTTATATAGCCATTAAAATTTATAATCTATTGTAATTTGGAAACATGATCATTGTAAAATTGATTCTGTAATAATTTATATGTTTTTTTTTAAAAACAAAACATATTCATAACATGTTTAATTATTATTGATTTTTGATATTTCATAAAGCTATCACATAAATAATACTTCATATACTTGAAAAAAAACTATAATCTGCGAAATTTTATGGTTATTAGACTAAGGGTCTGTTCTCCCCAACTTATTTTTCAGTTCAGTTCAGTTCATTTCAGTTCAGCTCAATTCAGTTCAGTTTAGCTCCATTCTTTTATAACCATTTTGTTAAATATTATTATTATGTTGGTATAATTTATTTTCCTAATTACTCTTATTATTTATTTTCATATCATTGTTGTTATTATTATTATTATTATTATTATTATTATTATTATTATTATTATTATTATTATTTCTATATATTATTTTGTTTATTATAGCTCTACTCATTATTATTACTATTACTAGGAGGAACATGGTTTAGGTCAAAAGCACAAATAAACCCACGTTTTTTAGCCCATAAACCATTCAAATCGGTCAAAACGGTTTATATTGCAATTTTGCCCGGTCCGACCCAATTATTATTTTTATTACTAAATTTACTATATTATTAAAATCTAATTATTAAAATAGTAATATTGATTTACTTCTTAGATATTATTGTTACTATATAATCATCATCAAGTATTACTATATTGATACAAATAATATAAAATAATAATTATTACTTCCTCCGTTTCAAAATAAGTGCAACATTTGCATAGTGTTTACTATTCACAGTTTAAACTTTAATTAGCTTTCGTGATTTACATTTTAGGAAAAACATAGTCATGTGGGATCTTGTTAGATTCGTCTGAATGTGAATTTTTTTAATATCAACTTTTTATAATTTTTACTTATTGATAATTGAAGATATTAATGGTTAAAATAATGCATTGGCAAACGTGAAAACTAGAAGTGTTGCACTTATTTAGAAACAGAGGAAGTATTAGTTATCATTATTATCATTAATTATTATTATTATTAATTTATGATTATTAATATTATTTATGTATAACTATCATTTTAAAATGTCCAAAATACTATTGATATTATTCATTATTATTACTTATCATTATTATAATAATTATTTAATATTCATATTATTATTATTTAAATATTATTTATATATTTATTACATTTAATTTAATTCAATTCTGTTTAATACAATTCAGTTGAGTTTAGTTCAGCTTAATTCAGTTCAATTATTTTATACCGAAGACAACGCCCTAATTATTTTAAAAAATGTAGATGTCATCTAATTTAATTGTAAAGACTTATACCACGATAGTAACATAATTTTCATAATCTCGCATATATGATCTTTTGTGATTCTCTATACAACAATACTAAATAAACCTTTTCTTTTTATATACAACATTGAACTAAAACTGAAAACACCTATATATTTTAGAAACATGTCCCACAAAAACAGAAAATTACTTCTTTTGACCCCTTCACCATCATATAAATTGACAATCAATTCGACCTCCTCCTTAATTTCAACACAATAATCACAACTCTTCTCAAACATCCTCCTCTTTCTCCACCCTTCTTCATATAATAGGAGTCTTACATTAAAAAAAATTGAGTTTCCTAACCTCCTCTTTGTTTTCTTTTCTTCTTGTCAACTAAATTTCAAAATTAGGATAAGATTAAGAGTTTATTAATTGATTAATAAGAAAAAAAAATCCTAATTTTTGGATAACATAAAATTCCTATATACCCTCTTAATCCCCCCCCTCATAAAATCTATATTTTCTTCTAATTTATCCGTATAATAACCATCACTCCTAGTAGTAGGCTTGTAGCATTATAGAAGTATATACTCTAGTAATGGACCCCATTGTAGAAATGGAGGCTAAGCTAGCCCAAGACCCGCACCCGCAGTCGCCCTCGGCAAAGCGGGTGTGGGTCCCAGGCCCGGTGATTGTTGGTGCAGGCCCATCGGGCCTGGCGGTGGCGGCGTGCTTGAAGGAAAGGGGGATCCCTAGGTTGATCCTAGAGCGGGCCCAATGCTCGGGCTCGCTCTGGAAACACCGAACCTACGACCGGCTTAGGCTCCACCTTCCGAAGCAGTTCTGTGAGTTACCTCACCTCCCATTCCCACAAAACTTCCCTACTTACCCAAGTAAGGAGCAGTTCATCAGTTACCTTGACTCATACGCAACCCACTTCAACCTCAAGCCCCTCTTTGGGCGGGCTGTGGTTCGGGCCTGTTACGATACTCGAAACGAGCTGTGGCGGGTGCTGGTGGCGGGGCCGAAAAAAGAGGTGGTTGAGTATAGTTGCCAGTGGTTAGTGGTGGCAACAGGAGAGAATGCAGAGGCCTTTGTACCTGAGATTGAAGGAATTGAGGATTTTGTAGGGCCTATTATTCACTCAAGTGAGTATAAGAGTGGTACTGATTTTAGTAACAACAAGGTCTTGGTAGTTGGTTGTGGAAATTCAGGTATGGAGATTTGCTTGGATCTTTGCAATCATAATGCTTATCCTTCCTTGGTTGTTAGGGATTCTGTAAGCATTTCTATCTATCTTTTCAGCTTTAATTTATTCTCTTTTGCATAGCACGGTTTTCGATGAAGATTTGACTACCATCATGGATTTCTATATGATTGTTTTATGGTGTTTAGGTACTGTGATTAATGTGGTGGTATGGGAGATCAATTAATTAATTAATTGCTTTGATTTAGGTTTAAGAATGAGTTATAGCTCATATGGTGATTAGATGTTTGATTGAATTCAAATGTTATATTCATGTTTCTTAATTTTTGATCAAATTAAGGGTTGCATCAGTGGAATTATGTAATTGTTTTCCAGTAATAATTACGAATTATATACATTAGAGTCACTAGAAGAAAAGTCGCACATGCAAATGGTGTCGGATATCTCTACATATTTCCGAGGTTGTTGACTAATGTCTTCTATGGTGTTTGATTATCTTAAGTCTTTTTTTTCCTAGGTTGTCGGCTACTCCCTCCGTGATTTATTTCTTCCATTTTTGGTAGCTTTTTAACTCATCTTGGCTTCCTTATCGACAATAAATGTCCACTTGGTCTATTAATGTATCAATGTTTGTAATCAACATTTTTTCTCCTAACCCAAAAGGTTAATATATAAATAAATCGCTAATACAAACTACTTCTTCTTGCTTCATTAATCTTGTTACAATAAGCGAGAAGTTTTTTAAGTGATAGAGGACGATGTATATTTGAGAGATTATACTTATGGCACATAGATATAGCCAATTTTGATGTAGGTATGACAAGGTTGTTAAAGAATGTGAGGCACATAGTAAACATTTTTAACAACCATTTAGTTTATAAGATCAAGAAAATGTTATTAGGGTTTTGCCTTTGATTAGAAAAGATGATCAGCAGTGTTATGAGAGCTAAATTTTGTTTCCTCGGTGTTTCCTCCTTTTCTTTGTTTCATAGTTATGTTATCAAATGCTAATCTTTATCATTTTGATATTTACTTAGTCGGAAAAGAGGGACCATTTCATTTCATTCTTTTTTTGTTTGAAATTCTTTTTAATACTTTAATGTATCGAAATCTTGATTCTATATAGTAATATAAACAAAACTTTACTTAATTAGAAATATCATTAAGTCCAAATATATCGATTTCCTGAAAGTTAGATGATGAGTTTCCGTTTGTTAGTGGAATTAATTTCCATTAAGGTCATCTTAATATGAAATAATGAATACATGTTTCTTCTTTCTATTAGTATCATTTTTTTTCTCTCTTTTTATTAAATGACGCTCATGCACACCATATCTTGTCCTTTGAAAAAGACGACCTAATTAACAACTTGATTTTTTAAAAAAAATTGCTACAATCAATCATAGGCTTTAATTGTTAGCACTTTTTCAATCTTCTTTTAGATCTCTATTTATGTCAATATAGCTCACTTAGCTTTTCTTGGAGTTCGTTTGCATGCTCATACGTGTACTTGCTCGAATCTGCCTTGCACTTTTGTACTCGCAAAATTCGACTTTTTACCACGAAGTGGTGTTGTAAATTGCAAAATCACCCCCTCCCTTTATTTCCTTTACAAAAATTATTGAAAGATATGGTCTAATTTTAATATAAGAGTAGACATAGTCACTAAATAGATTAAATTAATCACCGAAAGAAATTAACTTAGTCACTGTTAAACTAATTTTCTTTTTAATATTGGGCTTATCATTGCCTAATTTTAATTTAAAAATAGGCGGTCTCTTACAAGACAAACTCTTTTCTTTAATACTCGAGCTATCATTTTTTTTAAAAATCCAAATTCTGGAGTTCGGGGCATATCATCTTATAGACAGGGATATTACTATCTCTTTATAAGTAATATTATTTACTTTTTGATTCTTAAATTCCTTAAGTTTTTTCTACTATACAATAAAGGGAGTACGTTTATATATTTGATAAAGTAATCAAACGATGTGTACACTTTGTTTTTCTTCTAATAAGTTGTTCAATACTATGCTGTATTTGTCTTTTACATTAGGTTATGTTTTCTTCACTTAAGGCTTTATAATAATCTTTATGATACAATATTGCATAATTTGATATTGGTATGCGCTGAACTTACTAGTGTGGTCTAGTCTAGCCTGATAAATATATGTTCTTAAAGGTGATATTTTTTATACATATAAACATCTAGTCTACAACAATCACTCTAATCTAGTGTGATTTGATAAAGTTTGGTCTAATTCTATCTTAAGAAGAAAAGGAAATAAGTTCTTGAAAATTTTGAAACGAACAACTTTTTACTTTTAGTCACCAATTTAATTTATAGCTACTTTTATTTATATATATATAGGTGCGAGGTCAGACCAGAAAACGATTTAGTTGAGAAATAAGAAGGATCGAGAGTCATAACACTTTTCACTTAGAGTCACAACACTTCTTTTCTAAAATCGTAACATTTCTCACATAAAATTGCATTCTCATGTGAACTTATGTATATATGTAATATGTATGCCTACTTTATCCAAGCTAATTCAACCTTCTTTCCCTTTCTTTTTTATTTAGGTACATATACTCCCACAACAAATGCTAGGAACTTCAACTTTTGGATTGTCAATGTGCTTGTTAAAGTGGTTTCCACTTAAGCTAGTGGATCAATTTTTGCTCCTAATCTCTCGTCTAATGCTTGGTGATACGGCTCAATTAGGAATAACTAGGCCCTCAATTGGCCCCCTTGAATACAAGAGCATCACAGGAAAGACACCTGTGTTGGACATTGGGACACTTGCTAAAGTCAAAACCGGGGATATCAAGGTTTTGTTTTTCTATACTTCCATCTTCAAATAATTGGTAATTTTTTCTTCCGTTTTAAATGCAACAAAGGATTATTTTATATCTCACAAAAAATATTAATTTATTGCATTTAAAACAAAACAGATAAAATATATATAAGTTTTGTAAAATTAAAAAATTAGTCAATTCGTACACTACCCACCTTCAAAATAACCAATGGGATTCAACCAAACATAATTGAAATAATATAATATATTCAAAATTGTCTATTAGAGACAGTTAGGCTGATTTTACACATAATGTCATACTAAGATTAGACTTGTAAATTATAGAAGTTATGATGTTGTTAAACATAACTCTTAAGTTATCTACAAATTAAACATTAGTTATGATAAATTTATGTGTCGTTATATGTGAATACAAGTTAGCTTTACTTTTTTGCGCACACCTCCTAATGCACATTTTTGAACTTAAATATCTTTCATTATATATTAGTAAAAATCATAATGATTGAATATTAATAATATATTAGTTGAGACGAATCAAAAAGACCCCACATAACTATATTTTTTCTTATAAATTGAAAAAAAAATGAGAAGATAAAAAAACAGCGAGAGAATCATATTAGCACTATTATTATCTGAAAGAGTTTTGGATATCATTGAACTTTTTTATCTGTTCTAAACATTTCGCACCAATCTGAGAAGCATCAAATTTCAAATAAGGTGTTTGATACTGTTGTAGCATCACATAATTAGGCTCCGTTTGGTAGGGCGTAAAATATTTTCAATGTAAAATGATTTTCATGGAAAACAATTTACAATGGAAAACACAATTCCAAAATTAGTTTTCCGTTGTTTGGTTCGATGTAAAAAAAATGATGAAATGAAAGGAAAATGAAAGGGAAAGTAAGGAGGTAGTGAGAGGAGTGTACAAGAGAGAGAAGGAAAATAGTTTTCCCTTCATTTTGAAAGGAAAATGGTTTTCCATCCTTGGGAGAGTAATTTTACCCCAAGGGAAAATGGTTTTACACTCTTTTGCCAACCAAACAATGTAAAACTGAAAATAGAGGAAAACAGTTTTCTGGGAAAACGTTTTACGCCCTACCAAACGGAGCCTTAATGTTTATCTAAGCTCTATATAATGCTACTAGTGTTTATTAAAGGATGATGGGAGTAATGAATGACATGGAAAACAATCATTTAATATGGTTTATATAGATATGAGTTAACGATCACAACATTCTTGGCATATTGTAAATTTATTATTCATGGTCCAAACTAGTACGAACTCCATTAAATCTCTTATACACAGGTTTTTCCGGGAATTGAAAGATTAACAAGTCAAGGGGTAGAGTTTGCGGATGGTAGAATGGAGAATTTTGACGCTATCATTCTCGCCACAGGTTTTAAAAGCAACGTACCATCTTGGTTAAAGGTATATACTCCCTTTGGTCTTATATTAGTTTACTCATCTTTTTTTACAGAAATTTAGGGGAAATAATGTCGCGAGTCATAGAAAGAAAAAGAAACTATTATTTTATATCAAAGTTGAATGTATGTGTGATGAAAAGTTAGTAGTTTAATTCCAAAAATAAAAACAAAATAAATATGTAAATCAATAAAGAACATCCCAAAAAATACGGGTAAACTAATAAAGACAGGAGGGAGTATAATATATGCATGTGCCCTCCCAATTCCTGTTTCAATATGAAGAGCTATTCCTGAATATTTGTCCATATGTCATCTTGCTAGAATATTTGTCCATATGTCATCTTGCTAGAATATTTGTCAAGCTACTATCTAACAAAATTGATAACACATTTAATAATAAAATTATAAAAAGAAATATGATTTTATTCTTATTATAAATTTAAAAATAATTTGGTGCCTCCCCTACATTCATTCATTTCTACACACAGGAAGTATGAAATCTGATATAATCTTAATTTTATTATAGTTAAATATGATAGTTAGGGCTAACCTTTGAGGATTAGTCATCATTATATTTACCCTTAGAGTTCCACTATTAATATCACTATCCTAATTAAATTACACACGATTTATATATATTGATACTCTTCCGTCACTCAGTGGGAAATCTAAACATACTATATTTGTCTTTTCATGGTTTTAAAAATATGGTTTAGACCATGAATATATTTCATAACACATTAATAAACAACGAAAAGTTGTCATTTTATGAATAAACGTTGAGTCAGGTCTAATGAATTCCCACTTACTGAAAACAAAAAGGTTAAATTTGTCAAGTTTGACCTTCAAAAAATAGATGTTGCAACTAATAAGACAACAGATATAATATGTGATTATTTTTTATGTTTTTGGAAGAACATACATAATGCTATGATGCCTTAAATATGATGCTTGTGAACGATTTAACACATGTGTCACAATTCTGAACAAATTTGCCTTCCTATTCATAATTGTTATGTGTTCTCTCCTCGTGTTTGTGGATTGATCAACACATTATTCATCTTCATTTCGTGAATTGTAATATTGGTGAACCACGTAAAACTATGTGACTATATTCTCGTTTTTTTTTTATCTTTGATTTCATTTCTTTACAACACGTAAATATGTAACGATTTCTTTTTCCTCATGACTCTTGTGCCTTCTAGGAAAGCACTATGTTCTCGGAGAATGATGGATTTCCGGTGAAAACATTTCCGGGTGGATGGAAAGGCGAGAACGGGCTATATGCCGTAGGGTTTACCAAACAAGGCTTGCTTGGTGCATCTCATGATGCTATAAAAATAGCAGAAGATATCGATCGAGATTGGAAAACTAAGGCCAACAACCGATAATGCAACAAAAATCATTTTATTGAGTAAAAAAGTGGCAACTATTTTTGAAAAAGATGTTTAGAAATTAAGAAGTCTTAGGACTTCAATTATTTTTGTGTTGAAGTTAGATTTTCTTTAGTATATAGTGAGTGCATGTACATATGTGTATATACTCCTAAATGTGCCCTTGGAAGGCAAAATAGAGAGAGAGAGGGGAGGATAAATCATCAAAGTAGATTCATCTTAGGCTCAACTTAACACATATGCTTCAAGGCAATGGTGGTGAATTTCAAATGATATGGATGTATTGACTTTTGAATAAAAAAATTTCACTTTGCCTTAATCTGATATGAATTACTATATAAGAAAAAGTGGCCTAAGTTATTTTATAATTTTTTGGTTGAGTGAAGTTGATGTGTAACTTAGCCGATATTTTTTCAGTCACTTATTACTTGCCTCATTTCCTTTTTTGATGTCAAATTTTATGACTTTAATTGTAAGTTTGAATTTATATAAAAGCATTATTATTTGAAATATTGTTAGATACTCACCTGTTTTTTTTTTTCTTTCTCACTTCTTGTGTGTGTCTCCCAATACACATATTTAAACTTATATTTGTTTTATTATATATGAGTAAAAATTATAACGATTGAATATTAATAAAGTACTAATTAAGACGAAGCAAACAAGGTTACACATGACTATATTTTTTCCTTATAAATGGAAAAATATTGAAAAGATTTTCTCTACATGAATAGTGTCAAGGTCCATGTGAGAAAGATAAAAAAAAAAATGAGTACCTTGTCAAACATGGTTGATTTGTTTTCAAATAACAATTTTTTCATAAATTTTACTAATGCGTAATCGAAATCATTATAACTAAAGACTAAAAAGCAAATACTTCCTCCGGTCCTTATTATTTACTCGTATCTTTTGCACAGAATTTTAGGAGAAAAAGAGTTGTAGGACATAGAAAGAAACAGAAAGATTCATTTATATGAAAGTTGAATGTGTGTGTCATGAAAAGTTAGTGGATTCATTATAAAAATAGAAACAAAAGAAATGAGTAAGCTAATAACGTACGTCTATAGATGGCAAACGGGTCATAACTGGTCGGGTCATAATCGGATTAACTTTGTGTTCGGGTACATGTCCATCTAGGGTCCATGAGATTTCGGGTCATATCGGGTCGAGTTAGATCGTGTCGAATTAAATTGGGTTTTCAATTTCGCAAATAAATAAAACACATATAAGACTAATGAGAGTAAGTTAGATAAATAATGGACAGTGGCTAATCATAATATAGTATTTCATGATAATTTTTTCCTTAAATTTGTCTAAAAAGTAACTAATATCACAACTTTTCGGTTCCGGTCTTCATTATCGGGTCAATATTGGACAGGGTCACTTCCAAATCGAGTAGATTCAGGTTCGAGTCTATTTTACTTTTGGATCGGGTTATTTCGGATTTTGATTCTATTTCGGATTATTATTTTCGAGTGGAAACCGATTTATGTCGGGTATTTCGGGTTGGGTCAATAATAAATACGGAATGGAGGGAGTAATCCAAACAATGGTGTTCTCCTAAAAATTTGAGATGAAGACGAAAAAGCAAAAGTTGGTAGTGTAAATAAAGAAGCGGGGCCAGAACGATTTGATAGAGAGAGGGAATTAATTTAGCAAGGTCCAATTATTAGTTGGGCCCTTCGAAGCTGGACCTCTGAAGCTCTGGATCTTTTTTCTTTCCTCTACAATTTTCCTGGGTATAACTTATAAGAAGAAAAACCTTATGAATGGTACACTTTGATGCTGACATCGTTACATTTACATGCATCCAATATTCCAACCTAATCTATCTCTGATTTCCATTTCTAAAGGGAGTAATATCCTCACTCTGATTCCTTAGATGCAACGTTTGATTATCTTAATCTATTATCAAAATAATGAATATTATTTCCAAAAAGAAAGCCCTCCCTCTTTTTTTTTAGTTAGCTATAAATGATTGTCTTTTTTACCTGCTATATTTCTATATTTGGTATTCATGGCTCACAAAAAGGGTACCAATTTTATTTTTTAGGCCCCCTTTCAAGAACCGGTGGTAAGATGAATTACCTCTGGGCTGCCCTCGCATAGGGCCACTCACCCAGAGGCCCAAAAAGATACTAGTATTCTCACTTAGTTTTTTCAGCTTTCTACATAAAACTCCTAAATATTTATCGTTTTCCATAAAGTTATGGCCCCCACCATACTTTTTGCTTCTCCTAGATAATTGCATCCAAAACAATGTAGCTAGTAGTTAAAAATGGAGGGAGTATAACTTATGATAGGGTATTTTGTGAAATTTTTTTGGGAAAAATAGGGAGGTTTTGGAAAAAGTGGGAAAAATGTAGAAAATTAATATATTATGTGTATTAGAATTTATGACAGTCAAAATTTTATGTTTCACTATTTCTATTGACCTTAAATCTTGAATTGATTAATTTTTACGTGGTGAAATTTTACAGTAACTTAATGCATATCAAAATTATTTAACATAATCTTGTCTTAATATATGGTAACTTACTTTTAAGTCTTATTGATCAAATATATATTTTATGCAATTAATGATCAAATATAATTGGAAAATTTGCCCAAAAAAAACATTTTAAGAGTTCATTTTTGTGAAAAAAAAAACTTATAAAGCAGTTTTTGCGAAAACAACCAAAATCAATTTTTTTTTTTTTTGCGAAAACAAATCTAGCACTAGCACAATAGCAGAAAATCTGACAGTGCAAATAAGCGAATAATTTCTTGTGGCACTAGCACAATATATAGCAAAATTGGTAGGAAAGTGAAAGTCCATGTGAGAGCTAGTAAAACATTAGAAAACCCCAAGACCTAATCTAAAATCACATACTTAATTGACAAGTACCAAATTACATGCAATAATTTGAGACATTGCGTAGACTAAGAATAGCTAATTTAGATAAGTTGTCATGATCTTCACTCTGAAAATAACCTAATTAGTCTAGGAGCGAGTATGTTCTATTCAACTATTTTTACTTATTTTTCATAAGTGTTTTATAAAAATAAGAAAAATATTAAAATTAATGAAAAAAGGTTCTGGAAAAATAAGAAGTTTCAAAAGTTCAGAAAAAATGTAAGAAAAGTTAAGAAAAATAAATAAATTAATTTCAAGAAAAATAAGTCGAAGACCATAACATACCCTAGATATTGGAAAGTAAAATAGAAATATGAATTATTTTTTTTGAACGGAGCAGTTAGATGGCCCAATTTTGAAGGCAAGGCGGTTTGGAGGGAGGTAAGAGAAAAACCAAGCCCTGATGAATTGCTTTAAGTGGAGTTTGTCATCGTCTTAATTACAACCTTAAAGTTATGAGATAAGTCTAATCAATAAATATAAGGTAACCTCAACATAGCCTTATTAGTCGTTTAGTCATACATGTGCCTTTTGTGGTTTTACCTATCATAGTTAGGCAAACATACATATAAATATATATGGGATATCCAAATTATTTGAGGCAAAGCGGACAGCTGAGTGGCGTTGAAAGTTTGGAATAATTGGTCCAAACTTGGGAAGGTGGTTTCCTTCCTTGTTATTTTGTGGTAGACCGGACAATGTTTTACACCACTTAATAGAAGGCAGTACAAAGAAGGAGAGGGGGATTCGAATCTATGATGTATTGTTCACGACACCTCAATCTTAAAACCCAAAATAAAACATCTTTGGTAATATAGTGGAGCGTTTGATAGTATGTTAAACCTGTTATCTAGGAGATTCTAGAAAAGAAAGGAAATTCTCATATGAATTATTAAGCTTAAGCTGCATATATAATATGATTTTTTTTGACACGATTGTGTTATTTACATTCACAGAAGTATCAATCAAGACGTTTTCACGAAGACCACCATAGAGTCTACGAAGAATTATAGAATGGTGGTCCGCCTTGAAGATAAACATAAAACAATCTAAGATAGCTAACTTAGTATCCTAGTGAATCAATAATAAGCTGCAAAGGAGGACTAACAAGCTAGAGAGACTTTCTTTCCCAAGTATGTGACCATCTTTCACCATCCTTCTCTAGCTAACTTGATGACTAATAAGGCTATGTTGAGGATACCTTATATTTATTGATTAGATCTATTTTTCACTTACAATTAAATTTGATTTGACATGATCGGCATATATCATCTTTATAATTTAAAAGATTTTTTGTCGGATCTGACTTAAACTTATTTTGTATTATGAACATTTTGTCTTAATCTATTCTTTTTTTCATAGATCTAAAAATCAATAATAATTATTTTAATATGTATTGTACGTTGCTGTGAAATATAAAATAAAACCAAAAAAATAATAAACTAGTGTATTGAATAAATATAATAATTAATTAAGAAAATTATTAGATATTTGATTATGTTTTTTAGAGTTCAAAAATATTGAACGAAAAAACATAATGCTCTAATTGTGAGTATTTGGCAAAAAGCTGGTTGTTGAAATAAAAATCTAGAACTTTAGTAGTTTGTCCTTTGCATTGAGGTTGCGGTTGATTAATTGTATGCTTCTTAGTATCAATACCTATTGGGCTCAGTTGTTTATTTTGCCAAAATATGCTCAACAATTTTCTTGCTATTTGTAGAGTATTTTTGTGCCAAGGACTATAGTGAAGAAGTGGTTTTTCATTCTCGAAGAGGATCAAGATTCAAGAAGGTTACTCGTTAAAATCTCTCTTGCATTTTTAGTAGTTATTCTAACTCCGTTAGTCATTTACCCTAATTTTTTATTTTAAACCCTAGTTAACTTCTAATCCTTACCCTAATCCTAATCCTAATCCTAACCCTAAACCTAATCTTAATCACCAGTCTACTACCCCTCCTCCACCACTCCTATAGCCCCCACCCCCTACCCAAGCAGCCCTCCTCCCCCAGTTGTTAGTCATTAAAGGTATTCGGATGTATTATCATGAAATTGAGGGATTCCCACAAAATTCATGCACATATATATCACCCCCCCTCCCCAACAACAAAACCCCTTTGGTATATCCCGATAGAGGAAAGTCAATAGGGGCACATGCGGCCATGTATATCAAAATAAAATTATGGGCATCGTTGTGATCATATAGGCCCATGAAATCAATACGAACACTTTTCCTATATTGTGATATCATGTTAGATAATATAAATTCTCTAAGTTCAAGAGAAATCCATTATTGATCATATAAGAGTATATAATAGATACAAAGCATTAGTCCTAATCATATTACTATCTAATAAGAGTTGGATTACACTTTACAAAAGAATATCCAAGAAAAGTCCATTCTCTTATCATTTCTCATAGTTTTTTTTTGTGTCGATCAATTCGAATAATATGGTGATATATACAATTAGATTGTGATGGACGAAGGGTGGTCCAATTGCACGTGATATCCACAAGGACATACCAAGTGACAAACCTAGAGTAGCATGGAGTTTTATTAAATTATATATGCTAGTGATGAACATCAGTCATCACATAAACGTTACTTGGCGAAACGTGACCCGAAACTTCGCTTTATTCCGCCACCCACCCACCCACCCGTAGAAAGAGCTAGCTAGCTACGACTAAGGACCATAAAATTCAATACTATGGCATGGCTCATGTGCAGTATGCCTAACCCCTCGTGGTCCATAAGAAGAAAATTCTTTCAACAGAAATGTGGTTGACTCCCATATATAATTTACTACAATTAGGTCCCCAATCCCCATATGTTGTTGATTTAGATGAAGGGTAGAATGCTTCCGATATGAGATTTTGTTTATCACAAATTTTTGGGTGTATCCGTTACACCATAATTTATAGTGTAATAATTTATGAATCAACGCTTCTTTTGTGAAAAAACACAAATGACATGATATAAATGACAAAATGTATGAAATTCATGTAATTATTCTATTTGTATAGTGCATGTTATTCTTGTTGAAATAGAAGTCATTACGCATATTACACAATAGGTTATGGTGTAACATTTTGCACCGAAAACACACTCTTTGCTTATTCATATGAGATAATGTATGGTTAGTGGGATTATGATTATTAAAATAAAATAAAAAAAAAGAGTTGAGCATCAAGCTAAGGTATTAAAATTTTCAGCAAGAATTTTCTATTTTTAATTACTTTTTAGAAATTAGGTATGAGAATAAAGCAATAAACTTCTTTCTTTATCTATCTATACAAACATATATTAAAAGGCGTGTGTGACAATGTATACACGCCACGTGTCACCACTGTTACTCCACTAGAATTGTTCAATGTATATATAAGTCATGTCGATTAACAAAAGTAAAATTAGCTTGCAACAAGATTTGAACCTGTGACCTCTTACTATTATAACATGACATAATTACCATCTCAACCAACTTTTAATCATGCTTTAAGTGTCCACAATAAAAATTTAAATTACCATCTAGGAAAAGACATAATACAATAAGAAGCCACCAAAGAATCAACCCTCTTGGTAGAAATCAAGTCGGAGGCCATCACTTTGCATTATGAAAAAAGAAAACCTCACTTACAGAACTACAGAAGTGGAAGTAAGGATGTGTAAATCAATAAACATTAAAAAAATCTTAAAATGTATTTAGGGTCTGTTTTGTTCAACTTATTTTGTCTTATTTTATCTTATTTTATTTCTGAAATGAATGGATATAAGTTAACAGAACATCTTATCTTATCTTATCTTATCTTATCTTATCTTATCTTATTATCTGATCTTATAAGATCTTATATAAGATAAAATAAGTTGAACGACAGAACAAACCCTTAGCATGGAAACTCTCATGAAGATCATGTTTCCCATTTCCCAAACTCGAGAGAACAATTTTTTTTTTGAAAGACCAACGAGTTTCCTACCTCAATTAATGATATTCAATCACAAAATGATATTTCCCCAACTAAAAATCTCTTAGCTAACTTTATAGTCTATGTCTTATTATATAAATCTTTTGTTGGTAATAAACAAAACTACAACACATATCGATGCAACAATAATTATTTAATCCTAAATTTTGGGTTTCACGAGAAATGAACAAATGGGGTGTTCAGAGGCTTTTTCGAGGCAACACAAAGGGTGCCAATTCAAGCACCCACGCATCATTACAAGTCACATCAGCTTTCCTATAAATGTTTCGGGAGAAAATATGGCCAGGCCGGGAGAAGTCCAAACATATTCCAAAAACAGCTCAAATTGAAGGTTATAATACACGCTTTCGGACTTTCCCCGGGCTCAGGTTTTGGACGCCTCTGGATGCCTCCTAGGGACATGGGAGATCATTGGAAAAGATTCATGTGGCTTGGAACGAATATGTTGATGCCTTTATGTTCATTTCGAGGCAATTTAAGGTTTCACGAGAAATGAACAAATGGGGTGTTCAGAAGCTTTTCGAGTCAATGCAAATTGTACCAAGCACCCGCACAACATTGCAAGTCACGTCGGCACTCCTAGGAATGTTGGAGAGAAAATATGATCAGGCCAGAGAAGTCAAAAAATGTTCCAAAAACAGCCAAAATTGAAGGTTATAATACACGCTTTCGGACTTTCCTGGGGCCCGAACTCCGAACGCCGCGGGATGATTACTAGAGGCATGGGAGGTCATTGAAAAGGAGTCATGGGATTTGGAATGAATATGTAGATGCCTTTACGTTCATTTCGAGGCAATTTTAGGTTTGACGATAAAAGAACAAATGGGGTGTTTAGAGGCTTTTCGAGACAACACAAATGGTGTCAAGCACACGCGCAACGTTACAAGTAACGTCGGTTTTCCTACGAATGTTTCGGGAGAAAATATGACCAGACCCGTAGAAGCCCAAAAATGTCCCAAAAACAACATAAATTAAAGGTTATAATACACGCTTTCGGACTTTGATGGGGCCCGAGCTCCGAATGCCACGGGATGCCTCCTAGGGACATGGGAGGTCATTGGAAAGGAGTCATGTCGTTTGGAACGAATATGTTGATGCCTTTACGTTCATTTCGACGCAGTTTTAGGTTTCACGAGAAATGAACAAATAGGGTGTTTAGAGGCATTTTGGGGCAATACAAATGGTGTCAAGCACCCGCGCAACACTACAGGTTATGTTGGCTTTCCTCGGAACGTTTCAGGAGAAAATATGGTCACGACCGGACAAGTGCAAAAATGTCCCAAAAACAGCCAAAATTGAAAGTTATAATACATGCTTTCAGAATTTTCCGGGCCTGAGCTCCAAACGCCATAGGATGCCTCTTAGGGACATTTAAGGTCATTGGAGAGGAGTCATGTGGCTTGGAACCAATATGTGGATCTCTATACGTTCATTTCGAGACAATCTTGGGTTTCACGAGAAATGAAAAAATGGGGGTGTTCAGAAGCTTTTCGAGGCAATGCAAACGGTGCCAAGCACCCGAGCAATGTTACAAGTCATGTCGGTACTCATAGGAATACTTCAGGAGAAAATATGACTAGGCGCAGAGAAGTCAAAAATGTCCCAAAAACAACCAAAATTAAAGGTTATAATACACGCTTTTGGACTTTTCCCGGGCTTGGGCTACAGACGCCGCGGGATGCCTCCTAGGGACATGGGAGGTCATTGTAAAGGAGTCATGTGGCTTGGAACGAATATGTGGGCGTCTTTACATTCATTTTGAGGCAATTTTGGGTTTCACGCGCAATGTTAGAAGTCACGTCGGCACTCCTAGGAATGTTTTGGGAGAAAATATGATCAGGCCAAGAGATCAGAAGTCAAAGAATGTTCCAAAAACAGCATAAATTGAAGGTTATAATACACGCTTTCGGACTTTCTCGAGATCCGAACGCCATGGGATGCCTAGCTCCTAGGAAAATTGCAGGTCATTGAAAAGGAATCATGTGGCTTGAAATGAATATGTGGATGCCTTTACATTCATTTCGAGGCAATTTTGAATTCACGAGAAATGAACAAACGGGGTGTTACAGGCTTTTCGACATGATTTGTTCATTCCTCGTTAAACAAATCAACGTATTATAAGTCCAACCGTCCAATAGTATCGGATACTCAAATCTATTAAACATAAACATAAAGTCTTTCGTATGATGTGTAGCACACTTAAATAGTGGTAAGAGATTCTTAAAAAATACATTGTGTTTGTAAAAACCTTTATATATGCATTAATAATAACCCTATATTGATTCCTTTAGAATTATCCTCAATTGGCTAGTTCCCTGATTCCCTCCGAGGTTCCAACTAGACCTGGGCATGGGCCGAGCCTGTTCACGGGCTTGACCCGTAGATTTTGGGCACTGACGGGGACCGAGCCCGTGCATGGCAGGCCGTGCCTTGCCGGGCATGAAATTTTCAGATTTTGTCCACCGGCTCGTGGATCTCGCGGGCCTGACCCGTGTTTTATGTTGGTTTTTTGGCAATTTTAAACTAAAAAACAAAGAAAAGGAGAATTCGGCCCGCAGGCCGGCCACACCTGTCATATAGGTGAGCTTGTGCCGGGATGGACCTACAATAAAATTTCTTGACCGTGGCAGGCCTACGACCCATATAGAGAACAACGGGCTCGTGCCAAACCAGACCCAAACCGTATCAAGCCAGCCCGCGTGATGGCCCAGCTCATGACCACCTCTAGCTCCAACTAATGGAGTAAAACTTATTGAGGGAGAATCGAAAGATAAAAGTGCACCAGTAATCCAGTATCACATTATTTTGTATGTATGAGGTTCAAAGCATAATGCACTTCCAGTACATAATTACCATCAAGCTAATCGTTAAATAATTTAGGTTTCGGTGACGTGTGATTTGGATGAAATATGGACAACAAAATGTATATAAAACATAATCTTGAGAAGGTAAAATTATGAAAAATGATCATGTACGTGGTTCCGTCAATATGACCTACTTATTATCTTTCATGGAGGAACACAAGAGACCAACTATAGAAATGAATAAGTCTTCCAAAATAAAAAGAAACCCTAGTTTTCCATCATGCATTCTCAATATATTTGATTTAAGGACCATCGAATTTATTTTGGATAAATGGAGGATATCCCAACTTAAATAAAATACCCATGCATGGTAGCACAAGATTAGACTTAGGAGACAATATTTATAATATTTACCAAAAACTTAATATTGGAAATAAATCCTAAAATAATACTTCATCCATTTTATTGATTTTAATGCACCATTTATTTCTCACACTTGCCAATGTATGATTTTAAACTTAATATCTTTAATTAATTATCAATAAGCAAAAATTATCAAAAGTTGATAGTAAAAATATAAGCATGGAGACAAAACTAACAAGATCTCATACGTTATATTTTTCCTAAGATATAAACTACTAAAGACAATCAAAATATAAAATATGAATTAAAGTATTAAACACTATACAAATGTTCCAACTATATTTAAACGTAGGAAGTATTTCACAAAGATAATAAGGTTAACCCTAATGGTCAGAACCATATATCCAGAAAATATCAATACAGCAATACTGCTATATCCATTCTTCCCAAACATATTCCTAAGAAATGCTATATTTACGTTAAGTTCTTAATGCTAATGCATACAAAACATGAAAACAAGCATGTTTTAGATAATCATTATACATGTATTCTTCAATGATATATATCGACTTAGTTGAATTTTTAGGTTAGCTTATGCGAATTGAGCATTAATAAGAATTCCCCTCAAAAAATAAAATAAAATTGAGCATTAATAAGAATAGTCCAATAGACTAAACTACATCATATATAGCTTGTGTACGTCACTTCGGGTCTGTTCTCTTCGACATAAAACAGCTGAACTGAACTATTCTTGTAAATGGAAGTATATTGTATACTTGAGCAGATGTCTAAAGCGTATCTCTCATGACTCGTAATCCTGCTTTCAATTAAGTTCCACCATAAATGTAGAAGGCTTTAGCTCGCCCACCTTATGTTTGCGGATGACTTACTTTTATTTGCTAGGGCCTAGGGGTGTTCCTGTTCTATGCAGCTTCTGTTTCAAGCTTTCATGGTCTCATTGTTTTTGCAGAAGCAATTTATGCTTGTGGATTCAGATAAATCAGAAGGTTTTCTCTGCTTAGATGAAAATTGAATATTAGCTAGCTAGTTAAGGAGATAACAGTCTATTTATTGGTAATAAAATTCATCTTAATTGCCAAAAGAAGGGTTTACAACATACAACGAACGTACATATGATACATATTACAATAATATAACATAGATATATTCATAACCAAGAATGTATTGGCCTACTGTTAAGATTGAGGTGATGTGAACGATAGGTCATAGGTTCGGACCCACCCCCCTCCTCTTTTTTGTACTTTGTACTGTTTTCATGGCTCATATGGATAAAATAAACATGAATGTGTTAAAATAATTGTCATATCTATTAAATGATAAAATAGATCTTCATATGAACCCACCTATAATAGGTGGATAACTGTTAAAAAGAATCGAACTCATCATGATTTTAGATCTCCATTTGATACCCATTTGAAGCCCATATATTCAATTACATGCGATAGAGAAACCTGCTTACATATGATTGGGCTGCTTTTGACTTTAATTCAATTTGGTCCTTTCCTTTGAGCTATTAATATGGTTGGATTGCACCAAGAAAAAGAAACTAATATGGTTGGGCCTAGAGACATACTTTGGCTTTAAAGTTTAAAACAGTCAACTTTAATTTGGCGACACTTTTGAACCCACAAAAGCAAATTTATTTTTTTAAAACAAAGCTATGAGCGAAAAATGATGTAGACGGAATTCAATCTCAATTACGTATTCAGCACCACTCCCAAATCTTTGACCAACAAAAAAAAAAAACTGAATTATAGATCTCAGAAAATATCACGTCTATACAAGACACCAGTACACTCTCCGCATACTGACGGAAACCTTTCAACTTCGATTTTAAATTGCTTTTATAGTTTACCCTACATAGCTAATTTTGGAAGGTTTATTTATCTATGTGTATTTTAATCCAAATAATTACAGTCTTAATTATGATAGCTTTCTTATTTAGAAGAAAGCTACAAAATCATCAAACACTATATACGAAAGTTGACAATTTTGGGCTAAACATTAAAAAAAGTTCTTATTATCGTTCAAACACTCTCTATGTCGAGATGTAGGCCTTGAAAATCTTCTTATTAAGAAAAAAGTCGATACTAAACCAGATTGAGCCCGGGAATCTATTGGAAATGGGAAGATCTAGGATAGATGGCCAACCTCCTAGAGAATGCGATGTGCATGGAGACCAGCCTAACAAAAGGAGAGTCTACACAGCAAGATCAAAACTCTAGATTTGGAGTTATGTCTGTGTATGATCTTACTATATTGTTTTCATTATCAAATCATTCGTAATGCCTCTACATACATATTTCGCGGGTAGCAAATATCATATGGGTTTGCAATCTTAAGACACATGTAACTAGAGCTGGCAATCTTTGGTACGACTAGCAACATAACTAAAATTGACTTATTGACATGACATACGTACAAGAAGTTACTAAGAGGAATCAAATCCCTGCACAACATGAATATCAAATCAACCCAAACCAACCTGATTCGATCATTTGTCATATTACTCAATCATCCCACTTTTTTACTTTTTGGGACATTTGTTAAGAAATTGAAATCAACAATAGACTAAACATTTTTTTCACCCCAGTTGCTAGCTTTGCCTCTCTAGCAGTGCATTCAACTCAAGTGGAAAACAAAATGTTGATCATAAATGGGATCCTGAAACCCTCAATATGAAATGGTCTTTCAAGGCCAACGTCTTATGAACCTACGGTAGGTCCGCCCTTAGCAGGCCTGATCCATGTGACCTAGATCCCAGGTTGCTAGGTTGGGCTGAATGGGCTCTGGTCCAACTAGCTCAGTAAAGATTTCGACGCTAACATTTGAAGACTTTACAAGTGATGTTATGGTCAAAGACTCAAAGAAAACATTTAATTTTGAGAAACTTATGAAGTTATGAAATAGTCGCTCTTTTTATTTTTTTAAAAATTTAGATTTGAATAGCTAATCACTTATTGTAGATGGGTGAAAAAAAAATCCCTCAAGTTAAGTCGATTGAAATTCAACCTATTTGATGCTTGAAAGGATTTTGTATATAAAGAATGTGTTCAAACACGGAATGATAGTCAGGGTAGGTGTGCCTCAAAACCTAGTAACAAAGTTTGGAATTTAATTTGACTGATTTTGTGGACACCTGAAGCTAATCTATGAAGCTGCAAATGCGTATCTTACTGTCAATCTACATTTCATAAAGGCTTGTATTGTGGATGTCAATTGTCAAATTAGGTAAATCTAGTGGGCTTCATCTGACAGCTTCGTGGTGAGACAGATGGCTTCCACGGTAAAAGTAACATACACGACAAATAGTGGATAGTAAACCGTATACAAATTATGACTAAATTACAATCATCAACATACTCTAAAAAACGATATAATTAATCATGTTTGGCAATTAGCTGATAGTCGATAATTCACTATACAAGCTAATTTAAGTTTTTACCTAATAGCTAATTCTATGTTTTAGAAGTACCCAAGAAACAAAAATCAGATTGAAAACTGTTTCCATTAGTTTTCTTTGTTAAATGCATTTATCACATAGTAATAATACACTCATTACATATATAAAAATCATTAAATATTGAAGTTACAAGGTAAAAATTCACACTCATTGAGTAAAAAATAACACTCTGATGAATTGATCATTATTGAAAATTAACCTTAAAAAAACACTAATCAACAAGACAAATGTGTTCAAACCAAAACTACTTATGCATTATTGTCTAAAACCATCAGTTAACCTTGCAAAGATGCTTGAGAACCAGAAAACTCTTTACACATCTCCATAAAAAACTTATCAACTATGTCAAGGTAAGCAGGACATGAAATTCGAGAATAACAATGAAGAAACTCTTCATAATCACGCTTATTTTGATTAACAACATTACCATTTTCAATCATCTCAAATTCCTTCAACTTCTCTGCTACAAAACACAACCTTTTTTCTCTTACACTCTTAGAACAAATGTCATTATTCTTCATAATCCTTGGACTCACATTTAACAATATCTTATTACTCTTTATTACCTTTCCTTTATCTTCATTATTTATCTCCTTCTTATCATAATCAGCATCTTTTCCTGTATTCTTGAAATGTTCTTCAATTCTTGCACCATTGTAAGTGCAGTGATCCTTCTTCTTTACCTTCCTCTTATGCGAGTCCCATTGATTAGTGAACTCGCTGTAGAAATGATCTAACTCTGTATGGTACCCTGCATTTGCGTCCATTTCATCCGAATCGCGGCCACAAGAGAAGAGATTGTGTAAGGGAGGTGTTTTAGGTAGCCTTTGATATGTGCTTCTTTTAGAAAGTAAAGACTTGAAATTGTCTATAGTTTTTTGTAAGAACTTCTTGGTGTTGGATATAGAGTTTCTTAGCAACATTTTTGTCTAGGGTTTTGAAGATAAATGTTGCTCAAGTTTCTTCATAAACATATAATGAAAGAAAGATGTTGTTATGATGAAGATGTTTGTATAGAAGTAAATTTCTAAGAGAATAAAATGGTGGGTTGTATTAAAAAATGAGTCTTATGCTTTTTGTTAGGAAATCTTTGGATCACACGCTCCTTAACTTTCATTGTGTTCTCTTCTAGCTTACTTAATGGTCCCTTTTCAAATATATTATGAAAAGTGCCAAAGTTTTTAAAGATTTGAAGGGGGGAAAATAGAGGAGTAGTATAATATATATAGCCATAATATAGAGTAATTAGAAAATTTAAGGGCACTTTCGTTTTTTGGACTTTAGTTTATGGTATAGTTTGGTGTGTAGCCACTTTAGGGAAATGAATGGCTTTTGCCTCTTGACTACATTGTGATCTTTCTTTTCCTTCTATTATGTAAAACTTTTACCTTCTTTCTCTAATCATGTGATAAGTACTAGAGTACTAATGGCCCATTAGTAATGGAGTATTGTGTACTTTTATCTGTTTTGTTCTAGACTTTTTTAGTTGTTTAGAAATGGAATCACAACTACTCTTATTATGGAGTATTTGTATAGTAAATTGATTATGTTAATGTCGTATTTGATTATTGGGTAAGTCGGGTATGCTAAATTGCTAATAGTTGGTCAGTTAATGCTGAGTTGTGATGGTTACTTTTATCATTTTACTTGACCCTGCTCTTGTACTCATTGGACTACCGTGTTCATTAATCGGGTATTGAAAATGTTAAGAGGGTGTTTGGTATGAAATTTTTTGATGTAGGAAACGGATTTAAATAAGCGTTTCCATTTCTAATTGTTTGGTATGGATGTTAAGTAACAAATACAATTTCCAAAGGGAAACATAATCCCCCCATTTGCTACCCTTATCAAACTAGTGGAAACAAATCACGTTTCCTTCCTCAATCATAAACCTCTCAATTGTTTTTATTCCACTAGGATACCAATCAACAATTAAAGGTAAACCTCTCAATTGTTTTTATTCCACTAGGATACCAATCAACAATTAAAGGTAAACCTCTCAATTGTTTTTATTCCACTAGGATACCAATCAACAATTAAAGGTAACGGCTATTATTTTCATTTCCCCTCCTTATCCATATCCTTTCCATTCCGTTTACGTTGATTATACCAAACACCCTCTAAATTAGATTGATAATAAATCAAGTGGAAGCTCAATGGTACATTTATGTGTCCTCCAACCTTCAGGTTGTAGGTTAGATTCTCATTGTCTCCAATCTCATGATCGAAAATTGTAGTTGTTCTCTTTTGGATAAGATGTCTACTTAGTACTTACAATTCTTAATAGTTAGGGTTCCTGTGTGAGTTACGACAACAACAACAAAAATAAAAATGTGTGAACACAGAAGATATTTATTTGGACGGATTCTCAATCTTACTGATAGAGTATAGATCTATTCTTGGAGCCTCAACCATCAGCTTAAGTTTTTGGTTGAGTTGGTCCTTTGACATGGTATCAGAGTCAGCATGACAAAAAGATCACGGGTTCGAATTTCATCCACCCCTCCTTTCTTAGTGGAATATTTAGCGTCAGGCATGAGGGAGGCATGTACTGCATGCACACTTCAAGCCCAAAGGGCTCTTGCGTGAGGAGGCGTGATAGAGTATAGATCTATTTCTGGGGTCTTAACCATCAGCTTAAACTTTTGGTTGAGTTGGTCCTTTGATACTTACCACTCTATATGGTTTTCACTTGTTAATAAAAAATCACAGGAAGGCTTACCATAATAAGCATTTGAATTATACTAGTACCCCCATAGTGGTATGTTTAAGTGCCATCGAAGTATACAATGTTGCTACGTTACTAATCTAGCATATGAAATTTAGTAGAAAATCGGTAAGTGATGAGGACCCATAACAGCTCAACACATAAATTTGGAGCAGGGTCTTGATCAGACAAAGAGGGGTAGCTATATTTAGACTCAAAGGATCGTGTTAATAAAGGATAGCTAGCATTTACTTTTTTTCTTGACACACACATCTTGGAGATAGTCATGTGTCAACTACTTCTGTTAACCAAATCAATGTTCTCAGACGTGACCCCTGCCGTATGCTTTGACAAATGTTATAATGTTTCCTTAGCTAAGTAAATGTTGGATCTAATGATCCATTTAGGTTTTTCTATACAATATATGAAAAGGAGAGGAGTTCATTATCAAGTTTGTATTTACAAGCTCTAGCTACCATAGAATTCAATGATAGCAAGCCAAGTATAGCTCATATATTTTGCCAATAATTGCTATTAAATTAGATTATATGGAACCGACAATGTTTAAAAGATTCAAGTTTGACCATTCGAATCAGGGTCATGTTTTGGTTTTGTTTCGTATCGATTTCGGTTATGTTACATCTAAATCAAATTTTGATTACAAACTGTAATTTAATCGGGTTTAATTCAAGTAGTTTGAGTCGATTTTGGGTCTTTCTCAATAATTTTATGTCGGATTATTAAAAGTTGCTAGCTCTAAATAATATTTCCTTCGTCCTAAAACAATTAATCAAGTTAATATTTTAGGTTATATATTCCGAAAGATTGAGCGGCTACTTTCTATATGTAGTAATAAAATTTTGAACTTCCTATATTACTTTGCTCTTAACTACGAGTTGTAGGAAAATACAAGATTGGCATTACGATGGAGCAAAACTTTAAAGAACAAGGAAATTTTGATGTTTTAATAAAATCTCTTAGAAAAAAAATCATACTTAAATGTGACCTATAGTGGTGTTAATGGTCTGGGATACTTTTATACTTACTTGACAAGTCCATCAAATAATGAAACCTATGATTATTTATTGATTTATTCTAATATAAAGTGTCTCATTGTATTGAGACACCATAAATGCAAAACAAGTATTTTGTAGTTCACCTAATAACTTAGCCTTATGCGATTCAATCATCCTAAAATTAAGGCTTGTCGTGTATATAAATTTGTTTTCTAATTATCCTCGAACTGCAGTCAAGCTATCTAAATTATTAGCTACAAAACTAAGATTCTTTTAGTAAAGACAAGGTTTCATTGATTTAAAGAGTTGGTAGCCCGTAATTTGTGAATGATATATTAATAAAAACAATTAGATTGTCTTAACTTATACTACAAAAGATGGGAAATAAAAGGACCCCAACAAAAGCTAAAACAAAATGTTGCAAAGCCACACCACTATATCCTCCTCCATAATCTTTCAAAGCTCTAGAGAGGGTCCTTGCAAGGTGGTGATTTTATTAGCTTGTAAGATTTCGCGATTAATTGACCAATCTATCCCTCGGTTGTCTTTTCTATAATTTTTTTTATCCATATGAGCTACAGAGGCCGTACAAAGTACAGAGAAGGGGAGGGGGATTCGAACCTATGCCTATCGTTCATAGCACCTCATCTTAACCACTAGGTTAAGACATCCTTAATATTGTCTTTCCTATAATAGTGTGGTAAAGTAATTTCCTAGGTTATGGGTCTCTTACCAATTTTCGACAGTTTGTAATGATATGAACACATTCCTCACCGATGTATACTAGCTATGATTTAACCCTAGCAACTATTTGATCGATGTATACTCCCCCTAATTTCGAGACTATTTACTTGTCTATGAAAATCAAAGTTGAATGACCATATTTAATAAGTTATACTGCATATAAAAAAGATCATAAACATGCGCAAACTTATTAGATTCGTTTGAAAGTCTATTTTTAACGTATCAACTTTTCGCAAGTTTTACCAATACATAATCAAAGAATTCTAATTGTCAAGGTCGTTCATTGGAGAATGTGCAGATTTCAACTAAGCAAAACATAGAAAATCAAAGGAATGGGTTTTTCTAACATATGCACCTAGTACATAAGTTTAGCTATTTGTTTTTAGCTTTATTTAACAAAATTGATAAATATTGCATGTTAATTAAAGATGTTATTCACATAATAGGAATAAGATATCAATTACTTATCAATTATGAGCATAATATCTTTAATTATGTAATATCGATCAATTTTGTTGAATAAAGCTAAAAATAAATAGGTAAATCTATGCATTAGGTGCATAGATTAGAAAAACCATTCTTATTATTATAATTTATAGATACAGATATTAGTAGGTAAAATTGTCGCATTCATCTCAATATCACTAGGGCATAATGAATAACATAATTTGGAAAAATAAGGATTTGTTCTCCCCCATCTTATTTTCAGCTCAATTCAGTTCGGTTCGGTTCGGTTCAACTCTAGACAATACTTTTACTCTCACATATCACTATTCATTTCAGTTCAATTCAATTCAGTTCCGTTCTATTCAATTCAGTTCAGCTGTTTTATGCCGAAAAAAACAAGCCTTAATTTGACGTCAATAATGATGATTAGCAGGGTTAGACTAGTAGTATTATAAGCACCAGACTATATACTGAGTAATACAATGCAATACTGTCAAAGAAATTTAAGGGTTTCCAATGTTAAATGGGCACTACTGAGTGACTACAGTGCTCAGCGTGATTGTCGCATGAATTTGGAAAGAAAGAAAATTCCTTTTTGTGTTCCCAAAGTAATGCTTTCAACTTTGAATAAACTTATCAAACTTCACCGTGTATGCACCATCATCTCATGATTTCAGGCGTTAACCCACTTTTTTCAAGCATATTTTGTTCAAATCTATATTTCGCGGTTTACAAATTTCTTGACTACTATGTATGCTATGAGCATCTTATGTTTTGGTGTTTACATGACTTTCTTTTTTCCTCCTTTTTCTTTTTTCCTCTCTCGCTCTTTAATAAGAAGAAAGAGATAGTATCATTTGGATTTTGGCGGCATTATTTAGTTTTTTGACTGGATTTTTGGCTGTATTTAGTTTGCCTACTATTCATAAATCATAACATTGAAGTGACATCAATCCCTTTACCAGTCACATCAAAAATCAAACTACAATTTTCAAACAAATACTCACATACTTGAGCTGATTTCGCTTATGTTACACATAAGTTGTTTTCTTACTCATTTTTTGATCAGAAAAAAACATGAGTGGAAAACGAAAAAGTTTTAATGAATAAATTAGCAAAAGATAGTACTAAGTATGTCATGCAAATGGTACACTCGTGTGTATAAACTACAAAAGTATGTAATATTATCTTAAATGATCATATTTTAATTGGAAAGGCGAGGGGCAAGGTTCAGAGAATGAAATAGAAACTACATACTTTATTTTACTTGCCAATTGCAATGTCTTTCATTTTGAGAAGTTACATACTACATGCAATATTGATATTTTTTGTAACATATTATCTCTTTCTCCCTCATAGCACATGAGATACCTTTTCTATCTCATTTCATCTATTTGTCCTCCTTAAAAACTGTTTCATATTCCAACGATACAAATTGTAAAAAAAAAAAGAAAAAACGAAGGGAATAATGAATATGAACTAACAAAATGTTAGAACACGTTGTAAGTCACTTATGATAATTTGGAAAAGCAATTTCAACTTGTAGAAATCATTCTAAAATAACTCATAGTTAAAATGATTATGAGAAGATCGTTCATAGTTGATACTATTTTAACCTATCAATATTGTGTCAGTAACAGCAATGGCAACGTGCTTAGTACGCATTTTTGGACTTGCAACACCCATTAAAGTAGGAATGTTCTTCGAAAGTTCAGTTCAGACAAATTTAACTCACTAGTTTCCTCCCACACTTTCAGTTCGATTTAATTTAGTCGTATACCCCTCAACTGAAGCTCTGGTTGGGAGCCTCGTTCTCGTTGGCCCTATCAGATTTTCTATTCACCCTGACCTAAATTGAGTTATGTTCCTACACCATTTGTTTAGACTTTTACCAACTTTTAAACCTTGTTTTCCAACTCTATTTGGCTTGGTCGCTACTCACTATGGGTTGAGAATCCCCTAATTAATGGCACTGTGTTGCCAAGACCATATGGGCTATGGCCTATGATATTGCAGCAAATAAAAACTATAGGTACAGTATTAGCAATACAACCATGAAAAGAAAATTTACAATTGCCCACTTATTCTAATTTTTCTCCCCAAACCCTAGTCCTCTTCCTCCCTAGTCCTCTTGTACTCCTTGCCAAAGTTTTCGAAATTGTACACAAAATTATATATAATTGAAGTATAGTTTGTACATCAATATAACGTTCTACTCAAACTGAAATGGTTTCGAAAGAATTGAACGAGGAGCGCATGAGGTGAAAATCTCATGTACGATTCTGTAAAGTGGCAATAAGAGTGATGCTATTCCCACTCAGACCAAGACATAACTTTTACTTGTTCAAATAACAATTATTTGAACGACGACTCTCTTTTCTGTATGCTCAACTCAGTTTGAGTTGAGCATAAAACATTAGTATAAACAGGTTTACATAAGTTTTAATAAATCTTACAAATAACTTCATCAAAGCACCTTGAATATACCTATACCGAATATTTAGAATAAAAATCTTTGATAAACCTACTAACTGCAAAAAATTCCACTGTGAGAGCCACATTTACAAAATGATGTTTTCACATTACTATGGGATTACCATGAGCACTGTCTACAAGCTCTAATTTGCAATTTGAACACCAGAGTTACTCAACTATCAACTTTGCAGGAAAAGAAAACAGAATGCTATCAGAAATAGGACCACCAGAGCATAATAGGTGTTTGAAGCCAAAAGATAATCCGAGAGTTGGTAAATAGCAATGGGTACAGCAAAAACAATAATAGTAAAATGCAAAATATTTGTGATAATATTCCAAGTAAATAGAAATAACTGGTCCCAAAAATACATAAGCTCTAGTCAACAAACAAACCAAAATTGGAACTAACTCAAAAAGCAACTGTAATGACTTAACGCCGGTCGGTTTTACCAGTGGAGCGCTTACCGGAGTATAAATGTTTGGGTTTGAGAGTAGGAATGACTCTATCTCCTTCTCCCTTATGCGCGTTCTTGTTCCTCTTCTTGGAAGATTTCTTAGCAAGATTAATAGCTTTACCTTTCTGGGCAGAGTCCTTGAATCCTTCTCCTGGAACAACTTCCATTGGTGGCCGTGATTTTGACCTAGACCTAGACCTAGATCGAGACATAGCTCGCAACTTCTTGTTTAATTGCCCGCCATCCATATCCATATCCATGGCATCACCTTCTCCTCCTGTGTCAGGTGACCTCAGCCTCTTTCGTCCTCTTGATTTGCTACGAGCTCTATCTATGGCTGCAGACGGGTCTAGACCCAATTTTGTCAACTGCCTACCCATTCTCTCAGTCGTAAACTTCTTATCTTTATCAAACTTCCTTGGTACAATGGGTCTGTTTCCTGCAGTAGTCTTCTTCATCCTGTGTTCTTGGATAAGTACGCTTTTCTTTCTCCTTATTTCAGCCAGTGCTTCTCTCTCAGCTGGTGTTAATTGCTCACCATCCATCTCAAACTCTTCCTCAGCCTCATCTGCAAGACGAATCCCTTCTTCTCTCTCCAACTCTTCAAGCCTATGCAAGATATCAGGATCAACAAAGTCGTAAACATTGTGCCCATCAAGAAACTCTGGCATAATATCCTCTTTCCATTCATCATTTGCTAAGATGTAATGCTTCTTCAAGCTAGCAGAGTACACACCAGCACCACCATTCTCATCCTCTAGATCCCTTTCAGTTATCCTCTTCTCTTTCTCTGCTGCTTCCTTGGCCTTGGCTTCCAGGACCCCTGGAGGTATGCAAGGTGGCCTTTCCTTATGGTCTCGAGGTTTCGGCATCGCAACATGGAAGCGGTTCAGACAGTCATTTATCTTCTTTGACTTCATCTTCAGTTCAACCCTCTGATCTAACAGCCTGTCACAAGCTGCATTCTTCACTGCAATAACCCCTTCTTCTGTCAAGGTACTCATGGTTAGAAGAACTCCCTCTTCATTGGTTGCCTCACCTCCCTGGCCTACCAATGTTTTTAGAGCCTCAGATTTCATTTCCATGACCAACTTCTTGTCTTCCTCGGGAATATTATCAAACGACTGCAGATCTGTTTTGTTGCACACTATGATCAATGGTTTATTCATAAAGAGAGACTTAATACTGTGAAAGAGAGCAGCTTGTTGGGTGATTGTATATCCACATGTTCCAGAGATGTCCAAGAAGTAGAGGACTGCAGCTCGCAGATGTGCAAGAGCAGTGATACTGCACATCTCAATAATATTCCTATCTTCAAAGGGTCGATCCAGAATCCCTGGGGTATCTATCACTTGATACCTCAAATACTTGTAATCCGTATGACCCACAAAGAGTGACTTTGTTGTAAATGCATACGGCTGCACTTCTACATCTGCCCTAGTGATCTTGTTCATGAATGAGCTCTTCCCAACATTAGGATAACCACAAATCAATATAGTTCTTGTATTTGGGTCAATGGAAGGCAACCTAGACATGTGCTGCCTAACCTGCTCAAGATAAGCCAAACTAGGGCCGATTCGCTTGATCACTGTGCACATTCGCCCAAGAGCAGCAACCTTAAGACACTTACATCTGTACAGAGAATCACCATACTTCAATAGCTTAACATAATCCTTAGCAATCTTTGAAATGAGATTTCTGGCAGTATTCACTTGCCCAAGGGCAAGTTTGTAATGATCCTTGTTGTAGAGAACGTGAAGGAGATCACCATAAAAAGGGTGGATATCATCGAGCCTAGGGAACTCATCAATAATGGCAGACAGCTTCTCCTGAAAATTCTGCTGTGTGTATTTCACTTTCCTCATATAAAACTGCCGAAGGCGAGTGATTGCATAACCTTTGTGGACAACTGTTGGGGTTTGTCGTTGAGTTCGTGATAGAACAATGTCTATCATATCCTTCCCATTGGGAACAACAGTAATTTTTTTTAGGTTATATTGCACCATCTTTACAAGGTAGTTCTCAAACCTGAAGAGGGGAAAAGGAAAATCAGGTGAGCTAAATTAGAAAGAAAAATGCTATATAGAATAAGATTAGGAAGAAAAACAGGACATGAGAACCAAAATTCCTAGTAATTCAAAAATTGGCATTCTTTAAGGCTTGCAAAGGAAAGTTCACCAGAAAACAGAACTCTTTGCTCTTCACAGTGCTATTGAGTATTGACAACTCAAAATCTCTGGAAATGCAATATATTGAATCATGAACAGACAAACAAATATTTAAATGGATTTGTAATATGTAGTACTTCAGCTAAATATCCAATACTAAACTCTAGCACATGCAAAATCCGTAGTAAAGTCAGACCCAGATTAGACTTTTTGATAGTTTTTGTGCACTCACTATTAGCCTCTTTTAGATTGTCACATTATGCATGAGTTAGATTTGTTTCACAGATTACCCAAGTAACAGATTTAGTTTATCCCAATTCAAGAAAAGCATAAATCTCACTTCATCGGCAACATTCCATGATCTGCAGAAAAAATAATTGGTGGACAATAAACATAGACCACACACAACATCAAGTATTCATTTGGTAAGATTATTCTGTTACATGTGCACAAGTAGACTCTAATAAAGTTTGCAACCAATCCATGTATGCAAAGCATCCAGATATATTCAAATTCACAGACCATATTTTTCCTGTGAAATTGCTTAGGAGCCTAATTATAGTCCTACATATGCAGAATATCTAGTTAACTGTCCACCCAACCCAATCACATAAATTAAGAAAGAAAAATGTCTAAAACTATTTCAAACGTGTTATGAAACGATGGACACATGACCCTTGTTTTGCTCTCTGACCGAGATAATACTTTCAATCAACCCGACATGGATAGCAGAATGCCTTCCAATAAATCGACGAGTAGCTATTCATCAACATCCTTCTCCCTGACTCATGAGTCCGCACTCCCTATCTCCAAATGAAACTCAAGTTCTACTAATTCACTAAACTTCACTCATCCCCACATAAACAATCAACAAGCGAATAGGATTAGGAAGCTTTAGAAATATAACCAAAGCAGATTGGTCCTGAGTTCTAACCCATTTCAACCTCTTCCTTAAATTTGCAAAAGAAACACCCAATTCCATGATTCCAAAATTGGTTGAAAAAGAGCAACCTTTTTTCTTCGAAGCAAATAAGCAATACTTGATTCTTGTACAGTTTACTCTTATCATCTTATGTATACAATATATTAAGAGATATAAACATATCCATGAAAAACCATTTCTAGCAAAATAAACTCCGACTCTATAAAAAATATCTCTCTCTCTCTCTCCTCTTTATCATTTCATCTTGTAACTACATATAGCGAGGACCAAGATCCACATACATCCAGATAAATCAACAAATCAATTAGACAAATTCAATTCAACAAATTCAGCAATAAAATCACAAATTCAGAACAAAAAACTTAGCAAATACACAACTTTAAGAATAAAGTAGATTACAAAAAGAATTCGGACCTTTCCCTGAGATGCGATGAATTGTTGGCGGTCTGGAGGTGCGCACGAAGAGAAGGGGAGCCGCCTGCTGGTGGAGAGAGTGTGAGAGTTGAGGCCGAGTAGAAGAGACTTAGGGTTTTAGTCTCATGTTAACAAAATAGAGGTAGGTCTAGGGTTTTGTTATTTTCTCCTCGATTGATTTGCTTAGGTGTTGGGGTTTCCTTTTGAGTTAGGGTTTGTTCTCTCCAACTTAATTTCAGTTCAGTTCAATTCAGTTTAGTTTTAGGCGATACTTTTACTCTCACATATCACTATTTATTTTCGTTCAGTTCAATTCAATTCGGCTCAGTTCAGTTGTTTTATGCCGAATAGAACAGACCCTCAACCTGAACTGAACTGAAATAAATTGAATTAAGATCATCCTAATTGAAGTAAAATTATTTGAGGTGTTCATAAATATCTGATCCGGTCGACATGACTCGTGATCAAGTTGATCTGATCCGGTTAATCTGATATCTAATTTTTAGATTTTGTATATTTTGGATCAGATGACCATAAATTTTCGGACCGTATAAGGATTAGGAAATTTCATATCCATATATCCGAAAACATTCATTTTCAAGGTTAGATATTTGAAATATCCAATGATTTGATTCGAAACTTAGTTAATGAACTTTTCCTTTGAAAAATTTGATTATTTAATCAGATTCGATCACATTTTTTCCGATCCAAAATTCTATATTGGACTACTATCTGAAATAAACACCCCTAAAATCTGTGAGCGGAAAGTAGTTGAATAAAACCTAAATGAGCTGAACTAAAACTGTGCCCAAAAGAAATGGCCTAATGAGGTCACATTTTTTTAAAAAAAAAAAAGTTGATACACAAGTAATCATTTTTAAAAAAATATTTATCCAAAAGTAAAAGCATCACTTTGATGTAAATATTTGTCGATGCATGATTTCGGCTATGAATATATCTAATTATTTGGCTACCTCCGTTCTTTTTTAAGTTGTACCAAGAGGTCTTGTCATGTTCGATTGTCCGTCAACGCACAACTTTGTACATAACAATGTCTCTAATTGTATATTAAGTAGAAACTATAAAAACTGAATGATGGAACTCTATAACGAGTCTATTCTACATATAATTATGTTTTTCCTTTTGCATAAATTAAAAAAATCAATTAAAATTTGTGAACGATTTTAATGTTAACATGTTACAATTCAAAAGTACGAAGGAGGTATTAGTAAAATTTATGAAATTTTCTAATACTGAAGATATATACATTAAATCTAATTTAACAAGATTTTAAAACTTATATATTATGCATACAAGTTCATGTATAAATAATATATGAAGACCATACTTAAACTTATCAGTAATATCAATATGATTATTTCATATCCATGATATTATAGCTTCCTAAAAAAAAGTATATTGCACTAATTTGTATGCAGCAATATCACATTAATTCTCATATGACATGGAAAAATATTACATTAATTCTCATATGACATGGAGAAATAGCAAAAATGAGAAAATAAATCAATTTTTTTCGCTAAATATCTTACCAAAATAGCCTTTATAAAATATTGTGATTTACATTAGGTTCATTTCATCATTTGTAAACCTATTAATAGAACTCTAGTAAATCTACACCATTTTGAACGATTTGTTCTAAAAAACACACTCTGTTTCTTTCTCTCTCTCTTACACACACTGACACACACACACACATTTATATATCGTCATAATTATCTCTGGTGTATTGCATTTCTTCAAATATAGTAATGAAAATGACTTTATTTTCACACCTCACTTTTCACGAATTAATCGTTTTAATATTTACGGGCTTGAAAGTAGAGGAACAAGTAAGGAGACAACGCGATTCAAACCACAATCTTATAAGATATAAGGTAATATTCTAACGAAGTGAACGTCTTCTTTAAATTGGTGTATAGCATATAGTAATCATAATATAGTTGAGAATATTATCTCTATTAGAAGATTGTTTTGTACTAAAATTTTGTCCTTAAAAAAGTAGAAAAATTCTCAGTGACAACCTTCAAATTTGACTTTTTACTACTGATAGTAAAAAAAAAAAAATTGATTATCAGAAATAACCTTAAAGTTTTGACTATACGCCTATACCCCTCTCAAGTCTCGAGTTCTCGAGTCTCACCTTAAATTTTAATCCTAGGTTTGAAGTTGGTCCCTCTCTTGTAGCAATATCGTGAACATCCTTTGAAGGCCCACTTCAACTACCCAAGTTGCATCATATTTGGACCAGTAGCATTCATAGCAGATTAGCAGTATCCTTAGCTTTGTACCACTCAGCTGATGCTCTACTTTGGCCCTAACAAAACTTTCCATTTTTTGGGCCCAAATCACGCTCCTATATCACTTTTGAATTCGACATGGTTATTGAGAGGGTCAATAATAGTCAAGCTAGTAGCAAAGTGCAAAAATTATAAGCTGGTTGAAGATTACTATATGTTTCCTCCGTTTCTTAATAAGTGCAACATAGAGAAAGTGGGGGAATATCAAGGAATGTAGAGAGATAAAGTTGGGACCACAATAAAGTAGAGTAATTCAAGTGATGAAACAAAAAAGTTGTGGTCCCCTCTTGCTTTTTGGTGGCATATTTGTAATAATTATGAACTTTTTTTACCATTTTGAGCTTGGTTGCACTTATTGTGACTATTCCAAATAAGGGAAATGTTGCACTTATTAAGAAACGGAGGTAGTATATAGCAAATTAAATAAGCTAAGCTTTCATAATAATACTTTTTATACTAACCTCTATTTTTAAATAAGTGTAACAATTTAGTTTTTATGTTTGCCAATATATAACTTTGATCATTAATATCTTTATTTATGTATAGTAAAATTTATACAAAAAGTTGATATTATGAAAATATTCATTGAAACAAATCGAACAATATTTTATATAATCATTTTCGTTTTTAAATAGTAGTTAAAAAAAATACCGTCAAAGTGAGATGTGTGAATAGTGCAAAAGTCAAAGCGTTGCACTTAAAAAGAAACAAATTAAGTATTTAGTTGCACCATTTTCTTTACTAACGTACTCCAATTTAGTATCTCTGATTGCATATAAATAAATATTATAACAAGTTGATATTTGTAATCCTCACATTGAAACGAATCTAACAATACTTCATTTGACCATATTTTTCCAAATGATTGATAAACAGTGTCTAAATGTCAATTGGTGCAACAAAAGAAAACGGAAAAAATATAATAAGGCGTCTCATTTCTTCAACATTCCTTGGCCAACTTGTAAGCTACATGTTGTGAAATTGTGATGCCTGCTCACAGAAGTGTAATTTCACCTCATCAAACCTGTGGTTGAGCTCACAAGCAATTAAAGAACTCTCGAGTGAATATTGTGGGTTTTGGGATTGTGGTCCTTGTTGAAATCAATTAAAAGGCTGGTGTACCAATTGATGAACAAGCATAGGAAAGGAGACTGGAGAGAGAGAAGTGGGAATATGTAATTCTAAACCATATTTATCATTTGTCTATTCCAAAAAAAAAATGGTCCAAGTTTTTGGTCTTATACCGAGCCTTTCTAACTAAAGCTATGTCAATGAAATACTATGTCCCATTAAACACATTTTAACTTGATCTGATGTCAAATAGGTCAAGTTGAGTTAGATTCGTGTTCAAGTTCGAAAAAATTGGTTGAAAGTCTCAACCTAAATCTATCCCATGTATATAACAGGGTGAAAACTTTATACTAACTCGATCTATTTATTAAATTAAATAAACAATTTTCAAAAAAATTAAATTAACAAATTTACTACATGTTTCTGTCAAGAAATTAAGAGATTGTAGTATGTTAAGAGACTTAATGTGGCACGTGGCCTCCAAGTAGGTACGCCTGAGCTGCGTTATCCGTACATCGGAATCTTGCAAAAGAAGGTTAGCCTACCCCGAGGGTGGTCTCGGGATCGCCCCTTTGACGCTCAAGTCAGTAAATGATTAAGGTAGAGAGAGATGCTCTGGATTTTATAGCTTAGAGTTACTTACCTGATGATAGATGAGACACCGCTATTTATAGAGGATGAGACCTCCAATAAATGAAGGTATTTCAGTCATTTCCAGCTGGTGGAGGATTGTCTTCCCTAAATATAGGGGTATTTTAGTAACTTTGTCATAAGTGGACTGGTCCGGAAAATAGACCCAAACACGCACTACAAAAATAATCTATATATGTTTAGCATTTTTAAAAATATATGACTGTTACCTACCTTCAACCAAACCTTATATTTATCAATATAAGTTTTCGAGAATTACATAATATAAAAGTATAAACAAGTTAAAAGAGTTGAAAATAAGTTATTTTCAAGTAAGAAATATCTACTCAGAGAGTTAAGTGTAGTTCGAAAAATCTTATAACTTGCTTATTTAGGATTAATGTCCCATTTTTTTGAATCGGAAGAATTTGAACAGAAATGAACTGAACTAAAATGAACGAAAATAACTTGAACTAAACTAAAATGAAAATAAATCCAAAAGAACGGGCCTAAGTTTCTCGGATCGACTTTTATGAACCCTAACCTGGTCTGCCATTGGTCTATTATACTCTATTACTCTATCATGAACCTTACCTAACCCACACGTATTGAGACAGAAAGAAGCAGGACCTCCAAGAAATATACTTGAGAGATCAGAAAGAACACTTAACATAAGCATTAAATGCAAAAAACGCTAATTAATGGCTCTAGAACCCAAAAAATGCGAGCCATTAATAAATGAGAAAGCAACATAGCTATTAATAGAAGACACAGGTTCTTTAACTGAGAAAAACTGTTAACAGTACTTTCCAACAATAACACTGTAATAATGCATGTAACACTAGCAGCAGTACTCCACTGTGAGGAAGTAGTAATAACAATAGAGTACAGACAATAGAGCAAATTCTCTGTGCCTGTGTTTTCAATTTTCTTTGGCTTTATTTCCTGTTTTGGAATGTGTTTGAATTTTTGCTTCTTCCAACTTTTTTTTAATTCTTGTAACTTATTACCTATTTTATGTAAGTTACTATACCTCTTGTTATCATGTTATGTCACGTTTAATGATTAATTTACTACATTGGTAGAAAAAGAATCCATGTTTTTGAAAAACTTGATCTTGCACTAGATTGATCACAATGTAAGTTTTTTGTCCATTTGCAATATATGGTGATAGGGGAAAAAAGTGAGCTTAAAGTTGGGTTTTTCCATGTGCAATTTTCAACTATGATTGCTAAGAGACAATTGATTTAGATTTCTCTAACCCATGAGCTGAGATCTAAATACGTGTTGAAGATGTTTGTATGATTTTTGATTGATGAAATTAATCTTTCCGATGAAAAGGGGAAAAAGAAAATTCCTTTAAGTTGATGTTATAATAAGACTTGATGTCTTTATTATACTGATAAGTTTTCTTTGGTTTGTTGCTAATCTCTTCATCTTACTTGTTTCAAAGAAAGATAGATAATCGATCTTTGTATTTAATTTGTCCTTTCTGCAATCATTCCACAAAATATGATCATCTTCCTTTTGATATGTCATGTATTTCAATTGCATATGTAATGACATCATAAATTTTGTTGATGGTTTAATTATAATCTTATTTGCACAAACTTACCATAATTCATTCTATTGCGGCCACTCTAACTAGTCATGTTTGTTCAAATTGTTATTTCTTTTGTGGTATACTTGAAATGAGAAGAAACTCCTTTTTTTATGTTTGACCTTGAATGATTTAGATATTATCTACATGCCTATCTTTTCTGTAATTAAATGAATTTTCCGCATTGCCTTAAATAACGACTTTCTGCATGAAGTATTATTGTATCTATCAATCAACTCTAGACATATTTCTTCCATAGTGGTCGATTGGAAACCTCCTGCTCCCTCATTCAACAAGTCGAACTTCAATGTTTGCTCAGTGCCTCAGTCCAATCCTATTTAGCAATAACATGTTTTGTTATTTACATTAACCATGGCTCTCTTTAAATGGTTAGTTTGTCAAAGGATCAACTCAACAAAAAGTTTAAGCTGATGATTGGAGTCCTAGGAATAGTATAATACTCTATCACGCCCCCTTACGCGAAAAGCCCATTGGGCTTGAAGTGTGGATGCAATATAGGTTTCCCTCATACTTGGCGCTAAATATTCCACTTCAAAAGGAGGGGTGGATGAGATTTGAAACCGTGGCCTTTATGTTACGCTAGCTCTGATACCATATCAAAGGACCAACTCAACCAAAAGCTTAAGCTGATGGTTAGAGTCTCAGAAATAATTTAATACTCTATCATAGTTCTACAATTAATTTAGACACCTTGCTTGTCTCCATTATTATTAGCTGAAGCATCTACCTTAAGTAAAGACTTCATCATGTCTTGCAAATTAATATTTGTAACATTGAAATAGGTTGATAATCTTGTTGTTCTTAACTCAATTCTTGAAAAGTATGTCAATCCTTAAAAGATTGATATGCTAGTAACTGAAATTTGAATTTCTCTTAGTCATTTACAAAGCTCTTGTAATTATCATTTAGGACCCATTCATTTCGACTGAAAGAATCTAATTTTTTTGATAATTTAGCTAGTATTTTATTAATAGGGTCTGAGATAAAATAAAAACTCTACTCAATTCAAGGTATCCCTTCCAAAAGGAAGGAAACTTTCATAGTGTTTCCAACCCGAAATCGAGGAGATACTTTTTCTCAAGCAATTGTTACATGGATCCAAAAAGATTACATACTAGCATTAGGACTTGACAAAATAAATCACAAAGCGAGGGATAAAACTAAATGGCAACAGTTACAGTCACAATAAGTAGATGGACTTGTATGATAAAGGACAGCTTAGAGCTTTAGAGCCACACAACAAAATTGTCGCTGCGAGTGAGCCCTTGTTTTGCTAGGCCATCTGCTACCTGATTTGATGATCTTCCTTTGTGAGTTATTTTGACATTTAGACCCATCCTATTAAAGGATCTGATGAGATTGAGTTGGAAACCCAAATTCCACGGTCCACTGGTCGAAGCATTGTACCAAGCCACAACATTGGCTGAGTCGGATTCGACTATGAAGGATGATGATCTTAGCGAACTATTGGCCCAAGTGATTGAAAGTGCTCGATGAATTGCAAGAACTTCCGCGTTGTTGATCTCCATGGGAGGAATTTGATATGAATGCGGATGTACTTTAGTCGAGTTTTACGGAAAACTAAGAATCTTGAAAGAAAGACTGGATCTTTAGTGTTTTCTTTAAGTATTAAGGATAGAACAATTCGATCAAACACAAAGTAACTCACGAATTGGGTCTTGATTCACTCTCAAACACAAAGTAATTAAGCAATCAATCTTAAATCTCAAACACAAAGTAATTGATTCAAGGTTTGGAAATCACAAAGGAGTCCGAAAATTTTCACAAAGAAAATTAAAACTCTAATCTCATCAATCTCTATATTGAATTTCGAACTACATACACCCTATTTATACTGGTTTAATTAATCTAAACCTAGTAGGAACAAATAAACTAATTTTAATTGGAAAACATAATAAACTAGAATCCTAATAGGCTTAGGACAAGTCCCTAAGTCCTATACTCTCTAGACTCTTTGAATCATGTAAAATCCATCGTTTTAAGAACGTAGGCAAAACCATGATTCCTAATACAAGTAGAACTAGGAAAGCAATAAAGATATGAGTCCTAACAGAACTAGGACACTATGTATGAATCCTAACAGAACTAGAATTCATGGACAGTGGTTGGCACAGTCGTGCTAACAGTGCCACGTACACATCAGAATGGGAGCAGAGAATAGGCATGAAGTGGTCATGGCCTGGTGATTCCTCAAGACACCCCCAATTGCAAAGCGTCCAAGAAGAGGGTTGAAGGAAGTGTCCACATTCCATTTTAGCAAACCATTCCATTCAAAGAAGAGGGTTGAAAGAATCCGAATTGAACTGAACTGAACTGAAAATAAGTCAAAAAGAACAGGATCTTAGTTAGGTCAATCCTTCACTTTCCTCAAAAAAAAAACAATAAGGTAATTCCCGTCTCGGAAGATTATCTAATTTTGTATTTCTTGTTATCTTATTCAACAAAACTAAGAGTGATTTTATTTTTGGCCTTTCTCTTCCAATAATTTTCCATGCATAATAATAATATATTACTAAAATTGGAATCAAAATAAAGAAGCAATGAATGGGAAAGAGCCCCCACAATATATTTACCCTACTTAAAGCCATACACATTGGAAGTATATTTTGTTTCATATTGTATAATGATGAAATATGATCCTGACTACCTTTATAATTCAATTTGCATCATGACAGCAACCATATTCACAAGCTTTTGGGAGACGCTCCATGATATTGACATTTCAATAGATTAGAATTCTGCTACTTTTAAATATTTACCCAAGACGATTTATTGAAATTAAATAATACTAGAGTATTACTCTATCCGTCCCAATTTAGTTGCTACATTTGCTTTTTCACAATTTACGAGATGCAACTTCAAACATCAATATCTTGAGTTACATATATAAAAAAAATTATAAAAATTGTATATTTGGAAAATACAAATTAAGACGATTCAAACAAAATCCAACATGATTATGTTTTTTTTCTCTTATGTATATGAAGCAAAAGATAGTCAAAGTTATGACGTGAATAGTGCCTACAGTTAAAATATAGAAACTAAATTGGAACAGAGGGAGTAATATAGAATAAACTGGTCATTTTGATCGATGACCAATTGAAAGCTTACCCCGTAATCCTTCTTTTTTCTAGTTTTGAAAGTGACACAGAAGAAAATCTGCATTCTTTTTTGTAATTCCACTTTCTTTTGGTTTTTATTCTGTCTTTTCTTAGTTTTCACTTTCCTAAGGTATTTGAACTGAGTGGAGCAATAATTTTCTCCTTTTACACTTGTTTGTTAGAATTATTACTTCATAATTCACATGGTTGTTCCACCAAAGGCTGAAATTTTGACGTGTCTCGATCTTATAAATTAATGGGTCGTTTGATTCAAGATATGTAATATAAAGGGAATGAATACAAATAAAGAAGAAGAATTATGATAAAAATAATTATAGTTATTGGATGTTTGGTTCAAGTCATAAAATGAAAATGAAAATGAAATGGTAACTATTACCACCAACTAAAATGAATTTTGTTACTTGAGGGGGAGGGGAAGACAACAAATTAGGGGAGTCCATTACTATCAAGTAATGGATTGTATTGGTGAGCGATTACACCACACATGAAGAAAAGAAATCGATAATTGGTTCCGTTTCTTGGGGTCTAACAATAGTGAACCAAACGAGCTCTAAATACTTTTGAAGTCCCCTTCAATCCAAATAGGCAGATCCTACCAAAACATTTATTTTTAATATTTGAATTACTTTTTTTTAAAGAGGAATAATCAAAAACATTTATTTTTAATATTTGAATTACTTTTTTAAAGAGGAATAATCTTTGATTTACTTTTGTCTAGTGAGTGATTTTAACCATAACAAACAAAACTTCATTATCTTTTCAAAAAAAAAAAATGCCTTGATTATAATCAATTTACAATTTGCAATTTAGTAGACCACATTTAATTTAGATTTTTTTTCCAATTTAGTAATATCCCTATCTCTTCTTAAAATAGTAAATTAGGATTCGATCTAATTAATAATTTTTTTTTTTTTCTAGTTTTTGTATTAAAAATTGTACTCATTCAACTCTTCATTTAATCCTTGTAAATGATAAAGTTGGAGCTCCCCTCATGTGGAGGATCTCCTAACCTTCTTTTCCCTTATCTTTATAAAAAAAAATTAAAATTCGAACTTTGTCTATCACCTTGAACTTTGAAGGATACCTTTGAATAATTTCATAAATATATTGATAAGGTATTATTCTCTTCAACTTATTTTTTCTATACTTTTCTCAATTATTCCTAACTTTATAAACTTTTTCTAATTCTTTGTTTGTGACCTTAATAAACTTGGATATATTTTTTGGTGCAAAATGAACTTTTGTTTGTTATGAAACTCTCTTCCAACGTGAATTTGTGTAGAAGTCCGTCCCTTAGAGTTTTATTGATAATATGTTTTTTTTTGCCCCCACTAGGATCTCATTGGTAAGAAGAAGGACCTTACTGGACCAACACCTCATTCAGGTCAGCCAGTCCCGCTACACAGGTCAACGCTTAAGAGTAGAGGGATATAAGAAAATCCCTACTCTCAAACACAAGTAGGTAATGAGGTTCGAACTTGTGACTCCAAGTCACAAGATGTTAATATGTTCCATAAAAAAATTACAAAATTGTCAGTTTGATCTTATCTAAATAAACATTGAATCTGCTTAATTTTAGTACTAGTTGACAGAAGAAGCAGAAAAGACACTTGAAAGTTCAAGTATTGTTTGTCTGTTAAGACTTAAGATGTACGAACCTGCGAATCTTACAAGTTGGTTCCTTTTGCCTCATATTCAATTTCATCTGCATTTGACATAATAAAAACAAAATATAACCACATTAATTTAGTATTAACAGTGTATAATTATAATTGATTTCGGACAGCATATGTTACCTACCATGTTATATACTATAAACTCTATATGTTTGATTTTGTTTTTTCCAAAAGTAAAATATACATGTGATGTAGTTTGTCTCTAGACACCATGACATTCATATGTTGCAAAGGTTTGATATATATTGTACATCTATTAGATTTCGGAGCCAACCAAAAGAAAACACTCTTGCAGTCTTGCTTATTTGATTGAGGGAACACACGTATTAGAAGCGATCGTGATGACTGGATCATCTAATCTAATTTGTTTCTTGATCCAAGTCAAATGATATATGATGACTATGTTCTTTTTAACTTATTAGCGTATATTTTAACAAAGAAAAGTCAATTTCAGCAAAAATAAATTAATATAACATAATTAAAATCATTTTAACAAAATAAGTTCAAGTTAATTCATCTTATTACGTTGCTCAATCAACTTGAGTACTTCATGTATCTAAGTGAGTGATAAATCGAATTTTAAAAGTAATCTTACGAATAAAATTGTCATAAAGTTAGAACTAAGCATGTACTCATGTCCACGTAAGAGTAATTAGTAGCACGCACACTACTTAGTAGTAATCTATGGGTATTATTGCATTGTTTATTTTTCTCCAAGATTTAAATCATAACTAGTATTTGGGTCCGGGTTGGTATTGTGTTTTTGAACTTGATGTGTATTTTTTTCCATTACCATTAAAATATATCAAGGAAAACTCAACTGTTAAAAGGTTCAAATATAATAATGTGGACACTTAAAGCATGATTAAAAGTTGGTTGAGATGGTAATTGTGTCATGTATAATAGCAAGAGGTCACGGGTTCAAATCTTGTTACAAGCTAATTTTACAATTGTTAATTGACATGACTTATGTACACATTGGACAATTCTAGTGGAGTAGTAGAGGTGTCACGTAGCCTGTTATTCTAGTATTGCATTATGCCTCAATTTGAAAAGTTTTTTAAAATGGTTATTGATGAAATGCTCCTCCAATTGTACTCTTTCAAGTTGAATATGCAATGTTTGTGCCACACATAAGAAAAATAAGCTAAATACTTGTCAATTAATAGGATTTTAAGAAAGCCTCTTTTGATCTAAAAAGAAACAAGGGATTAGATCTTCTATAATTTACTCTCTGGATTGTGGAGAAAGTAATCTCTTAAAGTCAATTGTGCCATTACCAAAAGAGTAGTTTATTCCCAACTTTTTATGCTTAGAACAGCTTTCCTTTTTATTGGAACTTTTCAAACCTTTTCCCTCTCATCAATCAATTGTCACCTCTTTTTAAGTTCAAAAGATGTCCCATAATCTTAACCATGCAAAATTGCACATAATGTCAAAAGTTAAGGAAACATCCAATAAACTCATTTTTGTCCATAGATTCCCAATTTAATCCATACCCATCTTGGCCCCTTCTATTAGTAGAGATTTTTTAGAGTTATAACCCTTAAATGATAATGTAGCTAGCATTATAAGTAATTCAAAATATGCATTATCGATAATCTTATATATTTCCTAATGTGCAATAAGTAAACTCATATATACATTAACATAATCCTTATTACAACATTTTATTATCAGTAACTCTATATAAATTAGAAACTCACGTCGCACCATTATTTAATGATATGGGATGTGGTATATGAGAATTTGTATATTTGCAAAGAACCAACACCAAAAGGACAGAAATTTTGAAAGAAAAATACAGGAATGCAAATTAGATCACACAAGCAAACTGATAAGCTGAAGAAACTCCATGAATTAATACAGTCAATAATGATAAAAATAGTTAGTACAACATTACAAACTAATACTTGATCATCACTCATTTGAACATCCAAAAAAACAACTTTTTTTTGGAGGGAAATAATTAAGAACAATAAGAAAAAAGTGCATCCCAAATCTCAGTAAAAACATCAACAATAACCCTATGATGATGAGGAGAATTAAGAGATAAAAAACATTGCAAAAGTTCCTCTAATTCTTTAGTTCCAAATATTTGTTTCTCAATTATCATCTCCACCATTGATGTCCTAAAATCATTGTAAGGATCACTTGAACTCTTCACTACTGCAAATGTATCCTTCACCTTCCCTTGTAATGGCACCATTCCAACCTCCTCTTCTTCCTCCACACCTACATTTTCTCTCTTAAACCTCGAACCCGGCTTCGGTCTACGAGTCCTAGACCGAGGCCGGGTTCGAGTCCGGACTGACTTAGGCCGGTCTGAATCAGATGAAAGAGAGATTGATTTAGAAGAAAATGACATAGACTTTAAAGAAAACAAAGTCTCTGTTTCATCTTCTTCTCTTTCATCATCACTACTAAACCAATCACCAATATCAGTCTCATTTGAAGAAGAGTAATGATTAAACTTATTTGGGTATTCATTTTTCATCAAATTCTTCAAATGGGTATTTTCATTTTTGTTGTTTACTCTCTTTTTCTTCTTCTTTTTCTTCTTTTTTTGAGAAAACAGTGGAGTTGCAGGGGATGCAGGAGGACATCTCCGGCCACCGGAATATTCACCTGCCGGCGATAAAAGTGAGTATTTTCCGGCGATTTTCCGGCGAGGAAAAGGGTTTCCGGTGATAATGCAATTTTCTCTAACCATTTGGTCAAAAGTTTCAGGACATCTAGGCTTACAATACATCATTGAAGAAGATGATGATGATGGAATTTGTTTAAATTTAATTACAGGGGAATAATTAGGATCTTCTTCTTCTTCTTGTAGTTGAGAAACTTCCATTAATGGGGTGTGGAGAAAGATTGTGTTTTGAGGGGTAAAGATTGGATTTTTATGATCAATAACTTCAGAAATATTTTGGGTTTTGCAAGAAGAAGTGAAGATTCTAGGGAGTTTTAGCTTGAATTTGTTCTCTTTTTCCATTTTTAGAGGAAGAGAGAAAAAAGTTGAACTTTTTTCTTTAGGGGAAGGAGAGGGGGTGGTAAATGGAGGATCTTGTAGATTAAATAGAAGCTATAATAAGCTCTCTTTTTCAAATGTTTAAATAAATTTAATGATTATTTAAGAAGGTCAATTCCTTTATTTTAATTTTTTTTAGAAGGGCCAAACTAAATCCATACAAAAAAATGGTTTTGGGGTTATGTGGAAGATTCATTCATGTTATACTAGTCTTACATGCACGCAATGCGTGCGATAATGTGTGATAACAAATGAAGTAGAAAATAAAATTAAGTGAGTAGAAAAACTATCTTTACATTTTGTTTTCTTAAAAAAAATGATGTTTAGTTTAAATGTCCTATTTTCCACCCTTTTTCATTCAAATGAAACAGTTAGTTATCCTTTTTTTTTTCTTTTATTCCTTATTCTATTTTTTGGTGTCCCCCATGTGTTGCCTTATATAATAGAGATACGACATATCAGATATATCATGCATGATACATATAAGACTAATTTTACTTATTAATTGATTTATAACTGTACTTTTTAATATATGACTAATGAATAAAAAAATTAGTATTTGATGTCCGTGAGTGTATGATAAATTTTGTAAATATTGGCCATGGGAGAGGTGTTTTCTTTGCTAATATTAAAATTATATTAGTATTTCTCTTTTTTAAAAAATAATTTGTATTAGTATTTCATTATCATTTCTTAGTCGGCGCGGTTTCCATCACCATCTTGAATTAAAAAATTTAACCATTTTTTGTTTTATTCTTTATATTTTTATTGGGAGATGATGGTGACCTAGTAATAGAGTCTTTGTACTTTACCTATTCATATGAAAAGAATTCTGTTATGTAGATATTCATAGTCTAATAATTACAATTCCTAAAATTTATTATAATATTTGATGCTTGACTGGTTGTTGTTGTGGATTTATAATCACTAAAATATATTATATGTAGACAAACTATATCAATATTCAATATGGTTTATAATTGTGATGTCTCATAAGATTAGTAGTTTTTACAAATCTTTCCATGATACTTGATGCATGACTCGACATTGTTGTTGTTGTAATACATTGTCTACTCTATATTTTTATAGATCTAAGGGTATGTTCTCTTCGGCATAAAACAACTGAACTGAACTGAATTAAACCGAACCGAATAGTGATATGTGAGAGTAAAAATATTGTCAAGAGCTGAACTGAACTGAACTGAAAATAGCTGGGGAGAACAGGCCTAAGTTTATTAGCAAAAAATATACTAAACTAAATAACTAGTCATAAAAAATTATTCAAAATTTTGTATAACAATAGTAAGTGTTAATAGTTGTTCTTATTACTAAACTAGATAATCAATTGACGGTATATGCCTTTTTTCCAGATGACAATAATAATATACTTCTATGTCATATTCTCTTCAAGTAGTCCATATAGTAGTTTCGATTAATCAGGAAAACTTCATGAGTAAACACCAATTTCAAGTAGTCCTATAACACTTGTGTTTTATTTGATTACAATTTTTCGATTTCAGCAAATGATTCCCTTTAAAAAATTAAATGTAGCTAGAATAAAATGAATCTACTAGACAATTGATCAATGTTTTTAATCCTATATTCCTACTATATTGCAAAACAACTTAAGATTTCATTTGCTTAATTAATTAAGTGGAATGAGCAAGCTTTTACTTAAGCAAGATGTAAAGAGTACGATAAAGATAAATGTACTGAAATATGAGTCTTATCATAATGATAATGTTTATGCAAGTACTATAGCTGGTAAAATAGACCCGTACACGTTGACCCGACCCGAAACCCATTTTTCACATGAAATAGCGACCCGAAATAGAAATGAAATCCGAAATAACCCGACCCGAATTAAAAGAGACCCGAACATAACCCGAACCTGAATATACCCGAACCCGAAATCGACCCAATAATGATGACCACAACCCGACCACGACTCGAAAAGTTTTTATATTAGTTACTTTTTAAACAAATTTAAGGAAAATATATCATAAAATACTAATATATGATTTAGCCATTGTCCATTAATTATTTAATGTACTCTCATTAGTCTGATATGTGATTTATTTATTTGCAAGAAACCTGATCTAACCAGACTCGATATGACCCGAAACCTTATGGACCCGACGTGAACACGTACCCGAACACAAAGTTGACCCGATTATGATTCGACCCGTTTTGACCCAACTCGTATGACTCGTTTGCCACCTCTAGCAAGTACTTATATAAGGATGATAATATATAATGTGATAATAACTTCCCATTATCTACAAGATTAGGAACACTAAATGAGCAAGATGCTTAAAGACACCAGGTATATATTATGATAAATAAAATCACGATTTTCTTCATATTCTTCATTTCTTTTTCTATTACAACATATAAGCTAATAAAAAGATTGATACTCGAGCCACTCCCAAGTCCCAACTTCTCTTTATACATTCACAAATGCTAATTTAGAAAATAGACCATTTATTTAACAAGAATATCTCATTATATAATATGTATCCATGGTGATACTATTGCATACCAAATTACCAATATATATACTTGGCTTGCCATAAAGCCAACAAACTTAACAAGGTGGAAATAAAGGTTAGTGTAACGGACCAGGTGTTTAGGTGACTTTCAAAATTCAAACTGTTTACAAGTTAAACTACCCCTACATGCTTAGAAGAGTAGTAACGATGATAATAGAGTATAAGTTTAATGATAAATGAGAATAAAGCATGTAGCATATGATGCACAGAGCATATGTAACTGGTTTTAAAAGGTGCGGCATAATATTAATATTAGTTTAATTCTACCACCTTAGGTTTCCAAGATAAATGGTACTGTACCTCAATTTGTGAATAACTGTTGGTTCCTTTTTAGCCTCTATTTAAAATTAAAACATTTTACTTATAAGATTATATAATTACATATTAGTAAATTTGTACTTTAAAGTAAATCATTTCATAAATTAATTTTTTTTATTAACTTCTTTTAGCAAAAAAAGAAAAACTAGGGTCAAGTTTGGTCTCAAAAGTGTAAATAATTTATGTAGTTCAAACATATAGGGAGATTTGAAGATATAAGACAATATTGTGAATGAGCTTCAATATTAAATTTTATAATTTCACGTTTTATCAATTAAACTAACGGATGATATATAACGTAAGATTCACGTAGGGCCTGCTCTTTTCAACATAAAACAATTGAACTGAACTGAATTGAACTTATTGCAATTAAACTAATGAATTGAACGGATGATATATAACGTAAGAAATGATGGTTGGAGTTGAACTGAACTGAATTGAACCGAACTAATTACAACTGAACTGAACTGAAAATAAGTTGAGGAGAACTAACAGACCCTTAAGCACTAGTTATTTAAAACACAACTTCTTAGGTGTAACTGTTATACCATAATTAATATGAATCAAACAATAAATAAATCTAGCAAAATAATACTTCTTTCTTATATATGCTCTTTAAATATTGTCATAGTTTTAAATCTTTTAATACAAAATTCTTACCAAGCAGTGATCTAGTACATGGTAAAGATCTGGTCTCATAAGGTCATTAGATCAAAGCCCATAAAAAACTATTTAAAGTGATATTTTCTTTAACATTCCTTTACTCTCAATGAGTCTGACCAACAAACTGACTCAATTATAAACTTGCAATATATATCAGTTTAAATAGATCATTTCCTTACCCATCTTAAAAGAAAAACAAAATTCTTAAGTATTATTATAAACATACAAAAACTTTTAACAATAAAGAGTATATTCCCCACCACCACAAGTCCACCACCACTAATAGGTCCACTACGAACTTTACGGAAGTATCATATCTCTTGAGCCCGTGACTTGTTTGACTAATTAAAAACTTTTACAATGTCTTTTTGACTTAATTATTTGTGATCATGATTACCTAATTATAATTAATCTTTCTTGACATGCAGGAAATTTTAAAACAAACATAAAAAAAATGAATGTACTCGATCAACTCAATTCCAATGAATAACGTGTGCAATATCTCTCATACGTGTATAGATATCATCCAAATTCTCTATACGTTGATGCTTTCCCATACAATGACAACTTAGATGATGCTGAAAATATTTAATGTCTGTGATTTTTAGAATTATTCATATAATAATTACCTGCGTCTTATTATGTGAGAGTATTATCTTAGCTTGGAAGTTTTCTCCTTTTTTTAAGCTTGGAAGTTGTTATCTGCAGTCAAATGTAGAAGTATGTTATGACCTGTTGAGCCTGTGACTATTAAGGTTATGTTCAGTTCACTTGAAATTTTTTGATCTGAATTTATCTGATCTGAACTTATTTTTTCTGATCTGATCTGATCTGATTACAAGATCTTATCTTTTAGATTTTTCTCAATATATAAGAAAAAATATAGTTATGTGGGGTCTTGGTTGATTCGTCTCAATGAGTACTTTATTAATATTCAATTATTATAATTTTTACTAATATGTAATGAAAGATATTTAATAGTCATAATGATTTTTAAATCTGATCTGATCTGAACTGAACTTTTCTGATCTGATTAGATCTGAAATAAGCAAGTGAACCGAACATAGCTAACTCCTTAATGCAAAAATGATGGATAAGTCAGTTAGATTTTGTGCTGGTAATCTAGCCTTTTGATTTTCTTTTAACCATTGTTTGAAATATTTTTGACTAGCTTAGCATATCTATATAAATATATTAAAAGACGTTTTTAAGTAAGAAATGGTATCACGTGTCGCTTTTTCTAGGGGTGTTTTACTTTATGTAATCCATATACAATAAAAAATTAGAAACTGCATCGTACGTATATGATTTGATCATGTGACTTCAAGTTCATATACTAAAATTTTAAGTGTAATCTTAATAACTACTTCAAATTGTAGACGAGAATATGCATTAAAATACTAGTTCTAAAGAATTCTCGTAATTCAATATTACTCCAGTTAAGGTACATTTGTGTCTCAAATGTCAAGCAACATCATTTTCTACTTGATTAGGTAACTCAATTACAGTGAATAAGACAAATGCAAACGGTTTCTCACACCTTTTTCCGACCTATTTTTATTGGTTACACTTCAAACTTTTGGGTTCTAAATCAATATTTTCAAACTTATGGATGTAGAGAGGGAAACAATTAAACAAAGAAGACTGAGAAGTGTATGCAGAAAAAGTTTATTATAAGTTTTGAGAAATATTCATATCATCATATGACCCTTATAATATGAAAATAACAAAAAGTTAAATAATAACATGTTTAGGTTAGAGTTTAGAGTAGTGATTCTATCTAATTTGCGTGTAAAAGAAGGCAGCAAGCAATCTTTTCTTAGGCTTCTTAGTTCTTATCATGGGTGGGTTTTAACTGATGATTGTAAATATTAATTATCATGATATGATTCATGATATCATCTGAGGTTTACCTGTATGCTCTAATCATATTTTTGTAAAAGAGTTTGTTTTTGGGTGTAACGTGTATGTTATATCATAAATTATTATGTAACACGCATAATGACATAAACTTCAATTCAACAAGAATGACATTGACTATACAAATAATGACATGAATCTCACGTCATTTTAATAGTTATTTCATGTCATTTGAATTCTTTTTAAGAAGTTGTGATTTGTGAGTTGTTACACAACAATTTATGGTGTAATAGTTACATACACTCAAGAATTTGTGTTTGTAAAATATTATGGAGTTATGATATAAAATCCGATGTAAAAATAGAATACTAGTCCATCAAGAAGTGCAAACATATATATAATTACAATGTTAATACTTTAATTTCCATTATGATTCAGTGTCCATAATATAATCAATGTTATTATGTTAATATAATACTCCTCCCGTCCCGTAATAAGGTGTTTGTTTCTTTTTTACACGGTCTCCAAGATGTAACTTTGACCTTTAATATCTTCAATTCCGTCTTAATAAAAAAAATTTAAAAGTTGATAATATGAAACTAGACATTGAGATGAATTTAACAAGATCCCACATGAATATGTTATTTTATATATACAAATGAGAATATTCGGTCAAAGATTTTAAAGTTTGATCAACCAAAAATGAAGTAGACACTATATTATGAGACGAAGGGAGTATAAGATAATGAAAAAAAAAAACTTTCATCAAAGAATTGAAGATAACGAATTACAACCCCTACCACATCCATTATCCACAACCATGAAATATCTATGGACCACCTATATGAAGTAAGTATTATATGAAATATGCACTCCTATTTACGTGGTTTTTGAAATTTATCTATAAAAAGTGGAGCCACTCCATGCTACGGCCAATGGAACTATCATTTTTATGTAGCAAATATCATACATATATCATATATGACATAACAGTTTGCATGTTGTACCAAAAAGAAAAGAATTTTTTGCATGTATCGCAAAATTTACAGTTTGGATGATTCAATAACCAATATTACTAAGGGTGAAAAAGATAATAACAATCAAAGATGAAAATAATTACCTCTACGGCTTACTTATTTAACATCGCTCTTTTTAGGAAATTTTCAAAAACCTCTAAAATGTTTTTTTAGATCCATAAGACCATAACCCACTTCATAAACATATTTTTTTTTTAGGAAAGAGTAGAGATATTATTAAGCAACGTCAAGATCCGCCAAAGCTAATACATCTTGCAAAAACCATCAACAAACACCTGTTCACTTCTCACAGCAGGGAGAATTCGAGCTACAAGGTGAGCAACTGTATTACCACACCTTTAAACATGAAAACATGGAAATAAAACTACAACCTACTACATGGATATCATAAACACAAATTTGAGCTCAAAAAGAATTGATTTTTTTGGACGTTAGAGAGATACTAGGACGGGTGATGGGAATCGATCCTAGAATTTCCTGAAATCGGGAAAAAAAACTCTAACCAACTGCGTTATATCTCACCGTACGAAGAATTGATTATTAAATTAATAGAGCAACACAATTAGAGAAAAGTGTAAGATTAAGTCCTAGAGAGAATAAGACATACACAAACGGTTTGAGCTCCAGCTTTCTACATCTAATATCTCTGTTAAACTTTCAAAGCTTCAAGTTTCAAATCATCAAACTTTTCACTATACTTGATTAATCAACTCAATTTTGTCAATTAGCTAATGTCTAAACCGAAATATCACAATTATTAAAAGACAAAAATGTAGAGGCCCAAAATCCAGAATTCTGCCCACTTTCACATTCCCAACAATATGGGCCGCGCACAACCCGCCCAAATGCACATAAGTGAGGGGCCCCAAACTCCAAGGAAAGGCCCTAATATTCGTAGCATCCCAAAGTCATAGAACTTTCCAAAAGCTAACCAACAAAATACTCTAAAGTCAGTTAATTTTCAGACTTCAAAGTCTAAAGAAACAACAAAAAGCTAAATGACATTTCATTCTTTTATTTTATAATTTATATATTTTTCATATTATTTTTTGGGAAATTTCTTGCTTTTCAAAGTTGAATTTATGCACAATGACAAGAAAAGAAAACCCATGTCTTAAAACCTTATATTTGATCTATTTGGTTTGTAATTATTTGACTCTAGCTTTGATAAGTGACTATGTGTAATGTGTATGCATGATATAATTGGGACCAATAGAACACGTAGAAGAAATCATGCCATTGAAATTATTCTTTATTTTGAAATATACATGATAGTAATTAGAGTGATTTGCCGCTCTAAATCATGTAGTTTAAGTAAAATGTTAACTAGTTTTATGGGAGGGGGGCTGCGTGGTGGGGGATGGCGGAAGGGGGAGGGGGGCTGCGTGGTGGGGGAGGGGGGATGCGTGGTGGGGGTGGCGGAAGGGGGGAGGGTGCTGCATGGTGGCGGATGGCGACTGTAGGGGTCGGGAACTGCAAGGGTGGGGTTCAAGTGGTGGCGCTGGTTAGGGTGGGTTAGGGGGGTGGTGGGTTGTGGGCTGGTGGTGGGGTGGTGGGCTAGGGGTGGGTAGGGGCTAGTGGGCTTTTAGGGTTAGGTTTTTTGGTTAGTTAGGTTTAGGGTTGAGGGTTAGTGTTAGGGTTTAGGTTAGTTAATTAGGATTAAAAGGAAGATTAGGGGTTGATGACTAACGGAAATTTAAAGGGAAAATTTGATGTATTGTTTGAAAAGTGAGGGGTATATGGTGAATTTAGAAAGTTGAAAGGGTAACGCTGCAAAAAAAAAACTTGTCAATGGTATATGGTGAAAAAAACCGTAAGTTGTTTAAAAAACTTTCAAGAAATTGGAGATAAAAGTAACAATTTCAATTGAATGGAGGTAAGAGAATACTATTACTTTAATAAAAGTGTTAGAGATAAAAAAAGTTTGTCTATGTTTTTATAATTACATATAATTATAATCTTTATTATGTTTTACTTTGAAAAAACAAATATTACAATTGTAGCAGATTGGCGGTTTAAGTCTCACATTTCATCTCAAAAGGTAATGTGCTCGATTTTTAGTAACTACACATTGTTATTATTTTAAATGAGATCATAAACATGTATATTCGAAACTTGGAGAAGAGTGTCACGTGGCACCATCTCGTGAATAAGGACGCCTTTTAATATATTTGTATAAATAGATAGATATAGATAAGTTAATATGAGCTTTTTTGTCACATCGAGAACCCATCATTGAGAAAGGATAGTATTATGAGGGATGGTTCTAGGCAATAGATTGCTCTCCTTATGATGTCGTTGGAATTTGCTAGCTTGAGGTCCCTTGTCTTGTACTTGGTGCATGGTTACTATTTACTCCCAACATCAACATGAATCACATCATTGTGAATTTATAACAAGGAAACGTCCAGTTTACATAACTCTGAAAGAGTTGTATTTGTACGATCTTATTCTTAGGTCCATCTCCAACAATCACATGCTTGCAAAGAAACGATGTCACCTTAGAAGAGCTTGGTGAAACTTTTTTTTTTTAGGGTAACAGTGATTTCCTTAATTCATGGACAAAGTATCTATAAGCACATATGGAACTACATCACTCGGACAATGAAATTTCCAACATTGTTCCACACCAAACGACACTATTCTAGCAAGATTATGGGTTACAGTATTCCCATCAGTATTCCCATCAAAGAAGCAAAACCATGACACATATCAAAAACATCACATAGGATCGCATCTAAATCCGAGAAAAACACTACTTAACACATGAAGCAGTATAAGTATATGTTGTACTAGATCACAATATTATTACCTCTTATAAACAAGTATTTAAATCCTGCATGTAGAAGTAGAACCATGTTGCTCCACAATTTTAGTTTGTTTTTTGAAAAATTAAGTAAAGTTAAATTCAAATGATAAAACTCAATATAAGTTCCAAACTACTATTCATTATTACTATTTACTACTAATAATTAACAAAAAACGTTTCCATACAAACGTTCCATGTTCCTATCTCCTCGCTCTAAAGAAGTACTCCCTCCGTCCCATAATATAAGTCCTGATTCTGTTTTTGCGCGGGAATTAAGGTAAAGTGGAATCTTCTTTTATTTGAATAAAAATAATCATTTTTATTGGGAAACACTTGCATTGTGTTTTTCTTTTTAATAAAAAATAAAAACTGACATTAATGTTGTATGGTTTAATGTGTAGAGTAGTTCAATGGGGTAAAAGATTCCATTTTGTCATTAATGATGGTGCATTGAAAGCTGAAATTATGAGGACATTTTGGGAATTATATTATTTTCATGAGGATATTTTGGGCATAATTATTGATTGAAAATAGAAATAAGACTTATATTTTAGGACACCTTATAAGGAAAGGGGACTTATATTATGGGACGGAGGGAGTATATCAAAAGGAATTTTTACCCTTCCGCCCTAGCGATGCCTGTCAAAAGGCGAAGCGTACCAAAAGCAACAAAAAACCAAGACTAAGTCACAATATCATATTCCCCATTTTAGAAAAAAGGAGAAAGGAACCTCCCCATCATTGTTGAATGCTTTCCATAAAGAATGGAATTACCAATAAATAAATAGAGAGGTTTATGATATTGGCAACGAACCAAAACGCGCCATGTAACCGCACAATCAATCCCCCCTTCTCTCCTCTCACGCGTGGCAAGGGTGTCCAACTCCTTTTTTTTAATAAAAAGTTGTCGTTGGCCAATGGATTAACGCCATTTGTCACATGGTAAGGGACATGTAACACGCCACCCTAAAGGCGAGCGAAACAACACCATTTATCACCTCTTTTACTTTTTCAACAATAATATTATCGTTTAGAAAAAAAATAACACAACTTTTTTTTTAATATAATGAAGTATTTAGGTATTTCCTCCTTTTAGATCTAGTAGTGTTATTTGTTAATTATTCAAATTATTAACAAGATAAGTTCTTCCATTAATCAGTCTTACAATTTTGCAGCTAGTGGGTCAGTTCTCTTGTCAACAATCCCCCCCCCCCCCCCCCAAGGGCAAAAGATTAACGAACTGTCTCTGGATTCCAGACCTAGCTCCAAAGTTAGAGCACGCAGTAGGTGGGCAGGAAGCGACCATAAGGAAAACACTAGGTTAGCTCGGCTCCAAGCACCGCAGGACCCTGCACGGAAAAACCATAGCACAGCTTGGGCATGATGCAAGCACAACACAACCAATACTATGTGTGCCGCGCCATGGGCCTGGCAACTTTTTTTTTTTGAGAAAGCACCACATTGGATGACTTATCTGTGGCTTGTGCCATGCTTGGGCCTTTGTTTTGGGTCCGAGCAGCCAGGCACAGCCAAGTGCCCTCTAGCCTGTACCAAATAAGAGAATAATGAAATAGAAATGGGATGAACTACAAAAAAAAGACTAAAGTCTAGATAAAGCGCCATAAAGTAATACAGAGAATGTATATATATATATGCACAAACACAAGATCCATCAAAGGGAATTTCCGGAGGAAACTACCACCCAAAGAAACAAAAAGTTGCACATAATCACACACAAGATAACTTCACAGGAGCGACTTCTTATGTTTCAGGTGAAAAAAGGAAATATGAGAAATGTTGCAAGTCTAGAAAGTAAAAAGTCCTGTCATACTGTTTACAGTGGGAAGCCTTAATCTCAGAAGAGCAGTAAGGGCTGTTGAAGGTCTGTGTACCACTCCTCGAGACCTTCGTTATCGAGTTTACTGGCCCATTAACGGCATGCCATCAACTATTGGATTTCGGCCCTATAAGAGGAAGCAAGCGGAGATAGATAAGGTCTTGTATATTTTAAAGCATCATCTCTACCCTGATTCTGAAGAATCTTAACATACTGTAGCCTATTAAGTTTAGGCTCGATATCTGATCCATTTTACCTGAGTTTCTTGCAGTGAGCAGATGCCGAATTTGGTGCCGGTTAAATGCATCTTTCACAGCCTTCAGCAATTGTGAGTTGAATTTCTCAAAAAATCTGTGTAAGGACAACCAACGATGCAAGGTTAAACACAAAATATAGGTAGAAGGTAGTACAGGCGAACAGCTGTTTAAATGAATTTCTAGCAGAATAAGTCATCTTGAAGAATAGAGAGAATACCTATAACTATATTTGTTTGAAACAATTAATACAAGAAGCAGAAGTGTGAGGCTAATCAAAAGATGTAAAGAACAATAAAGAAGGCTACCACATTTTGAAGAATTTTAAAAAAAAATTCAGTAAGGGATCTACATCTGTTAGAAGACACGGTGGAAACAGAAAGGGCAGGGAAACAAAGAGCAAATCGATACATAATTACATATGATACTCAGATACCTAATCACCCTGGTCACAACTCACAAGTAAAACTAAAATAGCTGCAAGTCATTTACTATGAGTAAATTTGATCACACGTTAGGACAGGAAATTCAGGTAAGCAAGAAAACTATCAAAGCAACTTCACAGCCTTAGAATAGATGCACAAATCCAAGGACAACGTCATCAAAATTCAAAAGGTACCGAACAACAGTTCACATATACTTCACTTCAAATATTGCATCCTCGACTTTCTGATTCCCCAGAATATTCTTGGTCATGATATGACGTGTCTCTGAGACAATTGAACTCATATGACTACCGGATCCTATCTATCTCTTGCACAAGCTTGTCTAGCGAATTTTTTTGTTGGGACATACCCTGAAACTATAGGTCAGATCCGTTCTTGAACCTCTGTACTCTGGGATTAATATTACCTTCTTCCCCATTAATTATAAAAATATGCAATAATTACAGATTGCAATCCCAGTAATCCTAATGTTTAAGTAGGATGAAGGCCCCTAGCAGTTTTGGCTATTTAAGTCAGCAAAGTTAGGAATGAGATTTGTTTCTTCTTCGTGGTCATAACAATCAAATTAAGCAATGGAAGACCCAAAAAACGATATCCACATCCTAGGACTTCACACTGAAATTCAAGCACACAATAATAGATGGTACAAACTACAAAGACCTCTAACATTTCACGCTTTTGAAGTGCTTCCATCTTTTAAGGAGACAAAAGGCTAATTTTAGAGGAAACAATTTAAACTGAAAGAGACGAAATGCAATTATAAACCTGACAGAACTTATTTCTCTATATTCTAATACATATGTCACTTTTCTGGAAAGTCAGGTTTTAGCACTATTTTCAGATTTCCATAAGCGAATTTCACTAAATGATTGCCTTTATAACGACTTTCATTCAACCAAATAGCCGCAAGCCATAACTTAGAATTTTTTCCTTAAAACCCACGTCTACCCCAAAAATATCTTGTTTGAGCAACGATAGGATTAACAAAGAGGGATTAACATATACAGAATTAGATAACCTAAGTGGTATTTGAGTTGGCACAATGCTCTGGTAATTGAGCTATTAGGCTAGTGATGTACAAACCAAAGCTTGACACACTATAAACAATTGCCAATTTTCTTTCCTTCCTATTTCCTAATACCAAAAAAACCTCTCTAAGTGAAAGATATGCATCAAAGAGAGAGAATGTTTAGCAAGAAAATGAATTGCGTAGATCCCCCCCCCCCCAAACCCCCATATGAATGTAGCCAATCCTACAAAAAAAAATGCATAAGTTTGCTCTCAAGCGTCATGGTAGCTGTTAAGCAGTATGAAGGTAATAGAGCTCGTATCTCAAAATATCCGCCAAAGCAAAATCTACCAAAAATCAACATAGGAAATAGAAAGGTGGAAACATGGTGTATCAGTATATACACCTATGATTAGTTATCTTCCTTGTTGTTTTCTAAGGAGCAAGTTGAAATGTGCACATATTTAAATCACAATGATCTTGAACTCACAAGACTTCAACATCTAACCAGAATATCAGATAGCAACATCTGCTACAAACATGTACCCATCCAGATTCAGTTACTGGCAAATGAAAATTAAACCTAGGAAACAGAAAATATAAACCTAAACAGATTGCCTCGAAATAGTGAAGATCAAGATCCAATTTCAACATCATTAGAACTTCGATAGCATGAATGAGTGACCAAATGGCTATGTAGGAACTAGAAAGCAACTATGCTTATGAGATAACTATCTTCTTAATTGTTTTCCAATAAGAAACAAGTTTAAATGTGCACATAAATGGATCTCAATGAAATTCAAACTCAGAGGTCTACACCATCTAACCATGTAGCAACATTTTGGTTAAAAGATTTATCCAATAAACTCCCATTACTAAAAACTCCAGATTAAATTTAACAAATCGAAAAAATAACCCAAATCTACTGAATAATTACATTATTTTCCTCATAATTAGAAAGAAGAAGATCCAATTTCAACATCATGACAACTTAAACAGCATCAATAATCAAAACAAAGTCAAAACCTACTAATCTATGAGCTACTGCCTACTAGGCTACTGATGATATGCAAAAACAATATAACTAAGAACAAATAGAACATATTAGGTTCATAACAATCTACAATCATTTATCGAATACTTTCAATCTTACAGATCAGAAATCAAAGTTTCTATGTTAGAACAATTCTTCCAAACTATTTCACTCTTAAGATCCCTATGATACTTATGCATCAGGCTGGGCGCCTCGTGAATTTGTAATCAAATCAAACCAAAAACAACAATAATACACTTACCTCATAGTAACAACAAAGTGAGTGAAATAATTTGTTTAAGAATGAATAGGCTTTTTCATTCCCATTTCCATTTCCCCACATAATTTTAGATCACTGTTATGTAGAAAATTCGTAATCTTCAGATTTGGGTTAACCCCTATACTATATTGATGAGTGAGATTTATCTCTCTTAGGATTGTTTTTAGGCTATTTTACTTGATTTATTTTCCATCTTAGTTTCCTTTTTTCTTAATTTCACCTCTTTTTCTATCTAACTCTCTCTTAGCACATATGTACATGTATTTGCATCCCCCTCCCTTACTCTTCTATTTGATCTTTGATGTGTAGGAACTCAAGGTCTTACAAGCTTAGAGGGGAGCAAAAGGGGAAGCAAGAAGGAGAAAACGCCCAAGGACCGCTCGAGCTGCCAGCAGCCAGCCCAGGCTAGGAAGTTCGGGAGCAAAAGGGGAAGCAAGACGGAGATAACGCCCAAGGACCGCTCGAGCTGCCAGAAGCCAGCCCGGGTCCGAGCCACCAGCAGCCTGTCCGGGCCAAGAAGCCTGCCCGGGCGATCACACATCCCGCCCGGGAGATCAATTGAGCAAGCATTCTGCCTCCTCCTTTAAAAATGGTGCACACCTGGGCTTAAAGCTCGAGCCCACCTACCCTGCACCGGCCCGGCCCTCTCTAAGCCTGCCCCGGCTCCTTCTCACGGCCTGCGCGGGCCCTGTTAAGCCCGCCCGGGCCACTGGCCGTTGGGCCTTTTTCCGTATTTCTTTTCTTTTACGACTTCTGTAATTAGAGAGGGTATAAATACTCCTCTACCCTATTTTTGGAAAGAATCCAGATTTTTAGAACCCTAATCTTGCTTACTAGTGTAGGGGAGAGAAAACTTGGCTCAAGAGATGTAATTTGGAGATTGAAAATCAATTAAAAAGTGACAATTTCTGTGAAGTTTCTTTTTCCTTAGTAATCCTCTCAATCCTTTCTTTCTTCCTCATTGTTTTTATGCATTTCTACTTTGTTAGTTTCATGTTTTCATTGTTTAATCTTCATGCTTGATAGTTAATCTAGATTAAAGTTTTCATTTTTTTCCTAGTATCTTCTTGTTTGTTCACTAGATTTTGCTTTGGTTTTACATTAAAGTATTGATTTTTGGTTTTTGCTATTTTTAGATTGGTAATTTATTGCTAGTTTTTCATGTTTAGGATGTCTAGTAGTGTAATGGGTAGTGAGTAGTTCATTAACTAGGACTGGGAGTAGCCCAATCATTGTTTGCATCCTATTTTCATGAGTAGAGTTTATTGGGTTGGTTATGTTTGGAATTTGTGCAATTTCAATCATTGATGTTGATTCGTGACTTAGTTGATGTGAGCTCCATCACCTTTTGAACCTTTTGTTATCCATTTAATGATTTACTTTTATGTGGTTGGCCTCCATGAATGATTGATTAGTTGATTTACATCACTTGTTGATTGTTATTAACTTGGGTTTGATTTCGATTCTTAACTTTGCCTAGTTAGGTGATAATGCCTCAAAGTATAGGTTTTGTTGCCATAATTATGACTCTAAACTCCCTAACAACGATTTTAGGGGTGTTTAGGTTTGTTTATTCCCTTTGCATATCCCCAATACATATCAACCCCCTTAAATCTACTTGGTTCTTGGATGTGAATTATGATTGTGGTGTTTTCCCATTCCTAGTACTTTTCCTAATTTGATTTCAATAGTTTTAGTCACCTAGTTCAGTAAAAAGTTAACCATTTCTTCGACTTAGCTCACTCTTAGCGATTCTATCTTAATGAGATCTTCGATTCTTGTGGTTCGACCCTTGCTTACCACTTGACTACTTAAGGTGGATAGTTAGGTTTTTATTTGACATTAGGGGAGTTAGTAACGACCTAGTTCTCCCTTGTTCATATATCTCCTATATCCACATCTAATTTCATCATTCAGAACTCCAAAATCCAACGCAAAAGGCATGTATAAAAGTATAAACCCCCATAAAATAGTCAAACTCCACAACCATATAATCACACATTTCAAACATGTTACAAAACAATAACCAAAATCAATCTATAATCATATATATGTTAATATGTACAGTCCAGGCCACCTTTCATTATTCAAAACTCTTAATAAGCCAAATCCAAGAAATCTTCATAAAATTCAACACCCACAATTAGAAACAAAACAACCAAATAAACATTTCAAAAATGCTACAAAACCAATCATAACCCAACATACATCATACATACATAATATATACTTATAAGTTATAATCCACATTGTTGTCAATCAAGCTCACATACCACTGCACCTTAATAAGGTTTAGAGATAATATTGTCAGCAAAATGAACATTTTATAACACTTTTTTTTTTTTTTTACCTTTTTCCCAAAAAGTATGACCAAAATGCCATCAACCCACTTCTTTCCTCAACTCATTCTTCAAATACACAAAATTGTTACCGGATTTTTCGCCGGAGATGGGTTTATTTTTGCCGGAATTGGGTTTATTTCCGCCGGAGTTGGGTTTATTTCTGCCGGAGTTGGGTTTATTTCCGCCGGAGATGGGTTTATTTCATATTGGAAGTAGAATTGTATTGCATTGAAGTTTCCAACTTTTGTTGAAATCTCTCCTCATTTCAGTAGGAAGAAAATTCAAGTGAGTCCTTTTTTTTTTTTTTCAAATGACTCATGCGTTTAATTCGCATGCCTTTACTATGGTCTATGTGGTATAAAGAAAAGGGCACTATTGTCTTTTTTACTTTATTATTTGGGTCGTCAAATAGCCTTCTTTCGGCTCCTTTCGTTTTTTAATAAATGCATAATATTAACGTTTTACACTATCTTAAAGTATATTAATCATATATTAAGGTGTACTATATAAAACTAATTTTTTCTCATTTGAGATTTCCTTTTTTTGCTCATTTGGATGATTTCAAATGAGCAAGGAGCAAAACTAAGTTTTGGGTGTACCATGCTCATACCGGATGTATGATATCAACTTTGACCTTATTTGATTGTTAATTTCAAAAGATGAAAGTTATTGGTTTGATTATTGTTAGGTATATCTTAATGTGTGTTTTTTAAATACTTTTCTAATAAATATTAATAATATACTTTCTACGTTTACCATTAAGGCTCCGTTTGGTAGGGCGTAAAACATTTTCAGTGTAAAATGATTTTCATGGAAAACAATTTACAATGGAAAACACAATTCCAAAATTAGTTTTCCGTTGTTTGGTTCGATGTAAGAAAAATGATGAAATGAAAGGAAAATGAAAGGAAAAGTAAAGAGGTAGTGAGAGGAGTGTACAAGAGAGATAAGAAAAATAGTTTTCCCTTCATTTTGAAAGGAAAATGGTTTTTCATCATTGGGAGAGTAATTTTACCCCAAGGGAAAATGGTTTTACACTCTTTTGCCAACCAAACAATGTAAAACTGAAAATAGAGGAAAACTGTTTTCCGGAAAAACGTTTTACGCCCTACCAAACGGAGCCTAAGTGACACACTTCCCTTCTACGAAAAAGTCATAACGAGTCCCTTCAAAAAAAAAAAGTGATAACGAGTGACACCAAAATTGATATAGCAAAAAAAGTTCATTTTTATTACAAATATGTCTTTATGAAAGTAGGACCACTACTTTTTGGTTCACTCTTTTAATTGCCATGCTTTTGTTGTGTTCCAAACGTTGTCTCTTTAAGTTTTTTGATTATCACGCACTTTCTCTATCTTTTACTTATTGAGAAATGAAATAAGCGCTTTGTTCGTTTTTTATCAATTGCAACATTTGAGTTCTCATACTTGCCAATACATAATGTTAATCAATATTATCTTTCGGTACCTTTTAGTAACAAATAACTAGGACATGTTTGGTTCATCATAGTAAGTAAAAGATCCCATGAATTTTGAGAAGACATGAATTAAGTTCCTTCACTGAATTCATGAAAATTGAAAATTGTTGTTTAGTTATTTATAAGGGATGTAGATAAGAGAGTAGATAAGCTACTTCTTCCACTTTGTAGGAATTAAAAAAACATTATTTGGTTGCATTTGAAAAGTTACATTTTCCTTTTTCTACAAATCTTATGTATTCACACTTCCTAGAAATTAAGAAATGAAGTACTTGTTTAATTGAGTTTTGAGTATAGAAAGTTGGAATTCTCATAGGAAGTTATACTTATCTAGGACTTCATATACTCATGTGAACCAAATAACCTCATTCTGATTCTAACTTCCTGTGAAATTAAAATTTCGATAAATTAGATTATCAACCAAACAATAACGAAATGAATCTAACAAGACTTTTCATAATCATATTTTCCTGTACGTGAAAATCACAACCAAACATTAAATGTTTTGCATTGAAATTATACATTATTCTATTATTTTGTATAAATATGAGTAATTAAGTACAACAATATATTTCTTATCTAGCGCCCCGGAGCATCCGTTAGCAAGATCCATATAAAAATTATATCTAAATAGCGCGAAAATTCAATTGTTACAATTAATAAAGATAATCAAAGCTCTAACCCAACAAACCTGCCTAGTCAATAGTACAATGCATGTATAAAGAAACAGATTACCTAGTATTTAATACCATCAAGACCATTATTGTTGCATTTAATGCCCGCAATTACTGACACGCCTCCTTCTTCCTCCTTTTCAATTTATTACATTGAATTCCAACACCAATAAAACCAAAACTAATTAATGTTATTTATTTGGATTTCTCACACCCAATTCCAAACCTCATTTAATTACTCCTTTTTCTCCTTCCCCTAATAAACTCTTCCCCCATTTCTTCTCAATCACACTATTTATCTTCTTCTTCTTCTCCATTTTTACATAAAGTTTCAATCTTTTTCTCTCTTTTTAATTTAATTTCTTAATAATTATGGCAGCAGATGTAAGTAGACAGATTAAAAGTGAAGCTAAATCTGGTTTAATTACTCGTGATTTTCTTGGTGGGTGTTCTGGGATTGATTCTAAAGAATTAGACCTTGATTTGCATGTTCCAATTGGTTGGGAAAAACGTCTTGATCTTAAGGTATTTTTCTCATTTTTTTTTTTGTTTCTTTACAATTATTAATTCGTTTATTTGTTTTGATTTTGATGTGAATTATTTATTCAATTGAAAATTGCTCTGTAGTTGAATAATGGGTTTTACTTAGATTTTTAATCAATTGAATTTAGGAATTTTTAATTTTTTTTTTTGAAGATTTGGCTTATTTGTTTTGATTTTGATGTGAAATTTCAATTTGAATAATGGGTTTTAATGGAATTTTTATGGGTTGTGTTTGTTTGGGTTGAATTTTACTAAAATTATTTCTTCAAAAGTTTTAGTCTTTTGAAATGTGTTGAAGGTAGTTTTCTAATTTAATTGATGTCAATTATCTAAGTTTTTTAATATTATTTGAATGTATAGTTATTATGAATATTGTTATGCTACTTGATAGAAGTATAAATCAATTATTTATTGCTGTGCTCAGAGTTTTATTGCATCATTTAATTTTATTAATAAATGCTACCATGATCAATGTGTGTGACTTAATTACTTAAAGCATCGTGATTGCTCTTTTTACTTGTCTGATCTGACACTTTGATTTTCATTCCCTTGTTCACTTTCATTTTTTAATCACCCAAATCTTAGTATCTAATGTAATTAATAAACTTCTAATGTAGTAATTAGTACTCCTGGCATGGTCAAGTTGTTAGAGTTTTTTTATCCATATGAGCCACGAAGTCGATACAAAGAAGGAGAAGGGAATTTAAACCTGTGATCTATCGTTCACAGTACCTCAATCTTAACCACCAGGTCGAGATATCCTTGGTCAAGTTGTTAGAGTTGATTGTGTTGGAGTTGATTTGTCCTTAAATACTTGAGGAAAATGATGACAACGATCGACTCGTGATTTTGTCGAAATTCGAAACTTATGTCTATTGTTAGTCCTTAGCGTTGCATATATTAAAACCTCCATGTATAAACAACATTAATGAATAATTAGTTTGTGTTTGTGGGATATCAAAGACTTAGTTATGAGAGGTGTACTATGTTTAAGTTTTTAATTAGTATTATTGTTAGGGGTTTTAGGCATACTTTTTTTATTTGAAAGTTGAAATATCATGGGATTAACAATAAATTTCTGGATTATCTGCAGTCAGGAAAAGTCTACATACAGAGATGCAATCCTGCAAATTCAGCAGCATCTGAACAGAAGAATTTATCAAACCAACTCTCACCAAAACTTCATGATTTAAATACTTTTCCACAATTATCAACATCATCATCATCAAATGTAAAGCCAACACTTGGTTTATTTGAACAACCACCAAGTTTAGACCTTAAGTTAGTCTCTAATAATCCACCCTCATCTACATACACAAGTGTGTGTACTTTAGATAAGGTAAAATCAGCTCTTGATAGAGCTGAGAGAGCCTCACCCACTTCGTCATCGACGTCATCCTCTAAGAGGCGTTGGATGATAATGCCATCGACTGTCGGATCACAATCACCATCGAATTCCTCGTCGTTGTCAGTTGGTGAAGATGAGCGGGAGTCGTCCACGAGGTGGACTAATTCCTTGATCTCTAATCAAAATGGCGGGTTATTGGTGGCTGCAGCTTGCCCTGGTTGTTTACTATATGTGTTGATATCAAAGAATGATCCTAAATGTCCTAAGTGCAATTCAGAAGTTCATTTGCCTGTGATGAGTAAGAAGCCTAAGATTGATCTTAACATATCAATATGAATTTGTCGAAGAAATCGGAGGCGAATTTGATTAGAATTTGAATGGTTTATGATCCTTCCTAGTTCATGGTAGATAAGTAGAATGTTTTATTTATATTATGGAGTATGCCTGTCTATGGGATATATGGCTACTTAATTTGATTATATTCTTAAGATAGATATATAGTTTAATGATAGAACATAGTTTTGTACATTTAAAAAGTAATACAAGATCGAGGATTTTGTTTTTTTTTCTTCTCATTTTATTAGTTGCTCCTCAAACTTTTTACATTTTTATTTACTTCTTCCGTTTGATAATACTCGCTATATTTTTCATTGTAGTAAGTTTTTGGTTGTCTAAGAATCCGTGAATTGAGAAGTGTAGCGAGTAATATGAAACGGATGAAGTATAAGTATTTGGTTGTCTTTAATTGCTTCATCAAGATGGATGTACTCAGTCAGCTCAATTCTGATGAATAACGTGTGCAGTAGTATGTCATACTTCATACGTGTATAGGTATTAATGTATTATCCAAATTCTCTACATTGATGCTTGACAAGTTAGATAATGCTGAAGAAATTTAATGTCCGTGAACGTTAAATTATTTATATAATAATTGCCTACGTCTCTAATTCATGATGTGCATCCAAAATAATATAAGCTTTTATTATGCGACATTTTTACATTATTTTCTTTATTTCAAAATATAAAGTACAAATACTTTACGAAAATTTACTTTGATCACGAATATCACTTATAATATGACAAATAAAAAATATTAGAATTATACCATTATATTTGTTTTCAAATCTACTACAAGAATATCGTTTTCTTATAATTTTAATAAATATGAACTAAGAGTCTAAGAGTGATTAATTGTCAAAGTTTGACTTCCTTCAAATATCGTGTGTGTCATATATTGTGAGACGAATGGATTATTACCTTAGAAGCTTTGATTGAGGTCTAACAATAAATTTATTCCCTCCGCGGTCCATTAGTGTTGCTTTTATATTCTTGGCAACATTTTTCATCTATTTTCTCCTCTTTTTCCACCCATGTCATCCCCTTTTAATATTTTAACTTATTTTTCCAGTTTCTCTTCCTAACTTTTCAGTTTCTCTCTTCAAAATAAAGTGAGTAAATTAAAAAAAATGAATAAAATGTTAAATTAGAGTCTAAGATTTGTACCAAAATGACTTGTACTTGGTACGTACCAAATTTATAACCTAATCTCAAGAGTCAAGAAACACCAAATTCTACTTAATTAGGTGACCTAATTACAACGGATAAGACATATGCAAACGCTAGCTTTCACCTCCACCTTCTTCCCACCTATTTTTTCTTGTTACGCTTTTAATTTTCGAGCTGCAAATCATCTTTTTAGACTTACAGATGTAGAGAGGGAAACAAATAGAGGTGATCATGGGCCGGGCCGCGGCAAAAAAATTTTGCCCATTGATCGGGCCGGGCCGGACCTAAATTCGGCCGGAATTTTTGTGTCCAAAGTTCGCTATTTCCGGCTTAAATTAGCGGGCTTTTGCGGGCCAAAACGAGCCAGGCCAAAAAATAGACTAAAAAGTCGTTTTTGGCTTACCCAAAAGCCGCCCAAAACCAAAAAAATACGGGCGGGCCCGGCTCGGCCCACGGGCCGAAAAATTCTGCCCAAAACCCGACCTAAAAACGGGCCGGGCCAAAATGATCCCCTCGAGAAACAAAGAAGATTGACCCTATAATTATATGAAAATTACTAACATGGTTAGTGATGTAACTCTATCTAATTTGGAGTTAGAAAAGATTGCAAGTTATATTTTCTTAGGTTTGTATCATCATGGGTGGGTATAAATCGACTGATGATGGTAATATTACCATTTGATTTGACGATGATTATGGAGTATTATTTATAGGGTACAATTTCCTTCTATTTGATATATACGACATTCTCAATGTAAAAGACTATTTGTTTTTTGACGGGGGATTAAACTTTATTCAAACAACTCTTACAATTGATTTTTTTGAACATTAGATAAGTATAAATTAAACATATATACATCAATCACGAATATATAAATATATTCAACACAAATTTTAATGGTTTTCAAGTCTTTATCGGTATGCTCTAAATCATACTACCTCTGTTTTTTTAGTTGCAATGATTAGACATTATCTACTCATACTTTATGTCTAATCGTTGCAACTAAAAAAACAAAGGTGGTATAAATGTAAAAGATTATTGGAGTTGTGATATTGAAAAACATGTGGATGTAAAAATAACTTTGGTCTAACGTTCAAGACATACAAATATATATAGCAAATTAGTACAATGTTCAAAACTTTTAAACTGTTTGTTTATTCATAGCCATAATGTTCATCATGACTCCATGTCCATATTCCATAATATAATAAATTGACAATATAAGATACTAATGTGGAAACTTCTTTCAGTCAAAGAATTAAAGATAACGAATTACAACTCCTACCAAGCTACAACATCTATTAATCATTATCAACCATGAAAAATCTATGTACCACCTATATGAAGTATTATGTGAATTATGAAATATGTACTTTTTACATTGTTTTTTGAAATCCTACCATAACTTAGTGGAGCCACGTCCATGATACGGACAATAGAACTTTCATTTTCATGTAGCAGATATTATACATATAACAAATTTGCCTGTTGCATCAAATAGATTTCTTTTTATTTTTGCATGTTTCGGAAAATTTACAATTTAGAATTTAAATAATCGCATAATCGATATTACTAACGGTGAAAAAAAAGAATTATATTGAACTGAATTAAAATTGTGAAAGTACTAACTTAATCTTCCTAGTATTTTCCTGAACTGAATAGAATTTTCATCATTTTAGTCGAAAAGAACAAAGCCTAAGACATATACAAACGGTTTGAGCTCCAACTTTTTACATCTATTCTTTGTGGTAAAAACTCAAGTTTCAAATCATCATACTTTTCACTTCACTTGATTAATCAACTCAATTTTGTCTATTAGCTAATGTCTAAACTGAAATATCACAATTCACAAGTATTAAGAGACAAAATGTAGAGGCCCAAAAACCAGAATTCTGCCCTCTTTCACATTGCTAACAATATACCCCACGCACAACTCGCACAAATGTACTCGAGAGAGGGACCCTTAACTCCAACGAGAGGCTCTAATATTTCTTACCATCTCATAGTCATCGAACCTCCAAAAGCTAACCAACAAAATACTCTAAAGTAGGTCTATTAACGGTTTATGTGGAAATAATGAAGATATTGATTCAATTAATTCTGAATCAAGAGAAGAAATGAAAAGAGAAAGTTCGCTCTCTAGAGTTTTTATTATTCTAAATCTCTCGATCAATATTACAACACTATTTTGATATTTATACAGGACTAACTAAGCTCGTTATGAAAGCTATGTAACAAACTATAACTAACTTTCAACAACTAACATAACAACTGTCTAATTAACTGTAATTATATTATTACTAAGCTGATTGTGAAGGATAAGTCTATATATCCTGATCCACAGTTTTCGTCATTTGGTAATATTATTCGAAGAAAAACTTAATAATAGGTAGTTTTTTTCTTAAAAAAAAACTTATTTGGCAGTTGTTTTTTAAAAGTAAAAACTACTACTAATAGTCTAAGAGGTAGTATTTTACAAAATTTATCTAAAGAAACAAGAAAAAACTAAATAACATTTCATAGTTTATTTTTCTAATTATTTGTAGGCAAATTATTTCCTTTTCAAAGTTGTATTAGTACACAATGACAAGAAAAACCCATGTCTTAAAAGCTCCCATTTGATCTCTTTGGTTTTTGATGATTTGGCAAGCTTTGGTATGTGCATGCATGATAGTAAGGTCCAATTGGACACGAACAAGACATTGGCCATATGGCTTTTAACTTTTGGTCAAAAAAAGTGTTTGATTATTGGCTTTTTGGTTGGCTGAAAAGCTGGTTTTTAACAAATGAAAAAACTGTATGGATTAGCTTTTTGGATTGACTTTTGGCTCACAAACTCTTTAATAAACGGCCACAATTAATTTTGCCAAACATTTTTACAAACAGCTGGCTTAAACAACCAACTTAAAAACCAATACATACGGTCAATGCTTCCAACCAGTCAACACAAGCCAACTAAACCAGGCAACCAACAACCGATTGCCAAACAACCCCATTACGCTATTGAAATATAATAGGATACTTTTGAAAAATACATGATAGTAATTAGCTTAGAGTATTAATTAGCCACTTTGAATTTCGTACTTTTAGTAAATTATTGTTTGAAATTGCACTATGTAAATCATATGATCAACTTAGTAGTCTAAAACAATAGTAAATAATAAATCGTATAAGATGCTTGTTACACAATAAGTTATGTTGTAATATGTTACACCCAAGACGCACACTTACAAAACTAGGTACATTAAGGTGTCAATTTTTCATTTCAAAAAAAAAGTCATTTTTTCAAATTGTATGATTTGAGTTACTATATTGACCTAATATGCACATCCATATTTGGTCACCATTGAATCCTAATCATCCGATAGCCACCTTCTTAGGTTCCTCACCACCACAATTATCATCAACTAGAACCACAATGCCCCTTCTTAGCATCCATTATTTTACACATCAATCTTTTATCGTAAAACATGAAGAAATAGTAATATTGGTCCATAGATTGCAATCTAGTGATATTGATGGCTAAGACTTTGAAAGGGGTTTGGAAATGGTTTTGGTTGTGAAAAGTAGTATAACTATTAGAGATGATACTATTTAAAAATGTTAATAGATACTCGTGTATTTTTTTATCTTTCTCATTTTTTTTTTTGGGCGTTCAGAGAGCCACAAAGGCACCAGAGCAACGAAAACCCAAGACAAAGTCAAGATATCACCTGGAAAAATTTTGGTGTGCTAATTATTCTACTAATAATACATATCTAAACTTCTTCTTTTTAAGGGAATCTGCCTCTTTTAGAGCTAGTAGTTATTCGTAGATTTATCTTAAATTCAAATCATTGAGAATGTAAATTCTCCCCTTAAAATATTAATTTTACACCTAGTGTGCAAGTTCCTTTTATCAGCATTTAAACCCAACCCCCTCCAAAATAAAGAAAGAGCTGTCCCTGAATTTCTGACCCTAGCTCCTGAGTTGAGGCACTCATGTGGCATAGGCAGGAAGCTACAGTAAAGACAGCACTAAGTTGAGGCGGCGCGAAGCACAGAACGACCCTGCACGGAAAAACAAGGGCACAGCTTGGGCACGACGCAAGCACAACACGACCCAATACTAAGTGTGCCCCTCCATAGGCCTGACAACTGTTTTTATTGGGAAAGTCCAACATTAGATGACTTTTATGTGCCATGCTTGAGCTTTGATTTCGGGACCAACCACAGGCACAGCCAACGGCCCTCTAGCTTGTAGCAAACAAGAGAAAGATGAAATAGAAGTGGGAAGAACTACAAAAAAAAAAAAGACTAAAGTCTAGATCGGATAAAGAGCCATAAAGCAATATAAAGAATGTCTATATACATTTGGTGACACCACCAGTTCTTAAAACATCAAGATCCATCGAAGGGAGCTTCTGGTAGAAACTACCACCCAAGGAAACAAAAAGCTGCACATAATCACACAAGATAACTTCACAGGAGCAACTTTTTATGTTCAGGTGAAAAAAGAAAATATGAGAGAGGTTGCAAGTCTAGAAAATAAAAGGTACTGTCATACTTGCTCACCAGCATCAGAAAAACAACTGTCTACAGTGGGAAGCCTCGATCTCAGAAGGGCAGTAAGGGCACTTGAAGGTCTTTGTACCACTCTTCGAGAGCTTCGCTATTGACTGCTTGCAAAGTACATGTGCACATGACATCAGCATTGGCGGGTTCTCCTCAGTTGCCTGATCACGACTTACCGGGCATACAAACACAGTGTGGAATTGAAATTCCTTATCCAAATCGACGGGAACAGGGAGCTGCTTCATTGACTGCCATTCCTGTTTTTTACCTATCATCACATTCATCAGCTTCAGGAGGGTAGGAAGCCCTCGAACTCCAGCTGCTACTGTTACACTCAATGGGCTCTCAAAAGATTGCCCCAGAAGATTACAGAACTGCCTAGTAAATTCCTCCCCCAGCTTTTCCCAGTTGATAGGTGCAAGAAGATCAGAGTAAGGGGAGGCGTCGAGTTTACCAGCCCACAAAAGGCATGCCATCAACTTCTGGATTTCGGCCATATGGGAGGAAGCAAATGGAGATAGAAAAGTTCTTGCATACTTTAGGGCATCGTCTCTACCCTGACTCTGAAGAATCTTAACATACTGTAGCCTATGAAGTTTAAGTTCGATATCTGATCCATTTTGCCTGAGTTTCTCGCAATTAGCAGTTGCCCAATTTAGCGCCGGTTCCAAGTTATGAGACTTCATGGCTTGACGAATATGGAACATCTCTATGAAAGGGGATTTCAAGGCAGTTGCTTCTGGCACTCCAGCTTCATCGGCAAAGCAGTCTCCCACTTCAAACAGCCCTTCCCTGTACAGATGACTGGCTATGATCTGGTTAATCGTGTGGTTATCAAAATCAATATTTCTGTATGACTTTGATATATCGGAGGTAAAAGATTTTTCAAGCTGCTTTGGGTACTTGCTTAATGGTCCATTGAGCTCTTTTTGGATGGAATCTAGTTGGCTGAGATGAGCAATGTCCTTTAACTTAGTCTTGAGATCAGCAAGAATGGTTTTATGATCGGGGTATGAGGTACTAGCATCAGCTGATTGTAGTTTAGCTAAAGCCTGCTCAAATTCCTGGGCTATCTGTTCTATTGCTTCCTGGCATTTGGAGGTACACAGTTTTTGCTTCTTCGTAACATGGTCAAACGCATCTTTCACAGCCTTCAGCTCCATTTAACTGATTGTGGGTTGAAGTTCTTTAAAAATCTGTGAAGCAAAACCAAAGCAGATTAAACAAAAATACAGGTAGAACTCTGTAGAAGATAGTACAGGCGAACAGCTGTTTAAATGAGTTTGTAGCAGAATAAGTCAACATCTTGAAGAAAAGAGAAAACCTATAACTTCATTTATTTGCAACCATACAACATGCGAACGTGTGAGGCTAATCAAAAGTAAAGAACGATAAAGAAGTGCTACCACATTTTGAAGAATTATAAAAGATTTCAGTACGAAAACTACATCAATTAGAAGACACAGTGAAAACAGAAAGAGCACGGAGAGAAACAGCAAACCATTGCTATTGCCTATTGTGCACGCAACAAAGATAATAGAATACTCAAGATAGTATATGATACTCAGATATGTAATTGCCCTGTTCACAACTCATAAGTAGGCAAAAGCCTAAGTTTAGAGGAAACAATTTAAACTGAAAGAAACAAAAAGCAACTATAAACGTGACAGAACTTATTTATCTATGATTTAATACATAAGTCACATTTTTGTCAAAGTCAGGTATTAGCACTAATCAAATTTCCATAAGGGAATTTCACTAAATGATTGCCTTTGAAACGAGATTCAAACAACCAAATAGCGCTGCAATCCATAACTTACAATTTTATTCTCAAAACCCAAGTTTAGCCCAGAAAATCTTGATCAAGCAATGATAAAATCCTAAAGATGATGCTTTTGACCAAGGAGCAAGACTTATAGAGAAGTTTCTCAGTAACCCAGGAGATTAAATCTAGGCCAGGACCATGTCCTCAAAGTTCTAGCAGAACGGAACACTCCACCATTGTCCTAGATAGGTTTACAAGCAAAACTTGAATAATGCCAGTTGTAATTTTATATAATACAACTAAAGACTATTAGAAACCCCAAGAAACTTCATCCCACTTCTTTGCAGATTTGTACCTATCCCTGCTGGAACATCTCCTAAGCATGTTGTATCAAACACTATAAGGTATAGGTGGTATTAATCTTTCCGAGATCAGTGGGAATTCCTTCAGCTTCTTGTATTCTATGCGAAGGGCCACCAGCCAATTACAATATGTATCCCTTCACTTCCAGTTCAGATTTCCACGATAGCCCCTACTTAGATACAAAGGACTCAGCCTCAAAATTTCATCAACACTTATCACCATTTCCACATAGTCAATGAATATTCAACCTTGTATTCATAAATGCTACAAAAAGCCATTGGCAACCACACAAAGCTTCCTCCAGTTCTTGTCTTCATTGACGAAGGAACACAAAAGGGTGGCCCAAATGTAAGTTATAAACTTTAACACAAACTTAGTAATTGTTTGTTTATCTTAAGTCAAAATATGGTGACCATAAGCTCCTTTTATGAATAACGGTCTATGACTTTTGGTCCTCCACTTCTTTGTTTGCTAGTTGTATCAGTAATACAAAGTACCAACGACATTAAGCAATCAACAAATAAATCAATCTTGATTTCTAAGAAACAGGAGACAATTAAGCCATCCTAAGAGGATTTCTCGTAATTACTACTGAAAATTGCAACTTCCCTTTAAAAGGATAGTACACAAGAATTGTCATATCCAAAATGGATTTCGTGCATGATCCCAGTCATGTACAGTTCAACGTCTCTGGCAAACTTAGGGGTACTCTGGAGACTACTATAGAGACTAAGACCCTTAAAGTTGAAATTTCATTGAAATGTTTTTGCCGCTTCATGCCATAACCCAGTCAAACTACCTCCATTTCTCCCAACCTTGGTCACTGACTCAGTCTCCTAAACTTCTGGCTAACTATTAGTGAATAATCATTGAGCTAAGTAGTACTTAAGGTATATAGAGATGTGTAGGAAACAGAGAAAGTAAAGTCAACAAAAAGTAAATAAGGAGCTTCGATTCCTAGTAATCAGTGACCTTATTGAACCCTAACCAAGAAGTATACACCAGACTCCAAATCAGTACCAGAAATGACAATGAATGGTTGTTATGCCTCTAGAACTCTCCAACACCATGTTACAATGGCTGCTTCCTGCCTGCAACTACTAACCTCTGAACAGAAAACCAAAATGCTGATAAGCTCTAGTTACTCCTGCCTCTAGGTCACAAACTCCATTACAGACCAAGATGTATTCGACAATCCCCCATTATCATTTCTCATAACAGCAAGACTCCCAGGGCAAATAAACAATATTCAGCGGTGAAAAGTATGACAAGGGAATACATTTAGAAATATGTTTAAAAAAAAAAAAAAAAAAAACCAGTCCAAGACACATGTTGACTGGTGATCCACAGTGGTCATATCAAAATTGTCCCGGAGAGGGGTGGGGGGTGGGGGGGGAGTCAAACGATTCGTTCATACTCTGTGGATTTCTCCTCTGTTGAGCTCTTTCCTTTTGCAGAGAGTGAAACACATTCAACCATATATTTCTCTAAGTGAATGGAATATCGTAGGCCATAGAGTAGTTAAGTAGCCAAGCTAATATAAAACATCTAGAAGGAAGGGAAGACATTTTGCTTACAACGAAAACTTGAAAAGCAAAGTCAGCTTTCAAGTATCAGCAATGTTCCACTGCAAGCATAGCAGGGTATTCCTGATAAATTCTGCTGATAAGTGAATTGAAGAAACAAAAAAATAATCATGTGAACTTGAAGAAAGAGCTTGCCATGGTGTGGACAATGAAAAAAGACGGAAAAGCAGCAGAGCAAAGATTAAAGTTTGCGTGCTGCAAATCAAACGAGATAATTAAGAATGTATAAAGTCTAAAAAGAATTCTCGTACGAGAAAGACCTTGAAGTATCCAAAGACCTTCAACTTACTGAAGGAAACATGCCTATCACAAAGAGAGCTAGATGTCCATACAAACCTATCGGAGATAGCAAACAAAAGGAAAATGACGTCGATACAAAAACTAGACAATGTTGTTGCATAGTTATAGCATTGCTTCATTGTCAAATATTCACAAATTTGGTTCCAGTAAAACTAAAGGAACAGAAGAAGTCTTCATCAGGAAGCAAGCATATAAGTGAGATAAATCCATAAATGACACCTCATACACATTCTTCAAATCCTAATCAGAAGAGAACACTTTGAATACTTTGTGCAAGTACATTCACACAGCCTGGCAAATGAAGCACATTAAGAAATAGTGTGGAGTGGTGTGGGCTAATAAAATCATTATCCCATAATGGGTGAGCACTTTTGAGTTTTGAATTGCAGCAAGTTGATACAGAGTGCAAATGAAACGGCCAATAAAATGATCCACTTAAGTCCTTTGCTATCAACAAAACAAAAAAACTATTGACTTTTACGTGCTAAGTAAAAATGCCATAATGTTGTTGAGCATGCTATTGACATACTCCCTCTATGTAGAGAATATTGTCACAGTTCCCATCACTCAGAATTAAGTGTTGACATGAATTTCACTAAAAAAGAACCTGCATAATAGTTGAGTCATCCCAATTTCTCCCGATCTTCCAATTTACGAAGGGACATTTTGGAAAAACAAATCAAAAATCAGTGCTATTATTATAGTACATCCCAGAATGGCAAGTAAGAATGAATAAAATCTCCACACCAACTTAGCATCGTGAAACTCCAAATAATGCTAGATCAGAATCTCCATCATGGACGAGAAACTGATGCTACGAATTCTCCGACTAATGCAATCACTCAACCGACAACCATTCAGATGTATGCTATCTGCAACAGAACATCAATTCCTAAAATCTATAGCTATCCCAAATAATCTTGTTAACATACGAACTTAATGTCCTCGGATATACGTTGCTAATCTACACAGAAGTTAGAAATCACCCAACAATCTCTCTTCAAATAACCCATAGTTAATAATAACCCAATTTTTAACCACACTAAATCAGTAAATCACCCATATCAAGAAATTAAATATCAAACTAGAAGTAAACTGAAGCAACTAATGCATTAAAATCATCACATGACAAAATTTCCCAAAAGACCCATTAAAATAGTAACATAATTCAATCAAAACACACTTATATCTTGAAAATACAGACCCAATAACTATCCAAAACATAAATTCACAAAAATCAGTCAATTAAAGCTAGAACAAAGTAAAAAATTAAATTCTAGATAATCCAATTTAGAAAGAAAACTACTCACGTTGCATATGAGTGAAAAAAAAACAAAAGGGGGTAAAAAAGATGAAAAATTTGTTCTTTAATCACAACGAAGAAGAAATATTGAAGGGAAAAAACATTAATTTAGAGCAAAGTTGAGCAGATCGAATACTAGGGGATGGAAATAAATGAAACAAAAGAAAATTTTGAAGATAAAAGTTGAGATTACAAAAGCTTACCTTGGTAGAGAGAAAAGGGTATCTGTTGATAATAGATAGAGTTGATTTGATGAGGGGGGAGTCAAATCTGAGCAAGGGTTTCTTCTCTTTTTTTTCTGGATTATCACTGATTGAGCCCCGAAAAATATAAGATTTCGTAGAACTGCAGGGAAAAGATATGAAAAGATTTATTTTGTTTTTATTACTTTTTTTTTTCGTTGTTATAGTGGAGGTTGGGATGGAAGTGGGGCGGGTCAAGTAAGAAATCGGTCACATACCCGTCAAATTAGAGTGGGTAGGTTTAGGTTTGGCGTGGATGGGGTGGGGATGAAGATCAAAATCATACTCGCAATGGGTGGTGGAGTGGGCTTGGATTTTATGTTATATTTGTCTCATCCCCGCACAACCCGCCCTATCCCCTTGCGCCCGCTTCTCCTTTATCTTATGGCCTACTCTCTATTAAAAAAATATATTATTTATCAGAATATTTAAAAAATTCAATCTATATATTTATATTATTAATAATTTTATTTTGCAACTGTAATACTAGCAGATTAATTGTGAATATTGTGAGGATAGTTACGGGTATGGAACGAATGTGGGTGGCCGGTTAGGGATGGTTTAAATATGTACCCGCTGGGACGAATTTGGAATTTTCCCCACAATGGATAATGGCCCGAGGATGGGGACGGAAATTTTATGCGGGGCGGGGTGCGAAGGGACCATCCTCCGCATCCGCCCCACCAAATTGACATCCCTAAGTGGAAGCACCATATTGAATAATTTACATTACTAGAAAATAACTTGTTGTGAGGGTCGGGCGATGTCTCAAATGAGTTAATCAAATAAAATGATATAATAATTGTTTCAGTTGAAGATTGCCACAAGTACAAAATTATAACTAAGTGGTTGGATAATGTCTTGCACGTCGAGGTTGAAAGAGTTCTAGAGACCTTTTACTATAGGTGATCAAATAGCAGGTTGAGCCGTTCCTTAAAAAATTGCCAACTTGTTAGGTCAGGCAAAATTTCTGGCCAATTTTTTGTATCCAAAATCCGCTTTTGGGGGTAAAAAAGCCGGTTTTTTTAGTCGTGCCAAAATTTGAACTAAAAAGGAGTTGTCCAAAACCCTTCCATATAAAAAAAAAGGTGTTGGACCTGAAACTCATGTCAAGCTCGAACATTTCTCAGGGCGGCCCAATCTCACTTTGATTAGTTCTACCTTTTACAAATATTTCCTTAATTTTACGAGTAATTGAAGAGTATACAAAGAAATGTCATGTCATAATATGACATGACATCGTGTAATCAATTGGGAGGAATGTTGGTGATACGCGGCAATGCATCTACTTCTTTTTTCTAGTTCTATTAGCAAAAGAAAAGGTTAAATTATATTCATTATTATATATGTATACGAAACATTGTAGCATAACTCTTGAGTTCCACTAAAAAGTCATAATATCGTTATTTTTATCTTACTTTTAAGTTCATGTTTTGGGTTCTCTTATTTCATAATGCAAAAGCTTGCTATGAATATATTTTGATAAATTTTTTTAAGAGTAGATAAATAGTATTCATATGTTATCTCATTGATTGGGCTCCATATTATGAGATCAAATCCTATATATAATAATGGTATATGTTTTTTACTATGTGTATGATAATAGTATTTATTTGCATAAAAGAGAAGTGTCATGTGACTAACATATGCAACCATGTCAATACTTGAGAAGGGGCGACTCATGCCACATGGTGAACCCCAATGCTTGCCAACGTGTTTAATAATATACCAGTTCTTAGGGCACGACCTATGCCCCGGGTAAGAAATTTTTTTAATTATTAATATTATACTTTAAGATGATAATACTAGATATCACTTGGTCTAGTGGTTAAAACTTCAGTATATAAACTTGAAGTCAAGGGATCAAAACCCCATACTATACAACTTCTAATTTTTTAATTGTATGTGGATTACATGAAGTTAAATCCTCTCGTCTCTTTTTCAGAAACAACTTTTAATATATTAGTATAAATATACACTGATATTGATTATTTTTAGTTACTACACAAATATAAATATCCTCATTTTGGATGTTATTATTGGTTTAATAGAGACACCTTATAGTTAGCATAGTCCCTAAACTATGCAGTGATTTTGCACTGCTAATTAATTATTTTTAGGCTGTATTCTTTAATGAGTGTTTGATTCAAATTTATATCAACATGGTTATAATTTGCAAGTGAGTGTAAGTAAAAGTACATGAAAAATGAACCATTATGATCAAACATAAACACTTTGATACAATAAATTAGCCATTTAGTAGTAAAAATATAGTAATTTCAAGTCCCACTCATTTCATCACTTCCCTCATCACTAGTTTTCTTATCTTCAAACAATTTCCCTATTTCCTCCAAACTTTTCCCTTTAGTTTCTGGCATAAAAAAGAAGAAAAAAACTGTCCCCAAAACCATAATTCCAGCCAATATAAAAAACACCCCACCAAATGTTATCTTTTTTGTAACACTCAAAAATGTCATTGACACAACTCCACTAACCAACCTATTCACAGACACTGCCAAACTAGTCCCTTGGGCCCGAAGCCTCATTGGAAAAACTTCTGATGAGTAAACCCAAGTGATAGGCCCAAGCCCAATAGAGAAGAAAGAAACATCAGCACAAACAGCTATGACACAAATAACAATGGCCCAAGTAGGCTTATGGGCCGTATGTTCAAAAAACATGGACCCAAGGCCTAATGTGGATAAGGCTATAACCATACCAGCTGAGCCCAATAGAAGAAGAGGTCTTCTACCATATTTGTCTAAGAAAAGAGCTGAGATCATAACAAAGGTAGCTTTGGCTGTTCCCATTATGACATTGATGGCAAAGAGTTGCTTCTTCTTCTTAATTCCGGCGGCCTTAAAGACCTCTGGAAGATAGTAGATTACGGCGTCGTTGCCGGAAGCTTGCATGAAGAAGTTGATACCAATGGCAGCAATTAGGATTCGGCGAGTTGCTGGTGTTGGCTTCCATAAGAGCTCCTTCCATACACTTTGCCCCACAAATGAACTTGATTCTGCCAATAAGATAATTAGCCCCCATATAAAATCAATAGATTAAACTATGTAAAGAAAGAACAATAATATATCAAAATCTTATGTATGTAGAGTATTGTTTATTACGGATTTTCACCAGACACCTCTGAAATTTCACGAAATGCATGAAGTATCCTTCATCTTCAAATATTCACTAGATACTTCTTAGGTTTGCCTATTATGTAGCACACACCTTTGCTTAGATAACAAATGTTTACTTTATAACTTAATTGACCTGAAAGGCTGAAATCACTTAAATCTAAATCTAAATTGCCTATTAATCCACACTACGCCAAAAATGTTATTTTATAGTGATACAAATTACCTTTATCATGCGTCAATATAGCTTTAATAGTGGCCAATTAAAGTACCTTTTAAACAATTTCTTTTGCTTTTGAAGGAACTTTTTGGGCATAGAATGGCATATTAGGAGAATTAGGATAAAGGTCAACTGATTTTGGATCATTTAAGCTAACAAAATCAACATTGATAGGCTATTAAGAGTGTCTGGTACATTATATGCAAACATAAGAGATACCTGGTGAAAAATATGTGTTTTTTTTATTATTATTATGTCAACCAATCTAATTTAGCATATGTCAAATCAGTAGTGAAACCTTGACCTTTAAAGAGTGTCAGTTACTTGTGGGATTTGATTCCATAACGTGAAGCTCATTACGAGCACTGATAATCAATAGGAAATAAAGAGAAAAAAGATCAAAATGTAGGCAACAAAACAAATCATCATAAAAGAAGCATTACCATGAAGCTCCCAAGCTCTAGTGATCTCCCTAAGCCTAACTTCAGCTTCCTCCTCATTCTCAGACGTATTAACCAAAACAGTTTTCGCCTCGATCAACCTTTTCTTCATGACAAGCCACCTTGGTGATTCAGGCATAACAATCACTCCCATTCCAATACCTACAGCAGGAACAGCAGCTAACAACAGCATCACCCTCCAATTCCAATGATTTGGTATCCCAGAAAAGGCATAGTTCACAACATAACCAAGCAATATTCCTATAGTTATGAAAACCTCAGGCATTGAGCCTAGGAATCCTCTTGTCATAGCTGGTGATATCTCAGCTGTGTAGACGGGAGCTATCATGAGGGAGTAGCCTACTCCTATACCCGCCACGACACGGCCTGCCATCAGGAAAGGGTAGGAAGGGGCTAGCCCCATTAGGAGGGCACCTATGAAGAAGGTTGTGGCTGCTAAGACGATGGTGTATCGTCGTCCAATCATGTCTGAAGTCTTGCCTGAGAGAAGGGATCCTATTAGGGAGCATACATTGAGGGAACCTATTAGGATTTCTTCTTGGGTTGAGCTGATTTTTAGGTCCTCTTTTATGTATAGAACTGCTCCACTCATTACTCCAATATCTGCAAACACAAATGTTAAGGTGGAAACAAAAGTAACTGAGAGGCCGCAAATCAGACATAGGAAATTCAAATCTCAAGTGAGCAATAATACAATCTCGCAGAGCATCTGAAGATGTGCATAATATAATACTCCCTCCGTCCCAAATTATTTGCTATATTTGTTTTATCACAAAGACCAAGGAGCAGGGAAAAAAAACGCGGTCGCGGTCGCGTTCGCGGGAACGGTCGCGTTGTCGCGGGAACGGCTTGTAACGGCGAAATAGAACGTTTCGCGGCCGACGCGGCGTGAATTTTTTTTAAAAAATTCACATTAATATGTTTTAACCTTATTTGCATTTTTTTAGTTTATGAAGCATTATTAGAACATAATATAATCAAATCTAATAGATTATCATGTTTCCTCAACTATATAATTAAATCATAAAAAAAAATTGGCCAATGTTTGAAAAGAACGGATGTAACGGGGATAAAATCGTTCTAACGCGGCGAGTTCGCGTTACGGAACGGACAACGCGGCGAGAAGTACGTGAATTTTATTATGGCGTTCCGTAACGGGATTTCGCGGAACGGCAAATCCAAAATCCGTTACAGAACGGCCGTTCTGTAACGGAACGGGAGAGTTTTAATTCCATGCCAAGGAGGGAGTGGGGACCACGGACATAAATGGAATTAACAAAAAAGCAAATAGGTAAATTGTGGGACCTATGTATTATATATGGAAATATTTACAAAAACCAAGGAGGGAGTGATGACAAATTTGTAAATAAAGTGTGGGACCTATGTACTATATATGGAAATATTTGCAAATGTAGCAAATAAATTGGGATACAGACAAAATGTAGCAAATAAATTGGGACGGAGGGAGTATCACCAATATAGAGAAGAAGATAAGTCATATCGTTATCCTGACGAAAAGTGAATAAAGAGTTGTCACTATGAGTAACAACGTTATATTTTATCAATTAGCTTGAATGAAAAACCAAGTAAACAGTTAATATGATTTCTTTTGTTTCATCTTGTGTCCTATTATCTCCTATGTTACCACTATTTCATTTATTCATCATTAAAATTAAGTACCAACTTTGAGTTAGCATGCTACTGGCACGATCCGGGACATGAGGCACCATAGTGGGCCGTGAGTCACATATGGACATCATTTTCAAACAATTAGTACAAGAGCAACAAACTAAACTGAACTGAATTGAAATTAAATTTAAGAGTACTAAACATGTCGGCCTACTTTAAGAAAAAAAAGGGGATTCAAGGTAGCCTGGTGGCACAACATAACACGTGGACCAGGCCCGACGCAACATAACACATGGACCAGGCCAGGCACAACATGGTCCGTGGACAACTCTTCATGGGTTGATGTGGACGGTTGTTCTGGTAATTTGGTACAAGTCCAATAGTGCGAAGGTTAAGGTTCTTATATATTTGGGTGATGTAAATCCCTGTAAGTCAGTTCATTTACTACATCATATTCATACCTATTTGATTGGTGAATGGTTCTTCCATTTTCTAGCCACAATGACATGATTGTCGTCATTGAATTTTGATGATATAGAAATATATATGTATACGTGAACACTACTAATTGGTTGGGAACTTCCCAAACCTTAAATGATTCACCAACTTTATCAAAAGAATGACATGAAACTGAGATATTTCTCTACAAAAGTAGTTGCAAAAATTTCATTAAATTCTACCTATGGAAAAAAAAATGATATAAAATATCATTAGTCAAATTATACAATGTCAATTCAAATCCGAAAAACAAACTTGGCGTTAAATTTTTTTAAAAATCAAGTAAGAAGAAATCCTCTAGGCTCCCTTTATACATGGCCCCACCCAGAAGCCCATTACAAGCCAGAGACCCCAACCCCTTCTCCCCTTAAATCTCAATCTCGAGTAAATACTTGGAGTAGGAATTGAACTCTAAATCTTTTTAGGAAAGATGGAAAAGCTCACCATTTGAGCCAACTCCAATTTCTAACTTGACGTTAAATGAGAGAACAAGTAAACAAAGTCTTATGAAAACTCAGAGTTATCATCAACTTGGAGGGAATTTCGTCCACTAGCTCTAGTTGTAACTTGTAAGCATTAGACACCAACATGAACAAACGGTTAGATTTTTTTGTTTGTTTTGAGTCTATCCTTGTCCTTGGCACCTTCTACCAATCTCCCTCTTACAACAACAACAAAAAAAAAAAAAAGCTTGTACTCCCATGTATGGAAATGATCTCCTAGGATCATTCACCATATATTTTGCTTTGATTCTTAGTTTAGGGCTTCCCTAACCCGTCTTTCTTACCAAAAACACAATCATCTTGTTGGCACGAGGAACTGTACTACGTGACACTCATTTTTACTGATCGATAACTTATTAGACACTTTGATATTCGTTTACTTTTTACCTTTATTTTTAGTAACTCTTTAAAAGATTTTTTAATACTACTTAACTATTTACTTAAATTTATTTTTCTTATAAATTTTTATTTAATTAATTAACGGTCTAACCATTAGCTTTTCGAATATTCTCATGTGAGGTGTTATAAAGTACACCAACATGAACAAACAAAAACATATACATCATATCTACTATAAAAAGTGGGACAACCAAGGATATCTTGACCTAATGGTTAAGATTGAGATGCTGTGAACTATAGGTCACAGATTCGAATCCTCCCTCCTTTTCTTTGTACTATTTTTTTTTTTTGAGGAGATCTTTTCTTTGTACTTTATACTGCCTTCGTGACTCATATGGATAAAAAACATAAAAAGTGGGACAAATGATTTTAATTCATTTCTCTTCTTTCGTAGAAGGTCGAATTTTCTAAGTGAAAGAGAGGATAATAAGAGAACATACCATAGCCAAGTAATATTGAGTTGGTAGAAGCCAAGAGAGCACAACCAAGAGCATACTTATTCATCTTCACCCTTGATTTATTATGAGCTTCCCTTGTTTTTGATTGATCTTCAACTTCAATTTCCTCCATCTTTTTTCTGAAGATATTGAAATTCTCTCTAAAATATGATTTTCTTCTTTCACTTGTTAGGTTGGATTATCACTCAGAGTGCATGCCAAATTCAGAAAGGTTTTTAATGAGAAAAAAAATCACAGTTTTGGAAAAACTATTAAGTATATTCTTTTTTTTATAAAGGAAATAATATATTTTTAGAGAAGAGGGAAAAATTGTGTGTTTTTATGGCAATAATAGGCAACAGAGTAATTAGCATCTCAACAGCATGAAGTGTAAAAAAAAAAAAAAATCTGTCAAGTGTAATTAATGTGATTATATGATACAAAATGGCAGTCTGGCAGTTACATATATAGACATAAGATAATTTTGTCTTTATCTAAGAATATCCAACCCCACGTAAATTCCATTTCATTTTAATATAATTTAACTAAATTTACTGAAATACAGTAAAATAAAGTTATATAACTGAGGGCTGTTCTCTTTGACATAAAACAGTTGAACTGAATTGAATTGAACTGAACTGAACTGAAATGAATAGTGATATGTGAGAGTAAAAGTATTGTCAAGAGCTGAACTGAACTGAACTGAACTACACTGAACTGCAAATAAGCTGTGGAGAACAGACCTGAATGTTTGTATCATGATCATAATAAAGATGGTCGTGAAAATCAAATGGATCATAATTATCCTAGCTCATAATTTAGTACCTAAAATCATTCTAGAAGATTTTCATAGTCGTTTTTATTTATGACCATGATAAAATTTTGTTAAAATTGGGTGTTTTACCTCAATTTTTTCTGAAATTGGGTGTCAATACTTGAGTTGAGTGCACCAGAATTACCACATTGAAAAAAGATATTGGGGCCCTAGTATTAGAAATAGACACACAAAGTGACATTTTTGCATGCTAGACTCTTATCTTCTTTGGTGAATATTTGCATGTTAGTTGTTCAACTTTAGTGTTTGTATTTTGCACCTTTTTAGTGGGATAGCATAGAGGTGCCTTTGAAGCAATGACCTTTGTATGAGATTTGTATTTGGAGATGTATTTTGTACCATATTTTTGTCAATGGGGGTGTCCATATTCCCAAGGAGGTAAGAATTTAATGGTGTATGATTTTTTGTGTATGTAGTGAAACTTTTCATAGAACTGTCGTTGTAAGGAATTGGGGTTAGCTTAAGTGGTGAATTTTTCCATCATTCCTAGTAAGGCTAGAGTTTAATTCCTACCCCCAAGCATCTGCTTGGGATTTAAGGAGAAAGGGAGGTTGAGGGTGTCTGGCTTGTAATGGGCGTCTAGGTGGGGGGTCTTGTACGCGGGCAGCTCCGAGGAATTCTTGTTACCAAATTTTCAAAAAAGAACTGACATTGTAGTTTTTGGTTCATAGATTTAAGAGGCAAAATTAGAGATAGTATATTGGAAAACAAATTTTGAAATTTGCAATCTGCAATCAGAGATTTTAGAGGCAATTTTTTTAAAATTAGTTTATGAACATTTGATAAATGAGAAGCAAATTTGAGAAAATCTTAGTTTTTGGAGTTCAAATAATGCATGCACAAATGTGAATGAGAAGGCAAGATTTGAGATTAAAGATTGCACAAATGTAAGCTGACACAAGCTTGCCGGCCCTATTGGTGGCCCATGTAAAAACGAAGATCAACAAGGAAACAAGGGGGCAATTAGTAGGCCTACAGGATCAATTTATACCTAGCTATAAAGTCATGTTTTTTTGGACTGAACTGAAATTGAATCTGTGAGAGAAATTTATCTGAACTGAATTGAAGTGAACTTTCATTAATTTAGTCCAAAAGCACAAGGCTTTATGTGATAATTACATGGCACATGGGCGATTATGACTCGACAAAATTGGTTATTATTATGTTGAGGTGGAGATTGATCCATCTACCCACTGGTCACTTGGTAGGGTATTCATCAGAAATAGACCAGTAAAAAAGTTTTCTTTTTTTATGAATGTCTGTCTCTAGTGAGTAGACAAAAAAATTTCTTCATTTATAGGTCTATCGCCTGGAATTGATAACATGACAAGATGATTGTCGCGGAATATACTTAGTGATCCCCATTAATGTGAGATTAAAGAATTAAGAAAGTAACCTATGTGAAAGGTTCGATTCATACCAAATTGTGTATGTATTTTGTTTATGACAACTTTTTAAATTGTAATTTAAGCTTCTATTGTATTATGTTATTATGTAATCTCATAACAAAAATAATTATTTTATTAATATGGTTTAGATGATGGTAATTCTTTTGTGGTTCAAAATACCATCAACATTTACATTAGAATGACTTTGTTTCAATGTAAATGTTGATGGTATTTTGAACCACAAAAGTATTACCTTTGTAGTGGACACGCTTTCCCCATACCGTTGAATTGATGTATGCAAGAGAAGGGGCGAGAACAAAATATTCCCTCAGTTTTTTTTTTTTTTACTTATAACAATTTGACTTTTACGCTTGTTAATATTAACTTTAATCACTAATATTTTTAGTTACTAATAAGTATAAATTATAAAAAATAGACATCCGTAAAATACATTGAGACGAATCTAACAAAATTACACATAGTTTTTCCTAAACTATATATCAGCAAAGATAAGCTAAGTATAGTTTGTAAATAATGTAAAAGTCAAAACACTACTACAAGATGGAGTCAAAATCAGTAACGAAGAAGAGATGAGAAGAGGGTGGGTGATTTTAATTTTCTTCCTCTTTCAATAAATCAAATCTTTCCCGATGGATAAAATGTGGTAGGAATATGAGTCTTCATGTTTTCTCATAAAATTAAGGGAACCCAAATATATTCTTCTTCGGTTTTTAAAAAGTGAAACATTTCTCTATTTTTTGTGAAAATTTTTCGAAAAAAAAATATTTCACTTATTTTAAAACGAATGAAGTATAAAATGTCTCGCATTTTCTATAAACTTAAGGGAACCAATAAAAACATAAAATGTAATTTTGCTTGTAGTTGATGCTTCACATCCACGCAATAATCTTGCATTAAAAAGATATTGAGATTCAAGGCCTCATAAGTCATAAGTCATAGGGGATCCAAGTTGCATCTTGGCATCAGAAGGATCCAATGTAATAATAGTGAATCCTTTTCAATTTTACATTTAAAGTAGTCAAAGTCCTTTCAACTTTAATTAATGAGAATAGACTTCTGGTATATGCACTATTACTTGGCATTCCACCAAATTTCATCTGAGTATCGACTCTTTTTCTTTTTATCGTCTTTAACATTTGCCTTGGCACTTTCTCAAAAGCTTCAATAGTTGATGTACACTTTCGATCTTCATAGCTTAGTGGTTATGTTAAGCAACAGGGTGTTGTAGTTTGATTAATGTGGAACAAAATCAATGAAATAATAAAGGTGAGAAAATAATAAAAATGAACAAACAAAGAACACAAGTATTTACGTAGTTCAGTCAAATTAGACTTATATTATCCACAGGTGGAGGATTAGAGCTTCTTCACTATAATAGAGAAAAACAAAGAGAATGATTACAAGAAGTCCTAAAATTACTAGAGGCTAAAAGTGTTTCAAATATTGTGTGTTAAATAATGAATATCAGGGTTCCCTTTTATAACATAAGGAACCCCGTACAAAACCCTGAAAGATAAACTAAAACGGAAATAGTCAAAACGCGTCCAAGCTAAACCACCCGATTGGACAGTCAATTTCTCCAAGTCTTCTGACGTCGTGGGCCTGATCAGGAGACGTCCGTCCGGTCGTAATTCACGAAGGTCGCCTGATCGGGCGGGCATACGAAAATGGACTTTGATGAGTTCAAGACACCGAACTTTCACAGGTTGCTTGGTTAACAATTTTTTTTTGATAAGTGTTTGGGCCCATTAAATCCCTCCAAGGAAATCATGCCACGTGGCACCGCTACCTAAGGATCGTGGGTCCCACCAGAATCATCCAGTGAAAAGGTATCACCAATCCCCAAGTGAGCTGTCATGTCCAGCACACCACTTTATGGAAATTCTCACCACTATAAATACCTCTTGTCCCATCAATGCAAAGGTATTGAATACTCACCTAACTAACTTGAGCTTCTCACTCTAGATTCCCTCTCTACCTCAATCATCAACTGACTTGAGCGTCGGAGGGGCGATCCCGGAACAACCCCCGGGGTAGTTTTTCTGTGTTTTGCAGGTTTCCGGTGAACTGATAACCCCCAGCTCGGACCTAAGGACTTGTTCAGCACAGACATTAACCTTAATTTCTAGACAGAAACAGTTTGGCGCCGTCTGTGGGGATAGTACAAAAAGTTACTTCGCCACCACTTTCGAAAGACTCTCTTGCTGCTCAGCAGGACTTAATCACAGTGCTAGTCAGCCATGGACGCACCTCTCCAAGAACGCCCGTAACAGATCTACCCAACCTCAACAAACTGAGAGGGAACCCTCACCCCAACCAAGGAGGTCAGCACGAACTAGATCCCCATCGGTTCATACACTGGACCCTAACCTGGAGCTCTCTCAGGAACTTCAGCCTTCTCCCTCTCGGGAAATACAACGCGCTGACCCCCAACCTCTACTCACAGCTGACATTGCACTCATAGCAGCTCAGCTGCAACAAACCTTGCAACAAAGCATTATGCAGATGCTGACCACTCTCCAGCAAGGGCAAGGGCATAACCAGCTCAACCTCCAGCAACGTGAGGACAACATTCAGAGGCCCTCTCATAGGGAAGAGCGAAACCCTCGCTCCCTTCATGACCAGCCTAACCGGCAAAGGTCAGCTGCTCGGGAGCTTAACCGGTCTCAAAGGCCCCCCTCCCGGCAGGATGAACGCCCTCCTCCGGGCGAGAGGTCGGCCCCTCGGGAAGCCGCTCTCCGAAGGGAGGAGACGCATGTCTCCAGATCGCCAAGGGGGAATCCTGGTCGCAAGCCAGAGGATGCTCGGGATTTCCTTAACGAGAAACGAGGAGTCAAGGTATGATGCTCGTCAGTCCTAGACCGCAAAGCGCTCAGCGAGAAGGACACGGCGACTCCGCTCAATCCAAACCCCTGAGGCTAGGAAACGGGAGCCTGAAGTTCATGACTCCGTTCAGCCGGGAAATCATTGGCACCCAGACCCAAGGGAAGGTAAAACACCACTAATTGAGCCATTTGCGGGCCTAACCGACCCGGAAGATCACATGGCCACATACAAGGCTCAGATGAGCGTGCAGACCAGCTGTGAGGCCACCTGGTGTCGGTTCTTCCCCACCACACTGAAGGGGCTCGCGCTGAATTGGTTCCAAGAGTTGCCGGCGGGAATCATCACCGACTTCTCGGTGCTAGAAGACATGTTCACTCATCAGTTCGTGGCCGGAAAGAGGCAAAAGAAAACTAGTTTGCATCTCATGGGGGTCAGACAAGAAAAGAATGAAAGTCTAGCCGACTATATAAAAAGATTCAATGAGGAATCTCTGAAGGTATCCGACCTGCAGGATGCTGTGGCCTTTGCTGCTCTCATGTCCGGATTGCAACCTGGCCGGCTAAGATGGACATTGGCCGAGAGTGAGGTCAGAACCTTCTCAGAGGCCATGGCAAAGGCTCAAAGATTTATCCAAGCGGCGGATATTTGCCGCCACTCGGAAGAGGGAAGTAAGAAGAGAAAGGAAGAAGGAAACAACAGAGATCAGCCCAAACAGCAGAAAACGGGCGGTAGGTCGGATAGGTTCACTGATCATGGAAACGACCCTCGTTTCAATAAAAATAGAAGAGAAATATACCTGGACATCAAGCACAAGTCCATGCTGCCCAATCCCCAACCCATCCGGACCTCAGCTTACCGGAGGGACAAAAGCCAGTGGTGCGAGTACCACCGGGAATGTGGTCATACCACAAAAGATTGTAGGGAACTGAAGAAGGATTGGACAATCTAGCTGACCAGGGGAAGCTGAACCGCTACCTCAAGCACACGAGTGAAGAGAAGGGAAGCAGAAGGTCGGTCAGTCCAATAGTGGGGACACTGAAGGCTACATTGGGGTCATCTCGGGTGGCTTCGCTTCGGGGGCCTAACCGGCCGAGCCAGGAAAGCTCATCTCCAAAACCTCAAGCACCAAGTACTCGAGGTCAAACCAAGCCGGTCGGACTGTCCTGTGATGACCTTCGGGGAATCCAGTCGACCAGTCAGCGTACCCCATGATGACCCCTTGGTCATCGAGCTCAAGGTAGCCAACTCCCGGGTAAGGCGAGTCTTGGTTGATAGTGGGTCGTCCGCTGACATCATAACTCTAGAATGCCTGAAAAAGCTGAAGTACAGCGAAGAGGATGTCATACCACTCGACCAGCCACTCATAGGCTTCGGGGGTAACTCGGTACAACCTGTGGGATCGATAAAGCTCCCTACTCGGATGGGTGAGAAAGGCAAAGGCAGAAGCCTACCGATCGACTTTCTAGTGGTCGACATCCCCCTCCCATACAACATAATAATGGGGCGACCCACTCTGAACAAAACAAAAGCTGCTATCTCCACGTACCAACTCCTCATGCAGTTCGAAACAGATGAGGGGAAGGTCGGAAAAATTCAGGGAGATCAACAGGCTGGACGAGAATGCTATGTTAATAGCTTAAAGAGCAGAACTGAGATCGACGTCCAAGAGGACTCGAAGAAGAGAAAAAGGGAAGAAAGTTCACCAAGGAACTTGGGGGTGTACATAACAGAAAACCCCAAACAGTACGAACGACCTCAGCCAGCTGAGGAAGACGAAGAAGTAGAGATCGGGACAGAACCCGGTCGGACTGTAAGAGTGGGCAAGGCCCTAAACCCAGAAACAAGAGCACAAGTGTGCAAGTGCTCAGGGAATACCAGGACGTGTTCGCCTATGAGGCCTCAGAGATGCCGGGCTTGACCCCAAAATTATGTGTCATGAGCTGAACATTAAGGAGGGTATCAAGCCGGTCAAGCAAAAGCTAAGGCATCAAGGTCCGGAAAGGTGCAAAGCTGCCGCAGGGAGGTAAAAAACTGCTCGAGGCAGGATTCATTGAGGAATGCCAGTACTCGGAATGGCTGGCTAAGTGGTATTGGTGAAAAAGCCGAGCGGGGCTTGGCGCATGTGCGTGGATTTCACAGACCTGAACAAGGCCTGTCCGAAAGACAACCATCCTCTGCCCAAAATAGACAGGTTAGTCGATTCGACAGCTGGTCATGCCCTTCTAAGCTTCATGGATGCTAATGCAGGCTATCACCAAATTCCCATGGCGGAACATGATCGGATTCACAGCTTTCACCACCCCGCAAGGGGTATACTGCTATAAAATGATGCCATTCGGACTGAAAAATGCCGGAGCCACCTACCAGCGGACAGTTAATAAAATTTTCAGTGATCAGTTGGGCGGAACATCGAGGTGTATGTTGACGACATGATCGTCAAAAGCAAGGCCCACTCTGATCACCAGACGACTGAGGGAGACGCTGAGCACACTGGGAAGTATCGTATGATGCTCAATCCTAAAAAGTGCGTCTTCGGAGTGAAAGGGGGTAAGTGCCTCGGATTTCTGGTAGATGAAAGGGGTATTGAGGCCAACCCCGACAAGATCAAGGCAGTTCTGGAAATGAAATCCCCCCGGAACGTCAGGGAAGTGCAGCGCCTAACCGGATGTCTAGCTGCCCTTGGACGGTTCCTATCACGGTCGGCTGATAAGAGCCTATTCTTTTTCAAGGCCCTTAAGAGAAAAGAGTTCGAATGGGACGAAGAAGCTGAGCAAGCCTTCGCCTCCCTCAAACTTCATCTTCAACTCTCCCAAGCTCATGTCCCCCTTGCCGGGGGAAACATTGTTTGTATACTTGGCCGTATCCGAATACGCCCTAAGTGCTCGTTCTGGTAGCCGAAAGGGAAGGGACGCAACACCCGGTCTACTTCATAAGCCATGCCTTCCGAGGGGCAGAAGCAAATATAGTGAGGTGGAGAAGATGGTCTTCGCCCTCGTCATGGCAAGCAGAAAGCTGAAACCATACTTCCAAGCCCATCAAATCAAGGTCCTTACCGGACAGCCTCTCCGCAAGGTCATAGAAAGCAGGAACCACTCCAGTCGGATGACTGATTGGGCTGACCAGTTGGCTGATTTCGGCCTGGAATATGAGCCCAGAAGGGCCATCAAAGCTCAAGCCTTGGCGGACTTCATAACTGAATGCACAACTCGGCCCCCGGTCGGCCAGAATGAAGAGTGGGAGCTATACGTGGATGGTTCTTCCACCAAGTCAGGATGTGGGGCGGGGCTAGTGCTTAAGCCCCCGGTCGGAGAAAAAATGGAGTATGCAATCAAATTCGAGTTCCTGGGGTCGAACAATGAAGCAGAATATGAGGCACTCATCCTCGGACTTCAGCTGTGCATTCTTGCAGGAGCCACGGCCATTGAGGCCCGATCAGACTCACAGCTTATAGTGGTCAGGTCTCTGGGGAGTACGAGGCCAAGGAGGACAATATGAGGAATGTATCTGGCTAAGGCACAAGAGTCATCAAAAAACTCTCCCATTTCCGCATCAGCCACATACCCAGGTCGGAGAATCAGCAAGCCGACGCCTGGCTCGTATGGCTAGTTCAGCAGAGGGGTCAGCCCCTCGGACTATCATGTGGGAGGTGCTTCGCCAGCCCAGCATCAATGCCAAAGAACAGTGATTCTAGACCGAACGGCCACTTGGATGGATGAGGTGGTCGGATACTTAAGGGATGGAGTCCTCCCAACAGATGCAAAGAAGCCGAAAGGATCAAGCACCGAGCAGGTTGGTTCTTATGGCATGACGAGCAGCTCTACAAGAAGTCATACACGCACCCATTGCTGAAATGCGTAACCCCTGAAGAGGAAATTACATCCTAAGGGAAATACACCAAGGGGCTGTAGTAGCCATCAAGGGGGGAGAACCATAGCAGGAAAAGCTCTAAGGCTGGGTATTACTGGCCTACCCTCAAGGCAGATGCACAGAATTGGTAAGAAGATGTCCATCTTGCCAAATCCATTCGGATATTCCCAGATCCCCAGCTACCCCCCTCAATCCAATTCAGGCAGTTCTACCATTTGACAAATGGGGCATGGACCTGCTCGGCCCATTCCCACCAGCATCGGGTCAGCGGAAGTTCTTGATAGTGGCCATAGACTATTTCACCAAGTGGACTGAAGCCGAACCCCTTGCCTCCATCACTGACAAACAAGTCCAAGCCTTCATTTGGAGGAACATAATCACAAGGTTTGGGATCCCCGAGCCCTGGTCTCGGACAATGGTCGGCAATTTAACAGTGGACCAACTCGGGAATATTTCCGTTTTGGAATACAGACCAGTTCTCTCCGTGTCCCGACCACAAACTAACGGCCAAGCGAAGCGGCCAATAAGATAGTGCTCAAGGGGATAAAAAATCCCTTGACGCAGCGAAAGGGGCTTGGGTGGACGACCTACCTGGAGTCTTGTGGTCTGCTCGGACAACGGTAAAGGAAGCAACGGGACACTCCCCGTTCGGACTGGTCTATGGTAGTGAGGCAGTACTGCCCGTAGAGGTCGGTATCCCATCGCCTCGGATCACCTTTTATGACTTCGAGCAAAATGAAGAAGAAAAGCCTGTCAACCTCGACCTGCTGCCAGAAACAAGGGGCAACTCATTGTTAAGGTCGATCCGCTACAAGCAAAGAGTAACTCGGCAGTTCAATCGTCGAGTCAAGTCAAGGCCGATCCAGCTCGGAGATTGGGTGGTCAGGAAAGTCGAAGCTACGGGGCTATCACATCTGAAAGGCAAGCTAGGGGCCAACTGGGATGGTCCTTACAAAGTAACCAAAGTCATCAAGCCTGGTACATTTCAGCTCGAAATCCTGAAGGCATACCACTTGCTCGGCCATGGAATCTGGACAACTAAAGAAATACTATGTATAGTCAATTGCAATTAGGGGCATATAGCCGAGATACTGGCCAGACGTGGCATGTAGTCACTCGGTTTGTAAGACTTAACCAGTCAATCTTCTAAGTTAATAAAAAGACTTAACCAGTCATTTCAATTGTTCGAATTAAACTTAACCAGTTTCAGTGCTCGAATTTAGTCCGACAACTATATTCTTTCGAAACTTAACCAGTTTCAATCCAATTGTTCGAGTTAAATCCGACCAGCATTATCAAGCAAAACTCAAACCAGTTCGAGAATCTATACTTGAAGCAAAAATTACAATCGACAATAATAAAAGGTGCTCGGATAAAATAAAGAAGACTTTTATTAAAGTTAGAAAAATATTACATCCTAAAACCTTGGTACTACCAAGGCTAAGAGCAAAAAGAAAAACAAAATACAAGTCAAACAAAGCCTAAGATGCAGGGGCGTCGGTCGGCTCATTGGTGCTTCCATGATGCTCCTCGGACCTGGCCACCCCTTGGTCTTGTCCCTCGTCAGCCACCGCCTCTTCCTCATCCTCTTCATCACCATCATCGTCATCATCCGAGAGGCCAATGTGCAATTCCGAGAGGATGGCCTGATCCTCCTCCTTCAGGAGAGCTTCGTAGTCCCCATGACCTCGGACCAAGGAAGAGAGGGATGCGATCTCTCCAAGGCCGCTTTCATCCTCTTAAGGGCGCCATCTACCCCCATCTGCTGGCGCGTAGACCGACCTCGTTGACGAACAGTTCGCAGGCCTTGGTCTCCTTCCAACCCGCAAACCATTGGTCCTCGGTCTTGGGAGCCTTCTCCAGCTCGGCAAGTTGGAATCGCAGCTGGGTGATTTGGCTCTCCGCCTCCACCACTCGGGCCTCGACAGCAGTCTTGGCAATCACCGCCTCATCCCTCTCCTTGATGAGTTTCTCCTTAGCCAAGTTCCACTGCTCCCGCTCGGCCTTGAAGTCCTTCTGGTCCCGGTCGATGCAGCGTTTGGCATTGACGAGGTCGGCTTCAGCTATCCTTTGGCCCTCCTTGGCAGCGCGTAGCTCCTCATATTGCTTCTTGCCTCGAGCCTCCAAGTCGGAGACCTTGTCGGCCAAGTGAACTTTGTTCCGAGCCACATTGACAAGCCGAGCAGAAAACTACAATAAACAAAAGATTCAGTACTTGGCAAGAAAAAATAGCGAAGTTAAAAGCGAAAGGGGCTCACCTCAACCCAGCTGCGGAAGAGGTCGTTCGTCTCCTCCGGGCCGCTGGACTGCGCAATGTACTCCCGGTCGGTGGGACTATACAGGCACTCGACCGCATTCATCCAGCGGGTGTCGAGCCCGTGGGCATCCAATTCTGCGAATGGTTTGGCCAGCGCAAGGTTGAGCTCCTCCGGGTCATCATGATGGCGAGGAGTGGCCGGTGTGTATTGAGGGCTCTGGACCGGTCGGAAATCTTCAGAGTGAACCGAAATCCGAGTCCCCTCAGACCTGTCTGCCCGCTCCTCCGGTCGGGGACTATTAACTTCAACGGACTTGGCTTTTTTAGCCTTTTCGTCCTGAGCCTTGGCCAGCGCCTTCTCGGACTTGGCCACCTTATGTGGATCTCGCTCCTTCCTTTTTTTCGAAGCTTTGGGCTTCGACGGATCCTGCAAAGTTTCAAGATCAGCTCGGAACCAACAAGAAAGGGTACTCGGCCAAAACCCGAGACATACCTTTGGGGGGTTGGGGACTCCGATCTTTTTTGCCTTCAATTCGGCCTTAAGCTGGGCCGCCCTCATTGCTGCGTAATTTAACTTCTCGGCCATTTCGGAATCGGATTCGAGGAGGCGTGTCAAAGAGCAAGCTGCAAAAACAACCAAGTATGAGAAATTGCAAGTGCAAACAAAAACAAGTTAAACAACCCCCTCGGCCGATTACCCCTGGGAAATGTCCGGCTCAGCCCGACCGCCGACAGCAAGTGCTCGCTCTTGAACAAGCGGCAGCTCGGTATCCAGTTGCTGGCAACATAAACCTCCCCCCCTTGAACAATTTGGGCCTCGGTTTGTAGGTAAATGGCCGCAATGGCTTCCTCTTCGGACATCTCCGGAACCCTGAAATTAAGTTCATGATTGGGCTCGACATCCGGTCGGACTGTGGGGATTCCCCAGTCCCCTCCAAAAAACACGAAGGCAAACTCCCTCCTAAAGCCCTTTTGAGACGTGGGCAGGTCGAGCACTACCTTGTATCCCTGTCGGGCCTGGAAATACCACCAACCTGGACCGTTGTCTCCAGCCGACATCTCGACCAGCTTGAACATATTACGCCAAAGTCTAATGGTTGGTCGGACGCTCAGCATGGCACATACTGTCTGAACAGCAATAATACTTCCCCAAGAGTTCGGAGAGATTTGACTTATACACAGATTGTAGGCGTTGAGGAGTTCCTTCACAAAGGACGTCAATGGAAACCGGAGCCCCATCTCCATGGATTTGTAATAAACCGCGGTACAGCCCGGAGGGGGAGTGAGAACAGTATGATGGGCCTCTGGTCGGACAAGCATATATGGGTCCCTTATCTGAAACCGTGCAGCCTGCCCCCTCGGGTCCTCAATGAAGGCCTTCATCAAAGCAGGGAGCGGAAACTTGGACCCCGGTCCTCCCTTCGGATCCGGGTCAGGAAACTCCGGTCGGCCAGAGGTTGACACATCTTCGCTATCCGACATCGTCACCCTCACTACACCATCAGCAAGGTATTTATCTAAGTAACTGGCTTTAGAAGAAAAGGCCAGGGACACTTCCCAAGGGAAGGGAACAGCGTCCTCGGCCTCTTCCTCTAGTGACGATGAGGGGCTCGGAAGCAGAACCGCGTCAGGAACGGCCGAGGGGTCGGGGCAACTTATTAAGGTCGACACCAACGTTATTCCCATCCCCCTCACCTCCTCGAACCGATTGTAGGGAGGTGAGGTCGGAGGTGTCACCGACTCGGACGATTCTCCCATTATTGTATTGACAAGGGAGTCGGCCGAGGTTATTGAAAAGAAAAAGCGAAATAAAACTAAAAAAAGCAAGAGCGTACCTGGTCGGACGACGGAAACCGGAGAAATTGCAGAAACTTAGAGAGAAGCGAGAGCTTTTAGAGAGAGAAAGCGAAGAATTTTTTTGAAGATTTTGCACAAATGAATTCTCTCTCCTCTCCGTACAAATATATAGGCGTGCCTCGGGACGCGTCTCTCCATAAACCTATCAGGTGCCTCCACATGGCCAATGGAAGATGAAACGTCAAAAAGTCCCATCCAGCTCAACTACCCAGCTGAGAAGCGCCATGTGGCAGGCCACTGGCGTCCAGCTCAAAGCCACTCCTCTCGGGCTTTACAAGCGTCAATGCAGCACCCGGTCGGTCAAATTGGGGCTCCATCACCCTTTGCCCGACCAGGTCTCTGCTTGTTCATTTCACTTAGCCAATGTTGCTAAGTGCTAGGGAACACCTGGTCGGTCTCTCCAGGGCTTGTTAGCCCCTGTCCGAGCAACACTCTCCAATCCGGAACCCGGTCGGTCAAATTGGGGCTCCATCACCCTTTGCCCGACCAGGTCTCTGCTTGTCCCCTTCACTTAGCCAATGTTGCTAAGTGCTAGGGAACACCTGGTCGGTCTCTCCAGGGCTTGTTAGCCCCTGTCCGAGCAACACCTTCCAACCCGGAACCCGGTCGGTCAAGATGGGGTTCCATCACCCATTGCCCGACCAGGTCTCTGCTTGTTCCCTTCACATAGCCAATGTTGCTAAGTGCTAGGGAACACCTGGTCGGTCTCTCCAGGGCTTGTTAGCCCCTGTCCGAGCAACACCCTCCAATCCGGAACCCGGTCGGTCAAATTGGGGCTCCATCACCCTTTGCCCGACCAGGTCTCTGCTTGTTCCCTTCACTTAGCCAATGTTGCTAAGTGCTAGGGAACACCTGGTCGGTCTCTCCAGGGCTTGTTAGCCCCTGTCCGAGCAGCACCCTCCAATCCGAAACCCGGTCGGTCAAGTTGGGGCTCCATCACCCATTGCCCGACCAGGTCTCTGCTTGTTCCCTTCACTTAGCCAATGTTGCTAAGTGCTAAGGGACGCCTGATCGGTCTCTCCAGGGCTTGATAACCCCTGTCCGAGCTACTTGCGACTAAGAGGACCTTCGGTCTCCAGGGCTCGATAACCCCTGTCCGAGCTACTTGGGGCTAAGAGGACCTGGCCGGCGCATTCCCGACCTGGTCTCCTCTTGGCCTCCCCTCATGGAGGTCGGCCTAATTGAACCGGCGATTATCATGGACCTGGTCGGCACATTCCCGACCTGGTCTCCTATTGGCCTCCCCTCATGGAGGTCGGCCTAGTTGCACTGGCGAATGTCATGGACCTGGTCGGCGCCTTCCCGACCTGGTCTCCTTTTGGCCTCTCTTCATGGAGGTCGGCCTAATTGCACTGGCGAATGTAATGGACCTGGTCGGCGCTTTCCCGACCTGGTCTCCTTTTGGCCTCTCTTCATGGAGGTCGGCCTAATTGCACCGGCGAATGTCATGGACCTGGTCGGCACATTCCCGACCTGGTCTCCTCTTGGCCTCCCCTCATGGAGGTCGGCCTAATGGGGTCTGCGGATCAAAGACCTGGTCGGCACATGTCCGACCTGGTCTCCTTCTGGCTCTCCCTGCTAAGGATGGTCAGATGAGGGAATTCTACGCCACCAAGGGGCTTCACCCGGTCGAACGGCCCTTCTGCCCCTTCCCGGCGTGGGGCTAAATGTTTGGGCCCATTAAATCCCTCCAAGGAAATCATGCCACGTGGCACCGCTACCTAAGGATCGTGGGTCCCACCAGAATCATCCAGTGAAAAGGTATCACCAATCCCCAAGTGAGCTGTCATGTCCAGCACACCACTTTATGGAAATTCTCACCACTATAAATACCTCTTGTCCCATCAATGCAAAGGTATTGAATACTCACCTAACTAACTTGAGCTTCTCACTCTAGATTCCCTCTCTACCTCAATCATCAACTGACTTGAGCGTCGGAGGGGCGATCCCGGAACAACCCCCGGGGTAGTTTTTCTGTGTTTTGCAGGTTTCCGGTGAACTGATAACCCACTCAGCTCGGACCTAAGGACTTGTTCAGCACAGATCATTAACCTTAATTTCTAGACAGAAACAATAAGTTTACCATTTTCATTAGATAACTCTTGGCATGGTCAATCTCTACTTAAAACCAGGTATTCCTTCCATAAGGAGGGAAACTTTCATAGTGACAAGCACACCCGGAGATGAGGAGATTGATCAAACCAAGTCAATTACAGATCTAGTACTACCATCTTTTGTCAAGTATCTAATGAACATACATGATTATAATACCAATTAAAAAAACGAAAATCTTTTGTCATGTTGCTTGGTTCACAATTAATTGTAGGAAAGTACAACTTTTAAAAAACGAAAATCTTAATGAGTTGCGTGGTTGATATAAATATATAAGCGTAATTTAAGAAGTTCTTCCCACAAAAAAGTGAAAGTTACTTACCTAATCCTCCTCACTAGGTATATGAAAATTCAGAAAGTTAGTTTCTTAGTAGATGGAACTCAATCTTACATAGTATTAAATTTTTTTGCAATAATGCAATAAATAGACCACTTAGCCATGTTATGATTTTGGCACTAAGTACTTGTATGGATGGAAAGATATCGACTAGCTAATGTTATTAAACATGAGTTTACCTTACCTAAGAATACGACTAGGAACTTATGTACTTACGGATTATTAATATGCTATTATTAGTTACAATAATGTCTTAATTCCTTTTAATAATAAAATATATATATGAGATGATTTCACAAAAACAAACATTTAGAAACATTTTATACGTGAATCGTTCCTTTCTTTCCTATCATTTTGTACCGGCCTTCTGAGGGTGTATATTGAGGACTTTTAATCATAAATTATATTTTTAACATCAACTTCTTCCCAACATTCTGAATATTACTCAGGTTACATGTTTAACTAGTGAAATTCTTTTTCGAAAGACAGTTTTAATTTTACATGAACATTTGTTAGATCTATAACCAAGTAAGATCTCCTCAATCTGAAAAAAGTTGTTAAATCAAAGGGAAAAAATAGTAGGTCATGTCATAAGTGGATCACTTTGTTATTAGGTCAGAGTAGGTCAGATTATGAAGTTTGAGGGTCTGTAGCATATCATACTGAGAGCAATAAGATAAAGGATAGCATAGACGGAAAATTGAGCTATAGAGAGAGAATTGAGCGCACATTAAACATTAAACTATATGTATATTGTAGAGCTGATCATTTTGGCCCGACCCGCTTTTGGGTAGATTTTTTTTGGCCCGCGGTCGAGCACGAATATTTTTTTGCTTTGGGCGGGCTTTTGACAAGTTACAAATGACTTTTTAGTCTATTTTTTTGGCCCAACCCGATTTCGGCTCGAAATAACGGGCTTTGGGCACAAAATTTTGGCCCAACCCGACCAATGAGCAATTTTTTTTAGGTCCTCCCCATAATCACCTCTAGTATATTGTCTTTGTGATATCTTTTTTCTCTTACAAAATGATTTGCCTCCAATCATGGTCTTGTATTGAATATCAACCATGTCTAATAAAGATCCAGTCAATTAACCAGGTCTACTCTGTCTCAGACTCTTTAAAGCGCACCCTTGTAACATATACATCCAGTAAAGCCAGTATTGATTAAAGTTATTAGCTAATTACTTTCTTTAGTGGTAATATCTGAACAGTCATCCTCTGGCGCTTAGCATGACTACAATTGAGCCTTTTCTTCACCCTTTTGTATGAACAGATAGGATATGTCATGTGTGTGCACCAAAATTAAAGAGTGTGTATAGAAAAACTATAGATATAACTGATATACAACGAATGCCTAGCTTTTGTTTCACCTTTCATTGATTTGAAACTTGGATTAAAGTACTTTCTCCGTTTCAAAATACTCGCTACACTTTCCATTATAGAAAGTTTCACATTACTTGCTACACTTCTTTTTTAGGCAATAAACTCTCTCTATCTCTCTCCTCCCACATGGGTCCCTTTTCTTTTTACTCTCTACCTCTCTCTTCTCCAAAAATTGCCTAGAAGTCCGTGAATTGAGAAGTGTAGCGAGTAAAATGAAACGGAGGAAGTAATTGATTTGTTATCCCTTTCCCTTTACCAATGAGAGTATGAGACAAAGTGTTTGCACTTTGCATGTGTTTACCATTCTGCAAACATGATACTGATGGCTTATGAGCTTTCCCTTTTCTGACAATACCCAACAGTCTAGCACTTAGAAAAAATTAAGAGCTTAAACATCATCATAAACTGTTCAAAACTAATAAGTTTGTGTTCAGGTAGCTGATTAAGGTACTCGCCTAGTTTCCCTTCCATATCCATATAAAAAACGTTTTGATTTTGAATTCTTTCCTCTAGACAGCTGAACTCCGTCAAGCCTCTAGAAATAAACTGAGAATTTATGGGGGAGGGGTTATAATAAACAGGTTAATCACTTTTCCATTAATTCAATATGAAGATTTCCCTCAATTTACCCTAATATCTAAGTATCTAACACATCATATTTTCTAAAGATGGTAGATTTTCTAAACTGATGCCCGCTTAAGAGGTGCAGTTTTGTTCCATGGATACAGAAAAGCAACTTTCTGGGATATGTGGACATGAGTAGATAGTGGTTTTTATTATGCTGCAGATAAGCAAAGAATGAGGCGTTCATTGATCCAGGCGGATGAGTCGACTGCTATAAACATTTACTGGTGGAGCTTAATACTGGCTCCTGTGTCAACTTTTTGGAGCGTTTGCTTTGTGATGCTGCAAAGAGAATCGATATCAGAGCCCTGAACAAGGACGATGCCGACTATCCTTTTTCAGAAATCTTACCTGAAGCAGGTTGGGAGCTGATGGAATCGTCTCCAGTGCAATACTTTGACGATCTAATGAAACAGTTGCTCGCTTCTGTAGTTCATGATGGAAAGCCAAGGTTCAGACACAGATAAAGATAGCTCTTCGCTCTGTGTTGCTTGATGGAGCCTTTTGATGGACTCGATATATCAAGTGTTGCAATCAGAATGAAGCGAAGATAGTATATGTCATTGATCAGGTTGACCCTGTATTTTCGACAATTTCTTTATTCGTCATTGTCCATCTGCAAGAAAAATAGAAAGGCATAAAGGGAGGAAAAATAGATCTTTCCAACTCCTCCTTTTACTCCCCATGCTTGGAATTTCCCATCCAAACTAGGGGAAATTCTAACCCTCCACTCTTTCTTTCTTGCACTCGTGATTCCCACATCCAAACACAGTATAAGCGGCAAAAACGCAAGAGCTATCGCTAAACCAAGCAATTTGTATAAAATAGTATATTCGATTTACAGTAGTCTTGTTCTTTGAGACACTATCAAAAGTAGCTATTACAATAAGGAGACCAGTACTCCTACAGGTAAATGAAAATGTCATTCTGCCATGTTTGGCTTCCAAATGATTGTTTCTATCACTACTTCTGTAAATTGCAGCAATATTTACACAAGCGTATATGGGACCGCCCATTTACTATTAACAACTTTGTCACACCCCATCTAATCATCATGTTATATCATTAGTCAATTGCTTATATACTGCGCAGCTTCTGCTGCAACTTGCGAGACCCAATCAGCAGCAGTTCCGAAGAACAGCTCCCAAAACCAAAGATCCAACGCAAGAACGGAGGAAAAGATAAGGAGCGCTAATGTTTGGTACCGGTTTAAAGGCCATCCCAAAATTTCAGCCATGGTCTTCAGAAATGGGAACGAATTGCTTTGTAAATCTCGTTTCCTTATAGTCCACGCAGTTACCCATTGAACTTCACTTGGAACCAAGTCAAATTCCTCCCTCAACCGCCTCCCTAAATCTGGCATATGCCCACCTCCATACAGTATGGCTATCTTATTGTGGCCTTCATCCATAGCCCTTTCAAGTGCATCTATTGCTGCCTTGTTTCTCTCACCAATGATAACTGATTTTTCCTCAACATCTGCTGTGTCTTGTGTGAACCTTCACATAGGAACATATATCAGGAATCAACAATTGGCACTCCATTTAAGAGCATACTTCATCATAAATATGAACAAGCAAATTGCACTTACACGTGGAATACTGGTAAACATCAAAGACTGGCCTCAAATTCTTAAACATCATGGAATCAAAATAAAATAAAATTATTTTAAGAAATCTTTGGGATTGTATTCAATGAAGTGCACCTCTCACTGCTATGCGAAACAATATCAAGACGATAGGTGCGGATGTAATGAACTGATGCAAGGGGGGCGGGGAAATTTAGATATGTTACTTTAAGGTAGCTTGAGGAATAAGTTAGAGGGTTAGAAGGAAAGAAACTCTACAGCTAGAATAGATTAGGGAGAGAGATATTATGTTGAATATTAATGAGAATTCTGGTGAGCTTTTAAGAGTTCATCTGGGAGAGAATCAAGCCTCTCAAAAGCTTGAATATCTTTACATTTTGCTATATTTTCAGTTTATCAATCAAATCTTCTTCTTCTTCCTATAATGCTATATCTCAATAATGCTTAAGCCTTAAGCTATGTTAATTCGTGGCAGTGGAGTTTATGCCACTGTATCTATTCCTTACTACTATAATGTAATTGTCTGAAGTGCAATGGCCTTCTTTTCATGGCTATATTCTGACACCTCTATCCTTCACAGTTTCCAATAAGAACTCTATCCTGTTTGTCCCTGAAAAATCTATGATAGAAGTGAATCCAATAACAGACCTAAATCTCGCAGGAACCTAACGAGAGAAACCCCGTCCTATCTGAATCCAAACAACCCAATTTAGACCAGAATTGAGTCATTCATCATCTATTGTAGTTATATTTTAGTTATAAACTATTTTTAATATAATTTTAAGCACAATACCTCAACTCTTCGGGTTCCAAGTGTATAAAGCTAACCACTTGGTCACTTGCAATCAGTGTAACATGTAGCGAGTCTTTAAATTCATAATTAATTGACAGGGTGCATGTGTACCATACGTACACTTAGACGTGGATCCGACAGGACCGCTACTAAGCTACAAGTTTCATAAGACATTAACAATCTGATTTTCGAAGAAGTCTACAAACAAAGAAGAAAAACTGAATAAAGCACAAACTATCAAACTTCATATTTTAGTGTGAGAAAATTAGAATGCCCAATATATGCAACAATTTGGCAGTGTACATGGCACTTCAATCAGACATCTTGTGATCTATGCATCCTCTGCTATAGACTCAATCTTGGAAGAGTTATTGGACCAGATAAGGTTCAGATCAGTATGTCACTAACTTACACACCCCTCAATATTAAAATTTTGAGGGGTCGAAGTGCACATGTTGACAGACTCCACTTGCACTCCCAAATTGACCACCTTCATATTCAGCAATTTATCATGATTCATTGCATGAAGAAAAAGAATCTCAAGAAAGCTTATTTCACCAGAATCCATGGAAAATAGTTGCATATATACAGAATCTCATGCCAATACTTACTCAGAGGTGAGGCGCTTTGCCAGGAAAACTTTCATTGCAGCACCAAAATCAAGCCTAGACAAAGCATCAAGCTCGGGGTATTCTGATACCTGGCCTCCAACATCAGTACACATACCTCCGATAATAAGAAGGCCCACAAGTGGCATTGGAAGTACACGGGATGCCCACAAAAGCTTGGATCTCCATGGGTCAAGATTTTCTGGAATTTCTGGTTGCATCAAGGCTTTTGTCGATTTGAGGGTCATATCTCTTGCAAATGTGAATATACTTTCACCTCTTTCCATCTGAAGGATGAAAAGATCAAGTAAAGACATGTCAGGTTTGAAGTCTCAAGTTCTGTTGTTTGCCAACTGCCAACATTCCACAAGCTCAATTATATTTTACTTCTAAAGCAGACGGCAAAATCTCATGGCTGAAAGTCTAGGTTATATTGTTGGAATACTGGTTTTGAAATCCTGTTTTGACTATTCTCAAGCACTGTATTCTCCTTTCGCTATTGATTGAAAGTTATTGAACTTGCACGTCCAAGAAATTGTAAAAAATACGTTTGCTATCGGTCGTGCAAACAAGGCAAGAGCTTCTTATAACACCACTCTAGGGTTGATTTTCAAGTTGCTAGATGGAGTAGTCATCAACTGATATTTACAAAAAGTAAATCTAGAATCATGAGATTTTATCTCATTAATTATTTTGATTTTCCAACAGTTATCTTTGGCATTGGATCTTATTTTTCAATTTTTTTGCTTCCTCATATATTTCTATCCCAAGTTGATGTGTAATAATAATCTTTTTATCGCTTGTCTTCACAAACACATAAGCTTCATATTAAGAAAAAAAAGTGTGTGAACTTCATCAATCTGAGAGCATACCACTGTAAGTACTTTGGCTAACCTTGGGCAACAAATCTAACATTACTTTTGAGCACCATGGGGCCTCGACAGACTGAGTTTTGTTTTGAAGGCAATGATTATATTACTACACATAAACTTGTTAATCTTCCTATGTTAAACTTGTTAGTTAGTTGACTTGAAACACTATAATTCTGACATGAATATATTTTAAATTAAATTTACATAGGAGATCACTTAACTAATCCCTATGTACACTGTTCACAAGCATTCTGTGGTCTCATCTTCAACACAACAAGAGATGGGAAGACAGACAAACAAAATAAAGTTACAATAAGAGCATCTTTCAGTGTTAGCTTAAAACCGACAAGAAATGAAGACAAGATATTGTACCTGTAATGACCTGAAGGTCTCAAAATCCAAGTCAGCATGGTACCAGTTCTCCGCCTGGTAATCAAGACAATCTAACTGGAAATCAAGCATAAGAATCCGAGCCATCTGTCTTTGAATAAATCCAAGAATGTTAAAGCCTCGAGAACGTGAAGATTTAAGCCTCCTTTTAGCCGCAGCATATCGACGATTTTCTAAACTCTCTCTGCTAGCCACCATCTCATAGAGGACACAGTCATAGGGCTCAAGTTCCTTCTGCAAATTTTCAAAATATCTGAACAGTCACAGACATCAGTTTTTGCAAAATTGAGGCCAGTTGCTAGCTAATTAACACAACCTTACATCAAAACACACCCTATAACGAAAAGGGAACCCCCTTCTCCACTTTATATTTCAGAATTGATATGATACGATCTAAGTATCCATGTAAGGGAAACATTGAAGAATCCCAAAGGCTAACACATCCATAGCACATTCTCTAACTCTTGTGTAAGGAAAACCTAAGAGCTTAGTATTATCAAGGAACCAAAACCTTCAGAGTTCCATAGAAAACTAAAATTAGTACCAAATAAAAGGATTTTTCGCCAATTGCAGCCCTTTAAAATCTCGAGTTTGTTAATTGCACCCCTTTCATCGAATCTCTTCAATTGTAGCCTTAAAAAAACCCAATCACTTTTAAGTTGCAGCCCAAATTCATTTTCAGCCCAATTTTGGACTGGATATGACGTCACTATCTAACCCTAGTTAAGTCCCAAGAGTCTGTTCTATCTCTACCCTCTTTCAATTCCCTCCAAAACCCTAAGTCATCTCTCTCCTCTGACCTCCATTTTCTCTCTCCTTTGACTTTCATTTTCTCTCTCCTCTATCTCCAGGACACTCCATTCTCTCTCCAGAGGAATCTGCTTCACCAAGTTAATGGTGAAACTCCCCACATGAATTTGACCATCCAAAAACAATGACCCCTAACCCAGTTAACCATTAAGTTTCTATTCTCAAAATTCCCCCATAAAACATGCGAATTCCAATTTCAGGAGGGAGGGGTTTAATGCCAAAATCCGTGTGCAATTTCAAATTAACAGTCATTAAAATAATTCTTTGCAACTGTAAACTTAATTAACAATTTCTTATTTTATGCTAATTGCAGGAATCAAAGTGCAAAAACAAGTTTTTATTTATGCCATTAAAGTATTACAAATGGAAAATAAAAGGCGCAATTTACTTGGGGCATATCATGGGTCCGGTTTTCGAAGTTGAAGATGCTTGGGTGGAGCTTCTCCCAAATTTTTCAGCCATTGTCACATAAGCTTCCAACTGCCAGCATAAAGAGGAGAGAAGAGAGAGGGGAGAGGAGAGAAAATGGAGGTTAAAGGAGAGAGAGAGGACTCAAGAGTTTTGGAGGTAAGTGAAAGAGGGTAGAGACAAAAAAGACCGTGGGGACTTAACTAGGGTTACGTCATATTTAGCCTGAAAATGAATTTGGCTGCAACTTAGAAGTGATTGGGTTTTTTAAGGCTGCAATCGAAGAGATTCGAATGAAAGGGATGCAATTAACAAACTCGAGACTTTAAAGGGTTGCAATTGGCGAAAAATCCCAAATAAAATAATAAGTTTACTACAGGAAGGAAACACAAGGTCCATAATTTGCAAACCACATATAAGCAATGAAAGCAAGTACATACATCAAATGCTCAAGCCTTTCACAGGTAGCAACAGTCAAAAGCTCGTAAAGAATACTTAAAAGTTAATTAGATAAACAAAATGATATTACAAATCAATAAGGGCATTTCATACAGGTGGCTGCAAAATGGGAAAACCTCAAAAGCAAGTTCACAAGACCTATTCCTGATGCTCTGTATCCTCATTTCACGAAGCTAGCGAAATAAGTATAATACCAGCTAATATAATCTAATTTTAGCCAATCATCACAATGAAACCTTTACACTAGACTCCCTAAAGCACTCACCGCAACATGAATAACAACCTACTCCATTAAATTATCCCATTACTTATCTTAACCTTCCACCGTCGATTCAATGCTATTAAGTAATCTCTCCATTTCAAAATCAGCGTCTTCTAAGTGGAAAAGGTTTAACTGTTACATTAGTATCCAAAGTTTACAAATGATATACATCGCCATTTCAAACTAACAAGTATAAACTTACATTCCATTTCTTAAGCTTGGGATGAAGTACAAACTTCAATTCAAAGATTGCAGTTTGCATAATTGCATAGCAAAACCTCCTCAGTTAATTAAATTCATGAGCAAAATCACACGGCTATGTTCTTTTGGACTGAAGTGAACTTGAAGTAAAACTGTGAGAGAAATTTGACCGAACTGAACAAAATTTCCATTAATTCAGTCCAAAAGGACAGCGCCTAAAAACTATATCAATTAACTCCATTTCCAAAACAAAATTAATTCTTACTCTTTATCTGCAATGTGAATAGTGGAAACTAAATCAACCTGCAAAATTCAATCCACCACAAAATCACACAACACAACAATCAATCCAACCGAAAAATCACAGCAGTAAAAAAGAAAGAAAATTACCTTCAGAAAAGGGCGTAAAAGAGACCAAGGGAACTTCTTGCGAAAACTAACAACAGCAGTTTGCAATTCACCATCAACACCATCAGAGCGTTTGCGAAACCTCATGAAATCAGCGATGGAGTTGTTCTGAAAGAATTGTTCCGGCGAATCATTTTCCGACAACGTTGACAACGGAGATTTGAAGGAGGAAGCTCGAGGAGGAGAGAGAAAGAGTGAGGAAGAAGATTTAGGGTTTCGACGAGAGAAATTGGAGAAATGAGGGAAAGAGAAAGAGTCAGATGTTGTGGATGAAGGAGAAGAAGTTGAAGGGAGTGGAGAGAAAATGGAGAGAGAGTGAGCCACCATTGTTGTTTACTTGTTTGAGGGGAGGATTTCTGTTACGTGACTCACTCTGGTTCTCGTTTTTTCTGTTTCATTCAATTTCTTCTTTTATTTCTTTCTTGTATTACAAAATATCTTCTTTTTTGGCCCTCAATGGAGACTTCATGGTAAAGGGTCCTGCCAAATCAAAATCTCTAGACGATTAACATAATCTAGTTTTGTGTGCAGACAGTTTGAGAGTAGGGATCGTGAGAGAAAACACTCTCCTAAAGTATCTCTAGTGGGAAAATGCCCGTCTACAATAGATCGGTAGCAATAAAACATTTATTAATGTATAATGTATTAATACTAGATCCTAGACAACTCAGTCAAATATTACAACTCTATTGTCGCGAAATTATGATGGTTGATGAGATCTAACGCTTCTGTAAACCTTTTTTACATCATTGATTGTAGTTACTCTTTCTTTTGAGGAAAAGTATTATAATTTTGAGCATATTTAGCTTATACTACTAGATTTCCCCTCAAAAAAAAAAAAAAAAAAGCTTATACTACTAGATTTAAGCATGCAATGTATGCTTCAAATTACAAAAACATGTAAAATAGTTAGAGTATATTAACATTAAGTTTTAGAAAAGTACAATGAAAAAAGGCATTTAAGATATTGTAAGTAGACGTCAAACTAAAGGTGATCATAAATTCCACTCAACTTTAATATATAAATATACTAAAAAAATTGCGATTAAGAAAAATAGAGGAATATTATATTAGTTAGTCACCTTTGTGAAAAAGCTGTATTTATTCTGAATCTATTTCTATCTAACAAATAAGGGGATGACATTATCTATTGCATCCTCAGTTCCCCACCCACCAATTTTCACTCTTGAACAATTCCAAGAGATGCATTGTATGCATAATATAAAGAACAAAATACAACAATAATGAATAACATGTGTGTAGTCCCTACTCCCCTTTGCTTCCTAATGTTTCAATATTCAAAAACATATGTTAGAAATCTTCCAAGATGTATTAAAATCCAATCAACAATACATAATTTCTCGACTATATAACATCTATTATCATTTAATTACGTTCAAAATATCAATGCACTATTACTTATCGCTTCTATATAGTTACGGAGGAAATAGTGGACAATCTCCTATGTGTCTTTGTCGTTGGTTTCACATTGGTGATTATATAGTTGTATCATGGTTACTCAATTTCCAGATAAATTTGTTAAGAATCAAGGTTGGCTTACTTCTTCCACGATTGTGATAAGAGTTCTGTTCTTTCCCCTTGCAAAATGGAATCCCCAATTTGTTTCATATAAACAACATTTCTCGACTTGATGTTTATATGAAACAAAGGGAGTAGCAAATTACCAGTTTATTCTTTGAAATTTTCTGGATCATGGACGCTCGGCTTGATGTCAAGATGATGGAATGCAATTCAAATTTGCTATTCCTGATATTCTGGTGGGAGTGGAATAGAACTAAAGAATCAATATATTTCTTTATTCATACAGAACTTGATTTATTACAACATTCATCAAATACTTTATATATCAATTTTACAATCAATTCTTGAACATTAGACCATAGAAAATAAATATCACCCCAAAGAAAAAGACAAAAAAATATGCCTTCCTTCACCTTAAAGAATAGAGGAGTCATGAACAACCTTAATACAAAAGAATTGAGAATGATGATTGATCAACACCAAGCCATAAGAAGATTTGATTGATTGATGACCCCTATGCCCTAACTATTGAAAACTAGAGCTTCTTAGCTATGGATAATCCCTTCTTCGTTGATCGAGATCTCACACTCCTTGTGACAAAGATCGAAGGCCTGCCTCTAAATCTTCTAAAGTGATCGTCAGCAATTCATCTGTGTCCAAACAATCAAAGCTAAGCCTAAGGTCTAAATTTTCTCGAGCATTAACCAACATCGGATCAATCAAACCTCCGTTCATCTCCTGCCTTTGCTTTACGGTGGTTTCTCTCTCTATTAGTGCTGCAATAACATCTAAGGTGCAGGAAGAATGTAGCCTAAACCCGTATAACAAGCTACTTTCGGTTAGGTTATTCATCTTTATATGGGTAATATTGGCTAGGTCCGTTGTATTGAAATCAACAAAATGGAAAAACTTTGTCACTCGTCTGCAAAATCCTTCATTGGAGCATATTACCCGTTTCATAGGCTCACTGTACCCAGCGAATATGACAACTATCTTCCCGTTGTCCATGACTGACATAATCTCCTCCAAAGCCTCCAACCCGTAATCCTTATCATCTGATTTCTGCATTGGTATAAGACGGTAGGCTTCATCCACGAAAAGAATCCCCCCTTCGGCTTCCTTAATCTGCTCAAAAAAGAAATTATTACCGGCTCAAAAGGAATTGACTAGCTGGGCGTGGGAAGAAGAACGAGAAGGATCAGAATAGTACCACTCTTCTAGTCTTTGGCCCCGTGTGACCAACGAACTCACCCACCAAATCTGTCCTCTGCACTTCCGTCACCTTTTCAGTGGGTAAAATTCCCACCATATGGAGTAATTTTCCAAGTATTCTGGCCACCATAGTTTTGCCTGTCAAGCAATGATAATCAATCATTCAATTGCATATGACTATTAATCATATGATGTGCTCTCCTCTAGACATGGAAGACGAGAATAAAGCCAAAGTCCAATTAAAAACTATAATAACCATGTGCTTGGCATAATAATGGATACTTCTTTACAGAAAATCTATACTTAAATTGCACAGCAATTCTGGCCTTAAAGAAATATGTCTCTCTAAATTTCATAATCTATTCCTATATCTATCATAAAGCTAATCATGGTTTCGAATTTATCTTTTTTTTTACTCTATGGTGCATTGGTTGTAAGATCAACATTACAGTGGCAGTAATCAACCAATAGTAGCAAGTATTACTAGCTACCAAGAATGACAAATCCTAAGTGAATACCTGTTCCCGGATTGCCAAGGAATGCCATGTGTGGTGGTCTTCGAGCACCCACCTTTAATCCAAGAGCTCTACGCCTTTCATCAAGAAGCATCCCCCTAGCCCATTTCCTCAACTGCAACTTAAGGTCATGTAAGCCCACAATGTTTGACAAATCACGCTCAAGTTCGTCCATCTTAGCTTTTGTCTGACTACAAGCTTCAAGGGCTCTGCGCTTCCTCTGCTCCTCGAGATACTGATTCAATAACTGCCGCAATTTCTCACCCCCAGGACCTGGTGATAAATGATTCAGAGGGGTCATACCATCCTACATGTCCAAAACATTACATAATTGTTAAATTTTAGCCAACAGAAAAATATGCAAAGCATGTCCTCCATTAACTCACATCATCTTTGGCACTGCAATCAGCATTATACTCCAGCAAGGTGTTCACGGTCGAGCAGTCATCTGATCGAAGTGAATGCCAAACAGCGAGATGCAAGGGTGTCATTCCATTCTGCACAGACACAAGAAAAAGTTCTAACAACCATAGATTGGACAAGTTCATCTGTATAATACTATTACTTATTTTATATGCACCATGAGAAACAAGGGACTGAAAAGAACGAAAATTACATTGGCTTTTGCCTCTATATATGCACCATGAGAAAGAAGCAGCTTAGCAGCATCATTGCAGCCATTCTTTGCGGCCATGTGTAATGGAGTCTCCCCATACTGCAAATACACGCTTTTATGTCAAAACAGAAAAAGTTTAATGTCACTGCAATCTTAGCACTTCTAGACAAGTCATCAAAGTCCAACTCATACCATATTCTTGGCTTCCAGCTCAACCTTCTCTACACCCTTCCAATCAAGCAGAACTTTAACAATCTCAACATTGTTGTAACCAGCAGCAACATGAAGAGGAGTTTGTACCATCTATTATCGTTAAAAAAGCAAGTCAATAATCACACCCACTTGATTGATCATAACATGAACTAATCACATTTCACTTCCGCTAGACTAGAGAACCAAAATAATCCATCTGCTTCTAAAGTACATCCATCTTTATCATGCTCAAGGCGGATTACCAAGAGGGAGAAAACATTTCTACAACCTTGGTCTCATTTTAATATGCCAAATTTGCCTCAATTTTGTCAGCTATGATATGATGCTTCTCCTAATTCTATGAGTAATGATACTAAGGCATTCACGATCACAGTAAACGGTCGCGATTAGTTAATCTCATCTATTGAATAGGCCAATGGCCTAATTGTGTAAGATGGTGCAACTAATCTATTAGTCTCTATTATGTAGTATGATACAGACAGCATTTCTCTAGTAACCGACATCCCAAAAGCATACTTTGGTTTCATGGATTAGCCTAAGCTCCAAATACAACTCAAATTTTCCACATAAAGCCATGATTCACAGAAAGAACATCATATGCACAAGACTAAAAAAATCTTTAACAGGACACCCTAATTTCAGAACAAAATTTTCCCTCCTTTTCCCTATTTTGTCAATATGACTCAGTTCCTCCTCAGATCCAAATCAAATTAACAAAAATTGAACAATTTAACTACTAAATGTGCTATAAACCCATAGAAAAATAAAACACAGATCCAAACTTTTTTTCACATTCTACAAAAACCCATCCCACAAATCACATCAAGAATTAAAATTTAACATACAAAACTCCTAATACGATCAAAGAAAACAACTAAAAACTAACACCCACAAAAACCCAAAATCCCAATTCTAATTTACAACCAAGAAAACAACAAACATCAACACCCAAAAAAAAAAAAAACCCATTTCACATTTTTCACCCACAATCAAAACCCATTTCACATTTTTTTCAACAATAATTAAAACCCAATTCAGCAAAAATCAAAAACCAATCAAGAGAGAGAAAGAAGAGAACATACAACAGGATTACGTTCATTAAGAAGAGAAGGATTTTCTTTGAGCAATCTTTGAAACCCAATAAAATCACCCGACTGTGCAAACCCATGAATAGTTATGGGTTTCAAAGATCTTGGGCGTGGATGATCCATGGCAGGCGCCATTTTTCTTTTTCTAATATTGTTATTACTATTAATGTGATCAATTTTTTTGATTGTTAGAAACAAAAATTGCCTTTTTTTGAGGTTTTTCTCTCTCTCCGAGTTTCAGAGAGGAGAGAGAAAAATAGGAAGAAGAAGAAGGAGGAAGAAGAAGGTGTTTTGGGTTTCTAAGAATTTTCTTGTCGGAGTCATTCGCGGTCACTGCGAAAGGTGACTCCTTTTATCGGGAGGTCCAAATGCATCAACGCGCTACCTAGCTAGCTGGTTACAATTTGCATTTTCTTTTGGTTTTGTTTCTACTTGGTAAGTGGTTTTTGTGAAACTTTGTGTTGCGTGGAAATCAAGGAATTAGTCTTGATCAAGATTGATCAAGATCAAGGCAATTAGTCTTTCGATCGATCCGATAAGTGGTCGTTTGGTTGAATATAGGGAGTAGTATTTTTTTTTTAAAGGAATTTGGTATTTTTTGAAGTTTCGTTTTCTAGGAAGTAGCAAAAGTTGTTTGGTTGATTATGCGAATAAAAATTTTCGTTGAAAAGTTACACTTAATTGGCCTACTGAAGTAGTGCAACTTTGTATATTTTTCAATTATGTAACCTTACCTTATTTTATTTTTTTTTAAGAAGATTTACTTCTCTTGTATATTTATGTCAACCAAACAACCTCAGTGCGTTATTTTATGTTGTTTAAGAATATGAGTTTCACCAATGTCTAAAGAATTTGAATAGGTTTATGAAAGTAAGGTGAAGAAAACAAAGAAAATGTACCCTAAATTTTTAACCATCAAATAGTCATGTAGGAGATATAACTTGGTGGAGTAAAAGTTTATTTTGGACATAAGGAGCCAAATGAAAATGTACACGAAACTTGATTGTAGATCATAAGTAAACGTGCCCGCACATTTTAAGTCTTGACGAAATTCGGGTTGAGGAAAAGATAGATTTGTGCAAATCTAAATAGGGAAAGTGAAAGTTAACGTTAGCGAGAACATTATTTATGCATCAAGGAATATGGCTAAGTGGGTTATGCCCATCAATAATATTATATACTTGAATGAAGGAAAGAAATTAGCAACTTTCAATAACTTCTCTTCAAAACAAAACTTATGTTTTTCGCTTTTCTATTTGTTCTTTTGACACGGGTACATAATATGGGAAGAAACTAGGTATATGTACTTTTTACACTATTTTCCTTGTACTTTTTATAAAGTTCTTTTTTTACTTTTGAAACTTTTTTTATTATTTTTTGGTACTTCTCTCTTACTTTTTATTGTCCAGATAACGTAATATTCTATTTAGAAAAAACATTTTGAAAAAATCCTAATAGGAAAATTGAAATAACGAATAGAAACGCATAAAGAAATACTTTATACTTTTCTCATGGAACCAAGATTATCTATCATCATGAAGCTATATTATTAAGGATGAGGAGCTAGCTCAGGTGGTAGAGCACTCCCCTCTAATCCTTGAGGTCAGGGGTTCGATCCTTACTCTCAGCATTATGTTGGGGTATTTCCTTAGCATGCTTTACCAGCCAATGTCACTGGTTCAAATCTTGTTGCAAACTAATTTATACTTTTGTTAATCGACATGATTTATATACACATTAAACAATTCTAGTAGAGTAACAAAATTGTCACGTGACGTGTATATATTGTCACGTATACCTTTTAATATATTTGTATACTGGAGAAATTTTTTAATTCCTTATAGTACTCCAAATAATGTGCTGGTTTTCATGTATGCGTTGTGCCTGCAATTTGGAATCCAGCTAATCATTTCCGGAACTAGGTCAAATTAGATATGCAACAATTAATTATAATGCACGTGGAGTATTATGTAAACTAAAAGAAACCTTCCAACAGACAACTAAATACTAGTAGCTGCTGGCTCAGCCTACCCTTGCACAGCAAAACCCATAGGCCATAGCAATATATACTGCTAATACTTATTGCATGTTAAGTTAAATACTCCATATGTTTCAAAATATAAGACATTCACGTTTTATAAAAATTTGTTTTGACCATAAATATCTCTCAAATACGATAAGTAAAAATTATACCGTTAGATTCGTCTTGAAAAATACTATAATACTATTATTTTTTAAAATTTTCTATCAACATAAATTGAGAGTAATAAACGGTCAAAGTTCGACCTCGAACATCGTGCGTGCCTTATATTGTGAAACGGAGGGATTAGTTGCCTAATAGAAACTACAAAGTCATTTCATAATTCATTCATATCACATATGCACTATTATTAATGTTAATATCAATATATTACTTAAATAATCATAATGAGTGGACAAGTATACTAAGTCGGAAGTCTCAAACCCATGCCCTCTTATTTCAAATGTCATTATCTTATCAGTTACTACTGAGCTACATCTCTAATAAATAATTAAGTTTCAAATCCCAACTACTAAATCCTCAAGTCTTATAAAAATTATTTTAAGTAATCAAATTACAATAGAAAATCAAATAAACTGTACAATCTACTATCTATACTAATATATTAAAAGACATTCCTAAGCAAGAAACTACGCTATGTGGTGCTATCCCTTATATTTAATTTATAACACGCATACAATAAAAAAAATAGAAAATGCATCTTATAAGATTCAATTACATGACCTAAATCTGGAGTATACACTAAAGTCTTAACCACAAAATTAGACCAAGTTATGTTTAGTGTTATATTTATAAAGTAAAATGTTAACAAATGAATACTCCCTCTGTTTTTTTTTATCTTTCTCACTTAGAATCTTGACACTATTCATGCATAGAGAGAATCTTCTCAAATGTTCTCAATTTATAAGAAAAAAACATAGTCATGTGGGATCTTGTTTGATTCGTCTCAATTAGTACTTTATTAAAATTCAATCGTTATAATTTTTACTAATATATAATGAAAGATATTTAAGTTTTAAAACGTGCATTGGCAAACGTGCAAAGTCAAAGTAGGAATGATAAAAAAAAAACAGAGGGAGTATTATAAATGCTCGGGGCATAACTCGAGCCTAAAACTAGTTATCACTTATCACTACAAAACATGGGTAAGAAATGTATTAGTTTGTTATGAGTTGCCCTCTTTTTCTCACAAAACTTAATTACTCCATCCGTTTCTATTTATTTTTCTTCTTTAGAATATTTTTTAAAAAGAAAAAAAAGACAAAGTAGAAAAAACAAATACAAATGAAGGGAGTAAAGAATATTAAATTACTAGTAATGACCAAGGTCATGACCGCGACTAAGAACTAGTATATTCTAATACGGGTGGAAAAGAATTGTAGTCTGCGATGTGTCGTCATTTTTCCTTTCAAATAATTACATAGAGGCCATGTCTTAGGTGACACAATATATTATTTTTTGTCTTTAATACTTGGGACCCAACAATTAGTTTATTTTTATATTATCAATGATATTTTTAGTTAATTTACGAGGGATTTTTTTAAAAAATATCTTGTATTTTTCAGCAAAGTAACCCAGGCAACCCTCATCCAAAATTTCAAAATTCTTTCACTAATACGTGTAATATCTAATATATCCAATATAAATTAAGTAAACCTCGAAGAGAACACAAGCAAACCATGTAATGTGATGATGACAACTAGCACACTAAAAATGTTTGTGTTTATCCTAATAGAAATGTGTTAGAAAGATTCAATCTCATGGCAAAAAGAAAAGCATTAATTCACAAATATAAACCCTGTCAATATATAAGGGATCACTCAAATTAATAAAAATAAGTACTCGTCTTTCATTACATATCGTAAAAATTATATTACATATCGTAAAAATTATAAAATTTTGATATTTTATAAGTTTATATCGAAAAATTCTAACTATATATCACGCGATTATATATCGAAAAATTCTAACTATATCTCACGCGATTATATATGGTTTGAATCATAAAAGATGCTTAAGAAAGAGCTATATAAACAATGTAAAAATTAATCCACATAATTTACTAACAACAAATCGAAGGGAGGTCTCAGGGCATCAAATTACTTCTTAAAAAAAGATAAATATTTCTCTGTTATCGTATTAGACGTAAATGCTGGTGCAAATTCTACACTAAATAAGTTTGTCTTTCTTGATTTGTAATACGTCTCCTCAAGAGAAATGAAATTCTAACTTATATGATGCACCTTTAAAAAATATTGTTAAAAATAATTTTGATAGTGTATAAATCAAAAATTCTAATAAAAGTCATCAATTAAGAAAAAAATTGTTGGGTGTGAGAGTGAGGTTTATTGTCTACTTGTGTAGTTGTGTTTGTTAGGATGATTTATGAACTTACGTAAATAAGAGGAAGCTATTAACTTACAAAATATGGCTACGTGGAACCAAATGATTAGAAGATCAGGTTGATGAATCTTTGCTTTAACGTGTGGATATCACACTCTCTCCTTCTTCAAATCTCTTTACTTCTCTTCCAATTTACAAGGATTCTCTCTCTTCCCAGATATTTTAATTTTACTCATTTCTTCTATTTTTTTCTTTATTATCCTCAAAAAAGTTCCAATTTTTCTGGGTTCTTACAAAGTGTACACTATAAAAACACCAGCTTTTTTCCAATAATAATTCATTCAAATATCTGAAAATTAAGATAACATAAGATTTTTTTTAAAAAGTTCTTATCTTTGGCTGAAAATGGCCACTTTTACCAAAATGAATTCATACCCAGATATCCAATTGCCGGTCCGACCGGAATTTTGCCGGAAATTTTCAAAATCCGGTAAAATTCCGGTTGTGGGTCGGTCTAAAAAGGGTGGAAGAAGATGGTGTTGGGAAGTTTGTAGGGCTTTTAAGGAAGAAGGGGATAATATTGAGAAGATAGAAAAAGAAAATAAAAATTCGAATTTGGTATTAAAAATTAGAGTTAAAAAAGAAATTGTTAATTCAATTAAATCAGGAATTGTGAGATTGTGTAAGTGGCCTTCAGGGGATGAGAATAGAGATGCTTTGGCTGAGCTTGAGAAGGTTCTTTTCTCGGTATGTTTGCTGCATTTTTTTTTTTTGGGAGTTTTGATTATTATTATATAAGTAGTAATTTATGTGATAATTGATTTTTTTTGGTTGTAAATGAGCGATTAAGAACAGTGATGTAGACGGGATTCGATCTTTCTTAGATGACATCCACTAATAATTAATTGTGTTTTGACTGTGGAATGTGATTAAAGTAAGCAACTTTGAGGATAATTTATTAGTGAAATGATGGGCTTTTGAAAGAGTTGTTAATTTGGGAAATTGGGTTTTGAATCTTAGGTGCAATTTGTGTTATTTTAGAATGTCATTTTGATATTTTAATCTTCTGATTATTTTTTATTAATGTGTTCTACTGCTACTGGTTTGAATAAACTAAGTAGAAGCGAATCTAATTGAGCAATCATGCTCGATTCTTTAAATATTCTGGCTAACAGTGAACACTCAGTTCTACCTATATATATGATGATGTCAACTTGCTGATTATGTTATGGATGCTTGTGTGTGTGTGTGTGTGTGTGCTTGTGTGTGTGTGTGTGTGTGTGCTTGTGTGTGTGTGTGTGTGTGTGTGTGTGTGTGTGTGTGTGTGTGTGTGTGTGTGTGTGTGTGTGTGTGTGTGTGTGTGTGTGTGCTTGTGTGTGAAGAAGATCACTTTATTGCTCTTTATGTAAATAGGCTGCTCTACATTTTGGGAGATACATTGTAACCATGATGAGCACGGGTGTCGTTCTATTAACTGGATTTCAATTGTCAGGTTACATTTCTTTTACATTTGATACATATGCTTCAATTACCTCGTAGTTCAAGGAATTCTGATAGGCTGATCCTATAATATTTTGATGATGTAAAGGTGGTGAAATGCATGACTTGATCTGGTATAGTTGGCTTGGAGGAGTTATAATTGGGACTATGGTAGGGGCTAACATGGTTATGGACGAGCATAGCCGAGCTGGTCCGAGAAATGTTGTAATAACTGGGAGGTATTGTGCCTTTCTTTTTCACATGCCACTTTGAAGCAGCTCTGCTTCTGTTTAGTCTTACTCTCTCATTACTTGGTGCAGTACTAGGGGACTTGGTAAAGCACTTGCTAGGGAATTTCTTCTCTCTGGAGATCGAGTGGTTGTAACGTCACGCAGGTTTTGTACTGGAAATGAAGCATCATCATACTATTATTTAAAAAATATTATTTCGAAATTTAAACTCACCTTGCACTCTCTTCTTGACAGTGCTGATTCAGTTGATGCAACTGTCAAAGAGCTTGAAGAAAATCTACGGGAAATGGAAGCTGTAAATGGTAAAAATCTGGCATATGCGAAAGTGGTAGGCATACCAAGTGACGTTTGTGACCCTGATGATGTGAGGAAGTTAGCCGATTTTGCTGTAAATGAACTTGGCTCAGTTGACATTTGGGTGAGTAACGTGCTTTCTCTACCAAGGATCTCTGTGCAACCTTTTTATACTCTCTTCTTCTCTTTAACTTCCTAGGACTTTAGTATGCCTTTTTGCTCTTGCGTAAAGAGTTCTAGTTCTATAGTGGGGTAATTTTCAAATTCAAATCAGCTCGGTGCTTTCTCGTAATATTATATAGACAATTATGACGATACATTGCCTAAAAGGAAGTTGGACTTAATTGTCTGAGAAATCGTCTACCCTTTATATGTTGCTAGCTTTTCGTTTCATTTCTGAAGATTTTCAGCTTTTGCAATGTAAATTTGCCATTTCACAAGATTGTTGGAACGTGGAACATGATCTTTCATTCCAGTGGTTGTGGTATTGTGGAACTTGTTCCTTACCACTCTCTTGTCTTTCTTTGATCCATACCCTTGAGCCTGGATCACAAAAACGTCACAGTATGACTATTCAATTACAAGCCCCATGCCTCCCAATGCTTTCTTTATGTGCCCCCATGTTACTTTATCTAATAGACCTATCTGTCTATTGTTAATGGCGCGTTGTGCCAATGTTGAACTGAATCGGGGACTTTGTTTTGTCTAATAGACCTATGTTTTGTATGAGATATCTGTCTTATGTATTCATGTGCATCAATACCTACATCCCGATTTTCACCGTTTTTGTGTCTGTTCATTTCATACAATTCTATTGAAGCTACCATCTTCCATGAATCATATAATATTGACTTCTCTTATAAAAATATATGGCAGATAAACAATGCAGGAACAAATAAAGGTTTCAGACCCTTGTTGCAGTTCACTGATGAAGATATAAAGCAGGTGTGGAAGAATGAATTTGTTCTATTTTTTTATGCAAGAAGTCTTGTGATATTACTGGGAACTCTAAGCTCTCATATATCTCCTAATTTTTCGTTTTTCATGTTGACCTTTTATTGACTTTTTTTAGAAAGTATATCATGCCAAATTTTCAGTATTTAAAGGCCAAATTTTCAGTGACTTACCTACCTTTCATTATTGATTTTTTTATAAAGTACATTATACCAAATTTTAGTTTTTTAAGGCCAATTTTTTTGTGACTACCTAGTAGTACCTACTAAACATTGTCATGGTCTGAAGCAAAAAAAGTTATCTGGGGGCAGTACATTTTATGTTTGGAGGACTTTCAGATATCTAGTGATACTCGAATTCATTAAGATTGAAATGGATCTGTTGACTGTTTTAAATTATGTGTAGATTGTATCGACAAACTTAGTTGGGTCTGTACTCTGCACCCGAGAAGCTATGCGTGTAATAACCAGCCAGAAAAAGGTGGGCCACATATTCAACATGGATGGTGCAGGTTCTGGGGGTTCTAGTACTCCTTTGACAGCTGTGTAAGTTGTACATATTCCCCCAGGCCTGAAAGTTTGAAATAGATCCTTCCTTTAAGACGTTTGGTGCTGTTGTTTATCTACCTTTTCTTTTGTTCACAGCTATGGGTCAACAAAATGTGGACTGCGGCAGCTTCAATCCTCACTCTTGAAGGAATGCAGGCGGACCAAGATAGGCGTTCATACAGCATCACCTGGCATGGTGCTGACAGAATTACTGTTGAGGTATAAGAAACCCGCATTTTTTTGCATAGCTATCTTAGTGAGTTTGAGACGAGGGAGACCAAAGATGAAATGGATGGAGGGAGATAGAGTTAAGAAAGATATGAAGAAAATGCAAGAGCATGTAACACTAAATATAGATGTATGCAAGAAGATGATCTCCGTGGACGAACACAGGAGATAATTTCTTGGTTCATTTAACCTGACCTCTTCTTATGGGAATGAGGCGTTGCTTCGTTTGTTTGTTTGCTGTCAGAGTGAGTTTGACCATGGTCACCGAGACTGTCTTTCACCATTGTGGTAGCTGTCCACAAATGCGTATCTCTTGGCTATTGTTGCTCCATTCAATTCCTTTGCTTTTCCCCCTCCCCCTTCCTCCCCGTCCTCTACCGCCACCGAAATAGTAAGGATTACATAACATCTACACTTTGAAAAACTTGTCTCCGCCCTTTCACTGTCCTAAAGAATAGAGAAAGGTACACAAATACCATTTTTTTTAAAGTTTACTTCTATCCCCTGAGGTAGGGGACTCGTCCCCACTTCGCATAAGGTATCCCCTCCTCCACAAGCAATGCTGTTAATTCCCTTGTATCATAATTTTATAGTGAATACTGAATATGAATAACCCATTTACCCATTAATAAAGTGTGTCAGCCCTCTAGCTCTTTCTCTTCATATGTGTGAGTCTTTGTTTTGTTTACTTATATCTTTATTGGTATTGATTTTATTGACCTCCTTACATTGTTGGCTTTAGTGACACCAACTACTCTAACGTCTGTGTATGCCTGCACCTGCAGTGGCTCGAGTCTTAAAAATAAGCAAATGTTTAACATTATCTGCGAGCTTCCAGAGACAGTTGCTAGATCGTTGGTCCCACGCATGAGAGTGGTGAAAGGCAGCGGAAAGGCCATCAACTACTTGACACCACCAAGGATTCTGCTTGCTTTGGTCACTGCTTGGCTACGACAAGGTCGCTGGTTCGATGATCAGGTATTCTTTATTACTTCTATCTCGTAATCCATGTCATCATCTTGACTTCAGGCCTGGACCTATTACATCTGTACTTAAGTAGGTGTAGATTCTGCAAAATTGGGTTTGCTTCAAAGAGTGTTTTAGTGATGTCATGAACTAATGATATTGACAATAGAATCTAATCAACCAGCAATAATGATGACAGTAATCCAAGAACGGATGATATTGACAAGTAGCTCTCAAATAAAATATGAGATGAAGATGTGCTGAATAGATTTCAGATTGCTAGTAATCACTTGGGAAGATCTGGTGGACCAAAACAGTGACAGTTCCAAAACTAATTTAATCACGCAGATATAAACAATGCCTAACCGGTGTTAGTGGTAGTTATTTACTTGTTTTAGAAACATTAATTTGTCGATATATGTACATTTGTCTACACAAAAGATGCACCCATACTTCCTTTTTTTTTTTTGTGGAAGGGGTCAGGTCAAGCAGGTGCAAGGGGAGGCCCTTCACTTGGCTTCATGCAAGTCCTTTCAGAGTATGAAACTAATAGATCAACACACTGAATTACCTCCTATGAAATTATACGCCAAACCTTCTAATTTCTGACCGTTAAATACTACCATGTAGTTTGTACAAACTCTACCCGTGATCCAGGGTTACACTAAGGTTATATTCAGTTTGAAGGAATACATTTACAAAAGAAAATTATTTTCCATTTTTCAAGGGCAGTTAATAAAGTGGGAAAACTTCGTTCAGATGCTCAGAAGAATTAGAGAGGATGGGGAAAATGAAAATGTTGGAAGAGGGTGGATAAGATTAGAGAAAGAGAAGGTAAGATTTTATAGAAGGGGGAGGAGTATCAAGTATGTGTCGTTCTTTCTCTTATAAAGGAAAGTGTTTTCCATCCTTGGAGACACAATTTTTCCACCCTTTAGGTTCATTTACAAACCAAACAAAGGGAAATGGTGAAACCATATTTTTTTTGTTACATCTGTCATGGTCAATGAGAAATAGGAAAGGAGGGCATCTTTGTACATCCAAAGTTGTCCGAAATTATATTGGTGCTATGTGAATAGTAGCATATCACAGGGTACAAAGGCATTTTGGATAATTTTGCCGAAACAATAGGGGGTTTTTTGGGTATTAATTTTCCCTGTTCTAAAAAAATTTCACAAATTTGCCATTATGGTATGCATATGCACTATTCAGATATCACGGGTTAAATTTTATTTTTTTTTGTTCATCCTGCCCCCTTGTCTCAAAAACCATTAATGTTCTTGCAATAATTCTTCACATTATATTTGATAATATTGTGACAAATGTAGAAACTTGTATATAACGAGTTTACTATATACAAGAAGGGGCTAGCTAACCCAAATTACGATATAATCACCTTTGTAAAGAAAACGACTTTTATAGTTTTATGTCATGTGAGATGACTAAGATCTAAGCCTGTTTTATGCAATACAACAAGATCTACTATTAGACAAATTAATGGACTATGTTAATGATCTTTAGCCTATCTTAGTGTTCATTTTCGGATTTGATGTTAGGGTTCCATTCTACTGTGACTATATTAGGATTAATAGTGAGTGATCAAACTTGCTCATTAGTTCTGCTATCATTTACCACTTGTATTCCAGGGAAGGGCGCTGTATGCAGCTGAAGCTGACCGAATCAGGAATTGGGCTGAGGATCGCACCCGTTTTTCATTCACCGATGCCATGGAAATGTATACAGAAAACACTTGGGTTTCTGTTTTCTCCCTCTCTGTTGTCTGTGCTTTCATCATCCTCTCAAGCACAGGCAGCTCATACCCAGGCACCTAAACTTTCAAAGAGAAATCCGAAAGAAGCGTTTAAATAAGCAGGGAACTGCTTGTTTTCTATAGAAAGCTGACAATTATATCAAATACACAAGAGTAGAGATCAGAAAGTAATTTGTGCAACCATTGAAAAAGCCATGCTCAATTATGTAGAACATCCAACATCAACAAATGTATCAAGCCCTCCATTGAAGTTGTATAGAAGTGGTCTGCAGGCTTTTTTTTATACAGATTTGTAGAATTCTTTGTAAGTTGAATTCTTAGGAAATGTGTAAAACTGTAAAGATACACTATACTGTATTACTATTGTATGCAGTTTGTGTAAGATGATCATTCCTGAATGTAAAAATTAATTATTTACTTTCTTTGTTTATATATACTTTTTTTTATAAAGACACGATAAAAACATTAGGAGACCCTCCGTCCGAGGAGGAGACCTAATGCATTGAATACAAGAATAGTTGATAATGAAGAATTATTACAAGGATTGATAATAAAGGAAGCTTCCTTTGTTTCTATATACTTGTATCAAGTAGAAATGTAGAATAACACAAGGAGGAAAGATGCATACTCCCTCCGTTTCCTAAAGATCTTTCCTCTTTTCGTTTAAGTGCGTTTTCAAAAGATCTTTTCTCTTTTACTTTATTCCTTATTGGAATTTTTTTCCCTTTTTACCCTCTCATGTCCCTATTATATGATCCACCATTACATTATTAATTCAATTTTACTCCCTTTCTCTCTCTTACTTTAAACGGAGGTACTATGACCCACTAAACTATGCAGGTCTGGAATGTGGAATGAGAACTTCTTCCACTTTCTCTAACCTTTTGCATTAGTTCTTCATTTGTGTGTTATCCTACCTGGTGGTTATTTATTATACTCTTCTTAATACTTCAGCTCAAATTATTTCAATTTCTATCGCAAGTTCAATTTTATGGGAAATGATTTTATTCTACAATTTCTAGGAAATGCCATTTATATTGTGATTTTTTCTGGCCAATGAAACAATTGTTATTTTTATAAATTATCATAAATTTTTCTCTTCACATTATTAGTAGTCGACCAAATAAACACTTAATATATTTTACGATATGTTGTATCAATAAGAATTGATTTGTTGCTCATACCTTATCGAAAAGGAAAAGTACAATCTTTTTTAGTCACCAATATCGACATATAAAAAATATTCTATCTAAGGTAATACACATAAACTTACAACTAAATTCTCTTATTTTGCTCAAAAGTTGATAAGTTACACAACATGCATTGCACGGATTCTAATAACTAGTTTACTTTTTAGAAAATTTATTTAATAAGTTATTTTGGGAAAATGAAAAGGTAACTTTTTGTAAATGATTTTGAAAAATCATATTATAACATGTCTTTTAGACAAGACAATAATATATCATAATAACGTTTTTGAAATTAAATCTAATAATTAATGTTCGAGAAAATTACTTGTTGGATGGGTTAGAACATCCACAATATGGGGAGCTTGGTTGTCCAATAACTTCTCTCTCATCTATAGGGGAAAGCTCTTCATCTTTGGATGTTGCCTTGCCATTTTACAACTCATATGTGCAAAAGAATGTGTATAACTATAAACTTTCTCCATTCAATATCAATTGCAATGTCTCTAATTTGGAAGTTTTACATTAATTATAACATTTGCTAATATCTTCTCTATATATCTCTTCTATCATATGAGTTTCACTTTATATTTATTTCTATCTATTCTCTTCTTTACGTAACTTTATTAAAAAAAATGGTTTTACTGGATGAATGATGTTACAATAAGTGAAGTAGAGGAAGTAGATAATAACACATTAACACAAAATTAATACAATATCGCATGAATCATAATAGCTTTTCTTACATATGAATAAAAACAAAAATATAAAAGTTAATAATGACATTTTTTTTGGAAAAATGTAAATGACTTTAACCTTAAAGTCAAAAATAAGAAGATGGTTTTAGACCAAGAAAAAATATTTCAAGATTAGACCAAGAAAAAATATTTTCTTTACGATGAGGTCGCCGTTGACTGGGCCACAAACCTTTTACCGTGTCTAAGAAGCAAGAAAATTGAAAACACAAACAGAAGTGGGCCTAATGCTATATCAAGCTCCTACCTACATGCATTGATGAGCCCATGTTGCAACACTTGGTCATAATGCTCACCTTCTACTACCTTAAGTTACATGTTTCCCAATTTGACTGGAATGATAAAAAGTAGAGTCATGCTCTTTATTACAATATGTTTAAGAAAGCTAATAGATTGTGCTTCCGGATGCCCAAGTCGATTATGCCAAGTGGTAGAAAGAATAGTGGCTAAAGCGGTGGCAAGGAAAGCGGAAGGTTGGACAAGAGTCATTGAAAAGAAGTTACATAATTGTCTCCGTTCAAAGGTCATTCACAGAAAAATCAAATGGATCAAATTATATAGAGACTGAATTATGAATAGTTAATTTTCGAACTAGTTTTTGATTATTTGCGTGACAAGGTAAATATCAAGAAGAATTAGAGGTTGACTAGGAAGGGTGGTATGTCCATAACCCGTAATCGGAATGCAATTGTCATTACCAACTAAAATATATATGATTATTTTTTTTTTGGAGGGGAAACTAAAATATGAGGGGCAAGAGATTACCTGAATTGTGAGTCACGTGAGAGGTTGTACCAAAATCCATGTACCACGCATCATCAAGATGAGGTAATGTCATGGTGGAGAAGGCATTACGTACCAAGCTTTGTTGGCGTCATAGGCGGCCCAAAGGTTGTTGGACTGACAATGTACGCGTGTTGGGCCTAGGTGGGGGCATAGCAGGGCTGGGCCAGGTGAGTAGGGGAAGTGCGGTGGTATGATTGGGCTACTTGCGTAGGATATTGGCCTGGTGGGGTGGCCCAGTTGCTCTACTGCTGCTTTCAGGCTTGAAATTGAGCCCACTGGTGGGCCGAAGGAAATGGGCTAGCCCACTGGACCAAGGAATTTAAAGGTTGTCTTGTGGCTTGCTGGCCACTGTTGCTGTCACAACCCCTACGACAGCCAGATATGCCGCCACAACCACCATGGAGCCACCAGTTCGCGGTTGAGAGGGCTGAGCGGACTGATTCAAGGGGGTTGATGCACTCAACTCGATTATTTGAGCCATAAACGAAGAGGATGAAGAGGAAGTGTCGTTTTCCTTGTATAATTCTTCGAGGAAGAGACGAGACTATGCGATCTCAAACAATGGGAGGGTGTCAGTTTGTTGAATCATGAGAGCAACTGTGTCAAAATCCGTGTTGACAAGACCCGCAACCAAACGAAGAACCAATTTTTGTTCAGACACGTCCTGATCAACATTGGCAAGTTGATCACGAATATTATTTAATTGCTGACAACAAGCATTGATGTCTGTAAAATTAGAGAGGTGTAAAGCCTAAAATTGATTTTCAAGATACACAACGCGAGTGTGTTTGTTATCTTGAAATAATATCGCTTTTAATCTGTCCCGTATCTCTTGAGCAGTAGAGACACGATAAAGAACGATTTATAAGAGATCTGATGAAATAGTGCCAAATATCCAGTTTTTTACTACAGAGTCGAGGCAGAGTCACAAAGGTTCAGAGAAATATGACGGGCAGGGCTTGGTGGATCAATGTGGTCCAATACATCATAAGCATGACAATTAATCTCAAACAATTCGACCCAATTTGAGTATTGAACCTTCTCTCGATCAAGAACAAGAGGAATGTTGCTCTTGATGTTGCTTACGGACAATGCGGAGTGATAAGAAGGGTTGGCCGAAAGGGGGGGAGGTCGTGGTGGGTTGTTGGGTTCACCGTCTTTAGTCATGGCGGTGAACAAAGTTGGGTTGTTTAGTCGGCAGGTGGAAGGCCGAAGGCGCACAAGGATCGAGCAAAACAACAAATTTAAGCTTTGATTTAATTTGTTTTAGGATATGATACCATATTAGATTTGGTAAACTCTCTTACTTGAAGTAACATAATTGATCACAATATTTAAATTACAACCTAAATTATATCCTAAACATATTAGGAAATCTAACTAGAATAGAATTCTAAGTATACGAACTATATCCTAACATGAAAATATTTATCATTGTATTTTTATATTCTATCATCACCTTAGAATTCAAGGCATTTGTCAATTCTCTCCAAGTAGGTTAATTGGTCATTACCACAAAGACGAAAATTTCCAAGGGTTGGACATGATGATCGAGCTTATCCATTGCATGTTCATTGGCCAAGGTTGTAGATATTCTTTGTAAAATAAAGTTTGTCTTATAAGAGACCGCCTATTTTTAAATTAATATTAGGCAATGGTAAGCTCAATATTAAAAAGAGAATTAACCCAATAGTAACTAGGTTAATTTCTTTCGGTGACTAGTTTAATCCATTAGTGACTCGATCTACTTTTATATTAAAATTAGACTGTCTCTTTTAATAATTTTTGTATGAAATATACGCCACCCACATTCTTATGATATACTAGAGGTGATCATTTTGGCCCGGCCCGTCCCGTTTTTGGGCAGAATTTTTCGCTCGCAGGCCCGACCCGCCCGTATTTTTTTGGCTTTGGGCAAGCCAAAAATGATTTTTTAGTCTATTTTTTGGCCCGACCCGTTTTGGCCCGCAAAAACCTGCTAATTTAGGCCCAAAATAGCGGGCTTTGGACACAAAAATTTGGTTTGAATTTAGGCCCGGCCCGACCAATGGGCAAAAATTTTTGGCCCCGGCCCATGATCACCTCTATGATATACTCTCCCGTCCTTGAATAGAGATCCCATTTTTGCATTTATGTTTGTCTCAAATAGATTACCCCATTTTCTTATTTGGTATGGGTCCATCAATTAAAATATTATTTAGCTTTTGTTTTTTTATTATATTACCCATTTTTCCATAAGCAAGATACTTTGTAAAGTAGCCCACATTCTCTATACTCAATAAACAATTCATAAATAATTTACCAATTTTAACTTTTAATTTTGATCTAATACAATTAAGGTTTCTTATAATTTCTCCTTAATACTTGTGCCCAAAGAAATGGAAACTCTATTTAGAGATGGATGAAGTACTTCCTATTTTATTACTTGCATCATTTCTTTTCCACAAGAACCAAGTTGATAAGAGAGATAAAAAAAAATAAGGAACCGGAAGTGCTATATGAGAGAATTAGATAATATATCGCCAAAAATAGAAACAATATGCAAGTACTAAAAGTCAGATAATAGTATTCCACTAGTAAAAAAAAATTAAACGCATCCGGTGATATTAACTCTATACATTGAGTTTTATAGAAATATAGTGAACTTATATATAATATAGTGAATTTTATTAACGGAAAATATATAGTGAAATTATATGCAATATAGTGGAAGATTTAATTTTAATGTTTCAACATAGAGGAATATGTGGGTTGTATAGTTTATATCGTGACACATGCTTTAAAATATAGAAAGATGTAGTTTTTGAATTATACAGTGAGTGTATGAATGATATAGTGAGTTTCTGCTGAATGATATAGTTGATTATTTTGAAATGATGTAGTTTCTGCATGATATAATATGTTTTTGAATAATATATTGAATTTCTTTATAATATAATAAGTTTCTAAATGATATAGTAAATTGTTTAAAAATATTATGGTTTATAAATAATATAGTGAGTTTTCAAAATGATATAGTAAATTGTTTAAAAATTATTTCGTTTTTGACGGGGTCGCCGTTGACTTGAAGTCTGCCATAACGTGCCTAAGATGCAAGAAAATTCAAAAGCCAAGCAGAAGGGGGCCTACTGCTATAATTGTCACCTTATACGACCTTAAGTTAAAAATGTAATTTGGAATTGAGTACATTTAAATTTGTCATTTTTCTCTAACTAGGTAAATTGGTCATGACCCCAAAGACAAAAATTTCCAAAGGTTGGACATGATGATCGAGCTTATCCACTGCATGTTCATTGGCCTAAATTGTAGATATTCTTCTTATTATATATTTCTTCTATTTTTTATTACTTGCATCGTTTCCCTTTCTATAAGAATCAAGTTGATTAGAGAGATAAAAAAAAGGAACTCTAAGTGCTAGGAGAGGAAAAGAGATAATATATTGCTAAAAATAAAAATGATGCAGTAATAGAGAATTGCCAAAATGAGAAACGATGCAAGCTAAGTAATATAAAAAAACGGAGGATGTATAGTTTACAAAATGACCATGTGATTTCTTTTCCTCGAATACAAATGAACTACTTGCATAAAAAATCATTTTAAGTCCGCATCTATATTTAGTGCTATTTGCTAAATGGAAAGACAAAGATGAAGCGAAGATCTTTGTAAGTCAAGCTAAGATGGTTTGGATTTGTAGGCAGGTTGAGTTAGAGAAATTTGACACCTTTAAAACACACATAACTACCCTTCTCGACAAGCTTGTTACGCAAGGTAGTTAGCAAGCAAGTCATTCTTGGTTGGTCGATTAATATATATGATTTTGTATTAAAGAAAAACTTATCTTTAAAATGTAGGAATTAGGATAATCAGTCGATTACTACGTATTCAATATTTACTTTGTAATCTACAAATTTTTTTATAATAAAGCTTGTAAATTAATAAATTATTACCTTTTAAACCATATAAATTTATTATTGTTACGAATTGCCAATTTTCAATGGTTATTTTAAGGGCTACAATAACAAGTTTGTTTAAATCACCACATTGACTTTAGAATTTTAATATACTTCATATTTTGGGGTAAAGTAAGGGCTTGTTCTCTTCGACATAAAACAGCTGAACTGAACTGAACTGAATTGATTGGAGCTGAACTGAACTGAACTGAATTGAATTGAATTAAATTAAATTGAATGTAATAAATATATAAATAATGTTTAAACAATAATAATATGAATATTAAATAATTATTATAATGATAAGTAATAATAATGAATAATAATAATAATTGTATTTTGGATATTTTTAAATGATAGTTATAAATAAATAATATTAATAATCATAAATTAATAATAATAATTAGTGATAATAATGATATTAATAATAATTATTTTATATTATTTTCATTAATATATTAATACTTGATGATGATATATAATAACAATAATATCTAAGAAGTAAATTGAAATTCAGGATGATACTCCACTAAACTACCACATCTCTAACTTCTAACACTTTTTGATTTTACTATTGATATCAATATGCATCGCATGCATATATTGCTTGTATTCTCCTAATAAAAGCAGCAACAAACACTCAGCAAATAATCCCTTCTCTCTCCGTAAGGAAATTAAATAAGGGCGTTCCTCTCACATTTTTTTCTCTCCTCCAGCCTACAATGTCCTCGCCCTCGCTGTCGCCGTCGCTATATCCTCCCGAGACCATTGCTCCTTCTCCTTCCTTTGTTTCTCCCCCCGCTCCACCTGCATTTTCAACTCCCTATATCTCTCCTTCTGTACCACCTTCAAGTGATTCTCCTTCCTTTATTTCTCCCCCCGCTCCACCTCCACTACCTGCACCTTCAACTCCCTCTATCTCTCCTTCTTTACCGCCTTCAAGTGATTCTTCTTCATCTTTCGGTTCCAATTCCGATTCGAGTTCGAGTTCGGTATCGGGTACGGATACAGGAAGCAATGGAGTATCGACGGGGACGGTAGTGGGAATAACAATAGCAGGAGTAGCGGTGTTGGTGATATTCAGTATATTTTGTGTACGTACTTATATAACGAGGAAGAAAAGAAGAAATGATCAGTATGGTGACAAAACTTACAATGTTCCTCCTCCTCCACCTCCTCACTCTCTTGATAATCCTAAAGGTAATTTTATCTGCTTCAATTGTTTTTAACTTTCTGCATGTCTTGATTTTTTACGTGGAATTTTGCTTGCTTGAGTGATTGATTCTTGATATATTGGATTTGGATTGTTGAGTTAGTGAGGGTGCGTGTTTTTCTTGATCTTTGAAGTAGATATATTAGCAAACACATGCTTAGATCAAATGATCAATTGGTAAGGGAGTTGTTCTAGCTCAACTAGAAATCTAGGGTTCGACCCTACGGGAAGGCAGCAGAGTTTGTTGGAAGAGCTTTCCCTTCAATTGGGGTTTGACCCAGCTCGAATCCGAATTAGTCGGATCCAAAAATGGATTTCGGAAACCGGGTATGGTTTACCAAAAAAAAAAGTACATTTATTATAATTATGACTTTTTTTTTGGGTGGATATAGATGTGCATTTTTTTTTTTCCTTTTTTACTGATTGCCGATTTTCAATGGTTATTTTTTGGGCTATACTATTAGGGTGCTTATCGATCGAGTTGAGTCGGGTTTGAACTCTTGTTAGTTCGGCTCGTGTTCATTTAATTTAAGTTTATTCGAAAGGCAAGCTCGAAACTTCATGAACCGAATTCTGATCGAGCCAAGCTTTGAACAAGCATTGATCGAACCTTTATTGAATGTTCACGAACAAGCGGGTCTATTGTTATCTTTGTTTACTTATCTTCTTCATATTTTTTAAAAATATTTTTAATAATAAAACTATTAAGTTTTTATTATTTAATATCTAGAATAAATATATATCTATACTAATATATCAAGAGGCCTCGCTCCCTAAACAAGGAAGAAGGAAATGTGTTACATGACACTATCTTTTTTCTTTTTTAATTACATCGACAAAATTTGCATTAATTAAAAAACGAAAGTACAACCTAATGCTAATATAGTCAAATATAAAATAAAAAAACAACATAAACTAAAGTGACCTTCATTTACTCTTAGATTGTTTATTTCACGTAAAAACACATAAAACAAAATTTTTGCAAATGCATGCTATAAAAATTTGATCCCATGATTTCAAGCTTATATACTAAAATTTTAACCACTAACCAAATAGTGTTGATGAAAATTATAATTACCGGTGGTGGAGTGAGGTGGGTGGGTGGTGATGGTACGATGAAGAAGGAGAGACAAGGGTAATGCTAAAATTGAATTATGAAAATACCCAAAAAATCGTCAGGTACGATAGAGTGGTGGGTGGGTGGGTGGTAATACTTTTAGCTAGTCTAGCATTTCATTGGGCATAATTTCGTGGAGTGAGATGATGGTGGTGGCAGGATGTGAAGGGTGGTGGTTTAGGGAAAAATAAAGAAAAGGTTAGGGATGTAATTTCAATTTTTTGGGGCGATGTTTAACAAATCCCAATTTATATACATACCTAATACATTATTTCCATATAGTATAAAAAAGTAATTGAGCCAGTTCATTATTTAAGAGGATAAGATGTATTTCAATCTTTTAATAAAATCTTAACCGAAAAGGGGAGTTATCAAAAGTAGTCCAACTTTGATAAATGCAACCCTCAATAAGGCATAGTTCACAATAACCCAATTTAGTGATCTACCTTTTTACCCACAACTCAAAACCAATCTTTAACCATTCTAAGGGCATGTTCGGCAAAAATAGTTGTTGGGTAGCTGTTGGCTGTTGGAATAGCTATCAGTTGTTCGGGTAGCTGTTAGCTGTCGACTAGTAGCTGTTAGCTCTTAGCTGTGAAAGTAGTTGTTTACAATATAAGTGTTTGGTAAAAGTAGTTGTTATGCTTATATATGATATAAATAACATTTTTTTAATTATAATATTATTCTAATTATATGATTAATTACTATATGGTTCATACTAGGATGACAATGTCCTCATCAGTCTACTTAAATACCTCGTTCGTCCCTTCTTTGTTATTAGATGAAGCCATCTACGTATCTAACATAACCATGAATAATATAAAAATATTAATGAGAATATAATGCACCAAGCCATCTACGTATCTAGCAGCCATATTAGTATACTAATCAACAATGAAAAATATAAGCAGAACGAAAACAAGAGAGTTAGTTGATAAAAAAATTATCTTTGATAAAAATGAGAAGTGGGATTTTTTATCCTTAAAAAGTGGGATTTTTTTTCTGTTAATCCCAAATTTTTATACTCAATATATGATATTCTATTAATCCCAAATTTTTATCAGTGAAAATTTTTTCCTTTGGAAAAAAATAAAAAAAAGTAGAAAGCTACTTACAAAAACTGAACACTATAAAATATAACGTTTGGGAAAAGCTATCCAAAAGCTATTTGAAACTCCAACAGTTACTCCAACATCTACTATGCCAAACACTTAATTAGTGTTTTGACTTAGTCAAAACACTAAAAGCTAGTGCAAAAGCTGTTGCCGAACAGGGCCTAAGTCAAAACACTAATTAAGTGTTTGGATAGTAGAGGTTGGAGTAGCTGTTGGAGTTTCAAATAGCTTTTGGATAGCTTTTCCCAAACATTATATTTTATAGCGTTTAGTTTTTGTAAGTAGCGTTCGACTTTCGACTTTTTTTTTTCAAAGAAAAAAAAATCCCACTTTTCAAAGGATAAAAATTTGGGATTAGTAAACTATCATGTATTCAGGATAAAAATTTGGGATTAACAAAAAAAAATCCCACTTTTTAAGGATAAAAAATCCCACTTTCTCATTTTTATCAAAGATAATTTTTTTATCAACTAACTCTCTTGTTTTCGTTTTGATACGTAGATGACTTCATCTAATAACAAAGAAGGGACGAAAGAGGTATTTAAGTGGACTGATGAGGACTTTGTCATCCTAGTATGAAGTATGAACCATATAGTAATTAATCCTATAATTATAATTAATATTTTAATTAAAAAATATGTTATTTTTATCATATATAAGCATAACAGCTATTTTTACCGAACACTTATATTGTAAACAGCTACTTTTAGAGCTAAGAGCTAACAGCTACCCGAACAGCTGACAGTTACTCCAACAACCAACAGCTACCCGACAACTACTTTTGCCGAACATACCCTCAGTCAAAATACTAAAAGATAGTGCAAAAGTTGTCACTGAACATGCCATTGATATCTCCCATTTGTTGCCTTATATAATACTCCCTCCGTCCCAAAATATAGTTCCTATTTCATTTTGCACAGTCTCCAAGACATACCTTTGACTTACGATATCTTTTATTTCTTATTAGTAAAAAATATAAAAAGTTGATATTACGAATTTACACATTGAGACAAATCTAACAAGATCCCTTATCAATATGTTTTTCTTTATACATTAGTAAGAATATTTGGTCAAAGATTCTTAATTTTGACTCGCAAAATAAAAATGGAAATTATATTTTGAGACGGAGGGAGTAGACATTTAGGCTTTACCGCGCTTTCCCTCCTTAATTTGTTTTTCTTATTTTTGGAGCTTTTCTCCTCCTTTGAATAATGAAAAAAAAACAATCCTCTTCCTTTCTCTCTCCTCTTGAAAAAGACTCGACTATTTTTCTCTCCCCTACGGAGAATTATATCGTCGCCGGCGCCGGCGACATCTCCTGGGGTTCGTGTAGAGTATCGACGGGGATGGTAGTCGCAATAACAATAGCAGGACTGCAGGAGTAGTGGTGTTGGTGATATTCAGTATTTAGTAAAGGTGCTCTTCTTAATCTTTGAACTACATCTATATGAAACTATTCTTTTGATGTGCATTTTTTTTTTTTTTTTGGCGGCGTGCTGATGATTTGAAGGTGTTTTCTGCTCATAAATTGTTTATCTTTTTGCTTCATTTGAATGATGGTGGCCTATTCATAACTATTAATGAGATGAAGTCAACCAAAAGTTTAAGCGGATGGTTAGAGTCCCGTAAATAGTTTTATACTACCTCTATTTCAAATTAATTGTTACACTTACACTTTTCACGCATGCCAATGTAAAACTTTGAGGACATATATCTTTAGTTTTGTATTTGTAAAAATTATAAAAAGTACATATTAATAAAACATACTAATACGAATCTAACAAGATCCCACATGACTGTTTTTATTCACGTATAAATCACAGGGTCAAAGTGCAATTTGTGAATAGTGTAAAATGTCAAAGTGTAACAATTAATTTGAAACGGAGGTAGTACTCTATAAGCGGATGGTTGGAGTTCAAGGAATAGTTTTATACTCTATCGATTTTGTTTAATTTAGGCTCGGTTTGGTAGGGTGTAAAATATTTTCTATGAAAATGAGTTTTCCTTTTCTTTCTATTTTCCGTTGTTTGGTTTGATAAGGGGTGTAAAACAAGATTTGCATCAAGGGAGCTTTAGCAACCTTTTACTATTCTCTTATCCATCCTCTCTCTTCCCCTTCCATTTTTCTCTTTTCCTTAACTTTTTTTACATTGAACCATATAAAGAAAAATTAGCTTTGCATTTGAATTATCCATTGTAAAATGTTTTACATGAAAAATCATTTTACACTGAAAATGTTTTACGTCCAACCAAACGGAGCCTTAGAGTGTTTCTATGTTCATGTGTTTGCTCATTTGTATTGATTATGATGTTGGTTTGTCAATTCTAGATGGGCTTGATGATGTTGAAGCACAGAAGTGGCAGCAGAATTATCCGCCACCATCTGAGCATTATCAGGTGCCGAAACCCCCTCCTCCGACAACAGCCCCAACACGACCACCTAGATTTCCTTCACCCCAATCCCAACCCCCGCCACCGTTTCCTGCACAGTTAATGAGCAGTGGTGGGGGTTCTGGGTCAAGCTTTGGTTCTGAAAACCCGAGTCCACAACCTTCACCGGGACTGTCACTTGGGTTTGTGAAGAGCCCGTTTTCCTATGACGAGTTGGCAATGGCAACGGATGGGTTCTCGGTAGATAACCTCTTGGGTCAAGGTGGTTTTGGGTATGTTCACAAAGGTGTCCTTTCAAATGGTAAAGAAGTTGCTGTTAAGTCCCTTAAAGCTGATAGTGGACAGGGAGAGCGCGAGTTCCAGGCAGAAGTTGAAATTATCAGCCGTGTTCATCACAAACATCTTGTCTCATTGGTTGGATATTGCATCACTGGGTCACATAGGTTGCTGGTTTACGAGTTTGTTCCAAATGGTACCATGGAGTATCATCTTCATGGTTAGTTTATTGCGTTACTGAATGGTTTTGTAGTAATTTTACTGAATTTTACGCCGTTTGCTTCTTGTGCTGGCAGTTGTTTGTTGAATTATTTGCATTGATCTGATTATTTTTTTTAAAATGCCACCCTGCAGCTAAAGAACAGCCTACAATGGATTGGCCTATACGACTCAGGATCGCTCTTGGAACTGCAAAAGGATTGGCATATTTGCACGAGGATTGTAGGTGTTCTATTGATATCCTTTCTTTATGCACCAGTGTTATAGTTAACTATAATTGATTCTATACTAGTATACTGTCTGTTTCTGTAGGTCATCCAAAGATCATTCATCGAGATATTAAATCTGCCAATATTCTTCTGGATTACAAGTTTGAGGCAAAGGTCAGATTGCATTTTTAAGAGTCAGATACCCAGATTTTCCTCTTGATCAATACTCTCATCTGTGGACATTAGCTTTTTAGTAGTGACAGCTGTTGAGCTAGCTCATTGTTCCCTTCATAGACACGAGCTTCTGCAATTTAATCACTCTTCAAGCTGATTTGTTTCATGACTTCTATATATGTGTTCTTGGTTTCATTTGTTCAGGTTGCAGATTTTGGACTGGCAAAGTTTTCCTCGGAAGTTCATACTCATATATCCACTCGTGTAATGGGGACCTTTGGGTAAGTATTATTTTCTATATGTGTTTCTCATAGAACACTGTTACATTTTATCAAAAAGAAATTCTTTGAAGAAGGATCTTTGCATGCATAATTCCAATTGTTAAGTTAATTTGTTGCTTACTTGAAATTGAAACAAGTTCTAAGGGAGTTTCCTTTATGTATGTCATTACCAGATACCTGGCCCCTGAGTATGCTTCAACTGGGAAGCTTACAGATAAATCTGATGTTTTTTCCTTTGGAGTCATGCTTCTGGAATTGATCACTGGGCGACGGCCAGTTGATGCAATACAGGCTCACTTGGATGACAGTCTAGTTGACTGGGTAAGCATTTAGTCCATTTGTAGAGCTTCATTTTCGACTTGTCTAGTTCTTTAATTATCTGAAAAAAGGAAACGATATGGATCAGAGAATTAGAGAAGTAACAAGGCTTTTCTTTTTGGGTCTCTGTAGGCAAGACCTTTGCTGATAAGAGCTCAGGAAGAGAACAACTTTGATACTCTCGTAGATCGGCATCTGCAAAACAATTTCAACCGCAGTGAAATGGCCCGCTTGGTCGCTTGTGCTGCTGCTTGTGTCCGTCACTCAGCACGCAGCCGCCCTAGAATGAGCCAGGTAATAAATTACTCCCTCCGTCTTTTTTTATTTGCTACAAGCACTTTTTCACAAAGACCAAGGAGGGAGTGGGGACCATTGACATAAATGGAATTAACAAAAAAGCAAATAGGTAAATTGTGGGACCTATGTATTATATATGGAAACATTTACAAAATTAAGAAGGGAGTGATGGCAAATTTGTAAATAAAGTGTGGGACCTATGTACTATATATGGAAATATTTGCAAATGTAGCAAATAAATTGAAACACCCCTAAATGGCAAAATGTAGCAAATAAAAAAAGACGGAGGAAGTAACATATTTTGCCGGCGTTGATGAGTTTGCTGATTTGGTGGCGTAAATAACGATAGAAATTGCTGAGTCTTCATATTTTATATAGCAATATAGCATGTCCAACTATAAGATGCACCTGTGACTTTTGAGGACACTAGAGAGTTGGGATTTTGAAGATTTTTAGAAGTGAGGCAAACAAAAGATGACTTGGATGGAGGGATTTAGAAATATTATGAAGAAATTGGGTTTGTAGGAGTATATAACATTAGATACAAATGGATGGGGAAGAAAATTATTGTGGATGACCACTGTAGGTAACTTTTTGATTCATATACCGAACTACAACTTTCGGGATTAAGGCTTTAACAGCATCGTGGACTACTTTTAACTTTTAAGGTACTTGGTAGTTTCTAGGGGTTGCAAATGCAATAGAAATTAGCACTAAGCCAAGGAAGGTGATGCATATGAGGCGATTTTGGGTGAGTGCAGGATCACTAATTAGGTGGAGCTGATATTAGCAAATCCTTTTCTGGAGAAGTAATCTTCTTCTTATTAGAATTCTTTCATGAGAGATTCATGCTGCTTAGTAGAAGGTGAATTGTTGGATCGAGTGTTTTCTTCACATGAATTTCACTTATTGGAACTTCTTGGACTTATTTAGCCCTTATTTGAACTTGTTGAAACTTATTAGTTTATCAACCCTTATGCGGACTTATCGGCCGTTATTAGGCCTGGATTCAATATAATAGTATTTGAACTTGTCCTAACTTGTTTTTCCACAAGTGAAATTGAGTTGAAGAAAACAAAGCCTAATCTAAGCTTTTTCTTTTGGAAAAATTATCAAAATAAGCCAACTTTTGGCCTCGGTGCTTAAAGTAAGTCATACTTTTGATTAATTTAGAATAAAGAAGCTTATGGGGATATTAGCTTTTACTAGGCTTAAATGACAAGTGACCTGAACAATGGGTAATTTTATTTATTTAAAATTTTCCCCCTTAGACCACTTTCTCTCCTTCAAAACCATGTTTGGATCCTCTAGAGTTCTAAAATCTCTATAAGATAGAGTTTGAGTAATATCAACCATTCTATAAAAAATCAATGGCTCTTACATTCTCTTTTCAAAATCCCTCTTATTTTTTATCATTAAAATCCATCCTCAAATTTTTCTCTCCCACCAATATGAGCCCTTGATTTTAAAATGTATGGTTCAGATACAACTCTACCTTGTAGAGTTTCTCTAAAACTCTAGAGAATTCGGACTCTTCAAAACCTCTTTATACTTTCTCTCACACCCCATCACCACAAGGTCACCTCCTCCACCCCTCTCTCACCCGACCACCTCCTCCCCACCAAAACCACTACCTCCTCCCCAGCCACCAACCCTACATGGCTAGACGAAGGCACTAAGCTTGCTTGCAAGGCTTGTGCGCGGGACGCACTAAGCTTGCGTGGCACGCTTTGTATTCTTTCTCTTGTGTTGGTAAACCGCTACTCTAAGTAGCGATTTACATGCGTGCTTTATAGCTTGTCTTAAGGACACAATATAACCGCTATTTGAAGTAGTGGTCAACTTCGGTGTAACATTATGGGTATTAACCGCTACTTGGGGTAGCAGTTTTATTAAAAAAATCAAAATTATGGCGTGCTGTCCTACGTGGACGGTATCCATGGAATAAATTTGAAATTCAGCGCATAGGAGGAATTAATATTCATTTTGACATTATTCATGGAAAAAATTCTGTTATTGTTGGGGAGTGGTGCCTGGTTAGTAGTTTTGGGGAAGGGGGGGGGGGGTCGCCAATGAGGGGTAGAGGAGGGCAGGCGAAGGAGAGAGAGTGGAGAAGGAGGAAAGATTGTTTATTTTAAAATGTCTTTCTAATTAATGTTTAGAAGTAAATTAAAATTTAAACCAATTAAAAAAAGACATGTGGATGGAATACCTATAATAATAGGTTATTTACTTGTGAAACCTATTAACCAAAGATGTTTTGGCCTAGTGGTTAAGATTGAGGTGCTGTGAACAGGTTCGAACCCCCCCCGCCCCTTCTTTATACTGCATTCGTTGCTTATAATTGTGAAACCTATTTAAATTTAATACACCCACAAGCAGGGGCGGACCTATTAAGGGTCCTGGGTGGCACGTGCCCCACCAAAAAAAAATCGGATTCTTTTTACTTTTAATGTCAAGCAGATTTTTACAATAGGTTAAAACTAAAACGCGTGTAATAATTACATGTAATCCAACTTGCACCAGTGGTTCTCAAACATATATTGATGTTGTTGTGGTCCGCGGGTTCGACTCCCACGCATCTTCTGCTTTCTTTTTTTCTTCTTTTCTTGTTTTTTTTTCCTTTTTTTCTTAGTTTTGTTTTTCTTTTTCTTTGTTACTTCTTAATCTTTCTCTTCTCTATTTTAACATTTTTTTTCTTCTCCATTTTAGATCTTCACTTCATATCATCTTCTGCTTTATTTTTTTCTTTTTTTCTTAGTTTTGTTTTTCTTTTTCTTTTTTACTTTTTAATCTTTCTCTTCTCTATTTTAGCATTTTTTTTCTTCTCCATTTTGGAACTTCATTTCATATTTTAAATAGTATCCATCTCCCTAAATTCTAGCTCTAATTTTAACCCTTTTTTTGTTTGTGATATAACGATTACTTTTTCTTTCATTTACATATAAATGCAACACTTTGACTTTCGACATTATTTAAATATATTAATTATGACCAAGATTTATTTACAAATACTTAAAAATAAATTTTACTATTTAAAATTTTGTTTTCATTTCTATTTACATTAAATAAATTTATATCAGCTTCTTATAAACTTTAGTAACAAATTGAAATAAAAGTTGCATCTGTTGATGAATGTGAAAGTCAATATGTTAAATATACCAAAAAAAATGGAGATAGTATTGAATACTTAATATTATTTATTAAAATTGTGAAATTAAAGTGATGCATTGTTTTAAAATATGATATTATTATTTTTCGTTTGTAATTTGGTGCCCCACCAAATTTGAAATCCTGAATCCGCCCCTGCCCACAAGCTTTGCTTATTGTGAGATAATCAAAAGTTTTGACTTATTTTAAGCGGCAAAGGTTGGCTTATTCTTGATAAAAAAAATTGATTAAGAAAGGCATGCATCATAGAATTAAAACAGGGCTTGAATAACCCATTACAATCTGAAATAATCCAGTTGTTACACAAACTAGGGGGGACGGGTTAAGTTCCTCGTTAAGCCGAATCTAAGCTACTGTGTGCAACTACTCGCATAAAACATGACTGCTTGACTAACATTGCTTAACAGCTTTATTATCTTTTCCAAAGCTTTAGTTAAGATTTTCATGTCAATTGTTAAAATTTTGGCAGAGTTTGTAAGTTGGCATCACTGGAGATTTAGTAAAGAATAACCTCATGTATCAAAAAAAATTAGCATCAATTATTTTGGTTATTTATAAGGAGTTTCCAACATTACCAGCTTGTCACATGGTCTGGCCTTCACATGCAATATTTAGTTTTTTGAGTTGTTTTGGTTAATGGCAATACTTGAAATGGTTGAGTTGAATCTCTGTGAATTCAATGTTTAGTAAGTTTTTAATTAGTTATTAGGCCCGGACTATGCCCCGGGTAAGAAAAGAAATTCATTTATTAATATAATACTTTATGATATTAACACTAAATACAACTTAGCCTAGTGGTTAAAACTTTAGTATAAGTACATGGATTACATGAACTAAAACTCCCTAGGGAGAGCGCCACGTGGCACAATTTCTTGTTTTCACACGCCTTTTAATATATTTGTATAGATTTAGCTAGCTGCCCTGCACCTTACCGGATGGGGACAACAACACCTGATTGATCCTCAAGGACAGAAACTTCCTAGTGTATTTGATGATCTGGTGGACTTTTTGAGCATTACATACCTTCTCTGGATTCTGAGTGTAATTGGTTTACGAAAACGTAGTAGGATAGATAATTAAAAGGCCTTGGAAGCGAAAGATTTAAGCTAGTGGGAAACAGAAGTTGACATTATCAGTCTAACTATTCATGGTCTATTCATATTGAGTTTCTTGTTGATGCTAATTAGCTTTTAAATACATAATGTCACCCAGATACTCTTGTACATTTTTAAGGTTTCTTTTAATACTCTGGAGAATGTATGTTTGGGAGGATATCTGTTTGGTTACACATGCAATTCCTAATAATTCTTAGCTTGCAAAGACTAGTTCTCCCAAGGATAAATATATTTTTTCAATGCCAGAATTACCTCCCAGTTACTCTTCTCCCATAGAAAATGTCTTTTCATGGAAAATCACATTTCGGCTCCGTTTGATAGGGCGTAAAAAGTTTTCCCGGAAAACTGTTTTTCTCTATTTTCAGTTTTACATTGTTTGGTTGGCAAAAGAGTGTAAAACCATTTTCCCTTGGGGTAAAATTACTCTCCCAATGGTGGAAAACCATTTTCCTTTCAAAATGAAGGGAAAACTATTTTCCTTATCTCTCTTGTACACTCCTCTCACTACCTCCTTACTTTCCCTTTCATTTTCCTTTCATTTCATCATTTTTCTTACATCGAACCAAACAACGGAAAACTAATTTTGGAATTGTATTTTTCATTGTAAATTGTTTTCCATGAAAATCATTTTACACTGAAAATATTTTACGCCCTACCAAACGGAGCCTTCATTAAAAATATTTACCGTTCGACGAAATAGAGCCTGAATCATAAAGATGCAAAAGACATAACTTCGTGCTCTCATGCTTTGCTGCTGTCATAGAACTGTGTTTTGGTTCTGATTATGAATCTTTACCTTACATATTGAGCAGGTTTATAGAGCCTTGGAAGGAGAAGTGTCGCTTTCTTACCTAAATGAAGGAATAGGACCAGGACAGAGTCCAAACTACAGCTCATATGAAAGCTCAGATTATGATACCTCCCATTTCAAGGACGACACGAAGAAATTCAGACAGACGGTCCTTGCGAGCACAGAGTACGGTAGCAGCGAGTATGGTGGAACGACCAGCGAGTACGGTCTGAACCTTTCTAGTTCGAGTACTGAAGCCCAAAGTCGCCAAACGACTCGAGAGATGAAAGGAGATAGTAGAGGTTTCAGTGGAACTTCTTGATTATCAGTGGACGCTTAGACATTTCTTCATGTAAAGAAGTCCCTGAATCCAGATTGTGGAAAGGAAAATTAAGTGTTTCATAGAAGTATTAGATTGTGAGTGTGACAGTATTCTCACACAATTCTTTTTGTTACTTTTGGGGCATATTCTCTTTACTTACAGTGGAATGATTGTTTTCTACTCCAATGTATTTACTATTCATATGTAACATACTGCAAACTGTGTAGTTCTTTTGTATAACAATATTTGATTTTGCTGAGGTTTATTGTGGATGTACTTGTAGACTCTTTGTCCTTGATTAATGCATTTTTTTTTTTCCTCTTTTTAAAAAAATCGACGTCCTAACTTGATTGTAGAACATATACTTCTATTCTATGTAACACCGGCTAATCCTATTAACATGCCATAATTATTTATTGTCATAGTTTGTTCTATGAATTTTCATGAAAAAAATGTTTCTTCATTTATTAAGTTTTTATTTGTAGTTTGAAAAAAGAGAACTTGAGATTAATGAACGTGAATAAATTAGCATTGTAATTCGTATAGAGGCATAGATATTAACTACTCCGTTTGTTCCAAAAAGTAGTTGAAATTGTTAGTTGGCCACGCGAGTGCTTATCAAGCTATACCATCTGCACCGACGTGGAAGAAACTCGAGCAAGGCGGGGTTGAAGTTAATTTTGATGCGCACGTGGGTGCTAATAGAGTGGCGGGTCTTAGTGTTATCATACGAGATTGGCAGGGGTGTTTGTTGGTGACAGCTCCAACACGTCTGAATGTTGCGTGGGATGCTCGAATGACCGAAGCTGCTGCTGCACGTATGCTATGGGGTGATGATAGCTCGAAGATTTGTCTTCACAAAAGTGTGCTTGGAAGCGGATGCAATGTCAGTTATCTCAACCTTTCGCGGAAAACAAATGGTTATGCTTATGCTCCTATTTACTCTTTATTCTTGGATGTAATCACTCTTTAGTGAATTGTTTAGTGTTTTTTTTTTTATTGTTGTCGTGTTAGGAGAGCGTGAAACATTGTTGTATTTATTGGCAAAGTGAAACGTTAATTTTAATTTTGAAGTAGTATGTACGAACTCTTTCCCCCAAAATATCTTACTTTTGGTGGAACTTGATTTAGCTTAATAAAACGGTTTCTCGTTTTTCCTCTAAAAAAAAAATTACTTGTTGGATTAGTTGAATCATCGACAATGTTGGGGAGCTAGGTTGTCCAACATCTTATCTGTTCTCTAGATGGGAAAGCTCATATAATCATATTTGCAAGCGAAGGTGTATAACTATAAACTTTTTCTATTTTATATTATTCATAACTACAACGTTTCTTTAACTTGAAAATTTCACATTAGTTTTAATATCAGATAATATCTTTTTTAAATCTATCTTCTATCACATAAGTTCCACTTTTATTTATCTCTATCTCTTTCCTCTCCACAATAATTTCTAAAAGAATATTTTAACAACGATGTTGCAGTAATAGTGGCTCAGAGGAGGTATAACACGTTAACACAAAATTGCTAAAATATCACATAAATCACAATAACTTTTCTCATTAATACTCATAAAACCAAAATGTCAAAGTTGATGACTTTTTTTTTTTTTGGAAAAATGTAAATGACTTTCACCTTAAATACAACATGTGAATATGGTTTTAGGCTAGAGGGAGAATATTATTCCATTTATACCAAGATAAGACCAGTAAAAAAAATGATTGGCTTTACGATTGGGTCGCCGGTGACTGCGCCATAAACTTTTTACCGTGCAAGCAGAAGTGGGCCTAATACATGATGAGCCCATGTTGTAACACTTTGGTCATAATTGTCACCTTATACGACCTTAAGTTGCAAATGTACTTTTGAATTGAGTGCATTTGTCAATTCTCTCCAACTAGGTAAATTGGTCATGACTCATGAGTCATGACCACAAAGACAAAATTTCCAAGGGTTGGACATGATGATCGACCTTATCCATTGCATGTTCATTGGCCAAGATTATAGATATTCTTCATGATTCAAAATATACGCCTGTTTTTTATTACTTGCATCGTTTTCTTTTTTATAAGAACCAAGGTGATGAGTGAAATAGAGAGATAAAAAAGAAATTACATGTACTAAAAGAGAGAAAGAGATAATATATTACCAAAAAAATAGAAATGATGCAAGTGATAGAAAATTGTCAAAAATGAGAAACGATGCAAGTAATAAAAAAAAGGAAGAAGTATAATTTACAAAATGAACAGGTGAAGCTTTTTTTCCTCGGATTCAAATGAACAACTTGTATAAAAAATTATTTTTAAGTCCACATTTAGATTTAGTGCTATTTTCTAAATGGAAAGACAAAGATGAAGCTACGACCTTTGTAAGTTAAGCTAAGATGAGTTAGATACTTAGGTAGGTTGAGTTAGGAAAATTTGAACGCATTTACAACACACATAGCCTTCTCGAGAAGCTTGTTATATAGGGCTAGCAACCAAGTATCATTTTTGATATATAGGAATTAGGATAATCAATCGATTACTTTCAATATTTACTTTGCAATCTATGAATCTTTTTATAATAAAGCTTGTAAATTATTACCTTTTAAACCATATAAATTTATTATTATTACTAATTGCCTGTTTTCAATGGTTATTTTTGGAGCTACCATAACAACTTTGGTCAAAATCACCACATTGACTTTAGAATTTTTAATATACTTCATATTTTTGGGTTTTAATAAGAACTCCATCCACAGTCTAAAAAAGGTAGCAAAACAAATGTAAAACCAATATTGGAAATATAAAAACAAAAGTTGGAATCTAAGTCTATAACTCACAAAGTGACCTATATTAAAAAGATTGAAATAATATATGAGTGACATGTCAATCTTTCAATAAAATCTTAATTGAAATTAATACAGGATAAAGCTTGATTTGTTCTAATTAAAAAGAAAGGAGACGAATTGCACACAACTACAACTTTTGACACCAACTTCTTTGGTAGCTAAAAGTTAGAATTTCCACTACTAATAAAAGTAAATGCATGTTCATCATCCATATCAATTATGAGGTACTACCATATTTGGAATCTTTCTTTTAAGGCTGTGCATTGTTGAATACTACTCTGTTATACACTTTTTAGTTTTTAGACCAGTGATTACCAGCCTGTTTTAAGTCATGCTACATGTTTAGTAGTATCAATTACCATGGCATTACAGTGAGGCCTCGTAAACACCTTTGTCCAGGGAAAAACATAATCAAAGTATCAAACCAAGGTTTGCTCTACATGGCAATAATATATATATTTAAACCTTTATAGTGGCCGTGGATGAGAGTATGGTATAGTAGCCTAGTAGGACTGTAGGAGTAATGTCATCGGGACGTTTAAACAAAGGATGGTAAGACTAAGGGCATGGTTGGCGCAAGCTTTTGAGGTAGCTTTTACGGCCCGTTTGGTAGAAGATGTTAATAAATTGCGGTAACGGGAATAAATTTTAAGTGTAATTTTATTAGGGAATCACCCTTAAAATCTCCATGGGGAGACATTTTTTCTCCATGAGCAAGCAATCTCACTCCTTAACTTGTATTTTTGTCTCCAAGGGGAAGCAATTTTCATTACCACTCATTACCACCTTACAAGGTGGTATTGGATGGGAATGAAAATTCAAGAAGGAAAGTGGACACTTTGAGATAAATTAGCATTACCATGGGAATGGACAATGATATTTTTCACAAATTTACACACAAATTCATTCCCATTACCACCATTTATGACCAACAACCAAACGGGCCGTTAGTGTTTTGATTCCGTCAAAACACTAATTAAGAAAAATAAAAGTGTTTGGTTAAGTAGTGGTAGAACCGTAGAGATAATGTTTTGGTAGTGTTTGTCAACAGCTATAATTTGTAGCTTCTGGAGTAGTGTTTAGTGGTCTATGAATTTTATATTAAAGTTTTATTTGAGTTTTTGACTAGTTATTTGTAAACAACTACTTTGACAACTTGTTTTACCGAATATCAACAAGTTATACCGCTACTTTGACATCTAACAGCTAAACATCAACCACTAACCACTAGCTACCATCACAACTAACATCTACTCTCACAACTAAAAGCTACCACCACAACTACCGTTGTCGAACACGCCCTAAGTATTTGTTTGATACTGTTATAATATAAAAGCAGGTTTATGTAAGAAGTTTTTTAAAAAAAATACATATAGTTTTATTTTGTTGATCATAGAAAGAATGGATCCATAAGAATTTTACGTACATTCCTTCACTTTAGAAATAATCAACTTTTTAACAAGTCTAAATTCCCATCCAACCAAACAACACCACTTTTTATTGACTCATGTATATTGAAGTTGAATCATACTTACTGATTTTAGATTTTGATTCATATTTTGGATCCATTTTAAATTTTATCATAATAATTTTGTGTCTTTAATATATATTATTATTCTTTATTATATTGCATTTAATTTATGTCATATTACAAGTCGTAGCGTGTTAATTAACTTAAATATTTTCCTGAATCGAGTTAATCAGTAATATATAACTTTTATTAACTCTTCGAACTCTTGCACGATTTTTTTATCAGGGTAGATAATTGATACGACTTACGAGGACCAATAGTAGCCTAGCAGGGCACACCAATTCGAAGGTTGGGTACAAGGCTAAACAGCCAGAAGTAAATTCCCCAATATATTACTGGAATGAGAATTCAAACCCTAGACAATGTCCTATAATTCGAAATGATACTACACTGAACTAACATCTCTCCCTTACTCTTGCATGGTTTATGAGCACACTTGCATCCCACCTAAGAAGAAACAGCAATAAAATTCTATGAAATTGTATCACTAAACGTAGCATTTGCTACACGTCAATTAGCTAGGGTTCACTACTCACTATGATTATTTACTACTATAAACTACAACTACACTAATTATTAATACATAATTGAATTCGTAATTTTTGTTAGGTGATTATTATATGCATTAAGGCTAAATTTTTTTATTAATTGTGACATGCAGGCTTTTTCTTATTAGATTAGAAGGACCAGATTCTAAACTCTCCTAAATGTAAAAATGAGCTGTTTATAATATATCCAGCTGTGTTGAATGTTCTTTGCTTTGCTTAACTTAATCTCTACTACTAAGCTAGCTAACAAGAAGCCAGCCATAGGCCAACGGAAATATGAAAATACCAATATTTTATGCACCATTTTTGTAACATATAACATGGAATTTTTTGTCTTTCTCACCTAACTTTTGACCTTAATTACTACAATATATAAAAAATAATGCTGCTAGACGTTAGCTAATCATTTATTGTACTCGTAGTTATAGAGCAATATCTTTCTTGTGTCATCATTTTTCGTTTTTTAGTGGAAGAAAGATCAATATCCAATTATCCATGTTGGATGAATGCAAAGTATTAATGGTGTTGATAATATGATGCTTAGAGAAAGGTATAAACTCTAAACAAGTGTTTTTACATTGTTGCTCATTTGGAGAAGTAATAAGAGTTTTTAAAATTTTTTAAAAGTAAGATGAATTACCTTGTAAGGAGTGGGGGAAGCTGGAGATCCTTTCTTACAAGGGATGAGACTTCATCCCAATATTTCTGTGATCGGATGTGATACCAACACCACTAGGCTATCACCTACTGCTCAACAAGAGTTTCTAATTGGTTTATGGCTTATAAGTATCACCGCTTCAAGTATTTATACGATTTTATGATACATGATACTGAAATTCGTATCATAATCAACACCACTAGCTTGGTCTAGTGGTAAGAAAATAACCTTCAAACCTCAAGGTTGGGGGTTCAATTCGCATTAGGGGCACTTTAGAAGAGGGTTTCCCCTTACCATTTCCTCAATCCTAAAGTGTCTGCTCGCAATTCGCAAACCCATGCCGAGTTAACATGCGAGAGGTGCCGGTCTGGCAGGGCCCGTAATCTTACCCTTGAGTTCCCAATGAGGGTGCAAAAAAAATAAAAAAATAAAAAAAATCACCCCTAATACTTCCTCCGTTCCCTAATAAGTAAAACACTTCTTTCTTTTATGTGAGAGCTTTTCTAGGGAAGTATTTCACTTATTATGGAACAGAGGAAGTATAAGTTTTTTACTATTTGGAAAACCTTATTTACAAGGGCAAAGATAAACGTTGATTTAGGTAACTAACAATTCATCTGCTAAAAGATTAGAGAATCTCGTTCCTAAAATATAGAGCAATATACTAAAATACTATAAGATAAGGGCAATAAATCAATTTCTTTTGGATAGAAAATCATTTAGTAGAAGAATTTCTAATTTTCTACTTTACCGCGTCGTTCAATTACCACCAGCAAGAAAAACACCACCACCTACACATAGACCCTAGCATAAAAATATCAAACCAATTTATTTAGCTAGAGTGTAATCTGGAGAAATGCGCGGGCCATTCGTGTAGGTCCCACTCATGTGCCATCACAAAAATTCTCTCTCCTCATATTCTCCAAAATAAAGCAACTTCATCACTCCGCATACAATCTCTCTCTCTCTCTCTCCTCTAAACAAAAAAAAAACTCCACACTTTTTCTCTCTCCTCATCAACAATGTCGTCGCCGGCGCCGGCGACATCTCCTCCGACGACCACCACTCCTCCACCTTCATCCACCGCTGCTCCTCCTCCTACTTCCTCTCCTTCTCCCCCTGCTCCACCACCTTCTACTCCGGCAACTTCTCCTCCTCCGACATCAACTCCGGCGACTTCTCCACCTCCGACAACTACTCCACCTCCTACAACAACTCCGGCGACTTCTCCTCCTCCGACAACAACTCCGGCGTCATCTCCACCTCCGACGACAACTCCGGCGACTTCTCCGCCTTCGACGACATCTCCACCTTCAACTCCGGCGATATCTCCGCCTGCACCTTCCGGTAGTTCTCCACCGTCAACTCCTCTCTCTCCTCCTTCACGACCTTCCGGCGATTCTCCTCCTTCTTCTTCCGGCGGCGGGAGGAGTACTCCTTCTCCTTCTCCTCCAACGCGAGGTTCAGATTCAGGTTCGGGTTCGGGTTCAGGATCGGGTCAAAGTCCGGATACAGGAAGTAATAATGGAGTATCGACGGGGATGGTGGTAGGAATAGCAATAGCAGGAGTAGCGGTGTTGGTGATATTCAGTATAATTTGTGTTTGTTGTTTTCGTAAGAAGAAGAAACGAAGAAATGAGTATGGCGGTGAAGGTTACTATGTTCCTCCTCCACCTCCTCATGCTCCTGTTGGACCTAAAGGTAATTTTAATTTGCATCAATTTTTTCTGTATTTTCTTTGATTTCTTGATCTTAATGTTAGGCATGTATTGAGGGATTGATTCTTGAAAATTTTGGATTTGGATTGTTGAATTAGTAAAGGTGTTTTTTCTTGATCTTTGAAGTATATCTATGTGACACTTTTTTTTTTTAATCTTTTGGTATTTTTTTGTGTATATAGATCTGTGTTTTACAGTATTTCTTTTTTTGGCGGCGTATTGAAGATTTGAAGGTGTTTTTTTTTTTGCTTCATTGAATGATGGTTGGCCTACTTATAAATTGACTTCTGCATGCACCTGCATTGATTGTGAGATATGTCACTTGGTATTCATGGTTGATGATTGGAAGATTAGATCTGGATGAGATTGTTTGATCTCAAGTGCTTCTGTGTTGATGTGTTTGCTCATTTATATTGATTTATATTGATTATGATGTTGGTTTGTTAATTCTAGATGGGCCATACGGTGTTCAAGCACAGCAGTGGCAGCAGAATTATCCGCCACCTGCGCAGCATTATCAGGTGCCAAAGCCCCCTCCTCCACCAGCAGCACAAACGCGGCCACCTAGATCTCCTTCACCCCAGCCCCAACCTCCGCCACCACCTCCTGGACAGTTTATGAGCAGTGGTGGGGGTTCTGGGTCAAGCTTTGGTTCTGAAAACCCGATTCCACCACCTTCACCAGGACTGTCACTTGGGTTTGTGAAGAGCCCATTCTCTTATGACGAGTTGGCAATGGCAACGGATGGGTTCTCGGAAGCTAACCTCTTGGGTCAAGGTGGTTTTGGGTATGTTCACAAGGGTGTCCTTCCAAATGGTAAAGAAGTTGCTGTTAAGTCCCTTAAAGCAGGTAGTGGACAGGGAGAGCGCGAGTTCCAGGCAGAAGTTGAAATTATCAGCCGTGTCCATCACAAACATCTTGTCTCATTGGTTGGATATTGCATCACTGGGTCACATAGGTTGCTGGTTTACGAGTTTGTTCCAAATGGTACCATGGAGTATCATCTTCATGGTTAGTTTATTGCTTTACTGAATGGTTTCATAGTATGTTTACTGAATTTTACGCCTTTTGCTTCTTGTATTGGCAGTTTCCATTGAGTATTTGCATGCATCTGATTAATTTTTGAAAATGCCACTCTGCAGCCAAAGAACAGCCTACAATGGATTGGCCTACACGACTGAGGATTGCTCTTGGAACTGCAAAAGGATTGGCATATCTGCATGAGGACTGTAGGTGTTCTATCAATGTCATTTCCTTACACACCAGTGTTTAAAGTCAACTATATTGATTCTCTACTGCCTATTTCTGTAGGTCATCCGAAGATTATTCATCGAGATATTAAATCTGCCAATATTCTTCTGGATTACAAGTTTGAGGCAAAGGTGAGATTGCATTTTTAAGAGTCAGATACTCAGATTTTCCCATCGGCTTGATTTTCCTCTTGATCAATACTATAATCTGTGGGCATTAGTTTTTTAGTAGTAACAGCTGTTGAGCTAGCTCAATTGTGCCCTTCATGGACACGAGCTTCTGCAATTTAATCACTCTTCAAGCTGATTCATCGAAACTTTTTTCATGACTTGTATAATTATGTTGTTGGTTTCATTTGTTCAGGTTGCAGATTTTGGACTGGCAAAGTTTTCCTCGGAAGTTCAGACTCATATATCCACTCGTGTCATGGGTACTTTTGGGTAAGTGTTCTCTTCTACACGTGCTTCTCATAGAATACTGTTACTTTTTATCAAAAAGAAATTCTTTGAGGAAGGATCTTTGCCTGTATAATTCCAATGTGTTAAGTTAACCTGTTGCTTACTTGAAATTGAAATAATTGCTAAGGGAGTTTCCTTGTGTATGTCATTACCAGTTACCTGGCTCCTGAGTATGCTTCAAGTGGGAAGCTTACAGATAAATCTGATGTTTTCTCCTTTGGAGTCATGCTTCTGGAACTGATTACTGGGCGAAGGCCAGTTGATGCAACACAGGCTTACACGGATGACAGTCTAGTTGATTGGGTAAGCATTTAGTCCATTTGTAGAGCTTCGTTCTAGACTTGTCTCGTTCTTTAAATCATATTGACTGTTACCTTTAATTATCTGGGAAGAAAAATGTTTTGGATCAGAGAAGTAAAAATGCTTTATTTTTGGTCTCTGCAGGCAAGACCTTTGCTGACAAGAGCTCTGGAAGAAAACAACTTTGAGACTCTCGTTGATCAGCATCTGCAAAATAATTTCAACCCCAGTGAAATGGCCCGCATGGTCGCTTGTGCTGCTGCTTGTGTCCGTCATTCAGCACGCCGCCGCCCTAGAATGAGCCAGGTAATAAATTGTTACTCTATATTGCATTGGACTCTAAACTGTTATTCTTCTCTTATTGGGATACTGGCTTTGGAAGATACACCAAAAAGTTGATATGTGAAGTCACATGGTTCTGGAAAAAGCTGTTCACATATTTGTGAATCAAAGCCTGATTTTTTCTAAACAAAAAGCCTTGTTGACTTTGATAAATCTGCTGACTTGGTGGCCTTAAAGGCGAACAACGAATAACAATCCGTAGTGCTTAGGCTTACTGAGTGGCATATTTTATGTAGTAATATAGCATGTCCAACTATAAGATGCACCTGTAAGTGGATTAAAGAGTTGGGATTGTGAAGATTTTAGAAGCCAGGCAAACAAAAGATGACTTGGATGGAGGGAATCAGGAATATATGAAGAAATTGGGTTTGTAGGAGTATACAACAGTAGATAGAAATGGATGGAGGAAGAAAACTTTTGTGGACGTCCACTGGAGATAATTTTTCGGTTAATGTACCAAACTATAACTTTCAAAACATAAAAAATTTCTAGGGGTTGCAAATGCAATGGAAATTAGCGCTGAGCTAAGGAAGGTGATGCAAATTTGGCATATGTGGGTGAGTGTAGGATCACTAATTAGGTGGAGCTGATATATATGTTGCATTTCAGAGAAACCTTTTAGGAAGAAGTATATTTCTCAGTAGAAGGTAAATTGTTGGATCCAGTGTGTCTTCACTTGAATTTCACTTACTGGAACATCTTGGACTTTTTTAGCCCTTATCTGAACTTGTTGAAATGTATTAGTTCTTATCAACCCTTATCTGGACTTATCGGCTGTTATGTAATTTGAACTTGCCCGAACTTATTTTTCAAGAATTAAGTGAAATTTAGTTGAAGAGAACAGAGCCTAATCTAAGCTTACTATACGCAACTACTCTCACACAACATGACTACATGACTACATGACCAACATCTCTTATCAAGCTTCCGGTTTTCCTTTTCCAATGCTTTTTAGCAGTCACTGATATTTATTTAAATTTTCATGTCAATATTACAATATTGACAGAGTTTATAATCTGGTATCACTGGAGAATTAGTAAAGAATAACCTCATGTGTCAATAAAATTTAGCATCAATTGTTTTGGTTATTTTGAAGTGTTTCCAACATCACCAGCTTATCACATGGTAATGTGGTATGTATGGCCTTCACATGCAACTTACTTCTTTGGGTTGGTTGGGTTAATGATTAATTCTTAAAAGAAATGGTTGAGTTGAAATGTCTGTGAATTTAACATGAGTAAGTTTCGAATTAATTTAGACAGCTGCCCTCCACCTTACCAAAAGGGGACAACAACACTTGATTGGTCTCAAGGACAGAAACTTCCTAGTGTATATGTTGATTTGGTGGACTTTGAACATTACGTACTCTCTCTGTATTTAGAGTAAAATTGTTTTATGAAAACTTATTAGAGTAGATGATTATATGGGTTTGAAAGGGAAAGGTTTAAGCAAGTGGGAAACAGAAGTTGACATTATCAGTCTGACTATTCATTCTTGGTCTCTTCATATTGAGTTTCTTGTTGATGCAAGTAATTGGCTTTTTAAACACATAAATACATAATCTCACCTAGATAATATGTACATTTTCAAGGTTTCTTACTCTTAGTTTGCAAAGACTAGAGTGGCAAATAGTTCTCCCCTGGAAAATGTCTTGTTCATGGAAAATCACATTTCATTAAAAATATTTTCCGTCCAACCATATAGAGCGTAAATACACTATCATAAAGATGCAAAAGGAATAACTTCATCTCATGCTTTGCTGCTCTCATAGAAGTGGGGTTTGGTTCTGATTATGAATCTTTACCTGACATACCAAGCAGGTTGTTAGAGCCTTGGAAGGAGAAGTGTCTCTTTCTGACCTAAATGAAGGAATAAGACCAGGACAGAGTTCAATTTACAGCTCCTATGGAAGCTCAGATTATGATACCTCCCAATACAAGGACGACATGAAGAAATTCAGGCAGATGGCCCTTGCGAGCACAGAGTACGGTAGCAGCGAGTATGGTGGAACGACCAGCGAGTATGGTATGTACCCATCTGGTTCGAGTAGTGAAGCCCAAAGTCGTCAAACTACTCGAGAGATGAAAGGAGATAGTAGAGGATTCAGTGAAGGTCAAAGTCGTCAAACAACCCGAGAGACGGAGATGGGAAAGATGAAAGGAGATATTAGAGGTTTCAGTGGAACTTCTTGATTATCAGTGGAAGCTTAGACATTTCTTCATGTAAAGAAGTCCCTGAATCCAGATTGTGAAAAGGGAAATTAATTGTTTCATATATATTAGATTGTGAGTGTCACTATTCTAACACAATTTTTTCTTTCTTTTTTGTTTTTTTGGGCATATTCTTTTTCCTTGCAGTGGAATCATTGTTTCCCACTCCAATGTATTTACTATTGCTTATATAGAGAGGTAACATACTGCAAATTGGGTAATTCTTTTGTATAATAATATTGATTTTGCTGAGGTTTATTATGGATGTGTTTTTTTGCACAAAAGAAAGAGGTTGTTGAGTGTTGGAAATTTACTTCTCATTTGCCAAAGACTTCTATCAGCATGAATTTCTTTCAATTTCTACAACAATTCTTTACTTGGGCCGGAATAAAAGGTTATAATGTAAGTTTGTTGGGCTAATTCTATTTCGAGTAGTTCCTTAGTGGCTCGATATCTACAATACAATGATACAATGTCACAAATATAAAAGATGATTGGTTGAGAAATAGAGAAAAAATTATAGGATACCATAACAAATGTCAGTGATGTTGGTTGATTTATATTCTTTCCCATAGAAATTGATATGACATAATTTCTCAAAAAATAATTAAAAAGTTGAAATGACATAATCTCTCAAAAAATAGTTAAAAAGTTGAGATGACATAAAAACTCAGCTTAAACTCGATTGTGCTTAAATTAAACAAGTTGATTTAAATTTATAATATATTTTCCCAACTGATGCACTGATATTAGATGTCTCGATATGACATGATTACTCATAAGCCATAGCAGCCACACGACTCTTAATTGTGGATGTTGTTTAACTTAGTTGACAAAATCTTGTGGGGTGGTATCAGAGACTTGGGATCGAATCTCGTCTATATTACTGCGCTTAGTCGCTCATTTCCACACACAAAAATACGACTCTAGGTTTCTATTTTTTTTTAAAAAATTGAAACAAACTATTAGATAATATTATATGTAAAGGGATAATATGGTGCAATCATAGAATAAAGATCACCATCACTATTATTTGTTTGATCATCGGAGGAACAATTATTCAACGTCATTCTTTCTTCAATTTCTTCTTTATTTTATTCTTTACTTGGGCCGGAATAAAAGGTTATAACGTAAGTTTGTTGGGCTAATACTATTTCGAGTAGTTCTTTAGTGACTCGATATCTACAATACAATGATACAATGCCACAAATATAAAAGATGATTGGTTGAGAAATAGAGAAAAAATTATAGGATACCATAACAAATGTCAGTGATGTTGGTTGATTTACATTCTTTCCCATAGAAATTGATATGACATAATTTCTCAAAAAATAATTAAAAAGTTGAAATGACATAATCTCTCAAAAAATAGTTAAAAATTGAGATGACATAAAAACTCAGCTTAAACTCGATTGTGCTTAAATTAAACAAGTTGATTTAAATTTATAATATATTTTTCCAACTGATGCACTGATATTAGATGTCTCGATATGACATGATTACTCATAGGCCATAGCAGCCACACGACTCTTAATTGTGGATGTTGTTTAACTTAGTTGACAAAATCTTGTGGGGTGGTATTAGAGACTTGGGATCGAATCTCGTCTATATTACTGCGCTTAGTCGCTCATTTCCACACACAATAATACGACTCTAGGTTTCTATTTTTTAAAAAAAATTTGAAACAAACTATTAGATAATATTATATGTAAAGGGATAATATGGTGCAATCATAGAATAAAGATCACCATCACTATTATTTGTTTGATCATCGGAGGAACAATTATTCAACGTCATTCTTTCTTCAATTTCTTCTTTATTTTATTTTCCACTCGGGTTTTTGTACAAGTAATTTGCAGAATCCATTATCTCAGTAATAGCTTGACTAAAGAGATTCCATGAGTTTATACATATATATATATATATATATATATATATATATATATATATATATATATATATATGGGAAATTTCCACCGATAACCCTGTATTATAGAACAATTGCAATGGTAAACCGTATTTCTTTTGAGTTTCAAAATACCCTATACTTAAACACATTTACTAGCCTAACCCAAGTTAACCCCAAACCACTACCTAATCCACTAAATCCCCACCCCACCACCATCCTTCCACCGGAAACACTATACCCCGTCAGTCCGTCACTCTCTCCCTTCCAATGACTTTTTCTCTCTCCTTGTTACTCTCTCCCTCCCTGTGACTTCTCTTCTCATTGGTGGAGAGGTGGGACAGTACTGGAGAAGTGGGACATTGGTGGTGGAGTGGGATTCATGTAGAGCGGTGGGACAATCGTGGACGGGTGGAACTGTGGTGGGTGGATGGGATGTTAATGGGCTGGGTGTAGTTGGGGTTAACCTGGGTTAGGTAAGACAATAATACTAATGGTTGAATGAAAGTTTAAACCTTCATTACTGTCACGGTTGTATAATATTACTAAGTATAGGATTATTTTTGAAACTCAAAAGAAAACGGTTTACCATTGCAATTATTCCATAATACAGGGTTACCAGTGGGAATTTCCATATATATATATATATACATATGTTATTTTTCTCTTAAATTTATCAGCGATTTTGATATAAAGAGTCAATCTTTGCTGACTCAAATAGAGTTTTGCATAGATATAAATTCATGGAAGAAGTTTTAGATAAGTGAAGATTAGAGTTTGATTTTGAATGAACAACCTAAATTATTGTATTATGTAAATTGAATATAAATTTGCTATGAAGGATTTAGGGGATCTTCATTATTTCTTAGGTGTGCAGGTTGTGCGTACTCCATCTGGTTTATTTTTGTCCCAACATACGTATGTTTCTGCTTTACTTCGTAAATTCCATCTTCATACTGTTAAACCAGTTACCACTCCTGTTGTCTCTAGAGTAACATTATCTCTGCTTGATGGAGAACTTCTTGCTGATCCCATAGATTATCGTAGTATGGTTGGTGCATTGCAGTACTTAACTATGACTCGTCCTGATATTGCTTATGCTGTTAATATGGTGTCTCAGTTTATGCATGCTCCTCGTACTACTCACCTTCATGCTGTGAAAAGAATTTTCAGATATCTACAGGGCACTCTGGATTATGGTCTTTATTTATATAGCAGCAGTTCTCCTACTATTGTTATTGCCTATTCAGATGCAGATTGGGCAGGATGCCCTGACACAAGGCGTTCTACTACTGGCTATGCTATTTTTCTTGGGAAGAATTTAATTTCCTGGCGTTCTAAAAAGCAACCAACTGTCTCCAAATCCTCCACTGAAGCTGAATACAGGGCCGTTGCCTACACAGCTGCGGAAACTATTTGGCTCAAACAACTTCTTGCTGACATTGGCCATTTTCTCCGTCGTCCTGTGATTGTCTATTGCGACAATGTCTCTGCTACTTATCTCACTGCTAATCCAGTTCATGATCGTAGCAAACATATCGATGTTGACTATCACTTTGTTCGAGAAATGGTTGCCAAGGGAGGTCTTATTGTTCGATATATTCCTACCCAGTCTCAGGTTGCAGACATTTTTACTAAGGGCCTATCTACTGACTTGTTTACTAAACATCGTACCAATCTATCCGTAGTTTCACCCCGTAAAGATTGAGGGGTGTATTAGATAATATTATATGTAAAGAGATAATATTATTATGTAAAGGGTAGAATGGTACTTTACTATAGTCATAGGTCTGTAATGTACACTATATATATTGAATGCCATGTTAACACAATTATTTCCCATACTTGCACACAAACAATACATTTATTCCTCTTCACCTTGTATTTATGCATTTTAAGATAACAAGTTGAGATAAGTTCACATGACGCCTCTTATATGAGGCCAATAAGGGTTAACTAAATTCAATTTTCAACTGCAATTAGTTCACATAAGGTAAGTTCAGCAGTTCACAAAGTTATATTGAGGGGGAACATGTTCATATAAATGAATTTCAAGTGAAGAGAACACACACTTAATTGTAAAATGCAATAATATTATCAGTTGATACATTAAACAATTCATTGACAAAGTTAAGTATTAAGTGCCAGTCTGAAGCTTAAAAAGAGTATGACTAAGAGCATGTTTCGTTCATTATTTCTGAGCTCTAAGATACGAAATCAATTACCGATTTACTTTCTTCATGTTTGGTTTAATACTTGTCAATCCATTATCATTACTTGGTGGCAGTGAAGTCTCCCAATTTGTAACCTTTCCCTCCCCCTCAAGTAACAAAAACCATTACTTTGTGGTAATGGTTATCATTTCCTTTCTATTCCATGGCTTCAACCTACCCCCAATAAAAATAATTAATTTATTACCATTTTCTTGCTCTATTTGTTTCCATTCTATATTTTGAACCAAACGACTTCTAAATGCCTAACTTTCCAATATAAAACTATTGTTTTATTATCCTTATGCCCTTACATCCAAACCCTAATAACTTGATTTTCACTAATATATCACAAATTACAATCATAGTAAAACTATTAAAGAGACAAGCTAGATGAATACTTCTTCCCACCACATATGTTAAATTGGATGAACATTAACCAACATGGATGTTAGATGCAAGATGAACATTGTAGATATATCATGAATGTTTTGCAACATTGATGTACAAAATGTAATTATGTACCAGGATAGTCAATTACTAAAATGAATATCAACTACAATATGAAAAATCTATCAAATATTGATGTTCAAATGTTAAAACAATATTAACATTCATTAAAATAGCCAAATAAATATGTAAATACCATCAAAACACAAATGGCGCAATTATAAATAAAAAAACCCAGAGAAAATAGATAGATCAAATGAAAACTTACCGTGAGAATACGAGGGAAGGGATAAACTCTATACTTCCTCTATTTTAAAATAAACGAGACACTTCTCATCCTTACATAAAGAGTTTTTTTTTTTAAGGAAACATCTCATTTATTTCAGAACTGGGAAATACATTAAACATTTATCAACATGCATTTACATACTACAGTTTACAAAAGTACAAACCTTAGCTAAACTGCAAAATTTCTTAGCAAAAATCATCCATTCCGACGGAGCAGGCGAATCGCAATACGAGGAGAGAGATTTTGAATTTGAAGAAGCTGTTTTTATGGACGAATTGAGAAGAGAATTAAACAAGGTAAGCAACTAATGATTTACCTTCAAAGAACTATACAATGCTAGCATATATTCCGCGAATTTTATTTTAAATTTTAATTTATTCCAGCATGATTTAGGGTTTGTATAATCTGAAATTTGTTGAATTTGTCATTTATTTAATTGTATTTTTTCAAAAAAAGTTTTAGGGTTGTATAATCGAACAAGTATTGTATAGTAATGGGAGTCAAGTCGCCATTGATGTATTGGAGTGCACGATTTTAGGATAGGAATTATTTGGAGTGAAATGAAATATAATATAAAATTTGGTAAAGATTCCATAAGATAGAGTAGAAGAATACATATATTATGGAAGTTGAATTGATGATTAAGTTGACCTTTCGGAGTAGCCAGGTTAATTGTTTTAGGAGTTTGACACCCAGATTGATTGTGATATGTCAAATTCATAATCTGAGTTTTGTTTTTAATATATATATGCATGTGTTGGGGTTAATATATGTTGTGTTGATGACTTGGTCATGGTTTGAAACTTTGTATGATTGTGAAAAACAATCTGGATGAAGGTAGGAAGGCATTGCGAGTTGCGAGTTGCGAGTTGCGACAGCTTTCTCTTAGCTAATTCATGACATGCAACTATGGAAGGTTGTTTTTTTTAATGATCAATTAAATGGTCAAGCTCTTTTTTTTTTTAGAAAAATTTTAGGGGTAAGGCTTGTTCAGATATAACATAGTGAGCACGTTTTGGTTCTGGAAGTTGGATTCTTTCAGAACTATATTTGTTGATTAGTTATACAATGGCCAGCCGGAAAAATGAAAAGAAAGAAGCCTGCATAATGATATTGATGTTTGAAAGAACTGTAAGCGAATCGACTTGATTCGTTTATTGTATTGAAGAGGAGGGAAGAGGTGCTCCACTCTCTTCTTTTTCTTCTTCTTCTTCCAAAGGAAGCCAAGGAAAATTTCAGGGAGTGCTTGGTTTGATATTGCTATTACGTTAAAGTTTCGGATTTTCTTTAGAAATGTCGGCGTTAGTTCCATCACCAGATATTGTAGTTTCTCCAGTGTCACCACCAGCTCCTGACTCCACACCTCCACCAACTCCTACAACTACTTCTCCACCTCTTAGCCCACCAACAGAACCTGCAACCCCAGCTCCTTCACCTCCAGCCCCAACTCCATCTCCTCCACCTCCGAGCCCATCACCACCTCCAGTTCTTTCACCTCCACTTCCAAGTCCATCACCACCTCCTTCGCCACCACCTCCTAGTCCGTCTCCTCCACCTCCAGCTCCAGTTCCCGAAACTCCACCTCCTAGTCCGTCTCCTCCACCTCCAGCCCCAGTTCCTGAGACGCCACCTCCTAGTCCGTCTCCTCCACCTCCAGTCCCAGCTCCATCCCCTCCACCTCCAAGCCCATCCCCTCCACCTCCAAGCCCATCTCCTCCACCTCCAGCCCCAACTCCTGAGACTTCACCTTCACCTATAAGTCCGTCACCACCTCCTCCAAGCCCATCCCCTCCTCCTCCTAGCCCATCTTCTCCATCTCCAAGCTCTCCTACTCAGCCTCCACCCCCTGAACCTTCCCCGAGTTTACCACCACCTCCACTTCCAAGCCAGCCGCTGTCACCAGAAACACCCCAAACTCCTCCTCTGTCTCCGCCAAATGTACCTCGCACTCCTCCAAACCCTGGATCAGACTCAACTCCACCATCCTCACTTGAAATTCCTCCTCCACCAGCTTCATCATCTCGTTCATCAACCGGCCTTATTGTGGGCATTGCAATAGGGGGTGTGGCTGTATTGGCTGTGTTTATTTTCCTGTGGTTACTCTTAGCTAGGAGGAAGAAAAAGAAAGAACCATATGGAGGAGAGGGTTATTACGTGCCCAAAGGTTTGAGTCTTAATCATATACTCACTCCGTTCTTTATTAGTTGCAACAATTTGACTTTTGCACTATTTACATACGTCACTTTGACAATCATTGGTGATTTCTGCGTGATGAAAAGAATAGACATGTGAGATCTTGTTGGTTTTGTCTCGACATATATATGAAATTATCAACTTTATAAATTTTTTACTAATAGATGATTAAAGACGTTAATGTTCAGAGTGTTCAATTGGCAAGTATGAAAAACAAATTGTCGCAATGAAGGAGGAAGTACTAAATTTAATAGTTCTTTTTTATATTCTTTTTTCCTTTCTCGATATTTGCTCTATTTCCTTTGTTGATTTTGCATTTGATTTTGATGCTCTGTCATTGTTAATGATGTCCTTATCTAGTTACTTTTATTGGAGTGAAGTTATGAGTTGAGCTTGAGACGTTTATGCGCTTGAATAGAGTTTTAAGAATTTTATTATTTCACCTAGGTTCCATCACGAAAATCTAGAGGTGATTGTCATTATGAACCCACTACATCAATCTGGGAAATGCAGTATCTAGAATATTGTAACATAGTGTCAAAAGTCAGAACTGTCCTTTCAGTGTAATGTTTGTTATGTGTTCTGTCCATTTATATTTCATGATGAAGTTGCTCATCTTGATTGGATATATTTGGCTCAAAAGAAGCTGAAGCTGATCGATCGTGCTGGGGCATAGATTAAAACATCATCCCTAATATGATATAGCCAAGGGCTGTTAACATCCTTGCAAGGCCGATTAACTCCGAATCCTAATATTGTCCCTGGTTCTTTTCACTCCAATTTGGCTGTTTAGTGAAAAAGTTGAGCTTAATCTCAGTGAGCTGAAGAACTTTTTATGCAATCACTCCAGCTTTGAATAGTAGTATACAAAAAAGAAGCTGAAATATTAGAGTGTCAAATCGTAGGTTGTTAAAGAATTCAAGAAGCTACCTTCTTGTTCTAATAGCATATTGCTCTTTATTCACTTCTGCCTATATGCCTTGATGAAATTTACGACTATTTTCCACTTGATGGAATTCTAGAAAGATAATATATGCTCTTCTAGTGGCCATTCCTATCTTTCCCACATGATTGCATTAAAACCTATGTCTTTATTTGATCTTTTAGAAAGAGGAAATAATCTATAAATGGAGACTGAAGAATTTGTTGCGCTACTCTCACTCAATTTTTCATGACTATATTTGCTAGATGGCTTTTATCAAGGGTCAACACAATCTGGGCCACAGAGTGGTGCCCAGTCAGCTGATCAATTTTCAATGCCTAACCCATCTCATCCATCGATGGGAGCTGTACCATCAAGGTCGAATTCTTCAACACCTCCACAACCACTGTCTACAAGTGGCAGTGGAGCTCTCTGGTCAAACAGTTCAGGACCTGAGAATTCAATTCCTCCATCTTCACATGGAATTATATTAGGAAATTCATCGAGCTCCTTTACTTATGAAGAACTTTCAGTTGCAACTGATGGCTTCTCAAGTAACAATCTTCTAGGACAAGGTGGTTTTGGATATGTTCATAAAGGGATCCTTCCAAATGGGAAAACAGTAGCTGTCAAGTCACTAAAAGCCAATAGTGGGCAGGGTGATCGTGAATTTCAAGCAGAGGTGGAGACAATTAGCCGAGTGCACCACAAGCATCTTGTGACATTGGTTGGATACTGCATTACTGGCCCACAGAAATTGCTTGTTTATGAGTTTCTTCCAAACAAAACCATGGAGTTCCATTTGCATGGTTAGTTTGTCACTCTAGTAACGTTTTACCGTCTCTAAAGACCCTATATATGGGATGGGATCATATGTCTGATTGTGATTTTCATTAATGGGATGGGATCATATGTTCCATTGTATGCCCCGTCTTATGTCCCATCTTCCCTTAAGTTTTACACGTCACCACCTCAAAGCTGGCTACTTAATGTTAGTGGTGAATGTGGATTACATGGCTAAGTAAGAGACAATGGGACACAAGATAAGACACAATGAGAGTGAAGATATATACTTCTATGTTATGATCTCAGTCGTTTATATATCATCCTTTATGGGATTTCCTTTTAAACTTATTAAGGCATCATCTGCAATTGAAACTCATGCAACTTTTTGGGTTCTCTTGGGAAGAACTGTACTTTAATCTGATGGAACGCACCTTTTTGCAGGGAATGGACAAACTGTAATGGATTGGTCCACGAGGCTGAAGATTGCTGTTGGTTCTGCGAAAGGATTGGCATATTTGCATGAGGATTGTAAGCCTTTGTTCTAACCATTTCCTGGCTTCATACCCTAATGTACCTGTATTACAATCTGAAGATATTTGCTTTTGCAGGTCATCCAAAAATCATTCATCGCGATATTAAAGCAGCTAATATACTTCTGGATTTCAAGTTTGAGGCCTTGGTAAGTTTATAACACTGGTATTGTTCAGGGTTTGTCTTTGCTAGCCTTTGATATTTTGCCTCGTTGAGAAGGAGAGGTCTGTCTTGCTATGGACTGACATGGCTAATGCAAGATTAAGATAGTGATTAAGGATTGAAAATGGACTTAGTTTAATAAGATGGAATTGCTTAAACTAAGATAAACTTCAAGCATTTGAGAGGCTTGAAACTCTCCCAAGATCTCTCTAAACATTCTTAACTAGACTCTTTCATACTTTTCTTTTCCTAATCTCTCCTGTTTGTAACATTGAGATTCCTCTCTTTCGCTAACTAACTCTCCATCTTCCTTCACAAGCTTCTTGATAAGCAAATTATTTTCTACTTCCTATTGTATCCTTCCCTTCTATATCAATTTTTTTGTAAATCTCCATAAAACTGACAACATCGTGTAGTTATTTTGATTCCTCCTATGGCTATTAATATCTGGATTCTTTAATTCAGGTTGCTGATTTTGGACTGGCAAAGTTCACTTCTGATGCTGACACTCATGTATCCACCCGAGTTATGGGAACTTTTGGGTAATTTTCTGTAAAACTTCTTCCTGTTATATATATCCAGAGAAGTTGATAAGATATGCTCTCTTATATGGTTGAGTTTTGGTAGCTCGATCATATATTTCTGATATTTCCTTTTATTTGTGGTCTTCTGTACATGATTCAACTTTTGGTGAACAGTGTTTGCAAAGAATTTCATGATTATATTTCATTTTCTTGCTCTATCTGGCTTGGCTTTGAGGCAACCCCCCCCCCCCCCTCTCTCTTAAAAAGGAGAGGAGGAGGAAGCTATGTTACTTACTTTTCCCCAACATTGATAGGTACATGGCTCCAGAGTATGCTAATTCCGGAAAGCTCACTGAGAAGAGTGATGTTTTCTCTTTTGGAGTAATGCTTCTGGAATTAATTACAGGGCGTCGTCCAGTTGACTACTCACCAAATTCTGAGATGGAGGATAGCTTGGTGGACTGGGTAAGTTATCCTTTTACAAGACTGCAAATTCATTCACAATGTTACAGTGATTATTTTCCTTTGCTTTGGCCTGTGCGCACCGGGGGGTGGGTGGGTGGGTAGTTTTTTCAGAAAGCTAAACTTATTTTCTTCTACTGCAGGCTAGACCACTACTTTCAAAAGCTGTGCAAGATGGGAATTTTGATCCTTTAGTTGATCCACGATTGGAAAGCAAATTTGACTATGAAGAAATGGGCTGCATGATCACTTGTGCTGCTTCTTGTGTACGTCATTCTGCAAGACGCAGACCACGAATGAGTCAGGTAAATTCTACTTTTAACTCCGGGTTTTGCCCGATTAAAAGTGGCTATGCAAGTTAGTTTTTATCCTGGTGAATTGAAGGTGACTTGTGGCTGTATAACACTATAACTTGTATATCAAGCTTTGTGGAATTTTCCTGAACCTATAATTGACTTAACCGAAAGACAAATAAATTCAACCAAGTACTTAAATTTACTCTTGGATTGCGAAGAAGGTGCTTTGAATCCTCAATTCCCCATTCTTAGTATTATCTATTTTTTAGAAATTGTCACTTTACAGCTTGTTTGGTAGAAGGAATTTGGAAGGAAAAGAAAGGAAGTGGAAGGAAATTTGTTACTTTCCAATGTTTGGTTCTTAAAAAGAAATTAAGTGAAAGGAAATGGGAGGAATTGGAAGGAAAGACTATTTAATAAAATTGCACTTTCTTTCCTCCCAAAAGTGGGGGAATTTGGGAGGAAAAAGAAAATTTATACCAAACATGAGAAGTTAAGGTTTTTTTTCCTTTCTCCTCCCTTCTCTTCTTTTCTCTTCCCTTCTTTTTTCTTCTCTTCCTTTCCTTCACTAAAAATGAACCAAACACACTGTTAGAGTTGAGACGGCCAGACGGGTGCAATATTTCTAGAAATAACATGAAGCAAAATGTGAAAAAACTTTACATAACTCATGATTTCCAATAGGCACACAGCTAAGCAGCTTGGGAGCCCTTGGCTTACCTTGCTTCTTAAATGGTTTAATTAGGGCCGTCTCATACGATCCAGGGGCCCTGTGCTAAATTAAATTATGAGATTTTAAAGAGTAAAAACAGAATTTGATGCAATTAGTAAATTTTTTTTTTCAAACAAAACTCAACATATATTACATATTCATAATTAAATATATAACATAGTACTCCACATATTTTTTTTTTTTTAAAACTAACATGACTCGGTAATTTCTAGAACAAAGCAAATCGCAAAATTTATGATTTAGAAAAGCAAGAAATGAGTTGTCAAAACGTACCCTTTTTAGTAGAAGAAAACAAAGAATGCCAATTAAACCCTTGAGCAATAGAATGATTGAACTCCATAAGAAAACCCTCAATTTCTCTTCTCTGTAGAGAATCTGTATTGTATTACAACCAATCTGAAAGAAAGCGAAGAATGTCGATGGTTCAGCGAAATAAAGTAACGTTGTTTGACCTTGTGAGGGTTTGGTAAAAGAAAATAGATTTTGATTTCTTCTTGAACCTTATTTTAGAGCTGTAATGGAGAATGACTGAATTTTTTTGGAAAACATGAATCGACAGAGCATTCATTAATGGGACGTTGGAAATTGGGGAGACCGCACTGTGTTAGAAGCGTGAACAGTAATTAGATTTAGTTATTTTTTTTTTTACTTTGGCAAAACAACCTATATAATTGGGCCTTTATAATTTGGGGACCCTGTCCAGTTGCTCACCCTGCACAGGGCCTTAGCCGGGCCTGGGTTTAATCAATGTGGCTTGCATGAACATAATTAAGAAATCTAGGAGTTGGGTTCTGAAGAGAACCAAATCTAATTAATTCAGGGCCATGCTCTCTTCACTAGAATTCCTAAACTTACGGAGTAATAATGTGATGAACTTACTTGTATAGCACTTATCAGTGGGATCATGAACTTTTAACACTTCTTTTTTCTATGGTGAGTAATAATAATATGAGAAGAGCGAGACCTATTTCATATGAAGTGAAAAACTCCTCGAATCAATGTGGATTTGGGTACTCCTAAGTCCTAACACCCCGTTTGGTACTCATATATGGTGGTAATAGTTATTTGAGTGTGAATCTGCTAAGGGATTCCTATGTCAATATCCATGGCATTGGTAATGCTACTTCAGCCTTAAACATCTATCTTCTGTCTAAAATTTCATTACTGTTTACCATTTGGGAAGGTGGTAATGAGGGGTAATTGAGATTTACAAAGAAAAACACATGGTTGGGATGAAGTTTCATTACATTGGAGTTTGACACGAGATTTTCTTATAAAATTATGTTAAAATCATTTCCACTTTCCAGTACCAAATGGACCCTTAGTTGTTTAATTGATCACTGCACTCAAGATCCAATCACCTTTATGGAATCACCAATTGGATGGCCTCTGTATGATTGTTCTATTCCTGGTGCTGCTTCATCTACAGATTCTTAAAGTGTTTACTTTGTGGTTATGGGACAGGTAGTTCGGGCCCTAGAAGGAAATCTGTCTTTATCCGATCTTAATGACGGTGTTAAGCCGGGATTTAGCTCATCCCAGGGTTCTGTTGACATGGATAGTAGTGTGGACAAGGAGGATGTGAAGAAATTCAGGAAGCTAGTATATCTAAGTGAAGATTACGCTAGTAGCGAGTTTGATAGGACACGAAGTCAGTTTTCTGATGGTGGACGGCTAAGTAGCGAGATGCGACGGCAAACATGAACACAAACCTGGAGGGTGAGCTGACTATATTTCATCCTGAGAGATCTGCTCACAACTTTTCTCTCGTGTAAAAAAAATCTTGCGGAATGAGGATCGGCCAAAGTGGCATGATTCTGATTCTTTTTGTTTTCACCTAGCACATTGATGTATCAATTCATTTCTTTATTCAATCTGTCATTTGTATTTAACTATCGCCCAACATGAAAATTCTCGGACAAAGCGGGGGTAGTTTTGGTTAGCGATGATTGATAACATGAAATGTAAGATCAAGAATCTGAAACTTCGTTTGTAGATCCTGAAATTGGATATAAAGAACTTGTGATAAACTTATGATATGGTAACTAAATACCCTCCCCAAGATCACACCTGCAATATTTCATCATTCAGTATTCGTTGAAAAGATCATATGTTGGACTTTTTATAGTTAAATGTATCAATTTGATGATATTTGATGAGAAAGAAGGAAAAACGAAAAAAAAGGCAAGTCAGTAAAGTACCCGCTCTCAGTAGAGCGCTCGCTCAGAATTGGCAGGGAAATTGGAATAGTGCCAAGTTAGAGCGATCGCTCAGAGTTGGCAGGGAAATTGGAATAGAACCAATTCCTTGGCAGGATCATGGAGCGCTCGCTTCATGAAAGAGAGCAAGCTCCAAGTTCATCAGTTTGCTTGACGAGGCACTTATTTCGTGAAATGGTGCATATCTTTTCGTGTGAATGGTTGCGTCATTTCAGTCTTTTCTTCTGTAAATCAGTCCTAGTATATATAGGAAGATATCACATATGCAATAGGGTTAGATATGAGAAATAATTCCATGGTACTTGCTTAGAGAATGAAATTCTCTTGTTCTCTAAACAAAATCAAACTACAAACACTTGTTGGATTGTTTCTTGTTAACAATAAAGATTTAATGTTTCTTCTTCGTATTTCATAAGTATTATCGTGATACTCCATTATTCTTAGTGGATTGGTAAATAACTTATAGGAAAGCGTATAACTACGTGTTTGGAAAGATCATTTATTCGATCATTCACTATTATATCCATACACATTTTTAACATCATGCGTGTCTTACATTCAACTTAATACTCTGAAAAATGTAATATTGTTGTCCAACTTTGCTAACTAAGACAAACGAATTGATAACGTTTTGTTACGACCTTTGACCATGACCTAGAATGTTTGATCAAGGATAATTCACTATTTCTTATTTCTTTTGGCATGCATTACATTGTTCTATCTTTATGTAAAAAGAAATTCAAAATAATGTATAATTTTATACAAATGCATAGATGATACTAATAACTAGAATGATTTTTCTTGTAATTAGTTCATGAATACCAAGATAGTCAAATTGTCTAAATATGAGTTAATGATAATGGGATTATTTCATCCGAACTTCTTGAACATAAAGGCATGGAAGATCAATATACTATGCATTAAACATTAAAAATCCAAACTACTTCAAAGTGAGATACAAAACATAACAGAATATTATATAAAAACATATGTTCAAATATATCCTCAACATTTGGGGGCCTGTTCAGTGCAACATTTAAGTAACTTTTAACTTCACAGCTTTTGAGTAACTTTTAGCTTTTGAAAAATTATTTTTTGTGTTCGTCTAAGTAGCTTTTAGTTTGCTTTTAGCTTTTGAGAAGATTTAGCTTTTGTGAAAAACTACATTTTTACGTATTATTTACACATCATAATTTTGTGAACAACTACTACAACCGAACACTTATACTTTAGATAGCTAGTTTCACAACAAAAGGCTATCAACTATCTCCGCAACTAAAAACTCACATCTCATAGATAAAAAGCTGGAAACTTACAACTACTTTTGCCGAACGGATACCAAGACTTCAAATGAGTAAATTTAACTATGGATGGTATGTGACTCAATATTAATGCAACGCTTCTTCGGAATCATGTAATTGACAAGTATTGTCCTCAGTAGAAGTCTCTATTCCACCAACATCACCATTTCTCAACTGCCTACTCCTAAACCAATCATCTACGGAAACTTTAATGGACTTTAACCCTTCTATCACTATTGACATGGTTTCCTCTGCAACACATGCATTATCACATATATCCTCACAACTTACCATCATCTTTTCATACCGCTTTATCTCAACTGTCTTTAATGGATCATGATAGGCCACCTTAACCTTAGAATGTTTGCGAGGTATGTCTTTACGCCATCGCAAAAGTATGTACTTGTCAGGAACTTCACCAAACAAATGTTGATCCAATACCCTTATACAATGCCTGCATAGAATCCCATGTGTTTCGAACATCTTGCAATCACATTCCACTTCTCTGGTCTTACTGTTGTAAGTGACCCGATAGCACCTTCTCCTATCAGTTAGAACTTCCTCAGTACACCCGTTAGGAACTACCCACACACGATCTTCCATCAAATGTTCAACCTTCTCTCCAACAAATTTCTCCCCCCTCGAGTAGCAATATGTTAACCTCTCAAACTCTTTCTGCACCTCCTGAAATTTCTTATCAGTGTACGCCTTTTGAAACACCTTCTCGGCTTTGAAACCGGTCACCAGATTCCTCACATACTTCGTGGATTTTATGTCTTCTTCCTCGTCATCTATAACTCTCTGCTCCATTGCTGCACAATACTTCTCCACAAATTCAAACAACTTTGTATGACGTTTAACATAGTTGTCAAAAAAACTATTAGTACTTTCAACCCTCTGCGTTGTTTTCATTCCTGCCCAAAATGTGTCTTTCATGAATGCAGGGACCCACATGGCTCTCTCATCAAACAACCCTGAAAGCCAATCATTATTTACTACATTAAACTCAGTCAATACATTACCCCAACGAGTCTCAAACTCCTCCACACTAAAGCTTCTATATATCACATCCTTTAGGGTCTCGTTCATTTCATGGTACCTGTTTCAAAATTTTCAATTAATCCACTAGATTTAATAACAATCATGTAAGTTCAACGACCACCAAATTAAATTTTATAATTCAATTACTGTTCTCTTTAGTAAAGAGGGTTTGGGGACATTGTAGTTAAAGGTACAGTCATGCAAAATAGAAAAGTGTAAATGAATGGTGTTTTAAATGAATGTATTCAAGCACTATATTCTTTTATAATTTTGTTTCTTATATACAATTATTATTTTTTGGCGCACTTGGGTTCATCCTAAGCCTCCACATACCGGTTTTTCACTTGCTTGATAAATTGTGAACAAATACTGACTTATTCAGTCTGCTATTAAGTTTCTTTATCATTTATACTGTTCAAATATGGTTTCCATCATCTCTTGATCATGTTAGATTAACAAGCCAACCTTCAACATAAACCTTTGTTCTTTAACAAGATGGGTTATATATTGGTGAGCGCAAACAAGTGTATAATCAACTAGTCTTATAATGCTATTTTTCAAATACACCTAAAAGATTGACAAGAAAAGATGAAAAACAATCATGGAAATGTCTCCGCTGTTAATTGTCTTATCTCAATTCTCAACATAGTCTTACTTTATATTACTTCATATCACTAGCTAGTTGTACACATAATATTAACACAGTAATGGCTCTTTCAATAATATACTTTGAGATGATCATGATTTCTTGCAAAGGGTCATATACATTTGTTTCTCATGTTTGGTGAGGCAGGCTGCATGAACTCATTTGATATCTAGAGAATTTACCCCTGTTAGCATCAGAAACAGATCAAAGATGCATTCGACCACTTCTGACCAATGGAGCATTTTGCTAGTACATTACATTCAAACCTACCTAAGAGTCAATTCTTGTTGGTCAAGATTCTTTTTGTTTTTGTAAGATGATCAAGAGAGTGGAAAGAAGCTAGACATCTCCATCACGACTTCTTAAACATCACATGTGCAGCACGATATTGGCAGCAATTATGCAAGAATCTCTTAAAGCACATGCATGATACATGATATTCACAAGGATAAAAGAAATCCAGTACACATGTAGGAAGTCCAGAATAGCATAAATTTAACTATCTAAAAAATACAAGTACTAACCTTGGATGCGTTCCAAGTTTTTTGGGCAAATTTTGTAGGATACGCCATATGCACCACCTATGCCGAGTGGCAGGCATGACATCAGCAATTCCCTTCCTTATTGCAGCTACCTCATCAGTCAATATGGCATCGGGTGTTTTCCCCCTCATACACAACAACCATTGACGGAAAACCCATGTATATGTTTCCTCATCTTCTCGTGAAACTAATGCGCATCCGAATAACACTGATTGACCATGATGGTTGACACCAACAAAATTAGCAAGCGGCAACTCATACTTATTTGTCAAGTAACTAGTGTCAAAGTAGACAACGTCTCCAAACTCCTCATACGCCACTCTACTCCTAGCATCAGCCCAAATGACATCCTTCATATATCCGTTTTCGTCCAAACGCTTAGCATGAAAGAAATTTTGGTTGTCCCTTTGCATTCTCTCAAAATAATTCATCATCACATTCACATCACCCCCCTCCATCCTAAGTCTCTTATCCTGCTGTGCCAAATGCCGCACATCCTTCTTTGTAATTGGCATGTTCTGAATGCCATCTCTCTCCATGGCTAAACTCCCATGTATTTGGGAGACTTGAAAACCAGAATTGCAGTCATTAAACAATCTACTCTTCACCGGTTTAGCAAAACTCTCCTTTACATACTCTTTCCCTAGCTTTGCCTTCATCGGAGTTGGATTATGATTCAAATGCTTCAACACAACTCTCTTCAATTCCCAGCCACCATCCTTATTAATACTAGCATAAACCATAGCTGAACACTCACACTTCTTAGACTTCCGTTTAGCTCGAGTCTCATGCTCACCTACCTTGCAACCTCCAACCTCCATTCCTTTAGCTCTCTTCTTAGCCTCCCTAATCGCCCTCAAGTCAGGTCTACCATAACACTCACATCGCCATGTAAAAGCCCTCCTAATTTTCATACTATCCTTCCCTTGTCTAAATGCACTTGCCACCCTACTAACGCCAAATCCCTGCTGCTGCCCATATCCCTTATAATAAGATTCCACATCCTCCCAACTCTCGAAAACCATCCCTACACTCGGAGCCTCAATCGACTCATCCGTCGACTCTAAAACAGCACTAGATGGAGCAACACAACCTGTAGTTTTTTCAGACACAATCAAGTTGTTATTACTAGAACACGGTCCTGCACCATCGTCAACTATTTCCTGGTGATTGTTTTTTTCTTCATTCACACAAATCAAACCAACACCTTCAGTGCCACTATCTCCATCAATTACATTGCACAAACTATTTCCAATACACTCACTTTCTATACCTCTTTCACCATTTTCACATCCAGGCACTACAGATACTTCCATTATCTCCACCACTTAAATACAGTCAATAAATTTGTCCCATTTCATAATTAAACTAGGTTTCAATTATAATTCCATAAATTACATGCAATTGCAAATTTAACCCATTACCTTCAACATATCCTCCAACCAAACTACTAAGAAAAAGTTGAAATCTTTGAAAAAAATTTGATCAAATAAAGCTCCTACACAAAATTCTGACTTCGTTAACCACAATTCTTGATTCGTTAACATTGAATATTAATCCTTGTTTGGAGAGAGAAATTTACCTTATTGCAACTGAATTACTTCATCAGTTTAAAACCCATGAAGTAGAAATCTTCGTTGGTTTTTTGGCTTTTTGGGGAATTTTTTGGAGGAAAATGGGAGAAGGTCAAGAAATCAAGCATCCATTGAAGCAAAGATACAGAATTGAAAGGTAATCAGAAATTAGGCTTTAGGGTTTGCAATTTTGACAAATTGGGAGGTTAAAACAGTGTTGTATTAGAACTATTATCAATCTCTTAAATTACAGGATTAGAGCTCACACTAGCATCTATGAAATTATGTGAAAATAGAAATGTGTGAATGTGATTTTGTGGAGGGGGTAAAACCAAACATAGGTGTTTCTCATGCTCATATGTTAATTAGGAAACTAAGATGTTGAGGAAAAATCGTGTTGTGTCGTGTCGTGCTTATGACTCGGCTCATATGTCGTGCAGATTGGACTCTGTTCTTGAAAATTTTACATTTAATCTTTTTTGGTTGCAACTTGCAAATGAGCTGGTTAAGAGGCATGTTAATTTCATTATATTTGTGTCAAAGGCGTATATTGAAGATGTGATATGTGAGTATGTGACCAATCTATCGCTCAACAACGAGCCTCTTGTGCCTAGTCGGGCTAACCCTTGTGTTAGGCAAGCCATGCCCAACTCTTGAACCATCTTAATGTATGTTTAATGTTATTGCTTTCTTTTTTTCTACTTTCACTTTTATCATGAAACTTTGTGTTTTTTTATCATTTACAATTGAGGACGGGTTTTTGGGGTTAGCTTACTCTTACGGGATCGCGACCATTTGTCCCGGCCATTGTAGTACGTGTGTGGCCTAGGGTGTAAGGGGCATGATGAATTGATGTCATCCTCACCTTCCTCCGGCTTATCACCGGCAGTCTGTTCAAAGTTCCAAACTCAACGTTGGCAATTAAATTATTGTTGACCGTTTTATCTAACAAAGTACTTTTATAATTTACTATAACATATGATCAAAGTTCTTTTTGAATACCGTGAGAAAAACATTGGATAAAAAGATCGAAGGGAGTATGGATTATCTAAGATATGCTAGCTCAAGATGAGTGATGAGGATTGAGGAAGAGGAGCACAATGATGTTTGATGCGATCATTTGATAATGATGTTGCAATATATGTAGTATGTAGGATTAGTATATCAGCAAACTTGAACTTTTCATTTTATCTAAGTATTTTACTTCAATCATGGGTATACATAATTGACACTCAGAACAAAAATATGCATTTTTTCATTATGTAGTCAAGTGGGTTACTCAATTGAACACCTACCAGTATTAGGACGCGTACTAGAGTTCGAGTAACATAGAATAAGTAGCTTAATAAAGGCCTCTAAGATATAAACTCTAAACAGCAATATATGGTCAGATTTTCAATGGGTCATTTTCTTGTCATCCTGGTGGTTGTTAAATAATGTTAGTACTCTAATACTGCCTTCTTATTGTTTAATTACAAGTCAAACTGTCCCTCTTGCAAATGCAACCTTTTCTTAATAAGAGCTCTACCAACTTGAAAAAAAAGGGCATGTATAATTTTTGTTAATTAGTTTATCCTTTTGGTAGAGAATCATGTTGCTTTGACAATTAATAGGAGATATGAAAGTAATGCATGTATACATACAGTGTTGGACACCACGAATAAGCAAATACCATATAGTTGAACAATCTGATTTAATTAGACTGATTAAAATCTCCAGGTCATTAACAGCAAATTTTACTGAAGAAATCATCAACTTGTTCTTATGTCTAGGCTGAGGATATCCTTCTAACTTCTAACAAGTTCGGATTAGTAAATTTGCCCTTCTGTTCGTTAGTTGGTACTTCGGATTAAGCTGAATTTCTGATGACTATGTCAAGATTAAGATTGACTTGTTCATCTTTTGAATACATGATGACAGTATTATAGAATGTCAACTACTTGGCCTTGGTTTTACAGTTATGATTTTGCACTATATTAGAGCCAAGTAGGCCTTTACAACACCTTTTAACCATTCAAGAAAACTCTGAGTTGAAGCAGTTAGACATTCTGATCATCCTCCTCTTCATTTTGTGTTCCGCGGTTTTTTGATTATTGCTTTTCACATTAGGATTGGAGACAATCAGACTTTAGTTTTTCGATAAGTCAGGAGATTGTTTTGTCTATAGATGTCATTATGAATGGCATCAACATTCAGGGATTTTTTATATCTACTACAGTTTTAGCATCTGTAGCTGCAGGAATTGGAGTTATACTGATACTTTTGATATTGTTGTGCTGCTGGTTATGTCGTCGAGGAAAACATAAAGGAAGCACAACGAGAACTACTCACAGCATTGCAGCAGAAAATCCTTCTGGAGCTAGTAAAGGTTTGATCTCACCCGGCCTTCCTTTAATTGAAGCTACAATTATAAAATCGGTTTTATGTGATTAATGGATTAGATGTTATATGCTTCTAAATTCATACGTGCTAAATTTCTTAGGACTTGTATGGTATCTGAACATTTTCATTCCTCATCTAGGTTTAAAGATTCAAGATTATTGTAATCAAGATTTTATGATCAAGTTTATAACACCTATAGAGGCTAGGACAAGTTCTACTAGGAATTTTGAACTAGTGTGAAACAAATTTGGGTTTAGCACCAATGCAAGAGTTTGACTTTTTGAGTAAATGCATATATATATACTTCTGCAATCTGCATTCATGATCAACCTGCATTGTTCATTACATCTTTGTCCCACGGAGTTTGGATTGAAGAAAAGAAGATTAAACATCTTCATGTTGATCATGTATAATAAGCAATGGAAAAGAAAATAATTATATGAATCCTTGATCCTTTGAACATCAGTCTTTGATATTGGTTTCAACTTTCAAGACTCAAACATCAAAGAATAATCTTCATGTCATTAGTTAGTAACAGCCTAAATATGGTTGAAATGCTGATCAGGTAACCAGCATAATGAACCAGCTCAACAACAGCAGCAGCAGAACACTCCTCCAAGAACGGGTCATCCTCGAGCTAAATCATCACCTTATACGTTCTCCAACCCATTTGCCTTCACAATCCTCTACAGGCAGCACGAGCAGCGGTCCATCACCTCCGCCACCAGCATTCAAACGTTCACCAACACCTCAGCTTCCCTCAGATTACCCGAGTTCAGGGAAGTCAACTTCATCAGGGAGAGAAAGCTCAATCCCACCTCCATCTCCAGCTCTTTCGTATGCTTCTTCACAGACTATGTTTACTTACAATGAACTGGCAATGGCAACGAATGGCTTCTTAGAGGCTAATCTCCTTGGACAAGGTGGTTTTGGGTTTGTTCACAAAGGAGTTCTTCCTAATGGGAAAGAAATTGCAGTTAAGTCTTTGAGAGCTAATAGTGGGCAAGGAGAGCGTGAATTTGAAGCAGAAGTTGAGATTATTAGCCGAGTACATCATAGGCATCTTGTTTCATTGGTGGGGTACTGCATTTGTGGCTCGCAGAGACTGCTTGTCTACGAGTTTGTACCCAACAAGACTTTGGAGTTCCATCTTCATGGTCAGAATCATGCTTACTACTACTGCTAATCATTGATTTTAGTTTTTTTTTACTCTTTTAGACTGATTGTGCACATGTACCCCTGAGGTTTGAAAGATTGCATAAGGTATCCTGGTGTTTAAAAACGCACATGGTACCCCTAAGGTTTGCGAAAAAATCCACCAGATACACCTAAAACCTCAAGGGTACACCTTGTAAATTCTGTTTTTCAGCATATGTGTCATTTGTGCTTTCATCTAATGGAAGTAACATGTTGCAGGTAGAGGGAAATCTCCGATGGATTGGCCCACGAGACTGAAGGTAGCCTTGGGTGCTGCAAAAGGATTAGCATATCTGCATGAGGATTGTAAGTGCTCTTATGAGCACATTTTGGTAACTATTTGTTTTTCTGATATACATGAATCTAATGCACCTTCACTCTGATGTAGGTCAACCAAGAATCATTCATCGTGACATAAAAGTTGCTAATATACTCTTGGATAATAGTTTTCAAGCAAAGGTGACTTCTCACATCTTTAGAAAAATGTCTGATCATGTTTGCTTAGTTTTGCTTTTGATTTTGATGTCTATTTTTGTTTTGTGAAACATAATTTTTTGACCTTGAGAATTGCAATTCTGCATAATGCAGGTTGCAGATTTTGGACTTGCAAAGCTTACCCCTGAAGCAGATACACATGTATCCACACGAATAATGGGGACCCTGGGGTATGAATATGAGATTATGATCTGATCTCTTCACTTCATGTTATGTTGCACTTTACTCTTTCTATGTCATATAAAGATAATCTCATGTGTAAAATTAGTTAGCACTCTATACTCTATACTCAATACGTTGATGTTTCACACTTTCACTACTCTTGCTTGCAGATACTTGGCTCCAGAGTATGCTTCATCTGGCAGGCTCACAGAGAAGTCTGATGTATATTCATTCGGTGTCATGCTTTTGGAACTGATTACAGGACGCAGACCAGTTGACAGAACACAGCAGGAGTATAATCTAGTAGAATGGGTAGGTTCTTTCTTTCGCCTCATCTGTTTACATTCCCTTCATTCACATATAAACGTCCTATTAGGTTTGTGTACGCATAGTAATTTGTAAATGAGTTTATGGTAGACAGTAGACGCTGAGTACATAAATGATTGAAAGGAGAGAGTTATAACTTTTCACCTTAACTATTTCATTTGAACATATTATACCTTATCGGACCTTATCAACCCTCGATTTCACCTTATGGTTACTGAACTGCCTTGATTAGGCCTAACCAGCCTTAAAAATTGTCTCATTAGGGTGAAGAGAACACACATTCATTAGGGTGAAGAGAACACACTTACTGGGAGCCTATATTACATGTGTGAAGTGTGTTTGAGAGAGATAGTCAGTGGAATGACCCACATCGCATGAGTAAAGGGGGGTTGGGTTGTGGTAATATTTCCATGTAAAAGATACCTAGATGTTTATTTGTGGACTAACCAAGATAATATGCAAAATGTGCAATTGTGGACATAAGGAACATTGTATTGACTATTATCAATAAATATAGAGATATAAACCAACTTGTAAGATGCTAAAAGAAAGTTAACAGACTAGTAATCTTGCTGCTTTTGCAGGCAAAACCTTTACTCACAAATGCTATGGAGGATGAGAACTTCAATCACCTTGTTGATCCACAATTGCAATTTAGTTACAAGCACAGTGAGATGGCTCGTATGGTGGCTTGTGCTGCTACATGTGTTCGTAAGTCAGCACGACGTAGACCATTGATGAGTCAGGTACTCAATTTTAAACCTGCATTCCTGAAAAATGAAATTCCATACTCTGCTTAAGAAGTACATCTTCTGTACTAACACATTGCATCTGTCTGTTTTGCTGTGTAAATATCTGATTCCTATTGTTTAGATCATACCTGTCAAGTTCTATCATTTCATAAGCTTCATCTAGGTTCTGCTTTAATAGTCTCTTTTGTTCTCTTCATGTCAAAGTTATTTGTTCCACAAAGAATCTGATACATCAAATGAATCACCACATTCATTAGCATCAACTTGAACATCAATAGTTTAGAGATTATGACAATAACATCAATTTTTACGGAATATTAACAAGAACAATATGTTAAGCTCATAATACTACATCACATTGCTTTGTTAAATAATTCACCCTAGGCAATGTAAACATCAGCATATGAATATTGTGTTACGATGGGCATCTAAATGACCCTTTTCATCTCTCTCAATTTAGCCTTATATTTGATCTGATTTCGTCGTTGAACTTGGGATATAAACAGGTAGTTAGAGCTCTTGAAGGGAATATGTCCCTTACTGATTTAAATGAAGGCATAACACCTGGACGTAGTTTGCTCCAAAGATATGATACTGCTTCAGAACATAGTGGCAGTCAATACAAGAGAGGTTCAAAAGGATATAATACTAATTCAGAATATAGTGGTAGCCAATACAAGGGGGACTCAACAGGATTTGACAATAAAAACATGGCACCTTCAACAAGAGAATATGTAAGCAGTGAGTATGATGGAACTACAAGCGAGTATGGACTGTACGCGTCTAGTTCAAGTAGCGAAGGCCAGACTACGCGTGAATTGAACACTGATGAGGTGCACAGAGAGAGGAGACGCTTCCAGCAACACTTTTGACAACCGAATTTTTGCCTAATACTTCCTGTGCCTTTTAAATACTGCAATACGTTCACTTTCACATTTGTCAATGTACAACTTTGATCATTAAATCTTTAACTATCGACAAAGTGGAGTATTATGTGAATAATGAAAGAGACAGTTGTAATCTTCAAAAAACGGGGATGTACGATGACTAAAATGAAGTCATTTTTGCAAATGCATAACAATGTCCCTTAATGATATGGCCATCTTTTGTTCTATGTTCATAGACTTGTAGAAATGAAATCTTGTCCTAGGTGTAACTATATATAATTGTTTGTAGAGAAATTTACAGTGGGAGATAGTTTTTCTTTCCCCCTTTTGATTTGTTAGATTATTGAACATGAGAATACATGTCGTACTTGTTTCATTTGTATCATTGTTCCTTATATGTATAGATTATGAGCCTGATTTTTGAACTTCCTATGATGTTTAGAGGAAAGATTTGCATGTACTTGTTGGAATGCAAACCTTAATTTGCATGTAGACTGGACCACCAAATGTTTGACCAAATTATGTTTTGAGTAATAATTAATAGAGAAGCTTCCAAAAGTTTTTTTCTACTATTATAGATTTGCTCAGTCTTAATGTTGGTTAAGGATTTTCTTGACACAATCATTCCTACAATCATCGATTTAGATTTTAACAACAATGCTATGAGGTGTATGAAATTATGCTATTATTATTGGAGGTAATAAACAATGTATATACGATATAATTCGCTTGAAAACCAAGAACATATAGGATCACTAACCTTAATATATCTTTGTTATTTTAATGGAAATCTAATATATCATTATCCACATAATACAATTTGAAAATACTCCCTCTTTTTATTTATTGTTCTTCTCATTATTGGAAATGTTTTTTACGAGAGGAAATGGGTTAAAATATGAAAATCTATTTAAAACAGAGAAAATATACATTTCTATAATATCTTCGATACTCCCTCCCACCCCTCCCAGTTATAAAGAAAGTAACATGAACAACATGATTGGAAGGAGATATGATCAAGGCCGATCTATCTATAAGATAAACTTCAATCTATTAAGAGTAAAAAACAAATAATCAAAGACGATCATGATCTTGGTGCAACTCATGAAAAGTAATTTATTTGGTAACATAAGTTGCTTAATTAGTACCGGAAAATTTTACATTATAACTTCTGTAACACCAAAAAATATAATAATCTATGTACCAATTCCTAATTATTTTTGAAGTAATTCTAAAAAGTGTTTTCTTAGTACTAAAGATTGTTTAGTTGGTGGTACTAGTAATTGGTTGAGCTCTCTAGAAGAGTTCAAATGATACCAAGTCTCAAACTCCATTATTTCCCTCACACACAAAGACCATTTTACCCTCTATTCTATCGTTCAAAATAGATTCCAACGACTAGTTGACTAGTACTTAACACTAAACACAAGCTCCAAGATAGATCCGAATAATCAAATACTAATTACGATTTTGAAACTTCAACTTAACCTTAAAACATTTCTCATCTAAACTTATATTGATAACGAGAAGTCAAGAATCTTATTAAAAGACTTTTCAAGGATGTCTTGACCTAATAGTTAAGATTAAGGTACTGTGAACAATAGGTCACATATTCGAATTTCCCCTTCCTTTTTGTACTGTCTTCGTAACTCATATGGATAAAAAAAAAAAACCATGATTAAAAGACTTGGAAGATTTCGTCTTATCCTATTAGAGAAAGACTAAACATTTCCTAACAATCAACACCAAAAAAGAAGTGTGTAAAAAGACTGGTCGCTAAAAGATCAAAACTTACAGCTGCAATTGTGAAACCCATTATCCCTGTACAAGACAAATTGATCCCTTTAGCTTAGCTTGCATATTCCTTTACCTTGTCTTCTTTCTTCTTCTTCTTCCTCTTCAAACCCCCCCAAAAAAAAACCTCTCTTTTTTCATCTCTTTTTTCTCTCTCCTCTTTTTTAGCAAGAATTTGGTAAAAAAAAAAGAAGTGTTTCAAGAATTGCACTACATTAAGGTCAATGGCATCACGTCGTCGAAAGCTTCTCAAAATCATCATCCTTGGTGATAGTGGGTAATTCTCTTTCTCTCTCTTCTTTGTTGGTTTTTAATTTTGGAATTTGATGTTTTGGTTGATTTTCTAATTTTCTGTTGTTTGATCATGATTTTCACAGGGTTGGTAAAACTTCACTTATGAATCAGTATCCTCTGAATTTTAATTTTCTTGTTTTTTATGTGCCATTTTTGTTAATTTTAGTGACACCCTTTTTTCTTTTTCTTTTTTTGGTATGTTTTCTTTGCTAAATTAGAAATTTTGCCCTCTTTTAGTTATGACTCAGTTTTTTTTTTTGTTTTCTGATTTTGTGGAATATGTGTGTTTATTGGAGTATATGGTGGTTGGAATAAGAAAATTGGGTTTTGCCTTAATCTTGATGAAATATAGATTTGTTAATAAGAAGTTTAGCAATCAGTATAAAGCAACAATTGGAGCTGATTTCTTGACCAAAGAACTCCAATTTGAAGATAGGCTTTTCACATTGCAGGTATGATCATATATCCGATTCCGCCGGTTTGATTCCTGTGTTTACTTCACATTTTGCCAGTGAATTTGCTTTAGTTGCTGTAATTATGCAAATATTGAATAAATGGGGAATTTGTTATACTTTAATTTGAGGATAGTGTATATGAAACTTTTTGATCTGGTCTTTGTGTACGTATTGAACGGGCGAGCAAAGCGGATCAAATCCCCCCTGTAACCCCCCTAGCTTCCCCCTTGACCCCCTAAGGGGGAACCGAAGGAACAATTATTGACTGCCCCTTTGCCCTCTTTCTCTGCCTTTTTTAGTACGAGAAAGGGGCGGGTATACTTGACTTCAGTTTAGAGTGCAAAGATGATAACTTATGCAGCTTGTTATTGGTGTATGAGCATACATCTGCCTTCGTTGGTATGGAAAAGTTAGGTCTTCGGATTTCCTAAAACTCTGTTAGTATCTGATTCTATGAAGCTCCTAAAGGATGTGAGCAATGAAAACTGATGGCTTAAATACTAGTGTGTACAACCAATTGCATCTGTGGTCTTCGATCAGTCATTAGTTCCCATCTGCAGCTAATGTTTTCTGTAGCCAGAAGGGTTCTAATTCATATATGTTTTAGGAACCTAGAGTAGACATGTGTTTCATCTCACCATTTTTATTGTCAGCAATAAGTTGCTGAATTTTTCATTACAGTTGTGGGTTTTCATGAAAGATGTACGATTTGTTGTAGGAGCTCTGCTGTTCCAACATTCTTTTCTTTCCTTCCTCTGTATCTGTCCTTTGTGTCTACTATTATTAGCGTACCAAATTTTGGCTCATTTTGATGAATACTAAAAAAGTAGATTCAAGAATATCTCCTAATCATTAGCTTACCTCATTTTCATATTTTGAGTAGTCATTGAAATAATTGATAGACTCTTTAATCATTGCATTTGGTAGTTGCTTATTATTTGGCATTGTGCAAGGATGACTTCAACTATGCTACACTTTGAACTTGTCTCCCTGATTTGCTTGTGCTAGAGCATAGAGGTTCTCTATGAAGTAAATAAGTGCATGTTTTTCTAACATAAACAAGTGGGGGAAGTGAAAATTTCTAGTAAGTTCTACTATAAATGAAAACTGCATAATTTTTTGGTTCACAAAAACATAGGGAGTGTCATTCCCTGGGAACTTCTACTTCCAAAATTGGAGGAAGGCACTTACGTAGCCCCTTGGTAAGCGGAAGTTCCCATGGAAATTTCTACTTCCCGAACCTAACCAAGCAACATTTCTTTCTTCCTAGGAAGTAAAACTCCTTGTTATTGGGATTTTCTTGGAAGTTATATTTGCTACATTTAACTAACCAACCACTATATGATTAATGATGCAGCTTTTGACTATATTAGATAAAAGGGACAACTTTAACTTGGCAAACAGCATCTTAAAGGAAGCAGAAGACTTTCTTGTTGATAAATTTGTCATAATGGTAGCTAAACTATCAGGGTTCTCAGGATCCGACCCTTTATAAAACAAAAATAATCTGGAAACTGGATGGAAAATGGTCAAAACTGCTTTAAATCATGTATTCCTATGTTTCCATCCCTTCGTGCTGATTGCTTGTAAATACTTATTGACCACAACATATCTACAGGCTACAGATGCCCCTTACATGATTAGCTTCTGTATCAATCTGCTATCAGTCGTCATCTGCTTATTCATGTTTGTTCGTGTGCATGTGTATCTTCTTGATGCTGAAAAGATGCTCCTTACATGAACGTTGCTTGACCTAATTGCAGATTTGGGACACAGCTGGACAGGAGAGATTTCAGAGTCTAGGTGTTGCATTTTATCGTGGTGCAGATTGTTGTGTTCTTACATATGATGTAAATGTCACGAAATCTTTTGAGAACCTGAATAGGTGGAGGGAGGAGTTTTTATTACAGGTGAAATTAAAGTTGTTGCTTTCAACTTTTATTTAAATACGTGAACTCTTAAGGGGGAAGAGAACACTGAGAAATACTCTTGTAAATATAGGCAAGCCCCGCTGATCCAGACAACTTCCCGTTTATTTTGCTGGGGAACAAGGTAGATATTGATGGTGGTAGCAGCAGAGTGGTAAAAATTCTTTCATCTTTTCTATATATATGGCATTTTCTCCAACTTTAAGCTTTTAGACATCAGTATGAATCTCGTATTGTGATGATATATGTCAAAAGTGTTACGGTCTCTGGGTCAATGTAGTACTTGTTTCTTGCATACCTTTCCTTCTAATTTTGATAATCGTAATCGTTATTTCCTTTGGTAGTGATGCTGTATGCATGTGTTATGTCTAACAATCAGGTCTCAGAAAAGAAGGCAAAAGCTTGGTGCATGAGCAAGGGGGATATTCCTTACTTTGAAACTTCAGCCAAAGATGGTACAAATGTTGAGGAGGCTTTCCTGTGTATTGCTAAAAATGCTATAAAGAATGAACCTGAAGAAGAAATGTGAGTATATATCAAGCTATTTTTCCATGTGCTTACAAATCCCCTTTATATATGGTCTTATATTGTTTGAGTCAATTCACTTTGACTTTTCATTTAAATTTTTTTTCATTTTTAGATGAACTGTAATTTTTTTTGGAAGAAAAATTGTTTTCTAAAGCCAGTGTTTCACTATATAGCACGGAAAACGGCTAGAAATTTAGAAACGGAAACGTCCGGGAAACAGGGAAAGCTCATTTTACAACCGTTTTCAGGCTTGATTAGCACAAATAAGTTTGAAAACGACAAAACGTATAGGGGAAGAAGATTCCTTAGTTCCAAGAAGTTTCCGTGCTTCATATACTTCATGTTTGTTTTTGTCGCTTTTGGGCGATATTCCGCCTACATGTTACTTCAAAATCCATTCGTACTCCTGCATGTTATTTCAAAGAAATTCTAACTGTGTTTATCTATTAACCATGTTGTAGGTATGTTCCTGACACCATTGATATGACGAACCAAGCACAATCACAAAGGTCTTCAGGTTGTGAATGTTAAAATCTGTTGATTCAGAGGACTGCAGTTATAATTGTTCCATTGTCCTGTAATATGAAGTTTATTTGTGAATGTTGTACACTTCATATAGAAGCAAGGAGAGGGAGCTGGGCTATTTGCTTTCCTTTTGCCAATTTGTTTTCTCATCACTCTAAATAAATTTTTTGAAGTCTGATACTGATTCTGGAGAGTTCTGGTGCAGTAGGATATTGACATATTGTTGCAGCTATTCCAATTGAGAACAATGCCATTTCATCTATACCATATTGAGATAGCATGTTTTACTTGTTGCTTACCCATAGTTCATGCAAGTGGCGTGAAGGGTTCTTTTCAAAGACATTGCATTGTCTTCGAAGCATATACACCATAGATCACGAGTATTAAAACAGACGTAAATTTACCAGAGAAACTTCGATCACAAGCTTGATAACTGTCCAACAGATTTTTTACTTGTGTGATTTTCGATAGGCTTACAATGTACCATAATGTTGGTTCGATCTGAGATCTCAAAAGCTACCAAACTATGAAAAAGACTAATCTACATTTCCGTTTCAAATACAGATCCTAACAGCTAGCTGTACTTCAATCTCAGGTACTATACCTTTGCTACAAAACTTTTTCCACCAACTATTATTACACATTAGGATATCTACCAGAGCCTGATCCTTTCCTCCGCCGCCGTCGCTTTTGCCTGATTCGCCAAAAACTGAAGAAAAGCAAGAAACCTACCAAACACATAGCGAGATACGTGAGCATTATATAATGAAGTCATCTTTTACGTGAATTGGGTGCTGAAGTCTGTAGTGTACAGTACACTATCGTATGATATACATTTGACAAATTTGTTGGGTACAAAGCTAGGGGTGGTGCAAGATTCAATAAGATGGAAAAGCCTTAAAAATGATGCAAGTAAGAAATGAATGGACAATGTTCAATGAAATGGAAGAATGTATCAAACGATATAACATGTCGTAAACTAGACTCCAGTTCAAGAGCGACACTAACCAGAAGCAGCAATTATGGCAGGTACAAGCCAATGACTAGCAACCAGCACAGGCATGTCAAGCTGCACAAATTTTCAAAAATTCATATACTGGGTAACAAATTTTTTGAAAAAATTCATAAGTGGGCCTCAGCTCCATAGTTCCATACCTCATCTGTATAAAAGAGACCAAAATACTTGTTACTGAATGAATCGCCTATTTTCTGGGGAAATGTACTGTAAACTTTCAACTCTGAGGCATCAAAGCTGGAATTTGAGCTTCTCCCCATATCAATAGCATGATAGCCAGGCAGTTTTCTGTTTCTTCCCCTAACCTGTATATTATAACCTTTAGTTCCCACTACTTCAAACCTAGAATCAGCCCTGCATAATAATTCCTTCCCCATGACAGCTGAATAAGCTGAGAAATTCACATCGGTCCTACGAGATGGTAATTGTTTATCATCAATATACAAGGATGCAACTTGTCTAGCAGATCCCGAGAAAAGCACTGGATCCTTGATATTCCCACTTGTGAAATCCAACATTTTTTTCAGCAGCCAAAAGCAATTAGTAACCATATGACTACTGTCAAGACAATTTGAATCTCCATAAACTGAAATCCGGCCTTCACCAGCCTCCAGAAAACCGAGAATAGGTGAGCTTTCCTGCAGGAAGAAAGATAGGAAGTTAGGTACCAAGGTAATTTGTGGACATGTAGAGGGGACATCAACCTTACAGCAACTGACATCAGTCAACCAGCCACCAAAATGGGAAAATTAATATATATATATATCCTATTTCCCTGCAAAAGAGGTAAGAAAACAAATACAGCTCTCTTTAGAAATACTCATCACTCTCGTCTCTCACAGAAGGAAACTAAAATAGACAAAGCCTAACACTTGAATGGTCCAGAATCAAGACAAATCTTCCCCATGAATATTAAATCCAAGTAATCAAAACATGTAGGCATATTCACAAAATTTTGCCACGATAATTTCAATTTGATCAAGTTTGCATGCATATGGAAACATATAGGAAATCATAAAAACTCACCTTCATCAAATTAGATGTTAGTACATTCTGAGCGGTTCCGCCATCTGACCTATCTAGAAGAGGAAAACTGTGAGTGTATCCACCAGCTGGAAACCTTAGTATGTTCGTTCCTGAAGCATACCGACTTTGCTCACCATTAATTGTAAAATCACCATTAAGGATCTTATCACCAAATGCAATTCCAAATGGGGCCAAAAGGTCATTCAATGCAGGAACATTTGCACCACCAGTAACTGGGGTCCACCAGCTCCGCGTATTATCATCAAAAAATCTCATCTTAACCATTGTTTCAACATTATACCACTCTGCAAATACAGCCAAACCCAAACCAGTGTTCAAAATATCCTCCCTCAATTTATTTATCTCTTCTTCAAAATATTCTTCTTCAAGATCAACAAGCAAGAGTGTTCCATACTGGCGAGCATCAAAGCATGTAAGTGGAGAACCAAGGATCTCAACATAGTATCCAGCATCACTTAACATATTGAACATAGTATGAAAATTTGTGTGCGGGTGATCCCCATGCCAATCCAGGATATCATTGCGGACATCCAAAGAATCTCTAGGTATATAGCCAGGTGGGTATTTAATGTTGTGAAACTGATCCCACAGGATCCTTTTGGATCTTACAGGAGTTGGAACAACTTTCAATCTCAATCGAAGAACACATGTGCTAGTTCTTACTGCTTTCTCACCTTGAGCAGGTGGACTATAGACCTTAACAGTCACATTTCCTTCAATCACTCCATGGAACTGTGCACCTTCCTCCTTAATTTGCATGCGGAGTGCCAAGTATCCAGTCCATGGCCAAATAACCTCTGAATAAGCAAAATGGACGCTAAGAAGATTTCCTTCCTCAGTCAAGGGATGCCAGGTTGGTGATTCATTAACATAGCCAATCACACCCATACCATTCAAAATAGTAGCATTGAAGATGACAGGCATAGCACCAGCATAGAGTGGTTGACGACAGAAAGGCCATGCATAAGGGAAATCCATGAAGTCAAGCATGCTAGGAAAGATGCTTGCCCGTGGTTTATAATTCTTTAAGATTTCATAAGATTCTAACCTGACAACAAAATTAGCAATTAATGCCAGCAGCAGACCAACAGGAGTTAAACTCTGAAGAAAAAATTAGCTTATTTGTAAGACAACAAATTGAAAAGCATGCAGAGTTTCAAGTAACTCACAGGTCAACCCTCCCAGCACCTTGTTCATACATATTCGGACCAGAAAGCCTGGCAGCTCCTTCAACCAGTGCTTGCTTCATGCTAGCCGGATTCAGGATGTGCTTTCTGTTGCTCTCCGGAATGACACTGACTAGCAAGCACACCACTCCAGCAACAACAGGACTTGCAACGCTAGTGCCTGACAAAGTTTTACAGCCTGTACTGATTTTTGATCCCATAATATCACGTCCATAAGCTACAACATCTGGCTTCACACGCCCATATCTGGTCAATTTACATACATAATTCATAATTCAACACATGGTATGATATCAAATTTAAGATACACACAGGAATCTCTCTTCCCTTGCATTTCAACTATTTAGTTATTTTATCTTTCTCTTATCAAGATGATCTTATATAACGAGAAAACTAATTGAAAGACCATCAAAATTATTACCCATGTGGAATCTCCCAGGTGCTCATGCCACGTGAAGAAAATGATGCAATGTGATCTGTATAGTCTATACCACCAACTCCAATGACATCACTTTGATCAGCAGGATTGTTCAATGTACCATAAAGTGGTCCATCATTACCAATTGCAGACACCATAATTATGTTGTTTGCTGTTAATTCCCAAACCTAAACAATATGTACAGTTTCCAAGGCATCAATTATCTTACAATGGTATTTCAGAACCAATTAAATCAACATCAAAACATGCAAAAGCTCAGTTTTGCAAGAAACATCTGTTCATAACCCTGAGAAATTTTACATTCCCCCCCCCCCCCCAACCTTTACTGATGACTGTAAGGAATGGAGCCTTCTTCCTTCAATGATTTACACAAAGCAAAGGAATTGTGGTCACATTCATGGTAACAGATTGCGGTCAACACAGTGAATTTTATTTCTAAAAGCTCACATAAGTCACATTAATGAGTTTTAACCTCATCTGTGGTTTCCTAGTTCAAGAAGTATTGTTTCAGCAGAATATGACCAAACCTACCATAAGATGAATGGGTAATATATTTGGTGAATGAGTGCTAAGTATGCTAACTTAAAATAATTATGATCAACTAGAGAATTGCTTTCTTTTAAGGGTTATGCTATATGCAGCCCTTAGGTCTTTATATAAGACATAAATACACTACCATAAATGGAAATAAGTTGTGAATTTATGGAAAAATTATGCATCAACCGAAGTAATAAATGATCAATTAATGCATATTTTTTCCATTTTTAACTTCTTATATGCAATCCTAAGGGCTGCATATAGCTTTTCCATTCTTTTAATAACAAGAAAACAAGACAATTATTTAGTAGAATACGCTTGGCCAATTGTGACAAAAGTATGGATGTAATGGAGAAAGAAAAAAATCCAACACGGTGGATCATCGATACATACTGAATGACGTGGTGGAAAGGACATGATTTTGTCGCGGTGATCGAACAAAGTTTAGCAGAGTGATAGCTCCAAAATCCATTAAAACTCGGGTCATTCTATAAATAAAACGGCCGAGTTTTAATTTTATGCTCTACATTATGCAATTTATACGCTGATTAAATCAATTAACATTCATTCGCCGAGTCTGGCAGCTTAAATCATCAAGAAAGAAGACCATGATAGATAGATAAAACTCGATATGAATCATCAATAACACAATCAACCAATGTCATGCACACTAAGTTAGGTTCTGGTGCATAACATGTAGACAGATTACGTCCATCATACAATAGACAGTTGCCTCAAGGGGAAGTCATCAGAAAACATAAACTACTTCCGAAATAAGTACGAGACAGCGAATTGCTTCAACTGGGGACATTGTTAACGGTTCTTGTGCATGGCTAAGACTTAAGAGGTGGCACCGAAAAAGCGACTACTACCCCTTGTAAGTTGCAGCAAAAAGAGAAGGGTGATACTCTAAAGCATCATACCACCCCCTGCATTCTCAAGAGGAATATGCACTTCAAGAGAAGCATGGTATACTGCAACAAGATGCCATAGTTAACAGAGAAACATTAAATGAACATACCTTCTCCACAAATGGAAGATCCAAGTGATCAGGCCCACCAATACTCAGATTAAGCACATCCATATTAGTTGCAATAGCATAGTTGAAAGCATCAAGGAACCATGATGTGTATGACACCTGCAATAAGCTGAATAAAAGATTATCATAATATTGCTGACAGCATGCAACTTGAAGGGCATGATTAAGAGAGAAGGAAAGCCATGGAACTTGTAAGATTTGTACAGAGGCTTCACCTTTTCCTGTTAACTAATTCATTATGACTCAATGATCAAAACGTCAAAAAAAGAACACTTCCATCTCATCCACAAAATTTTTTTATGTCTGGCTCAAACAACCACCATAAATATAAATATTATGCGTTTATTCTGGATCCAAGGTAACTCATAGGGCTCCCAAATTTCTTCTTTACAAGGCAGAGGATTGAAAGAGTCAAATAATGCACAAAGTACAAAATAAACTACAGTCAACCGCCCACTATATTTCTGCAAGGGTGAAATGTGAACAAAGAAAACTCCAGACTCGCCAATGCACCAAATAAAGTTGACATAAAGAAAGAGACCAACTTGTTATTGCTTCTCTTCCTTCCCTATATAAAAAAACGAATACGAATTCTACTTTTTCTAAACTTCATCGATTAAAGCAGCCATGCACAGTGGAATTCAGTCCTCTAAATAAGATGCTAAAGGATTTTTCGAACCAAAAGGCAAACATGTGCACCATAACACCTTTTACCACTAAAAGAACAAGAAAGCGTTTGGTTCATATGATTCTGGTAAGAGGTATGGGTTTAGAATGACAAAATCCATACCTAGTGTTTGTTTAATGAATTGATAGATTAAAAACTCATACCTCAAACCCATAAGGTATGGGGTTTAGAAACCCAAGGAGCTCATACCAATACCTCTATTTTAATACACTCACAAAAAAAAAAATGTTGCATAAAAAACAGAGGAAGACTCGTAAGTCATCTTTTGTAGCAAAAATTATTATCTTTTTATTTAGCAGCAAATCATAAATTACCTGTGCATCAGTAAATACACGGAATGCATAAATTTCAGTATCTGGAGCAAATCCAAGGCATTCTGATTCTTGGCCAGCAATAACTCCAGCAACAAATGTCCCATGTCCAAGATTGTCGTTTAGCGTTTTTTCATTTGTCCAGTTAGTTCGCTCCTGCAATCCGCCCAAAGCATTGATTTGAATTAAATTTCAATTCTTTAGACGATGAGGATCAGTCGATCACCATCATCAGTAAGGTAACATATTATGGTAAAAGGTCATCGAATTAAGAGTACACTACCTTTATGTTGCGAAAATGTGGGTGATTTGCCCTAATACCTGTATCAAATATGGCCATTTTTACTTTAGCACCAGTGTATCCCTTGGCCCACAGAACATCAGAGCCAAATAAAGATGTAACTTGAGACCCCTGCATCAGCAATGGAACACAAATAAATTTTCAAACCAGATCGCAATTTCCTTTGCACACAATTTCCATGTACTAAATATAATCAAGGAGAGCTTCAGTTCAGTCAGACACAACAAACGAAATTAAGACCTTCGCATAAGAATATTAATTAAAAAAAAAAGTAGAAACTGTTGTTCAACCAAAGTAGAACTCCGTCGATATCTGAATACATATGTCCGTCTTCGCATTCTAATCTAACGACAGTAATCATTTGCCTATCATATCAATGTGAAATACTCCATTGATATTTCCATAGGTCACAAAACATCAAGAGCGTTTATTGGAGTTCGTTCAATATATGCCAGCCTGGCACATTCCCTTGCATCATGTGCAAACATAGATGGAGAATATAAGAAAGTGTACATATACACCCGGGTGTATGAGGCAAAGTGTACATTTGTTAAAACACATATCCATGAATTAAGTAAATTTCATAATCCAACAATTTTTGTTCAATGTTCACCATGTTCTCTAATTTAACTATTTTCAGTAGAACTACAGTACTACACTCACAAGCTCAGACACATTCCAATAAGTTCAAAAAAGTTCAAATTGGCTCAACAATACTCACAACTTTCATATGAAGAGAGCAACGAATTACACATTGTCAGATCAAAGTAAGATACTAATATATACATTTTAAGTTGATACTTACATCATTATCGGTACAAAATTCCGCCAACATTACTATAATTAAGAAATTCAACCTCGGTATCTATTAAGTTATACAACATTCCTCCATTTTCAGACAAATTCATCATCATATGCACAAAATTCAAATCAAACAAATCAACTTTCTTTATTTTAATTTAGCAATCAATAAATTTCTTCATATTAATTCAAACTGATCATCGTCATCAGCTTACCTTTCCCATTAGATGTCGCCTCCAACTAATCGTCTGATTGCTAATCGAGCTCCAGTGACCTCCAATCCCTTGCTCCTCCTCCTCCTCAAAGGACATTTTGGTAAATATCTTTCCAGGTCGCTTCTTCACATCGCACAATCCACTTTCTCTCTCCAATTTATCCTCCTCAAGCAAGCTCCTAGTGTAGCTCAAATCCACTGATACATCCTTCACCTTATTCAATCTCTCAATTTCTCCAATCACATCCATTTCCACAGATTCCTCGATCGAAACGACGCCAAAATCAGTCGGAAACTTCGACGCAGGATTTCGCCGCTCGATCCAATCCCAGCCATCGAATTTGATGCTATGTCGGAGATAATCTCGGTGAAATTCGGCATCCTTGTAATCGGAGAATCGAACGATGTAGTTTCTCCGTGAATTTGACGATTCCGGAATTAATCGGTTAGTTAGGGTTAGGGTTCCGTCATCGAGAAAGGGAGGGTGGAGAGAGGAGATAGAAAAGAAGATGAGGAGAGTGAAATAGAAAGATGCATAACTTTGAGGTTTGATCATGGCGAAATCGGAGAAGGTGATGATGGAGCTGCTATGGAGGATTTCCCTTGGCGGGAAAATTCCACCATTGGAGAGAGAGAAGCGAAGTAGTAAGAAAGAGAGCTAAAGTTACTACTACAAAGTAGGAACTACGAAGCGCAGTGAAATTGAGAAGTTTGTGTTAAGAGTGCGAAACCAGAAATTTTCTTAACCCGGTTTAATTAATTGGAAAAAACTTAATCTATTTAATGCATAGTGAAATAATAATCGTTTTTTCACCATATACCCCTGACAAATTTTTTTTTACACCGTATACCCTTTCGACTTTCCAAATTCATCATATACCCCTCACATTTCGAAAAATACATCAACTTATCCTTTTGACTAACGGTGTTAGACTTCCGTTAGTCATTAACCCCTAATCCCCTCTAACCCTAATTAACTAACCTAAATTAAACCCTAATCTAATACACTTTAACTAACCCACTGCCACATCACCCCCCACTGCCACATCACCCCACCCCTTACACTCACTGCCACATCACCCCACCCATTACCCCCACTGCCACATCACCCCACCCCTTACACCCACGGCCACATCACCCCCACCCCTTACCCACTGCCACATCACCCCCTCCACCCCCACCCCACCCCCTTCCCCACCCCCACCCCACCCCCTTCCCCACCCCCACCACTACAATCCCCCTCCCCACCACACCACCAGCCCCGAGACCCCCTCCTCCACCGTTCCGCCACCTACAGCGCCGCACCCCCCTCCTCTTCCGCCACCCGCAGCACCACACCCGCGCACAAACTCGCGCAAAACCTTGAATCCCCGAAACCACCCTCCACCCTTCTGCCACCTGCAGCAGCAATTTAAACTTGCACAGCAGCACTCAAACGACGAGGATGAGGCAGGCGGCGACGGCCGAGAAAAGTCGACGGCGATTAGAACGACGAGCGACGAGGAGGAGAAAGTCGCCACTTGTGGTTTGCGACGGCCGAGCAAAGTCGAAATGGCTGGGCTTCACGTCCTCGTCGCTCGTCGTTCTAGTTCTACTCGCCGTCGACTTTTCTCGGCCGTCGCCGCCTGCCTCCTCCTCGTCGTTCTAGTGCTACGGGTGGCGGAAGAGGAGGGGGGCGGCAGTGCAGGTGGCAGAAGGGTGGAGGGGGGTTTCGGGGGTGGTGGGGAGGGGACTGCAGTGGTGGGGGTTGGGGTTGGGGTTGGGGTTGGGGTTGGGGTGGGGGTGGGGGTGGAGGTTAGGGTTAGGGTTAGGGTTAGGGTTAGGGTTAGGGTATTAGGATTAGGATTAGGATTAGGGTTAGGGTTAGGGTATTAGGGTTAGATTTAGGTTAATTAATTAGAGTTAGAGGGTGATTAGAGGTTAATGACTAACGGAGTTTAACGCCGTTAGTCATTAAGGGTAACTTGATGTATTTTTCGAAAAGTGAGGGGTATATGATGAATTTCAAAAGTTGAAAGGGTATACGGTGCAAAAAAAAATTGTCAGGGGTATATGGTGAAAAAACCGAATGATAATTTAATTAACGGTTTTTTTTATCAAATATCCCAAGCATATCACGAAATTCACCATATACTCTTAATGTTTCAGATATTCACCACATACTCTTGAGTTTCCGAAAATGTACATCAAATGCCTTTTTTCTAACAGACGTCAACTTGTCATTAGTGTTATTTACAATTTTGTCATTATTAACCCCTAAACCCTAATCCTAAACCCTAATCCTAACACACGCCCCCTCCCTCCCCCCTGTCAGCCCAACCCTCCACCCCTTCCCCCTCCCTCCCGTGTTCTGCTCTCAAGATCCACCCATCACAATCGCTCCCCTCAAAAATTGACATCTCCGGCTTTCTATAACGCCAACTTCCTCCACTTTTATTGTACCATCCTCCACCGGAACCCTGTCCTCCATCAGACACTCCAGATCCCCCGTCGACAAAGATATAGTCACCAATTCCCCCGTTTCCTCCATTTACTCCACCCACTCGTTGCCCACTGCTACTTCCTCCCTTGGATCCCTCACAAAACTCCGTGCTTTGTTCGGGCTTCCTTCTGCTGGATCCTCTGGCTACACCACATGGCCACGCTGGAGATCCGCCGCCAAGAGTAACTCAACTTGAAACTTCTCTTGGCTTTGTTTCAACAGCTTGATAGACATCTCCTGATCATCTCTAGGTCAGTGATTCTCCCTTTTGACCTCTCTCCCATCCCCTGAATTTCCACTCCATTTTGCTTGGAGGCCTCAACCTGACTAACCACAATCTGTTCCACTATGGACTGTTTCATAGTTGCTTTCGCATGCTCCATTGCCTGATTCACCATTTCATAAACAGAGCTTTCAAGTTCAGAGAATTTTTCTTCCACACAATCCAATCTTTGCAAGGTGTTCGCCGCCGCCACAATCCAATATGATCGTTGCTATGATACCAAGTGAAATGATCATGCTCAAACAATCAACCACAATAACAAACACAAGCAAGCCAAATTAGCTAGCAGGATAAGTTGTATTTAAAATGGTCACCACCGAGCTTTCGATAGGCTCAGACTCCCCAAGAACAAAACAACTAAACGACAATCATATTTCTGTATATCCTTCTTACTGTCACCCTTTCCATTTATATACAATTGCTAAATCTCCCACTACCCAAAATTTCCTTTTCTGCAACAACTTATGACACTACCTGCCAAATAAATATTATATTAACTGAGTATCTGTTAAGCAATATTGATTTACTGATTTACCCTTGTCATCCTTGCATCTGGACTGATTTGCCCTTAGGATAGGCGGAGAGTTCGAATTCATTACAATATATCTTGTCTGATTGTAAACTTAACTTCGGGTTTTTGCTGTTATCTTAAAAAGATGACCTCCGAGTTTTTTTTTGGGTGACGTAGGCTTGACTTGTGTTGAAAGGGGTGGTAGCAGGGGTTGCAAGGGGGGGCAGGGGGGAAGCTGGAGGGGGATTTGCAGGGTGGGGGGATTAACAGTAGCAGGAGGGATGTGAAGGGCGTTGTCTGAGGTGGGTTGTGAAGGGGGGACTGGGCAAAGGGGTAGGCTGGCAGAGGGCTTTGCAAGGTGGAGAGGGATGTGAACGGTGGCATGGGATGCAGGGGTGTTGCAAAAGGGGCGCTGCAATGGGGGGTCTGCATGGGAGAGGTTGGGACGGGGGATTTTTTGGGGCTAGCAGGGGGCTGTGACGGGGGGATATTTATATATACTTTATCTGTTCCTGGACACGCTTGCCAACACATAATTTTAACTATTAATATCTTTGATTTCGAATAGGTAAAAATTATAAAAAGTTGATATTATAAAAGTATATATCGAGCAGAATCTAACAAGATCTCAAATGACTATATTTTTTCTTATGTAAAAATGACAAAACACGGTTAAAGGAGAATGCTTTAGATGTCAAAAATGCGTTTCTTCATGGTTTTCTCAATGAAGAAGTTTATATGCGTCAACCTCCGGGTTTTGTTCATCCATCTAAACCTACTCATATTTGTCGTCTTCGTAAGTCCATTTATGGTTTGAAACAAGCTCCTAGAGCTTGGTTTTCTCGGTTTAGCAACTTTCTTTTATCTATTGATTTCAAGCGCAGCAGTTGTGACACTTCTATGTTTACTCTGAAATATCGTGGTCATCTCATTATTCTTCTCTTATATGTTGATGACATTGTCCTTACTGGTATTAGTCCTCCTCTTGTTGCCAAATTCATTTCTGTCCTTTCTTCTCAATTTGCTATGAAGGATTTTGGGGATCTTCATTACTTCTTAGGCGTGCAGGTTGTGCGTACTCCATCTGGTTTATTTTTGTCTCAACATAAGTATGTTTCTGATTTACTTCGTAAATTCCATCTTCATACTGTTAAACCAGTTACCACTCCTGTTGTCTCTAGAGTAACATTGTCTCTGCTTGATGGAGAACGTCTTGCTGATCCCACATATTATCATAGTATGGTTGGTGCATTGCAGTACTTAACTATGACCCGTCCTGATATTGCTTATGATGTTAATATGGTGTCTCAGTTTATGCATGCTCCTCGTACTACTCACCTTCATGATGTGAAAAGAATTTTAAGATATCTGCAGAGCACTCTGGATTATGGACTTTATTTATATAGCAGCAGTTCTCTTATTGTTGTTATTGCCTATTCTGATGCAGATTGGGCAGGATGTCCTGACACACAACGATCTACTATTGGATATGCTGTTTTTCTTGGGAAGAATTTAATTTCCTGGCGTTCGAAAAAGGAACCTATTGTCTCCAAGTTCTCTACTGAAGCTGAATACAGGGCTATTGCCTACACAGCTGCAGAAACCATTTGGCTCAAGCAACTTCTTGCTGACATTGGCCATTTTCTCCATCGTCCTGTGATTGTCTATTGCGACAATGTCTCTGCTACTTATCTCACTGCTAATCCAGTTCATCATGATCGTAGAAAACATATCGATGTTGACTATCACTTTGTTCGAGAAATGGTTGCCAAGGGAGGTCTTATTGTTCGACATGTTCCTACTTAGTCTCAGGTTGCAGACATCTTTACTAAACATCGTACCAATCTATCCGTAGTTTCAACCCGTAAAGATTGAGGGGTGTACCAATCTATACGGCTCCCAACGAGCGCTGGGATGGCAACGCGCTCAGTAGACGACGCGACTCGACACGAGTTGGGCGGGTAGGGAGCGCGAGAGACAACGCGGACGGGAGGGGATGCTCGTCCAAAGTACGAGACCTCGACACAAACCGACGAGAGACTAGGCTCAGGCTGCGACGAGGCAGCCAAATGACGTGAGGGAGTAGGGGCCAACACGGGATTAGGCACACTGACCAAAGGAGACACACTAGCAACGTTAGTGGAATGCCAGTCCGCAGATAGGGTCATATATAGGTGAGGTATGGGACTCGTGAGACATAGGACTAACAAGAGCACGATACGAAAATTTATGGTCATGAAAAATAACATGACGACTAGTGTAGACTTTCTTGGTAGTAGGATCAAAATACCGATATCCTTTATATTCTAATGCATATCCAATAAAAACACAAGTTTTTAGATTTAGGTTGCAATTTGTGATTTTTAGAGTTCAGAAACAAAGTAAAGCATTCACATCCAAACGTTTTCAAAAAATGATAGGAAGGGGGACGATGCAATAATTTTTCAAAAGGAGAAAACCCCCTAAAACCGAGCTGGGTAATCTATTGATAGTGTAAGTGGCAGTATATGATGCATCAACCCAAAATTCCGCAGGAAAGTCAGAATAGATAATCATAATACGGACCATTTCAATGATATGACGATGTTTGCGTTCGGCAACACCGTTTTGAGCTGGAGTATGGGGACAAGATTTTTGAAAAATAATACCATTGTCAGAAAAATGTTGAAGAAGAGGAGAATTGTCAAATTCTCTTCCTCCATCACTTTGAAATATTTTAATTTTGCAATTAAAAAGGTTTTCAACCATCTTTTGAAACATAAGGAATTTAGAATAACTTCCGATTTCCGACGTAAAGGATAAATCCAGGAATAGCGGAAAAATCATCAACAAACACAACATAATAGCGATATAATTGATTTGACAAAACAGGAGATTGCCAAAGATCACTATGAATTTTATATAATGGATATGTAGAAATATGTTCAACTGAATCAAAAGGTAAACGATGAATTTTTCCTAGCTTACATCCAACACAATCATCATGAAACTTAGAGGTACATATGATGTATTTATTTGAACATAAATTTCCCAAAATGCTAGAAGGTGTATGACCCAGACGAGCATGCCAAACGTCACCCGACTCCTTAATGGCTAGGAAAGCAGGAACTGAAGGCTCAAGAGGGACAATGCTGGGCTGAAGAGGGTAGACATCTTGCTTACTGGTTCCCTGAAGCAAAACTTCCCCCGTTATCTGATCCTTAACATAAACAAATTTTTTATCAAAACTCACAACACAATCATTTTCATGACACAAGCAACTTGTTAACTGATAATAAATTATGTTTTAAAGGGCCTCTCTGATTTCAGATGGGTGGGAATGCTAGCACAATAAAAGAGATGGTCATTGTTGGGTCTTTGCGACATCGAAAGGTACTCTGAGTAAGTTTTTTCGGAGGTGAAGAGATTTTGGAAAAAAAGTTAAGATATGGCTTTCAATTTCTTGGGGATCTTAAAGTTCCCTACCACAATCCGTTTTTATAAATTCAATCTTATTACGCTTACGACGTATAATGGTGGAGGTATGAAAGAATTTTGTGTTCTTATCCCCCTCCATGATCCAATTTGATCTTGCTCTAAGGTTCCAGAATTCCTCTTCCTGATCAAGGATTTGGTCCAGTTTTTTCCTTAGGTTATCCTCTAAGTCTAAGAGATGAACTTTGTGAGAGTCATCGTCGATAACTTTTTGGATTCCTTTGATTCTAGCGAGTAGATTTCTTTTCTTTTTGAAAACATTTCCAAAAGTTTCATGTGCCCAAGTTTTCATGAAAAAAGACAGATTTGAATTTTTTTTCATGGAAATCCGAGTTGTCCAGAGCCCAATTTTGATTTATCAAAGACTCGAAGTCGGGTTCAAGTAACCGCATAGTTTCAAATTTGAAGGGTTTTTTGAGGTTTTTGTTTTTTGTGATGTTTGGTTTTGTGTTTAACAAGATTGGGTTGTGGTCTGAGCTCAATCTTTGTAGGTGGTGTATTGTGGATTCCGGAAAAGCAATGATCCACAGGTTATTAACCCAGGCTCTGTCGAGGCGTTCAAAAATAGGATTTTTCTTTCTCTTGTTAAACCAAGTGAATCTTGGTCCTTTGAAACCTAGATCTATCAGGTTGCATCTCTCCATTGATTCACTAAAAGCGGTCATTCTATATAATTTTGGATCTTTACCTCCCCATTTTTCATTTTGTGCGATAATTTCATTAAAGTCACTAATACATAACCAAGGAACATTCACAGTTGCAGCAATTGATTCAATACAATTCCAAAGTTCAAGCCTACTTTTGTGGTTAGTTGGCGCATAAATAGCAGTTTAAGCAAAACTCAAGTTTAAAGATATTACCTGGACAATGCCGTGGAGAGCCCTGAATTCTTTTCTTATGGTTGTAAAGGAGATCACTCCTGTGTTCCATAAAATTAGAATTCCTCTAGTGAGACCCACAACTTCAACCAGTTCAACCGCATTAAAAGGCAGATTTTCACAGATTTTGAGCGTGTTTTCTTTTCCGATTCTCGTCTCCGAGATGATAACAAGGTATGGGTCATGGTCAATGGTTAATTGGCTGAGGTTCCTTTGAAACGCAGGCCTTGCAATGCCTCTAGCATTCCAAGCGAGAATTTTCATATTCTTTTTAATAGGGCTTAGCTTCCTCAACTCCGGTTGGAGTTCTTCGGTGTTCATATTTTTTTTCTCTTTCCATTCTTGCAATTTCAGGCAGAAGAATGAGTTTATGTTCGCCCTTATCTTCGTTACACACAACCTCCCTGTGCTCTTTGCTCTTTTCCCCCATTTCAGCGATATCGAGAGCTGGTTTTCTGCCTTTGTTATTGTTGCTATCTTGAGGGTGTTTGTTGCGCTTTCGGAGATTATTTCCAGCCAACTTGGAGTAATATTGAGAAGTTTTCTTAGCCGCGGAATCACGGGGACTGGATCTACGAAGCTTTGAAGCTCCCATGGAATTGTTACCATCCTCTGTAGCTTCTGAAGTTTCTCTATGTACCAAGTCATCATCACGAACGAAACCGGGCTCATATCTTCGATGTCCGAGACCATTGGGATGTGAGCTGACGTTAAGACCCCTGGAATTAATGGCATTGCCATCATCATATTGACAAAAGGTTATGTCACTTCCTCCGGACGTAACAAAGCCTCTCTAATTGTGTTGTTCGATATCATTGCCCAACCCGGCCTCAAGTTCAAGGGTTTGTAAAAGTCCGACATATTGATCCAGATGTCTGAGAGGGTAGGAGATGGTGGAGTTATAGATAGAAGTGAGGATCTTTGTAATGGTATAATTAAGAAGAAGATTCGATGGTAATGGAATTGGAGGAACTGAGAAAGTTTGTGTTGTGGTCGGGTCTTGAAGGAACCGGTTGAGCTTCGCGATTTTTTGGCGATTGTGGCCCATTGATGCGAAGGAGCTCGCCCAGTTCATTTTTTTGATCTGGATTTTTGTGGTTTTTTTGTTGTTGGATTTTTGGGTGAAGGTTTGAAATGTGTCTGAGATTTGGGGTGCATAACGGCTGGTTAGAGGGATTAGGTTTTATAAATTTATTTGTGTGGTTGAGATCTTGCACCACCAAATCCAAGGGTTGGGGATTACTGTGGGGTTTTCCAATGGTAACTTTCCAGGTGTCATATTCTTGTTCGTTGCTTTCTATAAGAGCATTGAATCTGTTGGCATTATTCCCAAAAGGTGGGGTAAAAGTTTTCTTGGCGGGAACTTATCATTTTGGGTTGGCCAACTTTTTTCCTCTTTTGAACTTTACGCCACTCACTGTCTTCTTCCTCATGCACATATCGGGTTTTTTCTCCGGCGAGTTGGTCCTCTTTGTCCGTTGACTCATCTTCTTTTAACAGTCTGCAGTTTTTTTCCAAATGGCCAAGACCCTTACACCCTTTACACCTCAGCGGCCAATCCGAATACGAAATTTTTTGTTTCACATTGCCTATCCAGATGTATTCTTTTTGGTGTGAGTTTATGTCAATCAAGACTTGTAATTTTCTAAAACGCATTTTTTCTTCTTTTAGTGCATGGAGGTCAGCTTTGATGAAGGTACCCGGGTGATTTCCTATTTTTTCCAGGAATTTGGCTTATGAAATTCCACGGGTAGTTCAGATAGGGTAACCCATACCGGATATTCATCCGTTTTTGCTAGGGATGGCTTAAATCCAGGTGACCATTTTTGAATGTGGATAAAATAATTTGCAAGAAACCATGGCCCATTCTTAAAGATTCTAGACACATCCTCTGCTAGACCAAACTTAAAGATAAAGAAACCCTTTTCTATGGGAAATCGTGAGAAAGGACCCTTTGGTTTCCAGATTTTCTTCATGGAATTTATAAGGAACTCAGATGAGAAGGATTTTCCAACCGGCTTTGCAATAATTGTGTCATTCCAGTTTTCACACAATTCTTGGTATTCATCACAAGAGATTGGGATAAAGATTTCGGATTTTGGGTTGAAGCTAGGTGGTGGCTCTGTGGCTGAAGGGGTTTCCAAAGGTTGGTTTTTTTCCTGAAGGTTTTGACTGGTTTTTGTGGGATTTGAAAACAACGCTGCGAAACTGCTTACTTGCCTAGAAGTGGAGGAACTGGGAACGTTCCGAGTCTCACCTGCGCTCTCCGAACATTTATCCGGCGGTTCTGTGAGTGAGAGTTGTGTTTGTGGGGTTAGGGGAGGGGGCATTCTCTCTCTCTTGGTTTTCTTTTCTATCTTAATTTTGTTAATAACCACTTGAGCTTTGGAGTCACTCCTTTTATCACCGATTGGTTTAGGATGTAACCTACTTAGGTTTGTAAGTGGGTTAAACTCTCCTCCAAAGATTAGTTTTATATTCTATCAATTTTACTATTTTTCACGATAATAGACTTGCAAAATATTAAGAAAATGTAGAGAAAAGGATACTTACTTTGTAGGAACAGGATACTTAGGGAAGAATTTGGCCAAAATCTCACAGACATCCCCTCAATGGAGCACACTCTCAGCACAAAGGAAGCGTCCAGAAGCAGAGGGATTCTCATACACTAAAATATGGGCCAATGCCACATCCCTAACATGCACATAAGCTTGAACTGAATTCACATGTTAAGGGAAGTTGTTGAATATTCTATGAGCATCAATGTGTTTCAAACTTCTTTGTTTTTGAGATATTACTATACAATCAAGATTCTAGACTCTTTGCCGTGTGCATCCCCCTTTATCCTCTTACTCTCACACCTTCCTTAATGGGCGCCCATTTAACCTCCAAAAACTTGCATCGTTGCATGTCGTACTCAGTTCACTCAAAATTCAAAAAGTACTTGAATATTTTATGCTTAGCATCACCTATTTCCTTTCCTTTAACTTGATTTTGCCTATAAAATGTAGACCCTTTTCTCTTTGATTTTTCTACCTCAGTTTCATAAACCTATTTGAATAGTCCCAAAACAATCCCAAAAAATGCCTACGGATGAGCGTATTCAATATCAAGCTTATGATGCTTACTTCATTGATCTAAATTGGTTTCTTCTAATACTCATCAACATGTTGAGACCTGATTTATTTTTCTTCTTCTCTTGCTACTCTTCACTTCCACCACAAAACATTAGCAGCCTCCTCAAACTCGCCTTGCTTGTCGCCGTCGCCGCCGCCTTCCTTACAGTGTCATTTAACATCTATATACATCGATCTGATGGGTCTCTCATTTCCATCTGTAGATTAAAGTGTAAACATAAAATTTCCTACCTTCTTTGTGGTGCCCTTCTTTTCTCTCTTCTTTGTCCTTCCTCTGTCTTTCACTACTCCTATATTTTTATCCTACTCCTTTCTATTTGGCCAACTTCCAAAATTGAAGTACTATTTAATTATGTTCTCTTTTCCATTGTCATGTTCATAATCAACATCACAGATCAACCACTTCAACCCGAGCCTGAACCTGAACCTGAACCTGAACCCGAATGGAATCAGCTTGATCACACCTTGCAAACCTTATACTACTATGAATTAAGGTGGATACTATCAATTTTAGTTAACAAATTTCTGAGACCTTATTTCTCACTCTTTTTCTCATATATCATTATAACATCACCATATAATTTTCTCAAAGATTTCCTTGTCATCTCCATAATCTCCATATCATACCTCTTCATGTCAATCAAAATATGTCTAACTGAAGATGATAATGGACTCTTTTTCATCGTAATAAGAGTTGATTATCGAAACGGATGGTCCCCTTTAATCGCCATTGTATTTATTTTTTCGATCCTCTGTCCGGCCCCAATTTTCTTCTACACTCTCCCTTGGATTCCATTCCTGGGGCTCTGGCCTTCTGTCTCTCTTCATATTCTTCGCGGTCTTCTTCTACGAGCTAAAGCAGCTGTTACTGCCTTTCTCGCTTGCGATGCGCCTGTTATACCCACCCCATCCGAGCCATATCACAATGGTGAAGATGACCCTGCTGCATTGGTCTAGGTGCTAACTGCTACCATTCCAAGGCCTTTTTCTTGTACCAGTGTAACGTTTATATATTATTTCTTTTTCGAATTTCCACTTTAAGTTTGTATTATAGATGTATTGTGTGATTCTGTAAATAATTCTCAATCATAGATGTAATATCTATATCTCCCTTTTTGGATCTTGTAAAGCAATCACCACTTCCCTACCATCACTTCAGTTAGTACTATGTGTGGCAATATTCAAGTCAAACTAGAAACTATTAAATGCATAATATATATAACAACTACTTGTCAAAAAGAAAATAATAATAATAATATAACTAATAATAATATAACTACTTCCTCCGTTTAATATTACTCGTTACATTTTTCAATTCACGGATTTCTAGGCAATTTTTGGGGAAAAAAGACGTACAAAGTAAAAAGTAAAAAGAAAAGGGATTCATGTGAGAGGAGAGAAATAAATAGAGTTTATTGACCAAAAAAGAAGCATAGTAAGTAACGTAAAACTTCTTACAATGAAAAATGTAGCGAGTATTATGTAACTGGAGGAATTAATTTGTTTTCTTTTAGTCAGACATGATGAAACCCATAATTGTTTGTTTCTTTAGTGAAGTGCAAGACCAACAATTTTGGAATCATTGACCTTTCAGTTTTCACACTAGATTTTAGGGAGCTCAGCTGACCCTTCAGGTGGACACCATCAAGCTGTACAACCGATTTAAGCGTAGAAGGAAGAATTTTAGTTTCTATCTTTGGCATTATTAAACTACACATTTTAGATGTTGTTTTTAAGTTTTCACGAGTTTTATTAGAGTTATGGTAGTATATTATATTAGAGTCCTAAACTAATAAGGAAACGAGTATGGTTTTCTTATGATATTAGGTAAGTATAATTATACTTACCATACTTACCTAATATCATAAGGAAACTATACTCGTTTCCTGATTAGTCTAGGACTCTAATATCTCTATTATATAAGGGAAGAGGGAGCAATGGTGTCCTCTTTTGAAATGCTTATTTTGCCATCCTTCCCTTTCTAAATTACAAAAGGAATGTCACATCAAAATTTACACTCAAATAAAACTTCCAAAAATTAATTTATAACACTCACTCACAATTCAAAATCACTAAAAAGAAAAATCTTTACAAATCACTCATACAATTGAGAAAATCACGTTATAAAATCATGCAAATCACTCAAATAATCATGAAACTCTTTTAAAACTTAAAATTAACATACAAACTAAAACTAATAACCTAGAACGTCAATACATACAAAAACATTTACAAAAATTTACTTACAATTTATAAATCACTATTCTCAAGAACCATTCACAATTAATGGTGGGGCATGATAAAAAATAGAGGTGTATTTATAGTGAAATTAGAATTTTGAAGTTAGACAAGGAAAAAATTATTTACTTTTTTTTATAGTGTTTCCTATATATAATAAAACTTTTACATATATATGGACATATCTTTTTCTATTATATGATAGCGATTAGTTGTCAAGGTAAAAAGGTTTATGTAAAATATCATTCAAGAATTAAAGTACAACATATCTCTATTATATAAGGGAAGGGGGGATCTATGGTGTCTCCGAATGAAGAGACTATGATACCCCCTTCCCATTCTAAATTAAAAATTCACTTACAAATCAAAGGGGGCTTCAAACAAAAATACCAAAAATATAATTATAACAACCACTCACAAACTACAACCTCTGAAAAAATTGATTTGAAATCAAAGTGTCCACTTTCTTTGCAATTTATGAAGTACTGTACTTGATTCAAAAATCAACTAAAAAAATTATAATATTAGAAATCATAAATAAATTCAATAAATTTTCTATTTTGTTCATAGAATTTAACTTTGAAAAGTTAAAAAAAAAAAATGGTGAGAGACTTAAGTGACAGAAACTAAATCAATTAAATTTTGCAACTAAAACAAGTATACTTTGTATGTCTAATGTTCAAATTTTGACTCTTATGCCCAAAAAAATCGAATTTTTATCTTGAAAAAAAATTCAAGCACACATCGCGTGCAAAAAATTCTAGTAATATACTTATCATAACTCTGAATAAGTTCACCATCCGATTAGTGTTAAAACTTTCAATCTGATACGAAAACTTCTTGCCCATTTTACTTAAAGTAGTAATTTTTTTTTTTTTTTTGTGGAGAAAACCATTCAAGACAAAGTTTAGCATAATGAAAAGGTATTATCCTTTGTTCACCAAAAAAAAAAAGGTATTAGTTATCAAATTAATTTTTTGAAAAGTTATTATATTTTGGCAAATTAATGGTTATTTTAGCATGAATTGATAGAATGGGACAACAAGAGCATAACAAGTAACTAGGTGGACATGGGCCGGGCCAGCACGCGGCCCGGCACAAGCCCGGTCCGGCCCATTGTCCGCTACGTTGGCCGCGAGCTTGTCACGGTCAAGAAATTTTATTTCAAGCTTGCACGAGCCCGCGGGCCAAACGCTCATTTCCTTTGTTTTTTTAGCCTAAAACGGTCAACAATACCAAAAAAAAAAAACATAAAACATGGGTCAGGCTTGCGGGAGGCACGAGCCCGGTCCGTGGACAAAGTTTGAAAATTTCAAGCCCGGCCCACCATTTTCGCATGCCCAGATCTACAAGTAAGTTTTATTTTTTTTTTGGTAAAATGCAAGTTGTATTAATGGAGCCCAAAACCCTGAATAATGTCGACGTATGAGGCTGTAATCTAGATAGATAGTCTTAGTCAAATTGTTTACTTCAACAACCTAATAAGGAAATCAAAACAACTAATTACAAATTTACCGACCAATCTTTATCATTTACGAGTCAACAATCCACGAATTCTATCTGCAATTCTTTTTTTTTTTTAACCATATTCGGTTTCCAAAATTCATTTTGCATCCGACTAATCTGGATTCAAGTCGGGTCAGGCCCCAATTGGGGGAAAGCTCTCCCAACACACACTACTGGCTACTGCGTTCCCAAAGCTCGAACCCGAGACCTCTGGTTAAGCTAGAACAACTCCCTCATGTGTTAGTGCTATTTGCAATTCTCGATAAGCTTCATTTTTATCTTCCACACATGATAAAGGCATGTTGTCTCAGCAACATACATAACCTTCAGGAAACGGTGAGTAATACACTTCTAAAATGCATTTAAAAGAATTATTATTGGTGAGTGTTTGCCTCAGGAAACGAGACCATAACAACTTAACAAGTAATGGTTGTTCAATGTTAATTTAACTTATATAAGTTAGGTGGGTTAACACGGCTAACTATTTAACTTAACGTATTTGGTTGGTTTCAAGTCTTTTTGTCTTGTTTAATTATATGGGTTGGATTAGTCCCAAGGATATAGAATCACGAACTTCACATGATCAATACAACCCATTATTTTCTATATACTTATTCTTCCTAATGTAAGTATATGTCTCCATTACATTTGATTCTCTATAACAACAACAAAAATTTCTAGTGGCAACGATAAACACAGATGCATAACGGAAATTGTAATTCGCGGAAAGTGTCTTAACGTCGTCACCTTCATGCTTATAACTTGAGGGATTTGGCTCATACAAGTACTTCACAAAATTTCGACTGAATTCGGTTAAGCGGCAGCAAAATCATTAATTAGAAACGTAAAAGGTACTTAAACTTAGAGGTGATCATTTTGGCCCGACCCGGCCCGTTTTTGGGCCGGGTTTTGGGCATATTTTTTCGGCCCGTCCGTATTTTTTTTGGCTTTGGGCAAGCCGAAATTGACTTTTAGTCTATTTTTTGGCCCGGCCCGTTTTCGCCCGCAAAAGTCCGCAAATTCGGCCCGAATTTAGGCCTGTCCTGGCCCGACCAATGGGCAAAATTTTTTGACCGCGGCCCGGCCCATGATCACCTCTACTTAAACTGCACTAGAGAACATTTCTAAAGTGATTATTTCAAAAAGGTGATATAAGAAAGGTATTTAAACGAAATAATACTCCCTCCGTTTTTTTTTTATCATTCTCACTTTCTTGTGCGCGTCTCCCAAATCCCAATGCACGTTTTAAAACTTAAACTAGTTATTAGGCCCGGGCTATGCCCCGGGTAAGAAAAATTTTATTTATTAGTATTGTATCTTGATATGATATCACTAAATACAACTTGGTCTAGTGGTTAAAACTTTAGTACATGAACTTGAGGTCACGGGATCAAAACCTACACCATGCAATTTCTAATTTTTTTTATTGTACATGAATTACATGAACTAAAACTCCCTAGGGTATTGTATCTTGATATGATATCACTAAATACAACTTGGTCTAGTGGTTAAAACTTTAGTACATGAACTTGAGGTCACGGGATCAAAACCTACACCATGCAATTTCTAATTTTTTTTATTGTACATGAATTACATGAACTAAAACTCTCTAGGGAGAGCGCCACGTGGCACCGTTCCTGGTTTACGCACGCCTTTTAATATATTAGTATAGATATCTTTCATTATATATTAGTAAAAATTATAACGATTGAATATTAATAAAGTACTAATTGAGACGAATCAAACAAGACCCCACATGATTATTGTTTTTCTTATAAATTGAGAACATTTGAGAAGATTTTCTCTATGCATGAATAGTGTCAAGATTTCAAGTGAGAAAGATAAAAAAAAAACAGAAGGAGTGTTATTGAACTAATTTAGAGTATGGTTTAAATTCTAATTTCTAAACATCCCTACCCCAATATACTTTGGAGGAAATAGCTAGGTTGGAAAGGTAACTGCCACTTTTAATTAAAGGTGCGTATTAGTGAAATTATGGTGATTGTGGATTGGTAGTATTGTAGTAAGAAAGTGGATTAGTAGTAATAATAACATTTAATTGTGGATGGAGATTTGTTAGGTAACTTTAAGCTTTTTGTGGTTTTGTTGTATTTGAATGACACATGATCCGGATGTATGAACACGATAATATTCCCTAAAATAAAGGCAATCCTAATTCCTAGCTAGCTTCGAGCAATAGATCAGTAAATCTCTATTATATAAGGGAAGGGGGAGCAATGGTATCCTCTTTTGAAACGCCTATTTTGCCCCCTTCTCTTTCTAAATTACAAAAGGAGTGTCAAAATCAAAATACCGCAATAAATTTACAACACTCACTCATAAATCACTTAAAAGAAGAAACTTTACAAATCACCCATACAATTGAAAAAATCACGTTATAAAAATCACGCAAATCACTCAAATAATCAGGAAACTTTATTAAAACTTAAAATTAATATACAAACTAAAACTAATAACCTAGAACGTCAATACATACAAAAACATTTACAAAAATTTACTTACAAATCACTATTCTCAAGAACCATTCACAATTAATGGTGGGTCATGATAAAAAAAAATAGAGGTGCGTGTATTTGTAGTGAAATCAGAATTTAGAAATTAGACAAGGAAAAAAATTATTTATTTTTTTATAGTGTTTCCTTTATATAATGAAACTTTTACATATATTTGGATGTATTTTTTTCTATTATATAATAGCGATAAATTATCAAGGTAAAAAGGTTTATATAAAATATCATTCAAGAATTAAAGTATAACATATCTCTATTATATAAGGGAAGGGGGGAGTTATGGTGTCCCCGAATGAAGAGACTATCTTACCACCTTCCCATTCTAAATTACAAATTCACTTACAAATCAAAGAGGGCTTCAAACAAAAATATAAAAATATAATTATAATAATCACTCACAAGTCAACTAATAAAATCATAAAATTGCATAATTTACGTTATGGAAATCACTAAAATGAGAAAACTTTACAAAAACTTAAAAATTCACTTACAAACTACAACCTATGAAAAAATTGACTTGAAATCAAAGTGTCTACTTTCTTTACAATTTATGAAGTACTGTACTTAATTCAAAAATCAACTAAAATATTATAATATTAGAAATCATAAATAAATTCAAAAAAAATTCTATTTTATTCATAGAATTTAACTTTTAAAAGTAAAAAAAAAACAAAAAAATGGTGAGAGACTTAAGTGACAGAAACTAAACCAATCAAATTTTGCAATTAAAAACAATTATAATTCTTATGTATAATGTTCAAATTTTGATTCTTACGTCAAAGAAAATTGAGTTTCTGTTCGAAAAAAATTCAAGCACGTATCGCGTGCAAAAAATTCTAGTATTTCTTATAGCACGTACTCCCTCGTTTTTTTTTTACTTGTTTGATAAGTAATTCATACTCCCTCTGTCCCAATTTAGTTGCTACATTTGCTTTATCATAGTTTACGAGATGCAACTTCGAACACTAATATCTTGATTTACATATATGAAAAAATTATTAAAATTATATATTTGGAAAATACAAATTGGGACGAATTAAACAAGATCCAATATGACTATGTTTTTTCTTATATATATGATGTAAAAGATAGTCAAAGTTATGACGTGAATATTGCCTACAGTCAAAATGTAGCAACTAAATTGGGACAGAGGGAGTAATAATTAAGGCAATGTCATTTCAAGCTTTTTGAAGGGTACTTTTTAAGTCATTTAATGTAAAATAATGGAGAAAGGTGAGAAAATAGTACTTTTGGGTAGAAAAAGAGAAAAACAAATATAATAATATTTTATAGTGGGTCAAGTATTCCAAATAAGAAAATATAGCAAGTAAAAAAGAAACACCCATATATAAAAAATATAGTAACAAGTAAAAAAAACTGAAAAAATATTTTTTAGTAGAAATGTTTTTGCGATGTCATCATTTCATTACTAGGTTAAGTAAGAAGACTGCCAAAAAGTATAAGAAGACGGTTAAAAAAAACAAGGAAAAGATAGCCAAAACTAAGAATCTTTGGATTCAATAGTGTCGCTTCTTATCTCTCACATGGAAGATCAAAGTTCAAATCATGGTCGAAGCAAAAATTTCAATATTGTTAGGGATATGAGGTTTGGGGATTGTTGGACATATGGTGAGTGACCTTGTACGAAAACAGCATAGAGAAAATTCATCTTACCACGAATTTTCGAAAGGGATAAAACAAGATAGTCAAATTGCACGAGATAGAGTTGTAAGAGTAAGACCCTACCACTGTCCATTACTAATAACCCTACCAGATATCAATGACAGTGAGATGGCAATAGGCATTCGAGGAGATTACACCTAAAAGCTAAATCTTTCATTTTTTATTCCGTCATTTAAGAATTTGTCCAATATGAGCGTATATGATTGACATTATTGTTTTCTTTGTACCTTACAAGATGATTATGTTTAATGCCATATTAATATCATTATTGACACTATTTGTGGTAATTGGTGGTGCCTGAGTAGTGCGAATGAATTAAAGGCTATCAACATTATATTTGTTAATATCATTATAATTTATATGACAGTGCATTGAGATGAAATCTATGCAACATTATATATATTTGTTAGTAGTGTGTTTAAAATGTCATAAATCTGATGATATCATATCAGAGTCATACTCATATATGTGCATAATACGAGAATGGTGAGTTTGGTTTGGTTGTAACGCCATGTAATTTATATAATTCTAATAAAAGAACATTAAATGCCAGTACCAAGATCGAACCAAATATTACATCTTTATTTATTATAGGATATAAAGAGTTTACAGGACATTACTGCCGTATTCCTAATAATAGAAATACAAGGCGAAAACAACCTAAAACATGATACTAATATTTTTAAAACATAAGTTAACAACATATAGTATATTAATCCTTAGTTTTTTTTTTCCCTCACTCTTGCCCATTTCCAATACTGGTACCTGAAAACAAAACATTTTATAACAGTCAACCCAAAAGGGTCCAGTACATTCTCAATACCATGTAAAAACACCTTGCAGATAATTATATAAAATAATCAGTTATAATTGTATAACATTATCTGGTTTAGTTTCTCCGACAAATCTCGTGTGCACACCCCTTCAATGACGTATCAGTTCCGGATAATATTTTCAGGCCTTTAGCCTCTCCTGATACTTCCGTGTGCACACCCCTACAATGACGTACGTCACTCCGTATATAATTCATTTCTCCAACACAAACCACGAACCTCCATTTTAACATCTTTCCTCCCCCACGAACCTCCATTTTATTTTAACATCTTTCCTCCACCACGAACCTCCATTTTATTTTATCATAGTAACATCTTTACATAACCTCATTATTACCACATATGATAATCTTTTTAGAATCACCTTTGTATATAAATCATAATGTGACAAATATCATTTGCATTATAACCACATTATTTGCAAATCACAATGTACCTTTATTATTAAATAAAATATTTTCTACTAAAAAGATTAATATAACAACACATTATAGCAAAACAATATTAAAAAGAGGTATTCAAGAATGTACCTGATAATATTGATGGTACGTACACAATTTTCAACTTACTATTTTTACACTCTCTTTCTATTTCTTTTCTTTTTTGGTTCTTACAGTACTCAACTCATGTTATTTCTGAAAAATTACCGAATAGCTTCATGCTATTTATAGTGTACGAAACTACACATTGCGGCTTACATAAAGAATTTTACTAGTGTTTACTTTTGTTTTGTTTTCGCTGGATCACTACAGGTAATACAATTCAGCAACCCTATCTAATCTATGTAGGCTTAGGTATATTTGCTGCCAAGCAGATTGACACTTTACGTAAAGAATTTTCATGTTGAACCCATTAGTAAAGTACAAGTGTCACAAAGTTGCTAAATCCGAAACATACGAATATTGTATTTTACGTATTGTCTAAAAATGGGTAGCGATTGTTAGTCCTTAGGTAAACTTATTAGTGACGATTCTAAAGACTAAATAACGTTAGCCATTAGGTTAACCATTTATAAGTTTGGGGCATTCTAGGTTTATGTGGTACTTACTAAAAATCTTACTAGATATATTTATAAGCTCATAAACTAGTAATTGATAATTTTATTAATCTTTGACCCTTAAAGTACTTTATAAACTATAATGTTAATATAAATGATATATGTATGCACATATAACTTTCCCTGAGCAAATGTACAAAGCCAAGGAAACACATAACTTCACCTAAAATAATCATATAAACGACAAAATAACGTATATAAGATATTAGGGACTAGTTTAACTTATAATAATACTTTAACCTTTGATCCCTTACTATATTTTTTTTTCTGGTTATTACATTATCCCCTCTTTAAAAGAAGTTTCGTCCCCGAAACTTAAAGTTAAATTACCTTAAAATAAGTGTGGGTACTTGTCTCGCATATCCTGTTCGACTTCCCATGTAGCTTCTGTTTCGATGTGATTAGACCATAACACTTTTACCAACGGAATTACTTTGTTGCGTAGTACTTTATCTTTATGATCTAAAATTTGAACAGGTTGCTCTTCATAAGTCAAATCTTCTCCAACTCGAACAGGGGGTATAGTTATGATATGGGATGGGTCTGGTATATATCGGCGTAAAAGTGAAACGTGGAAACATCATGAATTCGAGAAAATTCACTAGGGAGTGCTAATCGATAAGCTACGCTTCCAATTTTCTCGATAATCTCAAATGGCCCAATGTATCTAGGACGAAGTTTTCTTGCTTTGCCAAACCTCACTACTCCTCTGTAGGAGAAACTTTTAGAAATACTGACTCACCTACTGAAAATTCTACATGTCTTCTTTTAAGGTCAGCATAATTTTTCTGAACACTCTGTGCAGTCTCTATTTCTCCTGAATGATTCGAACCTTGTCAGATGTTTCTTGTATCATTTCAGGTCCGATTATCTTTGATTCATCTATATCGCTCCAACATAAAGGGGTTTACATTTTCGTCCATATAGAGCTTCATAAGGTGCCATATCAATGCTAGCATGGTAAACTATTTTATAAAAATTCTATTAATGGCAAATGCTTTTCCCATGAACCTTTGAATTCTAAAACACAAGCTCGTATCAAGTCTTCTAAAGTTTGAATTGTTCTCTCAGTCTGGCCATCTGTAGCTGGGTGAAAGGTTGTGCTAATGTTTAGTTGTGTACCCAATGCTTTTTGTAACTTTTGCCAAAACTTAGACACATATCGAGAATCTCGATCAGACACAATAGAGCTAGGTACTCCATGAAGTCTAATGATCTCTTCAACATACTTTCTTGCTAATCGCTCTAGATCCCAAGTATTATGAATTGCTAAGAAATGAGCACTTTTTGTAAGCCTATCCACTATAACCCATATAGAATTCATCCCTTGAGGAGTTGTTGGTAACCCATAACAAAATCCATGGCGATTGACTCCCATTTCCAAGTGGGTATATCCAAAGGCTGTAAAAGTCCTGAAGGGCGCTGATGTTCTATTTTTACTTGTTGACAAGTCAGACATTTAGCAACGAACTCTGCAATTTCTTGTTTCATGTTACTCCACCAAAACATACCACAAAGATCTTTATACATCTTATTTCCACCTGGATGTACAGAGTAAAGGGTATTATGTGCTTCATTCATAATTTTCTTTTTCAAATCTGCCCTATTCGGTACACACAATCGTCCTTTAAAACGAAGTGACCCATCATCTTGTATCACAAAACCAGTCTCTTTCCCAATCAACACTTTTTCATGAATCTTCTCTAATTGCGGATCTGTTTTCTGCAACTCCTTAATCTCTTCACTCAAGGTTGGTTTGATTTCTAAGGCTGCTAAATATCCTTCCAGTTCACCTACAATCAACTCAATTTCTAATTTTCGAAGTTCTCTTTGGGTAACGGGTTGAATTGTAAGTAAGTTAAGGGTAGTGTAGTTTTTCCGACTAAGAGCATCAGCTACCACATTGGCCTTTCCAGGGTGATATTGAATATCCAATTCATAATCCTTTATAAATTCTAACCATCTTCGTTGTCTCATGTTTATATCTTTCTGAGTGAAGATGTATTTAAGCTTTTATGATCTGTGTAAATTTTACACTTAACCCCATATAGATAATGTCTCCAAATTTTCAATGCAAAAATAATGGCAGCAAGTTCAAGGTCATGGGTAAGGTAATTCTGCTCGTGAGGTTTTAACTGACGAGATGCATAAGCTATCACTTTCCCATGTTGCATCAACACACATCCCAACCCTTGTCTGGAGGCATCACTATATATTTCTAAACCTTCAGTACCACTAGGAAGAGTAAGAATTGGAGCTGTGGTAAGACGAAATTTCAGTTCTTGGAATGCTACTTCACACTTGTCACTCCACTCAAACTTCGTTGTTTTTCTTATTAGGTTTGTGATAGGTTGAGCAATTCGGGAAAAGTTTTCCACAAATCGACGGTAGTATCCTGCTAACCCTAGGAAACTTCCACTTCTGACACATTATGGGTCGAGGCCAATTAGTGATTGCTTCTACTTTCTGGGAATCTACTTGCACACCTTCTCTAGACACAACATGTCCTAGAAATGCTATTTTATCTAACCAAAATTCACACTTTTTAAACTTTGCAAATAATTGGTTCTTTCTTAAAGTTTCTAGAACTATTCCCAAGTGTTCCTCGTGCTTCCTCTTATCTTTGGAATATATTAAAATATCATCAATAAACACAATAACAAAATGATCTAGATAAGGTCTGAAAATTCCTATTCATAAGATCCATAAATACAGCTGGGGCATTGGTAAGACCAAAAGGCATAACAAGAAACTCATAATGCCCGTACCTCGTTCGAAAAGCAGTTTTTGGAATATCTAAAGGTCTATTCTTAATTGATGATATCCAGATCGTAAGTCTATCTTTGAGAATATGACGCACCTTGTAATTGGTCAAAAAGGTCATCAATACGAGGCAAAGGATATTTATTTTTAATGGTTATCTTGTTAAGTTCTCTATAGTCTATACATAACCTTAGGGTTCCATCTTTTTTCTTTACAAATAAAACAGGTGCTCCCCACGATGACGTACTTGGTCTAATATATCCTTTTTCCAATAACTCATCAAGTTGTATCTTCAGTTCCTTTAATTCTGCAGGTGCCATCTATATGGTGCTTTTGAGATAGGTGCTACCCCAGGTACTAACTCAATAGTGAAATCAATTTCTCTTTGCGGAGGCATATTTACAATTTCTTCAGGAAAGACATCTTGGAATTTTCTAACAACAGGGATGTCAGAAACTTCAAGTTCAGATTTTTCAGTACTAATAACATCACAAAGGTATCCTTCACAACCTTGTCTCAACATCTTTTGTGCTTGAAGAAAAGAGATGATTCTAGATTCTAGTTTTGTCGTATTATTCTGAAATGTAACTATCTTTTCTTCAGAATTTACTAAGGTTACTGATTGTTTTTGACAGTCTACTATGGCACGGTGTTTATTCATCCAATCCATTCCTAAAATAACATCAAATCCCTTAAGGTCAAATTGAATTAGGTCAGCATGAAATATATTTCCCTCTATGCTTAAAGGACAATTTTTATATATTGTTTGACATGGGATGATATTTCCTGTAGGAGGCTAATGCAAAATTCTAAATTTGGCTCACTAGGATCCAAATGTAGGTTTTTAGACATGGTAATGGATATAAATGAATGGGATGCCCCGGTATCAAATAAAACATGTATCGGGAAAGAGTGTATAAAAATGTTACCCGTAACTACTTCACTTGAGTTTTTGACCTCTTGTGGATTTATCATAAACACACGACCAGAAGTTGGATTTTGACGTTGGATAGCTCCACCTTGATATCTAGAGGTAGGTTTTGAGGTGTAGGGATTAGGTGTAGTTACTTTTGCATTTGGCATTCTACCTTTCTCTAACGGGCAATTCTTTCTTATGTGACTTGTACTCCCACAAGTATAGCAACGATTATTTGCAAACCTACACTTTTCAGTTGAATGGTTGAAATAACCACATTTGGCACAAGGGGGTTTTGGATAGTGGATTGGAGGTACAAAGGGTTTTGCATTCCCGATATTAGGCCTTTTCTGAAAATTTCTATTTGTAGTACGTGTTCCTTCCCACTTCCTTTTATACACTATATCTTCTGCCTCTCTTTCTCTAATTATTCTCTCAGCATTTGATGCCTTATCATACATCTCTTGGTAGCTATGACAATTATGGGTGGAAAGTCGGTCACGGAGTTCCCAATTAAGACCTCTCTCAAATTTATTCATTCTTAACTCTTCAGTTGCTACCAGGTGTGGTGCAAATCGGGACAATTCCATAAACTTTGCTGCATAATCCATAACAGACCTATTGCCTTGCTCTAATTGATTAAATTCTTCCTCTTTTTGTCTTTTAGGGCTGATGGGTAAAATTTTGCTCTCATAAGATCCTTCAACTGAGTCCATCCGAAATCTTCATTATTTATTCCTTTCCTTCACAGTTTCCCACCATAGATCTGCTGCCCAACTAGATAATAAACAGCAAATCCTACTTTCCATTTTTCAGGACAATTTATAGCATCAAACAATTTATCCATACTTCTTACCCAATCCTCAAATTCTACAGGGTTGGTTTTCCATCGTAGGTTTTAGGATTATAACTGGCCATTTTTCTAAAATACCTTGCACTTTCTTCTTCTTCATGTTTACTGTTGTTTTTAATCATTTCAAACAAAAGTGATGTGACTTCCCTAACATTTCCCTCTCCGTTATCATGGTCTGGAACTGGTTGGTTTTCTTGTGTAGAGTGGTTAATTGCAGATTCCATTATCCTAAATACATAAAAGATTGAAGTTAAAATCGTATTGTAGTTAGGTTAGTATAGCATTTGTGAAATAAATAGGAGTATAATAAACAAACAAACACACCTATATATATATATATATATATATATATATATATATATATATATTATATATATAATATATATTATATATATATATATATATATATATACACATAGCATGTTAGTACATTAACCAAACCTATTTCTATTCAACCATCCGATAGGGTAAAAACAACAAAATATGCACCCTACATCATCTTAAGCCGAGTGTTAACATATTATACAGACAAAAATGGTTAACACCTAATATATAAAAGAGTTTCTTTCAGCTTGATATCTTCCTTACTCGTCGCCATCCTTTCCTGGTGTATCCTGGTCCTTATTGAGATCAATACTTCCACATGATTCTGATTCATCATCTGAGACAAATACCATGTGGTCCCTCTCATAAGCTAGCAGTTCTCCTGATAATTCTTCAAAAGTCGGGGTCCATCTTGGTCTTCCTAATCCAAACCTTAAGTATTTTTCCCAATTTGGAAACCCATTAACTATCAGGTCACTATACTTATTCTTAAAGGAATCCCATGGAGCATTCATTGGAAGAGTTTCAACTAGAGCAAAAGTAAGGTGCAGTCATTCCATATTCAGGAAAGTGAGTATTAAATGCATCTATAGCTCTTGCTAAACGGTTTATGTGATCGATGACACTATAGTCAGGATCCATCGTTAGTGCCTGTGGAACAATTGGTCCTGCCATTCTGAGATAATAAAACACATTATAAATATCATGAGATACTTCAATAAGCAATAAACTATAAATACCCAACCCTTTCTCTCAAATAGGTTACTAATGTAATTATTAATATTTTATTCCTATTTACTTTTATTTGTAATATTATATTATTTTAAAAGTAGCTCGGATACCAAACTGTAACGCCCTGTAATTTATATAATTCTAATAAAAGAACATTAAATGCCAGTACCAGGATCGAACCAAATATTACATCTTTATTTATTATAGGATATAAAGAGTTTACAGGACATTACTGCCGTATTCCTAATAATAGAAATACAAGGCGAAAACAACCTAAAACATGATACTAATATTTAAAACATAAGTTAACAACATATAGTATATTAATCCTAAGTTTTTTTTTTCCTCACTCTTGCCCATTTCCAATACTGGTACCTGAAAACAAAACTTTTATAACAGTCAACCCAAAAGGGTCCAGTACATTCTCAATACCATGTAAAAACACCTTGCAGATAATTATATAAAATAATCAGTTATAATTGTATAACATTATCTGGTTTAGTTTCTCCGACAAATCTCGTGTGCACACCCCTTCAATGACGTACGTCACTCCGGATAATATTTTCAGGCCTTTAGCCTCTCCTGATACTTCCGTGTGCACACCCCTACAATGACGTACGTCACTCCGTATATAATTCATTTCTCCAACACAACCCGAACCTCATTTTAACTTTCCTCCCCACGAACCTCCATTTTATTTTAACATCTTTCCTCCACACAACCTCCATTTTATTTTATCATAGTAACATCTTACATAACCTCATTATTACCACATATGATAATCTTTTTAGAATCACCTTTGTATATAAATCATAATGTGACAAATATCATTTGCATTATAACCACATTATTTGCAAATCACAATGTACCTTTATTATTAAATAAAACTATTTTTCTACTAAAAAGATTAATATAACAACACATTATAGCAAAACAATATTAAAAAAAGGTATTCAAGAATGTACCTGATAATATTGATGGTACGTACACAATTTTCAACTTACTATTTTTACACTCTCTTTCTATTTCTTTTCTTTTTTTGGTTCTTACAGTACTCAACTCATGTTATTTCTGAAAAATTACCGAATAGCTTCATGCTATTTATAGTGTACGAAACTACACATTGCGGCTTACATAAAGAATTTTACTAGTGTTTACTTTTGTTTTGTTTTCGCTGGATCACTACAGGTAATACAATTCAGCAACCCTATCTAATCTATGTAGGCTTAAGTATATTTGCTACCAAGCAGATTGACACTTTACGTAAAGAATTTTCATGTTGAACCCATTAGTAAAGTACAAGTGTCACAAAGTTGCTAAATCCGAAACATACGAATATTGTATTTTACGTATTGTCTAAAAATGGGTAGCGATTGTTAGTCCTTAGGTAAACTTATTAGTGACGATTCTAAAGACTAAATAACGTTAGCCATTAGGTTAACCATTTATAAGTTTGGGGCATTCTAGGTTTATGTGGTACTTACTAAAAATCTTACTAGATATATTTATAAGCTCATAAACTAGTAATTGATAATTTTATTAATCTTTGACCCTTAAAGTACTTTATAAACTATAATGTTAATATAAATGATATATGTATGCACATATAACTTTCCCTGAGCAAATGTACAAAGCCAAGGAAACACATAACTTCGCCTAAAATAATCATATAAATGACAAAATAACGTATATAATAAGATATTAGGGACTAGTTTAACTTATAATAATACTTTAACCTTTGATCCCTTACTAATATATTTTTTTTTCTGGTTATTACATTATCCCCTCTTTAAAAGAAGTTTCGTCCTCGAAACTTAAAGTTAAATTACCTTAAAATAAGTGTGGGTACTTGTCTCGCATATCCTGTTCGACTTCCCATGTAGCTTCTGTTTCGATGTGATTAGACCATAACACTTTTACCAACGGAATTACTTTGTTGCGTAGTACTTTATCTTTATGATCTACTTGCACACGTTCACACTTTCCCTTAAAAATAAATGTTTCACACTTGTGAAGTCGGTAGTGGAGGAGGCTCCTTCGATCTTCAAATCAATTGCACTGAGAAATGGAGATCTTCTTGGATCTTCAATGAGAAATGGAGGAGACCGCCAGTGAGAGGAGAGATCTTTTTGCGGAGGAGAAACAGAGGAGAAGGAGAAATGGAGGATATGGAGGAATGGAGGAGAAAGAGAAACGGTCGGAAGTAAAGTTTAGAGATAAAAGTGAAAAATGGATGGGGCATGCATGGGAAGTGAATTAGGATTTGTAAATGAGAGTATGAGAATGAGAGAGACTGATGGTCGGCTGAATATTACCAAAAATAGAATAAGCAACCGTGTACATTAAAGGAAGGGTGTAGATTAAAAAAGAAACAAAGGGAGTAGTATGTAGCATTCATGTAATGGTTTTTCTCTAGCAGCCCTCATTAATAGTTACGTCCTCCATTCCAAATAGATTTTTCATTAATCCAATGCACGTTTTATATAGTTAATATCTTTGATTACATATTAGTAGAATTATAAAAGTTTGATTTTCCTAATGCAGACAATGAAACGAATCAAACAGGACCTCACATGACTATATTTTTCTTCTTATATATTCGAATTTTTTTTAAAGATTTTCTTTGCTTATAAATAATGCTCAAATTAGAAATGGAAATTCCATTATAAAATGGAAGAAGCATATACTTAAGACTGGTACAGTGATCAGATCACCTCCTAGTTTTGGTTTAGGTTATTAAATATTGAATATGATGATGGGCCGGCTAGCCCATCAATGAGGACGATATACTCGGCTAAGTTGGCAATTGTTGGCCTTCCACCTTTATCAATCAAGTTTGAGTCTTTGCAGGTACAACATGTGGATGTAAAAGGGATAAAGCCATAAAGGTCAACCTAGGCCATGACCCAAACTTGCTTCAATGTGTAAAATAGTAATTCCTTCTTTTTAGATAAGTGCAACATTTCTTGTTTTTACGTTTGTCAATGCATTATTTTAACCATTAATATTTTCAATTATCAATAAGTAAAAATTATAAAAAGTTGATATTAAAAAAATTCACATCTAGAAAAATCTAATAAGATCCCACATGATAAGCTAATTAAAGTTTAAACTGTGAATGGTAAACACTATGCAAATATTGCACTTATTTAGAAACGGAGGAAGTATGTTTCTAGATTAGAGAGTAGTGTTAAATTAGAGAGAAGAGATGTATCCTCTAACACCCTCCCGCAATTGTAATGGCAGTAGAACGAACGTTACAATTTGGACAAAGAACAATAAAAAAAACACCAATAAAAATAAAACCGAACTCAAATTCTTCAATTCTTCAAATCTTCAATTTTTCAATGAACAAACCTCGTTTCAAGGTACAAGGAGAACCCATAAACCGTGTCTCACGACACACGGAGAGCCAAAACATGTCTCACAATCTGTTTTAAAACAGATCTGAAATTGAGACCAAAGAACCAATTTTTTATGAAAGTTGTGATGGAATGATCATCATCACATAAAGAAAAGAGCAACTTTTCGATGGAATGAACGTCATCAATATTTTGGAAGAAACTAGTCTGTTTTGAAACAGATTTGAAGTTAAATTAAACAATAAACCTTAAAGAAAAAAAAAAACTGAAAAACAACGATATCCCTCCGTTCGAGTCTGAAAAAGAATTTTAATTCTCTCAAGGGGGGCAACAACAGTCATAGCAAAAGCGCCGACAGCACCTCCAGCAATCAATTCTCTGACAGAAATCAGCAACGAATCAGCAAGTGTTGCATCATCATCCACAATTAGACCAGCAACATTCAACGAAGAAGACAATGTTGAGTTCTTCGTCGAACCCATCACGAAATGTGAGACAAACCCACTTCAATTCTACTTCAGATTTTTCCAAAATTGGAGATTTTGTAAATTTGGGTGTTTTTATTTTTCGAGATTTTGATTGACGTGAATCTGATGAATCAAACACATTAAAAAGGTGTATATTCTTATTGTTGAATATTTCCTCCGTTTAGAAATAGTTGCACCATTTCTAACTTTCATGCATGTCGATGTGTGATTTCAATCATTAATATCTTTAATTATCAATAAGTAAAAATTATAAAAAATTTATTTTAAAAAAATTTACATCGAGACAAATCTAACAAGACCCCACATGACTATGTTTTTCCTAAAATATAAATCACCAAAGACAATCTAAGTGTAAGATGTGAATAGTGCATAAAATAGAAATGGTGCAACTATTTCTAAACGGAGGAAGTATTAGGGAGAAAGTGGGGTAAAGACGAAAATGAAAAGTTTGAAGGGAAAAATCCAGCCGGTGGGTTTAAAACTCAAACCCACCGGCAAGAGAACATATTTTGTAGTTTTTATCCAAGATTTTAACCTGCTCTTAATACTATGTTAAATTAGAGAGAAGAGATGTATTATTGTGCCTCTATTAACTACAATTACATTACTTATATAGAGAACATAAAATAAACTTAACCTAATAAATTTAACCTAATGGGCCTTGTCCATAGATATAAACCTACGGTCCAATATCCTCTAACAAGTAGAGACTAAAGATAGCGTAGAGCTGCATACCATGCATTAAGCAGCCTTCCCCACCTATCTTTAATTTCTTTAACTGGTTTTCCTAGCAAAAATTGTTGTTTAAGGCCAAGTATAATTTTGTAACACTTAGAAGAGTAAGGTAAACTATCACCAACTTAGTTAAACTATTGCACAATCGAAGCCCTCTAATATATCCAAGAGTTAGGTTGCATAAGGCTAACACCAACCATTACAATGGCGATAAATTGGAGTCAAAATTGATCAATGAATAGTTCACCCAATGTTTCATTTAAAACAAAACGGAAAAAGTACTAAAAAGTCATTTTTAATTTGCCCAAAATAAAATAAAAATTGGGCCGGGCCCGACCGTGGGCCAAAGAATTCTACCCAAAATCCAACCCAAAATTGGACCGGGCCAAAATGATCAGCTCTAATATCAAGATTTCAAGTGAGAAAGATAAAAAAAAAAGCAGAGGAAGTAATATGAAAATAAAGACAAACTTAGCAAGTTAGAAATTTCGCTACACCATCAACGTGGAAAGTTGAAGATGGAAAGGAGTGGAGGGGTAAACTTGGCAGTATCAAATAGTAACAGCTAATATCTACCATGGGTAAGATTAAGGTACCAATTTGTTTTTAACAAAATGTATACTTGACCATATTCTTTTTTTTAGTTCTTTACATAATGGATTTTTTAATATAGTGCATGCATGGTCAAGGACTCAAGGTAGAACCAAGAAATTTGCTAGATCGAATTCTAAATTCGTGTTTATCTAAAGATGAGGGAACCGATGACTCTAATGAATTTCAATATATACCAATCACCAATGCCATTCCATTGTGGATGTCAATATGTTATCTAGCGTACATGGAAAAAATTTCGAAAGACGGTATCCAAAATTTGGGATCGAATCTCATCTACATTATCATACTTAGTCACTGGTGAGCGAAAAAAAAAAAATCGATACCAATAAAACCAAGAACAATTTTTTTGTAGTGGGCTTAGACTTTGGTTGATTTATAGTTCCAAAATTAAATGTTCGTGCACTTTTTTATGTTTAGAGATGAACACTTTCAGCGTTACTGAGGTCAATAGGCTCATAAGTCATATAGCCAGTCAAAAGTTGAGGGAGAGAGAGTTTAGTGGTGTTCTAGTGAATATTATAAAGTCCAGGCAGCAAGTCCGAAGTTGTTGGGTTGGAGTTATCAAAGAAACAAATGATATTGGTTTTTTTATGTTGGGGGGCAAAAATTCCAGAACTCATAAAAGAAACAGCGGATTTATTCTATACATCAACATCAGAGTATCTCATGGTCAAGCTAGTTTATTTAAGTTTCCTCCGCACACCAAAAAACGAGTTTAAGCTTAATAGTGCCATATATAGTGAAAACTGTAGAGATGGCCAACGGGCCAATCCATCCCATCCAGCCCAATCCACCTCGTGGGCCGTGTGAGTTGGGCTCGCAAAAAACCTGGTCCAACCCAGTTCGAACCGTGAAATTGATGGGTGGATCGTGGGCCAGATTTTTTGAGCTCAGCCCATTAAAGCCCGCTACTAAAATCGTCCAACCCGGACCACGAAATCGGTCCAGCCCGTCCCATGAATCGGACCAGCCCAGTCCAAGTAAATATTGAACCAAATTGTGTATATTTTAATCAAATTGTATATATTCTAAACAAATTGCATATATTTATATATAATAATTCAATCAAATTTTAAAATAATGAAATTATTCATTAGTATTGATAATTATATATATTTTAATTCATTTTAAAGATTTTATGTAACAATAATTAATAATTTCAATGATTAAATAATTTTGAAAAAAAAAATTCTCATGCCGACCTGCCAGCCCGAGCCAGCCAAATAGACCCACGAACCACTTCCTAAACCGTGAAAATCAGTAACAGACCGGTGTGGGCCAAGATTTTTCAGCCCGCAAACCAGCCTGCCCAACCCATGAATTTCACGGTCCGATACTGGGCCGTAAAATCTCAGTCCAGCCCGCTACGACCCACGATCCGGCCCACCCAGCCCGCACCAGTGGCCATCACTTGTGAAAAGTCTGTTTTGTTGCTACATAGAAAAAAAAAAATCTTACATCCCATCTATTTGTATTATTATCTATGCTACTTTAATCTTAGAGTTCGTCTTTAGAGAAACAGTCTAGTCTTACGTTAGTGTTAACGTGAGACCGCTGATGTCATGCTGACATCACGCACGTGCATCAAATGAGCAATAGAATTAGTTAAGCGCTTGCACCTATTAGTTACTAGCCTTCATATGCACGCGATGCGTGCGTTAATTTCAAAATTTGTTATTCTATTAGATACTCCATTCGTACTTTATTTATGATTAAACTTAAATGTGAAAAATTCAACACTTAGATGAATTTAGATATATTAATTCGCTATGTAAAAAAATAAAAAGGTTGTGAGTGATTGTTATCATTAATTTTTTGTGAATGAATATTGAACAGAAAGAACAAAAATAATGAGTTGGCTTAACTGGATTAAAGAGTATCAAAGGTAGTGAATGTTCAGACTTTTCATGAGCACGTTATGTATGCCATCTTTTTTTATAAGGTATAATTATTTTGTCCATTTAATTTTTGATTGAAGTATTTGATGCATATACCATTTTAATCTTGTTTTAAATGGCAAATTGGAATGAGAATTTTTAAATGATTTGCTTTTGTAATTTTTTTCATTCCATTAATTAGATCAATAAGGGTATTTTAGTCACTTCAAAAAAGGACACCACACCTCCTCCCTTGGCTTATATAATAGAGATATGCTAGCCTTAAATTGCTTCTGGATGAATTAATTAGTTAAGCGCTGAAGTATATATTAGTTAGGCGTTGGAGTATATTAGTTATATCATATATTCCAGATTATAATGCATTTTATGGACCCTAACTTCAGTATCACACATAAACATTCTTTCTTTCTTCTCTAATCCATCGAGACACCCTAAAACCTGTATTGTTTTCCTCCTTCGTTGTAATACTCCGTATTTTAGTAGTAATTTCGTATTAATTAAGAAAATATAAAGAATTAATAAAAAGGTATTTTAGTTTATTTACAATTAATAGGGATAAATTATTGTTAATATGAATTTGTTAGGAATTTTCGGAGTTTTAAAAGAGTAACCTAATCTTCACTTGACCTAGAGTTACTACTTTTTGAAGGGAGTATAAAAAGAAAAGGAGAGGGAATTTCAGAAAACCCTAAACCCTTTCTTCTCCCTCTCCTCAGCCGACTTTTCTCTTTCCTCTCCTCTCTCTCAGCCGATTTCAGCCCTCTCTTCTCAGAATTTTCTTTCTCTCCTCTCGGATCTCTCTCTCCCTCAGATTCTTCCCTCTCTCGCTGTTCTCCTCATTTTCTTCGTCTCCCTCGCCGTGTTCTTTCTCGGAAATCGTCGAGGGGTGCGAAGGGGATCGTGGTTCGAGCGCGCGGAGGGTGCGCAAGCGAGGAGGGCCGAAATATTGGGCGAGTTCGTCGAAGGTATGGTCGAGTTTTTGGTGCGAATTCAGGCGAGGGTTTGGTGCGAAGGGTCGAAGGTTTCGTGCGGGTGTGTCGAGGTTTTCGTTCGCGGGTTTTGTGTGGCGTGTGTGTGGTTCGAGTGTGCGAAGAAGGAGTTCGAGGGTGTTCGAGTGGTCTGCGTCGTGCGAGTACGGTTGCGCGACAGATCTGGTCGCGTAAGGGGTTTGGGCGACGAAACGAAGAGGGGTGCGAAGGTGTTCGTCGTGTGTGCGCGAAGGTGGTACGAGCACCGGTCGAGTGTCGTGGCGCGCGTAGGAGACGGAAAGGGTGCGCCGTCGCCGGAATTCTTGTGCCGGCGAAAGTCAGTGGTATAATCTTTGTACTTTAACTTAGTATGACAGTTTATTTGTTAGGTTTATATTTACAGTTTTCATAAGTTACGTAAGGTTTGTAATTAATAATTAGTAATTGAATGGTTTAGTAATTATAGATTGTTTAACTAGTTAAGTTATTATTCTGTTTTTAAGTTAAACTATGGTTAGGTTTGTAATTGGAATAAGATAAAGTAGGAAAGTGTGTATTATTATTAGTTACAGTTATTATCGTTTCATGGTGACCTGTTTCAGGAACCTGACTTTGGGACTTATGACTTACTTTTTTTGGACATGGAACTTACCTTTTGGACATGGAACTTATCTTTTGGACATATGACTTACTTTTGGACATATGACTTACTTTTGGACATATGACTTAACTTCTGGACATAAGACAGGTTGGACTTATGACCTTTTGGATTGGTAAAATAGTGGACTAATGTTACTAACTAACTTAGTTACTCACTAATTCTGACTTCTAAAAGACGTTAAATTCACTAGATTAGAATTATAACGAAAGTTCTGGAATAAGGTTTTAACTATTGTTTAATTCGAATCGTTAGATCGTTATGGTCTTAGTACGTAGTAGTTGTTAGTGTTATCAAGGACGTAACACTAAAGCTTTGTTTTAACGATTTAGGTCCCAATTTCATAAGCGGCTCGTTCTATTAAGTCAGCGAAAATTCTCCGCTACAAGGTACGTACGCGTACCAGTTTACTTTCAAGCTTAGTATCATGATTAGGTTGCAGTTCATGTTATTGGAACCTAGTACCATGATAGGGAACATTTGATTGTGATTGTTTGGTTAGACGTTTATAACGTGAAATCAATATGATGCATTGAAATATGTTGCATTGAAATGCGAAGTTCTATCGTAGTGTAACATCAGCATTATTAATCTGATCTATAGAGTAACGAAGTGTTACAGAGATAAGATTGAGTTTGGTAATTAAGAGAGCATGTAAATGACTCCTTAAATTATAAAAAAGATGTTGGTAGTAAAAGAAGATTATGGCATACTTGTAGTTGGATTCCCTACAAGTATAGAACAATGGGGGGAGTGTGGACTTGTCCTACACTCCTACGCAGGCCTACTGTGACGACAGTAGTGTCCTTATATTTTGATAACTCAAGTAGGCGGAAGGTTCCGTTCGATCTTGGGGTATGCATACTAAGGTGATGGGTGTGAGACGGAACAAAACCGTATTTGCATTTCATCTAATAGACCAAGTTGTCTATTAAGGATTCAGTAGCCCGTATGATTCTAGTAAGATGACGGTGCCCGTTCGATGCCAAATAATGAAAGATTAAAGGATGTGAGATACTATGTATTCATATAGTGTTGTAATGTGTGCATCATTTATGTTCATATAGTTTCAATGGTTATTACGTACTCAGCATAGCTGACTCTGTGTGTTATTATGTGTTTGTTGACCTGTGATGAACCATTGACACACAATGGGGAGCAGACTAGGTGAGCTGGTGCTGCTGCATGTATCAAGCATAAGGGGGCTAGTCTGTAGTTTGAAGTTAAACTTTTGGTTTAAGTATTACTGAATTTTATAGAACATTGTTAAATGGTTTGAGTTTGAATAAAGAGGGGTCATCTGTGATTCCCGAGTTGTATTTACATTTTCTATTCCGCTGCAATTTGGTTTTGAGACAATGAATTTGAGTTACCGTATTTCTAATTATGCCTTGCGTTCCATCGCGGCGGTAACACTCCCAAAGTCGATGCGACGTAGCATTAGACGTGTATGGATTTTGGGGGTGTTACATTCGTTTTCTGTATACAACCTGCATTGGATGTTTAATTTGGATGTAAGTAAAATATTTTAGCACGAATTTGCAATGACAATGTCCACAAACACTTACTTTGTTTTTTTCACCTGATAAGATGTTTATCATGTTTGAAGTGAAAGAAGAGTCTGACACATATTCATCACAAAGGGTAATATATACTACTGCCCATTGTTAGATGATAACTTGCACTTGTACAAACTTTGAAAAAACATATCAGATCACTTTTGGTACCAAAACTTAACTTTTGCATTTGAAAGTTAAACTTTCTATTTGAAAAACATAACTAATACTTAAATGTTATTAGTTATTAATTTATTATTCTTAATGGCTAAATAATATGAAGTAATAGTTATGCTGCTAGGATTGTTGTATTTTCATCCCTTGAGAATCATACACATGCGTTCAATCACAAAAATACTACATAAGTATATGTGCAAAAGGTGAATTAGATATGTAAAGAGGAAAGTGTGGAAAAGGGAAATGAATAGATAAATCAATGTAACCCCATGGCGATATGAAACCGTGAGAAAATTAGTTCTACAATCTCATTCTCAAAAGTAAAGATAATGAAGATGCAAGAAAGGCACTCCAAGAAGCCTACGAAAATACTACTGCAATTATAACAAAGTCTTAACTACAAAATTAATCGTAGAAGAACGATGTCATCAAGGACAACTACGTTGGTTATTTTATACCCGTAGGCCGTAGGGTTCAAAAATAAAGAGAGAAAGTGCAAGAAAGAAAATTCATTTTGAGAAGACTAAAAAAATAAATTCCAAGAACCAAACTGAATTTAGTACAATAACTACTCTAAATGCTAGGTTGTTTAAAGTTATTTTTTAGGTTGACTTTTGTATTCGACATTGTAAATTTGTAAAAAAGTTGTTTCTTCGTTTATATTAGAAACCAAAATAATGCTCAATTAATCTTATAACTAACTATAGAACAACACATATTGATTGTGCTAAAATACTTAATTGATTCGCCAAAAATAATATGTTGAATATGTTAACTAGAACATAATGGAAGTCTACATAAAGATTATCAGCTCTAAACTATTGTGCTAAAATACTTAACTGATTCGCCAAAAATATTAACTAATTCGTCAAAATATTATCGTGAGAATTTGTGAAACGCGGTCCGTTTTCTAAAAATATATATATATATCTCTTGGGCTGGTCAGGTCTCACGTTAAGACTAATGTGAGACCATCTTTTTTACGACTTTACGTTAATCTTATTAGTTGATGTTGATTATTTATGCCTTATTTTTTTTTAAAAAAAGTATATAAATATCTAATGACGTGGAATAATAATATCGAGTCGCATACTTGATGATAAAAAAGGAAAAATAGGAACATAATTTGGTGTCATTGCTAAATACAATATTACTTGATGAAAACTTTATTTTTTGTTTCTTATTGCAAAAAGCCTGGATAGCAAAAAGTCTCAATACGTACACTAGTTGGAATAAAGCAGTATTTGCTCTGTCAAAAAAGAAAAAGGTCGTATTTGCAAAAGCAAGGGCAAGGCAGTCTATAGGTTGGTCATTGGTGGCTTGATGCCCACAAAACGGTGAATATGTTGGATTATGTGTTCATCACGATCACATCTCATGTGATCAAACCGGATTAGATTTAGGGTCAATTAAACTATTAAAGTAGTAAAGTGCACAAAATAAGAATTGCTCAAACGACACAAAATTTGATTCTGAGCAAAATTTCACAATAATTAATATAATACACACAAGAGTAGTTACTTTTACAAAAATAAAGTTGACGAGTGTATTCATCATATACTCGGGTGTATCATATGCATGGTACATTCAAAATTATTTTTTGCTCATTTGGAACTCTACCTATTATGTGATTGTGCTCATTTGGAGGTTTCAAATGAGCAATGATAAAAAAAAAAGTCTTAGGTGTACCATGAGCATGGTACATCCGGGTGTATGATAAAAATTCCATAAAATTGGCCTACTTAGACCCTCCTTTTACCTTTCTGATAGGAGTTCGATTCTTATCCTTACGATTCCGAGATCACATGTTTGAGATTTTTGGAGTAAATTTTCCTTTTGAAAATCCTTGGCCTCTCTTTGGGGATTAATTATGACCCACTAGAACTGAAGATTAGACTAAGAAACTATGAGCGTTATAAGGACTTGTTTGGTTGAAGTTGGTAAGTATAACTTCCCATGAATTTGCATTGCTCATGAAATTTCATTTCCTAAGAAGTATATTTTTTTGTTTGGTTGAACAAGGGAAATTCTATTTCTCATGAGAATTTTCGCTTATCTAGGGGGAGCCTAGGTAAGTTATTTCCTCAATTTCGTAGGAAATAGAACTTCCTAGGAAGTTCTACTTCCCATGTTTTGGCAACAAAACAACAACACATATATTTACTTCCTATAAATTCTAATATCATATATATGTGAAGGTTAACCAAACAAGCTCTAAACCTAGTCTACCTAGGATGCACGGAAATGAAAACGAGCAAGCAAAAACATTGTTATGATCTTCTTCATTTGTACAATTAATTTCAATAAACACATAATTACCCAAAAATATAGGATTCCTCTAATTGAATTAGAATTTTTTCCCATCATTTAGAGCAACAAATCATCGAAATTCGCACGGAAAATGAGACCAGTTGTTGTAACTAGTAGCAGTAGTTGTTCATAACTAGTAACCCATCAATACTAGTAATAGCTGGATTATGTTTTTTTTTCACTAATTGCTAATCTTGCATTCATTACAATATAAACTAATAAAAAAAAATTGACGTTGTTGTTATATAACTAGCAGAGTCATCAGGCTGTTAACTAAAATACATTTTCAAGTTCAGAGTAGTATTTTCAACTTTTTAAAAATTAGGATATAACGTGCTATTCCAGAAAATATATGAGTATATGTATATACGTAATTGTGTCGCTTATAACATGATAAAAAGAAACTCGCTTTTCTAATGCAAATTCTCTATTTAGTTGTTTTCACCCCCTTCGTCCCACCACCAAATCAACTCATCATTCTCGTATTATGCGCATATACGATTCCGGTACCATCTATTAGATAATATTGTTGTAAAAGGATAGTGTATAGTCTTTTAGGCTTGTATTGTAAACCTTATATATATATTGAATGACAAGGTTAATCTAATCAGGTTAACACAATTATTCTCTACACTTATACATCATCCTCGACTACCAATACGATTATGATTTATGACATTTTAAACACACTACGAACAAATATTATGTAAATAATGTATAGATTTCATCTCAATACACTATCATTTTATTTATAGTCTTTAATTTCTTCGTATGAGACGTAGAAAAACACTGGCATTAAATTACTACTCAGGCACCACCAATTACCACAAATAGTTTCAATAATGATACTAACATGACATTAGACAAAAGCTAACGGACGCTCCGGGGGCGTTAGATAAGAAATATATTGTTCTAGTTAATTAATTATATTTATATAGAAATAATATAATAATATATAATTCCAATGCAACGCATTTAAATGCTTTGCATTGGAATTAAATGTTTTCCCTTTTCTATCAAAAATATTAAATGCTCTGTATTGAAATTATATATTATTCTATTATTTTGTATAAATATGAGTAATTAAATATAATAATATGTTGCTTATCTAGCGTTCCGAAGCATTCTTTAGCAGGATCGATAACATTAAACATAATAATCTTGTAAGGTACTTAGAAAATAACAATGCTACATCTATCCGGTGGATAATTAATCTACTAGAGAAATAAATAATTAAAAAACTATTAAAACTGATTAATTGAATTTCACAATTAATTTTTTTTTATTCATAGTGGATTGTTAACCCACCGAGTAAATAAAGTTTTTCCTCTTATAAAACAATGATTTCAATTAAAGTAATGAAAGTATCCTCTTCATGTTCATGCCAATTGCCATGTCAGTGTCATTGAGATCTGGAAGGGTTAGTACTTAAGAGCATGTACAATGGTTGGTGTCTCTCCAACTAGCTCTCCACACTCTCTCTCCTATTCTCTCTCTTCAAGCTACTCTCAAGAGCCATATCTAAAAACACCCAACAATAAAACCCTTTAAAGAGCTCTCCATTCAACTTTTCATTATTTTGTGGTCCCAATGTCAATAAATGAACCTCATTTCATATTATGATCAAAGTTATATAAATTAAGTTATTCATGTAAATTAAATATAATTACAAATTAATCTTTTTCATAATTTAAGCAAAGTAGAATTTTTAAAAAATAATATAATTATGAGTGCTAATATTTAATTTTCATAAATTTGGCATGGAATGAAGAATTAACCTACAACATGAAAAACTAATTTTTAAATATCCAATATTAGGCTCATTTTATAGATAAAGGAAAATTATACTTGTTGGCATAATAATTATTACCATATTTTTTATAATTTTATAGAAAAGATCATTAAATGGTTGCATGAAGAAAAAAGAATTGAAGTAATTACAATAAAAAGTGGGTCCCACACATTGGAGAGCCATCTCTCCATCAACCCAAATGGTATCTCCCCCAATAGCCCTTTGGCAAAGTGTCTCCATGGAGAGACACCCAAGACACACCCAAGAGCCCCATTGTTGGGTAAGAGGTGGCTTTCCATTTTCTCTCTCCTTGGAGAGCTAGTTGGAGAGCTAGTTGAAGAGCCCCATTGTACATACTCTTAGTAGTGGTAGGGTCTTCAACTGGTTGTTGAATGACATACAACTTTTTATCTCGGTTTTCGTGCAATTAGCTTTTCTTCTATCTGTTGTCCTTTTTGGCCGCCTTCTTACTTAACCTAGTCATCAAATGATGAACATGGCAAAAAATATTTTTCTACTACAAAATACGTACGTGGCTATAAGCAATATTTACGGTCATTAACTCATTATGATCTATTTGCTCGAAGTTAGCTAGGATTGCTTTTATTTTAGGTAATACTATCTTGTGTGTGGCTGCGTGCACCCGCTGTCTTCATATACAACAAAATTACAAAAAGCTTAAAGTTACAAAACAACTCTCCATCCACAATTAAACATTATCGTAATTAGCAAAGGTATACATTGGATGTATGTTTTTATTTTTTTAGAAGAATTGGAGTTCGGATTTTAATGGACCATGCACTCGAGAGCAGGGGCGGCTTTTAGCATGTTCAACATGTTTCATGGAACAGGGCCCCTTAATTGTGAGGGCCCCAAAATAGAGAAAGTTCAAGTAGTAAAAAGAAAAAATTTATCTACTTATTTGGACTACTTTTTTTCATAATATGATTATGTGAAGTATGGATGAGCTATTACATTTGACAAATATGAGATCGCACAGGGCCTCTATATAGTTCGAGACGGGCCTGCTCGAGAGTAAGGAAGAAGAGTACGGGAATTCCTATCTTCAAAATGCCTTTAGTGGGGATTGAATCCCCAACCTTGAGGTTGAAATAGTGCTCTCCTTACCACTAGACCAAGTACTACATGGTATACACGGGGTGTATGTGGACAACACATACACTAGGTGTATATGTTACTAATAGTAAAATTTAAACCTTGTGTATGTATTACTACTAAAATGAATATTATTACTAAAAATATTGCAAACTTATAATGCTACGACATATAATTTTTCTTTTAATGATTTGTTCTTTGTCTTTGTTCAAAAAATCTATTTTATGAAATTTTCTTTGTTTAGATTTAAATGAATCTTTTGTTTAAAACGAAAAAAAGAATTAATTTTTTTCTTCAAATTATTCATATGTTAGCTTAGCATTATTCATCTTCACTATTTTTCTACTATTGATTTCTACTAAATTTTTCTGTCGATTTCAATTATTTAATTTGTTTGTAGAAAAATAATGTTGTATTTTCATCCATCCCATATAATAAGATTCAATTCGAAATACAGTATTTCAATCGTCTATGTATTATGTAAATTCAAATATCATTGAGCAACAAAACAGGTTCAAATGATTGTAAGTTTGTAATTTTTTTAATAACTTATGTTTTTTTTGTAATAACACATACAAAAAGTATATATTTTACTAGTAACACATACATCCAGTATATGTGTGACCTACATACATCAAATATATGTTTATCATCTCTCATGTTATTATTGTCCCACTTCACTTACTATGAATCCACAATCACCATAATTTCACTAATACACACCTTTAATTAATAGTGGCAGTTTCCTTTCCAAATCCTCCAAAGTTTATCGGGGTATAGAGGATGTTGAATTCCAACCATAACCTAAAATAGTTTTATAATATTATTTTGTTCTAAATACCTTCTTATATTACCTTTTTGAAATAATTACTCCACCTCTTTTGAAATAATTAATCTACCTCTTTTGAAATTTTCTCTAATTTAACTACCTTTTATGTTTCTAATTAATGGTTTTGCTATCTCTTAACTGAATCCGGTCGAAATTTTGTGAAGTATGACCCAAATCCCTCAACTTATAAGCATGACGGTGACGAGGTTAAAACACTTCCGCAATTTCCGTTATGCATCTAATCAGGATCGTCTCATAAAATTAGGGGTCCTGTGCTAAAATACATTATAAAAATTAAATTTTTTGGTGAATAAAAGAGACGGAAAAGTTATAAATGGGACGGCTTTTTGGAGAATAGGAGAAGTAAGAAAAAAACACCAAATATAAATTAATCTCTTTATATATTTGTAATTAGATTTAGTTTTTTTTTAGGTGGGCAACTAATAGAATTGAGCCCTTATATTATATTTCGGGGTCCTGTGCAGTTGCTCATCCCGCACATGGCCTTAGACGCCTCAGCATTTGTTTAAATTGCTCACTCATATTCATCCTCTCTTACAATCCATTATGAATATCAATTTGGTTTCCCATTTGAATTTGGCCAAAATTCAATATTCAAAATTAATTTCAATTTTGAATATTTAGTCCTAGTCCAATCGAATTTCATAAACTTTTTTTTAGCCGAATATGCCTAAAATACCTAATTTTTTTAAAAAAATTACAAACAATTCTTACAAGCCCAAAACATTAGCGTACAAGCCTTAATAAACTTTTTACTTCAAATTTCTTATAGAACATAATCAAAAGGACTCAATCTCGAACAAAAAAGTAAGATGATCAGCTTGATAGGTGTGAGTTGTGAGGCTGTGAGCTCGACTATATTTTATAGCCATGAAGGTATCAGGAATGTAATTGATACGCATAAAATATTCACGTACTTTTTGACCTTTTAGAGTTTTGACGCATACATTACACCAGAAGAGATTTTTATCCAAAATTAAATTACTTAGGTCTACAAAGGGAGGTAGAGAAAGATAAAGATAGAGATACAGAGGATCAAGGGATGCATGAGTGGGGAATCAGGTTAATGCTCTACGCATAAATAATATCCAACAAACTTCCCTTAACCAAAAAAATATTCAACAGCTTCTACTTACAAAAGGGGGAGGATCTAGGGGTGGCCTATCCGGGCCTCGGCCTACCCCATAATCCAAAATAATTATAAGTAACTTATTTAGGATAGTAATGCAAATAGGTATGGTGGAGCATGTGATTTTCAAAGAAATTAATCAATAAGTTCGGCTCACCTTATATAGAAATCCTAAATCCGCTTACAATGCCATGGGTTTAAGAATGTGGGGTTTAGCCTTTAGGTGAAGTAGAACGAGAGGTTTTTTTTCCTGACCATGCAAATTTAATAAGGTCATTTTGGAAGGAGAGGATCAAGCTCATTTTTACAACACCAGCAAGAAGTTAGACTATTAAGTCAAAATCGAGTTTGGATTGTCCCTATATTTTGTGGAGTCCTTACTATGATCACTAGTATCTCAGGATCTCTTGTTTAGTTAACTAAAATCTAGCCATATATATTATTTTATATTCAAATGTTTAAGCCTGTTTTTACTAGCTTATTTTTAGTTTAGTTCAGTTTAATTCAGTTAAGTTCAGCTCTCGACAATACTTTTACTCTCACACATCATCACTATTCATTTCAATTTAGTTCAGTTCAATTTAGTTCAGTTGTTTTATGTCGAAAAGAACATGCCTTTATTCACATGCTTTTGAGGAAGAGGTTTTTTTTTCCCTCCCATAATTGAGTTTAGATTGTGCTATCTGATTTTTTTTGAACAAAGAGTTGGCACGGCATAGCTAAGGACTAATATTAAGGAAATAAGGGATCAAATGTAGAAACACATTGTTTTTCTTGGCTTTAGAATAGGAAGTTATTGCAAAAATCTTATTCTAATAAAGAGCATGGTTATTGCACAAGGGATATGAATTAAAAGGGCGTTCAATTACTACGGTTCATAAGTCATGCAACTATACATTACTAGTATTATTGGTGTTCATGGGTGGTTAACCGTCCCGAAACAACATTTCAGTTCGGTAATCGTAAGTTTCGGTTCAGTCTTTTTGCAAACTGTAACCGTTAATATTTAGGGTGCGTTCTATTCAACTTATTGGCCCTGAACTTATTGGACTTTATCTGAACTGAACTTATTGAACCTGAACTGAACTTATTGGAACTTATTAAACCTTATTGGACCTGATTTAACTTATTGGACCTGATTGAACCTGATTGGAACTTATTGGACCTTATTGGAACTTATTGACCTTATTGAAACTTATTAGACCTTATTGGCCTTGATTGAAACTTATTAGACCTTATTGGATCTGATTGAAACTTATTAGACCTTATTGGACCTGATTGAAACTTATTTGACCTTATTAGACAAAAAAAAATTGACTATTAGTAATATAAATATTACCCCTAACGTAAATACTACCCCTCAAAATTTATTATGAAGTAATAATTAATAAAATTCATCCTTTTAAAAAAAATAATTATTATTAATTATCTCTTATGATAATTAATTTAACAAAAAAATTTTACTATTTATATATTTAACATGTTATCTATAGTTATTTAAAGACGAATTGCAAAATATTATAATTATAATAATTATTATTATTGTTAACCTTAATTATTTGACCATTATTATAATATTATTTAATAGCAATATGAATAATCAAATAATAGACAATAATACAAGTATAACACTATACATTGTGGTACTTTAATAAAAAATTCTAATAATAACATAATCAGCTAATAGTAATATGAATAATAAAATAATAGACATAATACAAATAAATAATAAAATAATAGACATAATACAAATAAATAATAAAATAATAGACACTAATACAAGTATAATACTATATAATCATTGTGGTACTTTAATTAAAATTTTAATAATAACATAATCAGCTAATAGTAATATGAAATTATGAATAACAAAATAATGGACATAAAACAAAAATTTATTAAACATTGACTATTTGGGCCTTATTGGACCTTATTAGACATGATTGGAACTTATTGGACCTTATTAGACCTGATTGGAACTCATTGGACCTTATTAGACCTGATTGGAACTTATTGCACCTGATTGGAACTTATTGCACCTCATTGGAACTTATTGGACCTTATTAGACCTTATTGGAACTTATTGCCCTTATTAGACCTTATTGCAACTTATCTGAACTTATTGGACCTGAAACTTAATTTTTTAAGTTGAACAGAACGCACCCTTAGACCGGTTACCATTTAAGCGGTTAATATCGTTTTTCGGTACGGTTTTTCGGTTAACTATTAACCGTTATTTAATTTATACTATTATGTTTTACTTAATATACTATATATTTGCAATTTTTCTGTGCATATATTTCGGTTATTCGTTCACTCAAAAAAATAAATATATTTCGGTTAAAGAATTTTTATTAGTTAACCGTCCCGTAACAAAAAATTTTAAATAATTTTTTTTTGCATATATTTCGGTATTTCGGCTAACCATTTACTCAAAAATCATACCGTTTTACCGTTAATTTTATCAGTTCGATAACCGTACCGTTTAATTTGTTTATCGTTACATTAACCACTCATTTAGACCGATTTTTCGATATATCGATACAATTATTTAGTTTCGATTTTTTATGAACATTCCTAACTAATTACAACCTATATATTTTTTTGACAGGACAAGTTTATGAGTTATGTGTTCATAATTTGACTTCTCTTCCTCTTTATCTTAGTTTCTCGGCATCTTCCTACGAGTTTGTCTAGGCAACCAACCGTTTGAGTCTCTTAGGGGACTCAAACGGGGGCAATTTGGTCATTTTAAGCCTTGGAAATTTCACGCGCGTGTTGTTTGGTACCAATGCTAGGTTAGATTGGTACCATTGTCCGAAAATTTTGATACCAAAGTAAGGTTGCTTGGTACCAATCCTGATAACAATGTGATACCAATACCTGGTTATAATGGTACCATTGTGTAACTTTTTGAGTGTTTGAGTCTTTTTTAGACTCAAATAGTTGGTTACCAAGACTTTCTCATCTTCCTACCTGGTTAGTCTCGAAAACAACAATATCTTCCCACTACCCAGTACCCACTAGTGCAAATTTGTGCATTTACGGCCATTTGGTTATTCGTACTAGATGGTGGTAATGGTAATGATTTTTAGTGCAAATTTGTGAAAGCATTCCCATGTTAATATCCATGGTAATGCTAGTTTAACCCAAAACACCTATTTCCTTCCTAAAATATCATTACCATCCATTACCACTTAGGAAGGTGGTATTGGATGGTAATGGAAATTTATGAAGGAAAACTCATGTTTTGACATCAAGTTTCATTACCATGAATATTAGCATTAGTACGTCTTCACAAATTTACACTTAAAAACATTACCATTACCACAATTTAGTACCACTAACCAAACATGTCGTTAATAGTTCATGATTGTTCAATCAAGTTTAAGCTGATACTGGCATATTGCCATATTTAGTAATAGCTTAGTTTTGTGTTGAATTGTTGCGCTATACACAGAAAATGAAAAGCTTATAAAAAGCAAGGGATTAAATAAACATAGTCGGTTCCCACAAAGTGAAAATATAGGATCATCATTCATCACTAAGCTCAAATGGGAACATAATTTACAAGGAGCAGTCATATAATAACTAATGCAACAAAATTAATTTTTTTTTTTTGGCAGCAACTTTAAATTTTTTGATTACTTGCAAATTACACAATACATGTATATAATACAAAGCTGAAGTGGAAATTCGAAGCTTGGTGTAGGTGATGGAATATGAGCAACAAAATGGAGTTGATGGTACTACAACCTAAGGGGCGGATTTGGGGCGGATTTGAGATTTTGAATTTGGTGGGGCGCTTTAATATTATCTGCATTGCGCTTGTTCAATTTTAACCTATTGTAAATTAAAATTTGTTTGACGTTAGAAGTAAAAAGAACCCGTTTTTTTTGGTGAGGCATGTGCCACCCAGACCCTTAATAAGTCCGCCCCTGTCTAGACGATTTCAGCAGGATCATCTGGCTGCGACGGGGTAGGGATAACAGGCACACCGCATGAAAGAAACGCAGTGACTGCTGCTTTAGCTCGTATAAGAAGACCGTGAAGAATATGAAGAGAGACGGAAGGCCAGAGTCCAAGGAATGGAATCCAAGGGATAATGTAGAAGAAAAAATGGGTCGGACAGAGGATTGAAAAAATGAATACAATGGCGATTAAAGGCGACCATCCGTTTCGATAATCAACTCTTATTACGATGAAAAAGAGTCCATTATCATCTTCAGTTAGACATATTTTGATGGACATGAATAGGTATAATATGGAGATTATGGAGATGAGAATGAAATCTTTGAGAAAATTATGTGGTGATGTAATAATGATATATGAGAAAAAGAGTGAGAAATAAGGTCTCAGAAATCTGTTGACTAAGATTGATAGTATCCACCTTAATTCATAGTAGTATAAGGTTTGCAGGGTGTGATCAAGCTGATTCCATTCAGGTTCAGGTTGAGGTGGTTGATTTGTGATGTTGAAGATGATAATTGTATGGGTGTAACCCAAATTTGCTAGCGGACATTGCATATCGGCCGAGAGCAAATTAAGGTGACGTGGGCTCACAAAAGGGGGGACCACTCCAAATTCATCATCTTTTGTCTTCATGCTGAGACCGCCGTCACGGCCATGGAAAACGACAAAGTAAAGGGAATCTTCCCTCTGACAAGATCAATCACAACAGTACAAGTGTCACAAGATCACACGCCCTGTCAGGTGAATAGTACGCCTATAAATAGCCATCCAGTACTATTCCCGCAGGTACATTCTCTCATACTAAAAATAGCCCATATCTCTCTCTAAGCACTCTCTCTCTAGAATCCTCTTGAGTAATTAGCTGACTTGAGCGTCGGAGGGGGTTTCCTCGAAACACCCCCGAGGGTAGCTCACGTTTGTTATTGTTGCAGATCCCTCACGGACATCCATTTACTGTCGGACAACTCTCAAAGAGTCCGGCACCGTTTTCGATACCGAAACAACTGGCGCTAGAAGGAGGGGGACCTCACCCTTTCTAAGGTATCAGTCATGGAAGACACAAACAACGCTACCCATGGTCAGCCTGAGTTTGAGCAAGGCCAGAATTCCTCGCAGCCAGTCATCACCGGTGCGTTGGGAAACCCGCAATTCCATTACCGGACACCAGGGAACGAGGATCAAACCCCAAACCCAACGTACCATTCAACTTGGCACAGCTAAGTCAATTCTCTCCTGAGCAATTGCAAACGGTCGCATCATTTATCCAGATGCTGACAGGTAATCCTCAACAAAATGCTCCTCCCCAACCCTCTGGCGGTACACGTAAGCGACCACCGGCTCTGGCTGGTAGGAACGCGGACGGGACCCCGCTCCGAAAAATGCAGTCCTTGGGAAAGAGGGACGGGAAATGGAGAAGAAAATAGACCGATCTGATTATGAGGAGGAAATTCTGGAAACTGAGGAGGTATACTATTCTGAAGAGGAAACGCAGGGTCACTCCCGCCGTGAGTACAGACCGTCGGTGCTAGTAACTATTCGGCTGGGGGTCACCTCTTGATCAAGCCTAAGCTTTCCCCCTTCACTCTGGAAATATTGAATCATCCTATGACGCGAATCAAGATGCCGTCCTCTAAGTATGATGGCACATCAGACCCGACGATCACGTCGCGGCTTACGAAGGACACATGTTCCTCTACACTCAAGTCGATGCCATATGGTGTAAAGTCTTTCCCTCAACCTTGACTGGGATAGCTCAGACATGGTTCAAAAGTCTCAAGCCAGGTAGCGTCTCTAGCTTTTCTTTGCTGTCATCCATGTTCAGTACACACTTTGTAAGCAATAGGCGTCGTGAACGCACCACTGGGGAATTGCTGTCAGTCAAACAAGGAGAAAATGAGAGTCTGAGAGACTACATTGGCCTTTAACTTGAGGCAGTTTCCATACCTCGACTGCAGCAAGACGTGGCCGTCTTAGCCTTAATGACTGGGCTCAAGGAGGGATCACCTTCCGGAATTATCTGGGCCGGAAATCATACACAACCCTGGGTCCCGTCCTTGGCAAGGCCAATGACTATATAAGAGGGGAAGAATTTGATAAAGCTGTAGGCAACAGAGAGTCCGGAAAGAAAGATGATAAGAAGAAGGATAAGGCCCGCGAAGAGATCGGGGCCGTGAGAAAGAAAGCAGGAGTCGAATATGGTCAAGAGGGGAAATGACCGTGAAGGGGAGAATGAAAGGTATGACCGCGATCGCAGGGATCGTGAAAAGAATGGCCGGGAAGGAGGTGAACGCAAGGAGAGGTTCGATGCATATACCCAACTCACCACTTCTAGAAGCCAAATTTTTCTGATGAATAAGGATAGCGATAAATGGCAGCGTCCGAAACCGATGTTCCATAAGAATCGTGATAAAAGCAAATGGTGTGATTTCCATGGGGATCACGGCCATATAACTGAGGACTGCCGGCACTTAAAAGATAACCTGGAGGATTTGATAAGAAGAGGGTATTTCAGTCAGTACAAGGCCCAGAAAAAGGGGTGATCTTGTAAAGCCCGTGACTCGAAATGTTCAATCCGGATCAGCGAGATCCAGTTATCAGTGGGGGACCTATCCATGGAGGAAGTGTTAACGGCGCAAAGGCAGTTTGAAGGAGTTCCGACATCAAGTCAATTTCAACGCCAGCTTGCCCTGGAAGAATCCGCCGGCAATGCCGGCCATGTCGTTTACCCTGGAGGATGCGAAGCATGTGGTGTATCCTCATGATGATCCGCTGGTAGTAACACTAAAAGTCTCAAACTGTCTGGTACATAGAATTTTGGTGGATGGAGGAAGCTCCGCGAATATTCTGTACTTATCAACATTCGAAAAGCTCATGTTGGCCGAGAGTACTTGAAGCGGTCCGATATCCGTCATTGGATTCACAGGGGCATCAGTGGTGCCAGAAGGGTTAATCTCACTCCCAGTACGTATTGGGGAGGATGAGTCAGCCAGAGACATCATGACTGAGTTTCTGGTAGTGGATGTTCCGGGAGCATACAATGCAATCATTGGACGTCCATTCATTCATGACATCCAAGGTGTCGTCTCAACTTACCACCTGACCATGTTGTATGTTTCTAATGACGGATCCACATCAAGATTGAAGGGCAATCAGGAGATGGCAAATCATGCTACTTGACAACACTAAGAGCAACCAGCCAGAAGGTTCCCGGTAGAAAATCCGGAGCCACCCTCAAGAAAACAAAGAGGGCCATGAGAAGAACTCAGGCGGAGAAGAATGACAGTAATGAAGAAGAGGAAGTACTCATTGTCCGGAAGAGTAAGGAGGGCCGCTAGAAGAGTTGGAGTCCCGGCCGAGGATGAGCCGAGGCCACAGCCTGATGGAGAGAACTAAACAAGAAGTTTTGGCAGATGATCCTGCTCGGTCGGTCGCGGTCGGGATGGACATGGACCCGAGGTCCGGGTAAACCTGGTAACTCTCCTGAGGAAAATGCTGACATATTTGCTTTCTCAGCAGACGAGATGCCGGGAATAGACCCGGCCGTGATGGTCATCGATTAAACGTCGACAGCACAGTCCGACCGGTAAAGCAAAAGAAGAGAGCCTTCTCAGCCGAAAAGAATAAGGCCATAAAGAGGAAGTAGAAAAGCTGTAGCGGCTGATTTTATCGAGCCTTGTGACTACCCTGAATGGCTGGCAAATGTAGTCATGGTGAAGAAGGCCAACGGCCAGTGGCGTATGTGCGTGGATTTCACAAACTTGAATAGGGCATGCCCTAAGGACTGCTATCCTCTGCCAAGAATAGATCAGCTAGTGGATTCTACTAGCGGACATGCACTACTGAGTTTCATGGACGCCTTCTCAGGGTATCATCAAATAAGCTTGTTGAAGGAGGACCGCAAGAAAACGGCATTCATCACAGATGGAGGTGTTTACAATTATAAGGCAATGCCTTTCGGCCTGAGAAACGCTGGGGCAACCTACCAGAAGTTAGTGGACAAGGTGTTTGCGGCTCAGAAAGGGCGTAATATAGAAGTGTACGTGGACGACTCTATTGTCAAAAGTAAAACGGACCGAGAGCATCTGACGGACCTGGAAGAAACATTCAAAACATTGAGAAAATACAGCATGAAATTGAACCCAAAGAAGTGCGTCTTTGGCGTAAGAGCAGGAAAATTTCTTGGATTTATGGTGAGCAAAAGAGGCATTGATGCGAACCCGGACAAGGTTCAGGCAATTTTGAGCCTTCCGGAGCCCAGAGGGTCAAGGACATCCAGAGATTAACGGGCAGGATGGCCGCTTTGACGAGATTCATATCGAAGTCGGCTGATAAGGCCCTTCCGTTTTTCGCGTTGCTAAGGGGGAATAAAAAGTTCGAATGGGGAGAAGAGCAGAGCAAAGCTTTCTCGGCCGTCAAGGAGCACCTTGCAAAGCTGCCAACAATAACAAGGCCAGAGGCAGGAGACACATTGCAGTTATACGTCTCGGCCTCCCCCAAAACGGTAGCGGCAGTGCTGATAACAGAAAGGGAAAAACAGCAGCATCCAATATACTTCGTCAGCCATATCCTTAACGGCCCAGAGAGCCGGTATCAGCAGATAGAGAAAATGGCATTGGCGGTCATTGTAGCGGCTCGGAAGTTAAGGCCCTATTTTGACTGTCATCCAATTCAGGTGTTAACAGATCAGCCGTTGGAAAAAGCTCTGCAAAAGATGGACACCTCTGGGCGCTTATTGAAATGGGCCATTGAATTGTCGGAGTATGATATTCAGTATAAGCCGCGAACGGCCATAAAAGCACAAGCACTGGCGGATTTATGACGGAGGCTTACGAAGAGGCAGAGATAAAAGAAAAAGAATCATGGCTGCTGGAGGTGGACGGATCTTCGGCTGCGAGCGGAGCTGGGGCCGGTATTGTGATAACCAGCCCAGAGGGAAACACCTTCGAGTACGCCATCAAATTCACTTTCCCAGCCTCAAATAATGAGTCAGAATATGAAGCAGCCATTGCTGGCTTGAGAATGTGCATTGCAGCAGGAGCTAAAAGCGTCCTCTTAAAAACAGATTCACAGTTGGTTAGCAGTCAGCTTAAAGGAGAATTTGAGGTCCGAGAGCCCAACATGGTTAAGTATGTGGAAAAAGCCAAGGAAATAATAGCACAGCTTGAGCAGTTCGAAGTAGAAGCGATTCCAAGGGCTGAGAACATGAAGGCGGACTCCCTATCTAAGCTAGCTAGCTCAGACTCATTCCAGGTGGAAGGGATGGTCACGGTTGACATCCTCAAGGAAAAAAGCATTGCGCAGAAAGTGGCCATGATATACAGCATTGACCAGCAAGGGGAATGGTTTACGAGCTAGTGAGGTACAAGCAAACAGGAATGCTCCCGGCAGATCCCACAGCCGCCAAAAAATTGCAGAAGCAAGCAAGTTGGTACGTGATATATCAGAATGAGTTGTACAAAAAATCATTTAGCCTGCCACTGTTAAAATGCGCAACATCTGCTGAGGCCGTGAAGATAATGGAAGAAATTCACGAGGGTGTCTGTGGGAACCACATTGGAGGTAAAGCACTGGCTTTAAAGGCACTCAGGGCTGGATTCTACTGGCCCAGCATGTTGTCCGATGCGCAAGGCTATGTGAAAAGATGTGATAAGTGCCAGAAGTTTGCACCGGTGATAAATAGGCCCGCCAATGACTTACAGCCCATTCTGTGTCCGATACCATTCGCTCAGTGGGGAATGGATATTCTGGGACCGTTCACAACCGCGACGGGAGGAAGGCGTTTTTTGATTGTGGGCATTGATTACTTCACAAAGTGGATCGAAGCGGAGCCGACAGCGAAGATAAAGGCCAACCAAGTAAAAAAGTTCATCTGGCAGAACATTATGACTAGGTTTGGCATCCCGGCCGCGATCGTATTCGACCACGGAGTCCAATTTGACTGTAGGCCCATTCAGTCTTTTTCTCGGACTTCCGCGTGAAGTTTGCATATTCCGCAGTGTGCCATCCTCAGAGTAACGGTCAGGCAGAGGCCGCCAACAAGCAAATTCTGAACGCCTTAAAAAAGAAGCTCGATGAGTTTAAGGGAAAATGGGCCGAGATGGTACCGGCTGTTCTATGGGCAAATAGGACAACTGAGAAAGAAGCGACGGGGGAAAGCCCTTTCAAGCTAACATTTGGGGCAGAAGCAGTGTTGCCAGTAGAAGTAGGCTTGCCCACCTATCGGATAAAACATCAGGCCCTGGAAAGGAATGATCAGGCACTGAAGAGGATTTGGATTTCTTGCCTGAGATAAGGTTAAAAGCGGAATTGAGATCAGCAATGTACAAGGACCGAATCCGTAAAGCCTACAACAAGAAGGTCTTGGAGAGACCGTTAGCTGAAGGCGAGCTAGTTCTGCGAAGGACAGCCGCCACGGAAAAGCTCACACAGAGGGTAAGCTAACTGCCAATTGGGAAGGCCCATATATCATAGCTCGAAAGATAGGTCCGGGATCCTTCATTCTCAAAGGAATGGATGGGAAAGAGCTGAAGAACTGCTGGAATGCTGACGTCCTTAAGAAATATTATGTATAATTCAAAAGAAATGTAATGGGCCAGGACCTTTGATGGCATTATACATAAATAAAACTCCGTTAGCGTTCCGACATTCTGTTTATGTTTGCTCATCATTATCCATATTTTCGCTAAGTAAAATGATTGTTACAAATGTTAACAGCCATATAACAGGCTAAGTAATCATATAGCCACATAATAGGCTAGATAGGTTAATAGCCATATGACAGGCTAAGTACATAACAGCCATATGACAGGCTAAGTAAACATTAGCGGCCATATGACAGGCAAAATAAACGCTAAATGGCCATATAACAGGCAATATAAACATTAGCGGCCATATAACAGGCAAAATAAACGCTAAATGGCCATATAACAGGAACATAAACATTACGGCCATATAACAGGCAAAATAAACGCTAAATGGCCATATAACAGGCAACATAAACATTAGCGGCCATATAACAGGCAAAATAGACGCTAAATGGCCATATTACAGGCAACATAAGTATTGGCGGCCAAATAACAGGCAGAATAAGCGCTAATGGCCATATAACGGGCAACATAAACATTAGCGACCAAATGACAGGCCAAACAATTATTGCAAAACAGAAAAGTTAAATAGAAATATGGCTAACATAGAGCAACGGGCACAAAAGCTTCGGATTAAATAAGAGAATAATGTGTATCAAAGGAAAATCATAAATTACTGGCTTGGCGGCCAACTACAAACAAAATTGTCAGCCACTCAAAACAAGGCATTTATGGATCCAGTAACAAAAGTCAAAAATTAGTTTACATGCCATTCAAAGGCTGACAATCTAAACTATTACAAACTATTGGACGCTATTGAGGAGGTTGAAGATGACCGCCAAAGTCTTCATGAAGGAGGCGCATCATCTTCAGCAGTAGGCAAAATGTTGGCAATAACCTCCTCGGAGCAGATATAGGGCTCGTCCGCTAAGGGGCCTGTGAACACCCTCGCCAAAGGCGATTTCCATCTGCTCCCAATCAAAGCTTGGATGGGAGTGGCAGACACACCTCTTAGCGGCCACCCAGCCCCCGTCATATCGCTCGCCGAGAAGGCCAATGAACTCCTCAGACCTCTTGAAGTCCGCCACAGCAACTTGATGAGCTTCAGCAGCAGCTTCCTTCGCAGCAGTCTCCTTCTCATCCTGGGACGCTTTGAGAGCGACTTCCAAGTTGGAATTCTTCAGCCGCAGGTCCTCGAGCTCCTTGGCTTTCAAGCGTAGCTCCCCAGCTCCTTGTCAGCCTCAGCCTTAGCCTTCTTCTCAGATTCCAGGCTGGCTCCAATTGAGAGATCTGAGCAGAAAGGCCAACCTTGTCGGCCTCCAAACCTTGGATGGTTCCACCAGCGCTCTCAGCCAGACGCTGTACTCCAAGTATTGAGCTATAAGCTCAACAGCAGAATTCCCGGCCTAAAAAGCACAGCAAAAAAAGATCAAAAAAAAAAAAAAAAAAAAAAAAAAAAAAAAAAAGAGAAAGACGACGAACAGAAGTAAAAAGAAGTGCTTACCAACAAGAGGTCGTGAGCCAATTGAGCAGCAGGGCGACCAACTTTCGGCGGACGGTCAAAGGTAGCTGAACCTTTCAGAAGACGATACCCTAAACACCATTGGCAGGGATGTCAGCAAGAATGGACTCATCCTCCTCACATCCAGAGCCGGTCTGAAAGCTTGGCCGGCAATAGAAGGAGGATGAGAAAGGGCAGCCTTGACGAGGCGCAAAGAGGGACGATGTTAGTCTCAATCCACTCTTGCGCCCGACAAAATATTCCCGGACCGAGGTCCGAGAGGAAGGTTGGCCTGCTGAGCATCTCGTACACCCTTTGGCGGGTAGAGCAGCTAGAACCAACGCAGCATCTTTGCTGCGCAAGGAGTCCGAAATTGCTGATCTCCCGGGGCCGGCTCTCGTACAGGCGAAAGAGAGAGCCCTGATTGTCATTCACGGCCAATCCGCAGAGTTAACTTCTACAGACTCGCTTGTTAGGGGCATCAATCTCAGGTTCGCGGACGTCGACGAGAGGTACTACCCACCCCTATTTATGGGGACCTGGATGGTGGAGCGAGAAGGAGTTGACTCCCCGCGCCAGGGCCGCGACCCTGAGTCTCCAGCACGACGGGCCGTCCTCCCAGCCCGGTTTCCGCGCCGGATTCCTATCAGTTCCCCGAGGGCCGCCAGTGAGCCCGTGGATAGTGTCGTAGTCAATAAGAGGCTCGTCAGGATTCGGGGCCATGGACGTATTGTCGTCCAAACCCAAGCTCTTCTAAGTCCAAGCTGACGTCCCCTGAAAGCAAATCATACAGAACAGTCAGAACGGCAAGAAAAGTTAAGCGCATAAACAAAAAATAAAAAAGATATATAAAGATCATGTCGGACCAGAAGTCACTTTACCCACCTTCTGGATGAGTCCGGCACAGGAAGACAGCGGACAAAGGCTCATTCCCAAGGATGTATTTGGCGTGAGGAAGCCAAATACGGGGAATCCTCGTCTCACCCTCATCCCCCTCAAGGACCGCGTCCACAGAATCAAAATATTCGAAGGCCTTCAACTCGGCCTCCGTCAACTCATACTTAGTAACGTCCTCCATCCTGGGAAAAGGTTTGGTGAAGTGGCGGCGAAGAGGAAAATTGTCCGGAACCGTCAGCCAATAAAAGGCTCCCTGCCAACTTTTGAGCCCACTCATTTTTGGGTAGACCGTCATCTTGTCTGCGGCCGTCATCAGAGACCACCAGCCCTTCTCGGCGGAGCCGTTCTTTCTCAGCCAGTGCAACCGCCGGAATAAATTCAAAGTCTCGGGAAAGCCATTATAACGGCAAACCCAAACATAAGCGACTAATCTACAACGGCCAAAGGCGTTAGCTGGGCAAGGCAGACATTGAAAGCTTGGATGATTTTAGCTATACCGGGTCCAATGGAAACCGCAGTCCATACTCTAGGTGATGAGCATACACGGCAACATGACCGGGAGGACAGTCTATCACTTTACTTCCCTCGGCCGGGACCACTAGGTTGTACTCAGAAGGAAAGCCGTACAATTTCCTAGCAACCTCCGCAATAATTCAGCTCTAAGGCTGCCAACCGCCAGTTCTTGCAAATAACGGTCTTCTTCTTGGGCCGTCACTATAGTCCACTGGCAACCATTTCCCTGAATGAGGACATCTGTCCGGGCCGGGATCACCTCAGGCCGCGGAGAGGAAGGCATAGCAGAACTCTCTCCAACGTCAAATTGACTGGGACGGGATCATGGTCACGGCCGAAGAGGAAGGAGCATCATGTTCCATGCTGGCAATAGAGTCGCTATCAGAACCTAAATTGACAACAGGAGGATAGAGGATGAGAAGGAGTTGGATCTCGGGCAAGACGGTCGAAACGCTGGGATCGTCACGACCCCAGCATCAGCCTAGGCTCTCAACCAGGCATGCTCTCTCAAAGGTTGAACATCCAACCCAGGGACGGCATCAGGGGGAGGATGCCTAAGTGTCCTACGGGCCAGAATTTGATGTCTCAATTCCTTAAGTGTTTGATTATCTCCACTCATCCTAGCGGTCAAAAACTGAGTGGTCAAATTGGCCAATTCGGGAGAGGAACGGTCATTTAAAAACTTAGACCTAAGTTCTTCTTTCTCCCGGTCAGAAGTAAGAGGAAGGTCAGCCAAGAGGCGAGTCCTCCCATCTGGGGGGCTAGAATCTGATGAGCTGGGCCCACCATGAAGAGAAGGAGAAGAGGGTTCACTCTCAGTCATCAAGTTAGTTCCTAAAGAGTTCTGACTATCTGACTGGTCCGACATGATTTCAAGGAAGAAAAATAAAAACCAAAAAATGAAAAAAAACTAAAGGTAGAAAAAGGGGTACCTGAACAAGGGACAGACGAAAGATAAGAAGACCTCGACAAAGAAAACGTCCCAGGAAACGGTTCTCAGCAAAAGCTCGCCGGAGAAAATGTCGCAACATGTCGATAAATCCTCCGAGAATAAACCCAGAAAACGGAGCCAAAAAGTGACCTTTTTTCGGAGATTGTGAAGGAACAAAGAAAAGTAGCAGGATTTGGCAATTTCGAGGCAAAGAAACAATCTGCACCAAAAACAGCGAGTTCAAAGTTCGCAAGAAAATGGAGAAAACAGAGAAAAGTCTGAAGGAAGGAGAAGGATTGAGTAAAAGTAGAAAAAGAAAAAAGGAATTTCGCTTTTAAATACCGAAATAAAGGGCTTGGATTGAAACCGTATCAACTGCCTCTGGATGCATGACAAGTGTCGCTCGCGATGATACACCCTAAAGTCCAAAAAGGAAAAAAACGAGCGGGATTCCAGAGTTTAGTAATGATGCACTTTTTCCAAAAACCAACGACTCACCCCAGGTTGACACTGGAAATAAGAAAAAGGCCAATTAATAGGGAACCTTAATCATCCACGTCAACTAGAACATCCATGACGGTCGCGACCGTCAAAGATGCTGGGGGCTAGTTGTAGGGTGTAACCCAAATTTGCTAGCGACATTGCATATTGGCCGAGAGCAAATAAGGTGACGTGGGCTCACAAAAGGGGGACCACTCCAAATTCATCATCTTTTGTCTTCATGCTGAGACCGCCGTCACGGCCAAGGAAAACGACAAAGTAAAGGGAATTTCCCTCTGACAAGATCAATCCAACAGTACAAGTGTCACAAGATTACACGCCCTGTCAGGTGAATAGTACGCCTATAAATAGCCATCCAGTACTATTCCTGCAGGTACATTCTCTCATACTAAAAATAGCCTATATCTCTCTCTAAGCCTCTCTCTCTCTAGAATCCTCTTGAGTAATTAGCTGACTTGAGCGTCGGAGGGGGTTTCCTCGAAACACCCCCGAGGGTAGCTCACGTTTGTTATTGTTGCAGATCCCTCACGGACATCCATTTACTGTCGGACAACTCTCAAAGAGTCCGGCACCGTTTTCGATACCGAAACAATAATGTAAGAGAGAACATAATCAAATAGTTCTTGAATTTTGAAAGACGGCCAAATAGAAAGGAGTAGGATAAAAATATAGGAGTAGTGAAAGACAGAGGAAGGACAAAGAAGAGAAAAAACAAGGGCACCACAAAGAAAGTAGGAAATTTTATATTTACACTTTAATCTACAGATGGAAATGAGAGACCATCAGATCGATGTATATAGATGTTTAATGACACGGTAAGGAAGACCGCGGCGACGACGAAAAGCAAGGCGAGTTTGAGAAGGGTGCTAATGCTTTGTGGTGGTGGTGGTGGTGGTGGTGGTGGGAGTGAAGAGTAGGAAGAAAAGAAGAGAAATAAGTCAGGTCTCAACATATTGATGAGTATTAAAAGGGTCCAGTTTAGATCAATGAAGTAAGCATCATTAGCTTGATATTGAATACGGTAAGACTCAGGCATTTTTTGGGATTGTTTTGGGACTATTCAAATAGGTTTATGAAAGTGAGGTAGAAAAAGGGAAGTGGTAAGGAGTGAAAAATGTAAGAGTTGTAGATTTTATAGGCAAAATATAAGTTAAAGTAAGGAAAGGAATTAGGTGATGCTAAGCATAAAATATTCAAGTACTTTTTGAATTTTGAGTGAACGAGTACGACGTACCGTTTTTTTGAGATTGGCCCAATCAAATTGAAATGGACGTCCATTAAGGAAGGTGTGAGAGAAAGAGGATAAAGGGGGATGCAAAAAACGGCAAAGAGTAGAATCTTAATTCTATAGTAATACCTCAAAAACAAAGAAGGTTGAACCACATTGATGCTCATAGAATATTCAACAACTTCCCTTAACCAAAAAGATATTCTAACTTGTTTTTATATTTCAATTAGTTATTAGGCTCGGACTATGCCCTGAATAAGGAAAAAATTTCATTTATTGATATAATACTTTATGATAATAATACTAAGTACAACTTAGCCTAGTGGTTAAAACTTTAGTATATGTACTTGAGGTCTCGAGATCAAACCCTATATTATGCAATTTCTTAACTTTTTTTATTGTTTTTTCTTCTTTTTAGATCTTATGTGTATACGATGTGCTGAATTCAGGTACTCACATGAGAGAGAGAAATTTTCTTTAGTCTATGAGTAATGTCTTTTAACTTGTGACTTTCATGAAGACCATGATATATAGAAATTCATAAGTCATAGATTGAAGAAGAAACATAGAGATAACGGAAAGAGGAAAGAAAAGATAGTTCTAGCAAAATCCACAAATGGCGGTCAATGCTCTTTTCCCTAAATCGCACATCTCTCTAGTACACATGAAAGAAATGGTAACTAAAATAATATACTCATTCTTAGAAACAGAAATATTTTTGGGCACATCATGTTCGAACACCCTAAAACCTATTATCTCAAATGGAAGAGCATTGTGCTATGCACAAGATGTGGGTTCGATTCCCACATAGGCTATGAAATGACTCTGCTAGTTAGAACCCTAAACATAAAGGAAAAGAATTCAGTATTATAACACTCATGTACACTAAAACTAAAATTGAGGGTTGTCCTCAATTCGATTTTGACTAAAACTAGTGTAAAAGAGCAAATTTACATTGTAATAGTGTAACAAGACCATGTAACTAGGAAGTACTCGAAGCTTATCAAATAATAATAACATGTGTGGGAGTTGAACCCGCATTTTTGTGTATATTGCACACATAATACTCTACCAAATGGGTAACAGAACTAAAGGAACTCAATAGAGATAATTCTCAACTCAACATAAAATGAAGCATCCATGTAGCTGATATATATAGCAAAACAAGGATATGGCACATTTCTAACAAAAGTAAGACAACAAGCTTTTTATGAAAGAGATGAGTAGCCTATAAGATTATAATACCTAAATGACATTATCGGATCCCGTGTATGCTATAACTCTAATTAGTTCTTCCTACAACTCTAAACAAATGTTGCTGTAATTCTAATTAGTACTTCATATAACTCTAAACAAAAACATGTATGTAACTCTTAAATACTACTTCCTACAACTTTAAACAAGTCTTGACATTACTCTAATCATCAGTTTCGATAACTCTAAACAAGTGTGGACATAATTCTAATTACTACTTTCTATAACTCTAAACAAATGATGCTAAAACTCTAAATACTACTTCTACAGCTCTAAAGAAGTATATGTATAACTTTAGTGCCTTCCTATAAATTCTAAAAAAGATTATTTAAACAAGCATTGTTATACTCTAAAGAAGTATTGTTATAACTCTAATTAGTAGTTCTTGTAATTCTAAACAAATGTAGGTGTAACTCTAATTAGTACTTTCTATAACTCTAGACAAGCAGTGGTATGACTAAGTAATTATTACTTCCTACAACTCTAAATAAGTGTGGACATAACTCTAATTATTACTTCCTTTGACTCTAAACAAATGTCGCTAAAATTCTAACTACTACTTCTACCACTCTAAAGACGTATTGGTATAACTCTTGTGACAAGTTCCTATAAACTCTAAACAAGCATTCCTATAACTCTATTGGAGTATTGCTACAACTCTAATTCGTTCTTCCTATAACTCTAAAAAATATTGTTACAACTCTAATTATTTTTTCCTATAACTCTATACACATGTTGCCATAACTCTAATTAGTTTTCATAGTCCAAATGAGCCAACATCACCTGAATACAACACACACTGAAACATGTAAAAAAAATGATCAAATTAAAATTATTCAACATCACAGTCTAACTCGAAGAATCCAAACAAAGCAAATTCGCATCTACAAGTACAAGTGTGTAACAGGATGAAAATAAAGTTTTTGAAAAGTAAAAAATTATAATATAACACAATACAATATATAACTGCAGATTCATTGCGATGTGAGCGGTCAATGTTAATCCCAGTCGTGATATGCAATTCTTTGATGACGAGAGCATTCTTAGAAAGGTCGACGAAACCTGTGAAGACGAGACGTTCGTTGCTGGGAGAAAACCGAAGAAGAGGTGAGAAGTTTCGGTGCTGATTGTAGCGCCATTGATAGTACGGTGATTGAAATTTTTTTCTGTAAAAGTTGTTGAAAAGAAGAGGGGGGAGTGTGTGGAGGTGAGATATAATATCGCACGTTGATTTATTAAAATCAAAGGGTTGTGGCGGTTCTTTCTCATTTCTCATATAAAATGTTTTCTCACTTGATCTTGCCTCTATATATATATATATATATATATGTTATGTATATATTTTCTCTATATTTGTACAAGTAACATAAAATGCAATGAAAAATGATTCTTTTATGTAAGTGTTTGGGGATCATTTAGGACTACAAAATGCAAAAATAAATAAATTTGGGTCACATGGCCGTGATTTTGAAGCAAAACCGAAGCCAATAAATAAATTTTGAGGAGACGGTACTCAAGACTTGGGATGGAATCCCATCTATATTATCGGGCTTAGTCGTTGATGAGCGGAGAAAAAGTGTAATTCCAAAATTAAATTTTCATGCACTTTTTGATGTTTCTTTAGAGACGAACACTTTTGGCGTTACTGAGGTACTCATAGGTCATAGCCAGTCAAAAAATGAGGGAGAGAGAGTTTAGTGGTGAACTAAATCTGACTAGTGAATATTATGAAGTCAAGATAGCAAGTCCGAAGTTGTTGGGTTGGAGTTAACAAAGAAACAAATGATATTGGTTTCTTTATGTTGGGGGGAAAGACAAGAACGGCAAATATTCCGAAACTCATAAAAAGAAACAGCGGAGTTATTTTATACTAGTATCTCATGGTCAAGCTAGTTTATGTAAGTTTCCTCCGCACACCAAAGAGTTCAAGCTGAATGTTACCATATATAGGAAATGTCTGTTATTTGTATTATTATTTTTGCCACTTTTATCTTATTAGTTGATGTTAATCATTTTATGCCTTAATTATTTATTTCTCCAAAAAAGTGTATTAATATCTAATGACGTGGAATAATAATATTGAGTCGCATACTTGATGATAAAAAAAGGAAAAAGTGGGAACATAAGTTTTGGTATTGTTGTTAAATACAATATTATTTGATGGAAACTTTATTCTTTGACGTTGGATAATGTTTTTTTCCACTAATTGGTAATCTTGCATTCATTACAATATAAACTAATAATTTTTTGGCGTTGTTAGATAAGTAACCGAGTCATCAGGCGGTTAACGTCGAGATATCGATAAGACACATTTTCAAGTTCAGAGTAGTATTTTCAACTTTTAAAAAGTTACAATACAACATACTATTCTAAAAAATATAAGAGTACATGTATATACTGTATACATATAAATGATATAATTGTGAACCAAATGGGGTTAGCGTGAGTGGTCTTTCGCTCCTTAATCAAGGTTTCAGGTTCAAGCCTAGGGAATGGAAAAAAAACCCACATGTGAGGGATGTTGCCCTTCGAGATACCCATGAAAAGTCTCGCGAGAGATTAGTCCATTTGCTGAATGCGTTGGGAAACTCCTCATAGTAGAACCAAAAAATAAATATACATATAATTGTATCATTTACATCATGAAAAAAAAGAAACCCACTTTTCACAAAAAAATAAACCCACTTTTCTAATGCAAATTCTCTATTTACTTGTTTTCACCCCCTTTGTCCCACCACCAAATAACCAACTCACCATTCTCGTATTATGCACATATACAACTCTGGTATCATTATAGTCTACCAATACGATTATTTTTTGTGAGATTTCAAACACACTATGAACAAATATTATGTGGCAAAGATTTCATCTCAATACACTGTCATATATATATATTTTTTAACAAAGAGACTGTCATATTATATTATTGGTAGCCTTTAATTCCTTCGTACTAGTCGTCGAAAAAATTCTGGCATTAAGTTACTAAGGCACCACCAATTACCACAAATAGTGTCAATAATGATACTAATATGGCATCAAACTCAGTGTCATTGGGATTTCGGAGGGTTAGTAGTGGTAGGGTCTTCAACTGGTTGTTGAATGACATACAACTTTATCTCATGCAATTTGACTAGCTTTTCTTCTCTTTGTCCTCCTTTTCGGCCGTCTTCTTGTTACTTTTTTCTGGCCTTCTTCTTACTTAACCTAGTCATGAAATGATGACATCGCAAAATATTTCTACTACAAAATTACGTGTTATAAGAAAGAAATATTTACTGTCATTATGATCGGACACGATCGTGTTGAGATCCTCTAGAGTTTCAAAATAACTCTACACGGTAGAGTTCGTTAAATATCAGCCTTTGATTATGAAATCAAAGGTTTGTATTTTCTTTCCCAAAAATCCCCCCTCTTTTCTCCCCGAATATATTGTCTATATCTTTTCCTTTCCCACTAATCATGAGCCCTTGATTTTATAATATATGGTCAGGATTCTACTATACTTTATAGAGTTTTCATAAAACTCTAGAGGATCCGGACACATTATGATCTTATTGCTCGAAGCTAGCTAGCTAAGATTGCCTTTATTTTAGGAATCTTATTGCTCGAAGCTATCTAGCTTGGATTGCCTTTATTTTAGGAAAGTATTATCTTGTGCATGCATCTGGTGTCTTCAAATACAACAAAATTACCAAAAAGCTTAAAGTTACAAAACACATCCATAATTAAATGTTATTATGCATTACAATTTCCGTAAATTACAATTTCCATTATGCATCTGTTTATAATTAAGGGCTATGTATATCATTTTCCTTTTTTTTTTTTTTAATTTATAAATATAGAAACTAAAATTCTTCCTTCTATGCTTAAAATTGGTTGTACAGCTTGTTGTTGTACACCTGAAGGATCACGTCTCTATTATTTTAACTACTGTGAAAAGGTTAATGATCATTCCGATTTTGTTGGTCTTGCACTTCATTAAAGAACCAAATAATTATGGGTTTCATCATGTCTGACTAAAAGAAAACAAAGTAGTTATACTATGCATTTAATAGTTTCTGATGGTCAATCTAGTTTAAGCTGAATATTGCCATACACAGTACTAACTTTTGTTTTGTTGAATTGTTGCGCTATAATAAAACATGAAAAGCGTATAAAAGCAAGGAATAAAATAAACATCGATGGTGTCCATAAAGTGAAAAATATAGGATCATCATTCATCAGAAACCTCAAATAATAGCACCATATATACCATGTTAGAATTAACTGATGGTAGGAAAGTGGTGATTGCTTTACAAGTTCCAAAAAAGGGAGATAAAGATATTAGATCTATTATTGACAATGACAAGATACAAGTATTATATGTTTCTAGAATAGGAGTACAGGAAGCCCATTTATTTGTTTAGGACCTTGTTGATGGTACCACTACCAGTCTACCACCTAGACGAATTCAGCAGGATGCTGCAACGGGGAAGGGATAACAGGCGCACCGCAGGTGAGAAAGGCAGTGAACGCTGCTTTAGCTCGTAGAAGAAGACCGCGGAGAATATGAAGAGAGACAGAAGGCCAGAGGCCCAGGAATGGAATCAAAGGGATAGTGTAGAAGAAAAACTGGGTCGGATAGAGGATGGAGAAAATGAATACAATGGCGATTAAAGGGGACCATCCGTTTCGATAATCGAGTCTTATTACGATGAAGAGGAGTCCATTATCATCTTCAGTCAGACAGATTTTGATGGAGATGAAGAGGTATAATATGGAGATTATGGAGATGAGAATGAAATCTTTGAGAAAATTATGTGGTGATGTGATTATGATATATGAGAAAAAGAGTGAGAAATAAGGCCTCAGAAATCCATTGACTAAGATTGATAGTATCCACCTTAATTCATAGTAGTATAAGGTTTGCAGGGTGTGATCAAGCTGATTCCATTCAGTTTCAGGTTGAGGTGGTTGATTTGTGATGTTGATGATGATAATGTAAGAGAGAACATAATCAAATAGTTCTTGCATTTTGAAAGACGGCCAAATAGAAAGGAGTAGGATAAAAATATATGAGTAGTGAAAAAAAGATGAAGGACAAAGAAGAGAGAAAAGAAGGGCACCACAAAGAATGTAGGAAATTTTATGTTTACACTTTAATCTACAGATGAAAATAAGAGACCCATCAGATCGATGTGCATAGATGTTCAATGACACTGCAAGGAAAACGGCGGCGACGACGAAAAGCAAGGCGAGTTTGAGAATGGTGCTAATGCTTGGTGGTGGTGGTGGTGGTGGTGGGAGTGAAGAGTAGGAAGAAAAGAAGAGAAATAAGTCAGGCCTCAACATATGGATGGGTATTAAAAGGGACCAATTTAGATCAAAGAAGTAAGCGTTTTGAGGTTGATATTGAATACGCTCAACCTCAGGCATTTCTTTTTTGGATTGTTTTGGGACTACTCAAATAGGATTATGAAAGTGAGGTAGAAAAAGAGGCACAAGAATAAAGGGATGTAGTAAGGAGTATGGTGGGAATTGGGATCAGTAGAAAATGTAAGAGTGGATTTTATAGCCAAAATCGAGTTAGAGTAAGGGAAGGAATTAGATGGTGCTAAGCATAAAATATTCAAGTACTTTTTGACTTTTGAGTGAAGTAATTGAATATTTTATGCTAATCAAATTAAATGGAGGTCTACTAAGATCGGTGTCAGGGAAGGAGTGTAAAGGGAGATGCAAGCAGCAAACAGCAAACAGCAAACAGCAAACAGCAAACGTAGCAAACGGCAGAGTCTAGAACCTTCATTGTACAGTAGTACCTCAAAAACAAAGAAAAGGTTGAACCACATTGATGTTCATAAAATATTCAACAACTTGTCAACTCCCCTTAACCAAAAAGATATTTAACAACTTGTTTTCATATTTCAATATTTATCCTCCTCGCTACAATCCAGGTACTCCCTACCTCCCAAATTAGTTGCTACATTTTAACCGTAGGCACTATTTACGTCATAATTTTACTATCTTTTACTCTATATCCATAAGAAAAAACATAGTCATGTTGGATCTTGTTTGATTCGTCCCAATTTGTATTTTCCAAATATATAATTTTTATAATTTTTTCATATGTATAACTCAAGATATTGGTGTTTGAATTTGCATCTCGTAAACCGTGAAAAAGCAAATGTAGCAATTAATTTGGGACGGAAGGAGTAATAAGAAATGGAAAATTATATTTTAATATCCTTTTTATGGATTAATTACTTGAATTTTTTCAAGTTAAGGTGAATATCTCTTGCACAAGTGGGAGGGGAAGGGGAAGGGGAAGGGGAAGGGAGAGGGAGACGGAGGGAATTGGGATCACACTTTGCAAGGAAAAATAATCGAACTCTTGTCACAAGGGCAAAAAGAGGGTCTCCAATTAACTAAATCAATTTTAAATATTTGTTAGAAAGTATTGTATATTTAGGACTTTAAACATTATTGGCTTAGGATTAGATTTTGATGTCCTTCATGGATTAGGATTTCTTTAATTCCTAAGAGTGCTCTTGTATAATATATTCAGATTTACATCAATGATAACTCAACACAAATTCATCATTAATCAATATCTTAGCAATATTTGAATTAATTCTATTGCTTCATCATATAATTAAGTTGTGGCATGTCTTTTTCTTACACTACTTAGACTCAAAAGTCAAAATTGAGTTAGGATTCTCCTTTAGGCAGATTTAGTAATCTTTTCTTCTATTTCAGCCAATGATAATAAGCTATATTCTAGCGTTGTCATCACACTAAATTTGAGCAAAAGTAAATTAGAGTTCAGCAAAAGAAAAAGGTTATGTCTTCGATAAGCATATTAAGTTTAATAACTAATAAGTACAAGTCCACTAATAATTTCACATTATCAATTTTTTTAGTGCCTTTAACTTAAATTTGGTTTGTAATATCTGGTAGAAATTACAGTCTAAGAAAAATCGATTCTCATCCCCACTCTTATACTACCTCTGTTTTTATTTAGTTGCAACGTTTTGACTTTCACGCTTGCCAATGTACAATTTCAAATCGTTTTATCTCTAATTGTATGTAAGTAAAAATTATAAAAACTTGATATTATGAAAGCTTACATCGAAACGAATCAAACAAGACCCCACATGACTATATTTTGTTTAACATATAAATCAATAAATGTGGTCAAATAAGAGAACATGAATAGTGCAATTTGTCAAATGTTGCAACTAAAAAAGAACGGAGGTAGTAGTTCTTTAAACACCAAAAAAAAAAAAAAAACAAGTTTACAAACCTTATGTCTTCATAATTTGATTAGCCTTCCTCTTTATTCTACTTTCTCGGCCGTCTTCCTACATTGGCTTAGTCCAGAAAATCACAATATCTTTCCACTACCCACTTTATAAAAAGTTTGTCGCAAAGGTCATTACTTCTGCTGTTCTGCATAACGTGTATTAATATAACAAAATCTACAAAGCTTAAAAGTTTTTAGTCTCTCCACTCATATATATATTTTTTTTGTTTTTGGCAACACTCTCCTCATCTATAATTACTCCCTCCGTCTCATAATATATTATTTGTTTCTTTTTTACACGGTCTCCAAGATGTAACTTTGACCTTTAATATCTTCAATTTCGTATTAATAAAAAATACAAAAAGTTGATATTATGAAACTACACATTGAGACGAATCTAACAAGATCCAACATGAATATGTATTCTTACACATACAAATGAGAATATTCGGTCAAAATTTTTAAAGTTTGACCCACTAAAAATGAAGTAGGCACTATATTATAGGACGGAGGGAATACATGTTACATCGTCCCAAATTTTATGTACATCAATGATCAACTATACTCTATAGGCTTACCAATCAACGCAATTAAGAGAATGCAAAAATCTGCCAGAGCATAATTCAGATAATACGTTGATCTACAAGCATTGTCTTCTTAGTTATTATCATGACATGAGGTAGAACCAAAAATTCTACAAACCTTGATAGATCTAATGCAACCTTGGTAAAGTGTTGCGTCAGGCTTTCAAATGTTGCATAAAAGCAATGTAGTGCTGCGTTAGGTCTGTCTTTTCTTCAGCTAATGTTGCATGTCTATCCCAAATGCAACACTTTTTTACATTTTTTGTACATTAGACAATACTTGTTTTGAATTTCCAACCATTAATATGCAACATTTCAAAGGTCAAATGCAAACAACTTTTGGAAACTACTATTTATATAATTGCAATAGTACTTATATATTGGCAACGAAACACTTTGCATTATTTGTAATATACAAAAAAGTGCTACAATTCTTTCTTATTACTATTTCAAGAGCTACATACAAGATTATTATTTATTTGTAAATACATAAAACTTATGAAATAAAATTTGTGACTCAAATAATAATATACTCCATCCGTTTCATTTTAATTGTTACACTTTGACATTTTACACTAATCACAAATTGCACTTTGACCTTCGTTTGTGATTTATACGTGAATAAAAACATAGTCATGTGGGATCTTGTTAGATTCGTCTTAGTATGTATTTTATTAATATGTACTTTTTATAATATTTACAAATACAAAACTAAAGATATAAGTCCTTAAAGTTTTGCATTGACATGCGTCAAAAGTGTAAGTTGTTATAACGGATGTGAGAGAGAAACAAATAATGAATTCAAAAGCAATAAAAATAGACAACAGATTTACGTGGTTCACCAATTTGGCTACGTCCACGGCAGAGAGAGGGAGAATATTTTTATTGATGATGATGATGACCTTAGGAATACAGAGTTAAAGATGTTATATATAGACTATCTTAGTCGCATAAACGACCTAAGGGTAAATCGGAAATTTATCCCGTCTAATAACAATTAATGAAAACACTCGTCGCAATCTATCCACAAAACCGCGAGTCGCGGTTCTGGCCGCGAGTCGCGGTCAGCTCTCGTCAGCTCTTCGTAAAACGATCATAACTTTCTCGTTTCTTAACATAATTGGGCATATGACCTATCGTTGGAAAGATCTTAGAACAAGCTATCACCTCCAACTTGAATTACATCAAAACCATTTATAGATTGAGAGATATGTGCTTTCAAAGTCAGCCTTATGTCATTCCTTCTTCACGGATTCTACCAAACACATTCAAGCTAAGGCACCATTCAAGGCACTATTCTTACATAAGTGTATAGATTAAAATGAAACGGAGGGAGTATTGAGTACAGAGTATAATGTAAAAACCTTCTACAAAATGTTTGATCCTTATGTCATATATAATATGTATATATAGGAATTGGGGTTGGTTCAAGTGGTGAGCTTTCTCATCTTTCCTAGCAAGGTCTAGAGTTCAATTCCTACCTTGCTTGGGATTTAAGGGGGGAAGGGGGTTGGGGGTGTCAGGATTGTAACGGGCCTCTGGATGGGCGCCCTATGCAAGGGCAACCCAAAGGGTGTCAGGATTGTAACGGGCCTCTAAATGGGAGTCCTATGTAAGGGCAACCCAGATGATTTCTTCTTACCAATTTTTTTTTTAAAAAATATAATATGTATATGAGTTCAAACATATTTAATAGAAGATATCATAAAATGACCGTTGTTAGTGTCCCAAAAACCGATGTTGTAATCAATTCCAAAGTTAGGACAAAAAATCTTATAAATCCTTCCTTCCATCGACTCCAGTCGAACCAAAAATAAATAATGCTAATTGATATACATGCAATGCAACAAGATACAAATTTCTTTTATTTACTAATATATAGAACCATAGTTAGTTAAGAATTTTTATAGATTTATTTGCAATCCAGTATCAACTCAAAAATAAAGAAAGTACTGTACTAGTTAGGGGTGGCAATGATGCGAGTCGAGTTCAAGTTTGAGCTAGTTTGACTCAACTCGTTAGCATTTCGAGTCGAGTTTGAGTTGAGTCGAGCTCACTCGAGTCGAGTTTTGACGAGCATTGACCGAGTCGAGCTTCGAGTAGCTTGCAAGTATCTCATGTTACAAGCAACAATAAAGTAAAAACATGTTGAATTTAGGTATTTTGCTATTGATAATTAGGTATTCGAGCTTCTCACGAGTTTTCGAGTCGAGTATCGAGTTGCTCAACTCGACTCACCAACATTTCGAGTCGAGTTCGAGTTCAATTCGAGCTCACTCGAGCCAAACATTGACCGAGTTTTGACCGAGTCAATCTCGAGTAGCTCGCGAGTTGTCTCATTTCGTTGTCACCCCTATTACTATCCCCTGTATTACATAACAATCACCAACTTTAAAATGATCAATAAATTCATACATCAATACATCATACACATCTTGCTCATAATAGGTCATCCGTAAAAATAGGAAGAATAAGGGACTGAAAGTGTGAGATGGGTAATTTGGTTCATGAGACAGAAGTTTAGACCAAAATTTCAATGAGTAACGGCATATATGGTGGTCGAGATGGACTTTTGATCTGTGCAACTTTCATAAAGATAATGTCAATCTTGACACATAAAGAATACACGCACAAGGCTTCCCTCCAAATCCCATCAAGGTTTCTAAATCAATATCTACGTGTGGCATGCATGAACATTTGAACATGTTTGCAATACGTTACGTTTTTTTTTTTACAAAGGCTATGTTCAGTTTATCCTTTTTTTTTCTTATTTCAGATCTAACCAGATCAGGTCAGATTAGATCAGATCAGAAAAAATAAGTTCAAATCAGATCATGCTTATATTTAAAAATCATTATACTATTAAATATCTTTCATTACATATTAGTAAAAATTATAATAATTGAATATTAATAAAGTACTCATTGAGACGAATCAAACAAAATCCCACATAACTATATTTTTTTATATAAAAACAACCTAAAAGATAAGATCTTGTAATCAGATCAGTTCAGATCAGATCAGAAAAAATAAGTTCAGATCAGAAAATTTCAGGTGAACTAAACATAGCCAAAATCCGTCCAAAAAGCGAATTGGGCTAAAATGATCAGCTCTAATCTAGGTATTTTTTTCTTGAAAGAAGGTGTGAGCTGTGACTTGTGAGTAAAGGAGCTAAGTCTAGATTTCATAGCCCAAAAGAAAGGAAGGAATGGAATCAAGTTGATGCTCTACGCATTACGTTACGTATAACATATTCAACAACTTCTCCCAACCAAAAAAATAGTATTCAACAACTTGTTTTCATATTTTGATTATTTATTTATAGACAAAAAGAAAGGAAGGAAGGAATGGATAGGTCATTCTTTCAACACCTGCAAACTTTTAGACCCTAGTTACTAGTCTAGTTAGACTAAAATGTCAAATCGAGTTTGGATTGACGCACTTTTAGGCAAATGTGTAATAATCTGTTCTTCTATTTCAATTTTCAGCCAATGATAATAAACTATTTTCTTCTCTAATCATCAAATTCCATTTTAGTTTAATAAGTATTGAGCAAAAGAAAAACTCCTATTGCATATTAAGCCTATGTTCAGTTTACCTTATTTTTGCTAATTTCAGATCTTATCAGATCAAATCAAAAAAAAAATAAGTTTAGATCAGATCAGATCAGTTCAGATCATACTTATATTTAAAAATTATTATTACTATTAAATATATTTCATTACATATTAGTAAAAATTATAATAATTGAATATTAATAAAGTACTCATCATTGAGACGAATCAAACAAGACCCTACATGATTATATTTTTTTCTTATATATTGAGAAAAATCTAAAAGATAAGATCTTGTAATCATATCAGATCAGATCAGATCAGATCAGAACATATAAGTTCAGATCAGATTAGATCAGATAAGTTCAGATCAGAAAATTTCAAGTGAACTAAACATAGCCTAAGTTTAATAAGTATTGAGGCCAGTACTAAGTTCACATTAAAATTATATTTTAGTGCCTTTATCTTAAATTTAGTTTGTAATCATCTTGCAGAATTTCAGTTTAAGAAAGACCCAAGATAATACTTTGATGCTACACCAAAATAATTAAAGAGCAATGCTATTTTAGTTAGCTAAACTTTTGTCCCATTAGCATAGTGGTACTATAATTTGTGGAGTCCTTACTAATATCACTATTAGCTTAGCTAACTAAAATCTAGTCATATAGATCATTTCATATTCAAATGCTTATTAGTTATTCACATGCTTTTGATTAAGAGATTTTCTTTTTCTTTTTATCCCAAACTCGTAATTGAGTTTAGATTATGCTATCCACTTTCTTTGCACAAAGAGTTGGCACAACATAGCTAAGGACTAAGATGAAGGAGATAAGGGGTGAAAATGTAGAAATACATGCATTGTTTTTCTTGGCTTTAATTAGACTGGAAGTTTTTGCAAAAAAAATATTCTAATAAAGAGCATGGTTATTGCACAAGGGACATGAATTATAAGGGCGTTCAATGACTTACAGTTCATAAGTCATACAACTATACATTACATCTACAAGTATACCAAGGTATGATAAACATCTAATTACTAGATGTTAGTAAACAATAAACATCAAGCAAGGAATTGTTAAGATTTTATTTTAATACCGCAAGTGTAAGGTGTCGTAGCACATGAGGTTCGAATTCAGGGAGGTGCAAGATTAACCACTACTTAATTTTAGATTACAAAATAGTTGCACAAACCAAAAATGAGCAATAATCTATAAACTAAAGGCTAAACTAATGACAAAATTAAATAAACCAAAGTATATGATGAATATGATAATTAAAGCACTACGTTTAAGCATCTCCACTAATATGAATTGATCAAACCATAACTCACATCCCAACTATCTAATTATAGCTTAGGCGAGACCGCGAGATTGACATTCCCTTATGACCTAGTAATAAAGCACAGAAGCGAACCAAAACTAAATACACGGTCATTCCTCAATACCTATAACTTACTTTCGTGATAGCAAAAGGCCTAATTTGCATGTCTCCTATTTTCATAGCTTACACACATAATTAGAAGCATTAAAAACCAATGTCAAATAATTCTCAATTCTAGTTCTCACCTATTTTCATGGGAGAATTCAAATCAATAACAAGATTATCTAAATTAAGACCCAACTTTCGTTGATGAACTCAATTAATAAAATAACAATTTAGCATCGAATAAATATTCCTAATTTCAACTCCAACTTTCGTTGTTAATATAAAACTAGGGCTAAATTAAGATGCACAATTGACAATAACAACAATCTTATCAAACCCTAAACATATAATCTAATAAAATGGGAATCAGAGAAGAATTTACATGATCAATCCATACTAGGGCTCAACTCAATCCTATATAAAAAGACTACTCACTAATCATGGCAAAAAGAACAATAAACATAATAGAAAATATAATTAAAATAATAATAAAGAGAAGATGAGAGCATAAAACTTGATTGAATTGAAGATGAAAATGAAAGCTTGAATCTTGAATCTCAAAAGTAGCAATAGAAAATAAACTAGGGCATAAAACTAGAGAGGAAAATAACGTGATATTGAAAAGTGAGTAATAGATGTCCTACTCTAATTAGAAAACCTCTAATATATAGTTTTAACTCCTAAAACTAGTAGGGAACCAAATTACAAGATGAGGAAGCCAAATAAATCATTTAATGGCCGAAATTATCAAAATCGCGTGCGCGTAAGAAGTTTCTGGCAAACTAGACCAACTTTCGAAGCCCATATCTCTCAAAATACAATTCGTCTTGGGCCATGCGACCTATCGTTGGAAAGCTCTTAGAGCCTACTTTCCAGTGCCTTTGGAATCATCCCAATATCAGCATCGAGTCAGAAGTTATGGATAATTGAGTGAACATGACTCGATTTTCATAATTCTATCAATAAATTACAACTCCAATTGAACTCCAATTTGCACTCAAATGCATCCAAAATGATCCTTATCAATGTAATTTGCTTCCAATTGCTCCTAAGTACTCAAGCTTGTCCAATAATACTCCAATTATATTCTCGATACCTGAAATTCATCAAAGAATACTAAAAATGCACAAGAGGAGTAATATTTCACAGATTAAGTAATAGCATGCAATTATGAAGTACAATGCACCTAAATGCTCCTAGAATGCAACCTAAATGCAACTAAAACCTATATAAACATACGACACATCAGGAATAAAAAAAGAAGATAACATACAATATAAAAAAGAATTTTTTTTTGTTTGTAGATTTTTATTTACCTTTTAATATGTAAAAACAGTCGTTGGTTTCAAGAACCCTATTTATATTTCATGAACACTATTGGTTAGTTGCATAAACACTACTTAGAATACATGAACATTATTTGTAGTTGCATGAACACTATTTGTCAACATCACATTTTCGAGGTCAATCTTTTGTAGGAACATATAAATGCATATAGCGGAAGTTTAGGAAACAATTTCCTAACATCTATCATAGGATCGCAAACGTAATCAAACACATGAATCATTTAATAGGGATATTAAATATCAAACCTTTGTAGCGTGATTTCCCTGTCGTATGCAAGATTTAAAGATTTGAGAGCCCTAAGTGTTGCTCCTCTAACGGTCCACGAGCACTAATTAAACACCAACGTTTACTAGAACGGAAGAAAATAAATTCTCTTGCTTTTGATGGTATAGGCACCGATTTAGAGGGAATAATTTAGGGTTTCTTTTTCTCTCTAGTGAAAAGAAACTACTTAATGAATTGATCACCTAAACCCTAATATTATAACCTATATATAATAGAAGAGTCATAACTAGTTAGGAGAACTGATTCTCCTCTTATTCCTTGCTCAACCCTGATCCTAAATGGATTTAGATTGCCTTGTCCAACTTGTGATACAATAAGTTTGTCACGGAAAGTCATTATCTTTTGCATACGTGTACACAACAAAATCTACATAGCTTAAAGTTTTTTAAAACTCTTTCCATCTATATAATTTTGCAACACAAAAATGCAACATGTAATAAATCGCAAGTCTCTAATAAAGTGAAAGATGAAATTATGAGAAAAATTATGATGAAATTAGTATTGATGACCAAAATGGGATAATGCTACACGAAAATATATATAGAGACCAGAAAAGGTTATAACGAATAATATTATTGAAGATGGGTAATTATAAAGGCTAAAATTATTGTATTGTCTCCTCTCTTATATCATATTCTACGTAGTGATGGCTTTCGATTGTATCTCTTGGGAGTACTTAGATTGGGTGTTGGGTGAAATGAACTTTCCCCCACTATGGAGGTCCTGAATCAAATCATGTGTAATGAGCGCCTCTGCCTCGGTGCTCATAAATGGCTCCCCTTCATATCTTTTCGAGCTTAAAAGGGGCCTCCGTCAAGGCGACCCCTTGTCACCTTTCCTTTTCAACCTTGCGGTTGAACCCCTTAATCTTTTGTTCCAAAAAGCAATAGCCTTGCGCAAATGGGAGGGAATTGGAATTCCGAGGGATGGTATGAAAATATCACATCTTCAATATGCGGATGACACAATAGTTTTCTGCCCTCAGGATCTCGATGCTCTCATTGAACATAAAAAAAAACTTGATTATTTTCCATCTCATCTCGGGTCTTCAAGTCAATTTCCATAAAAGCAATATCTTGGGTGTGAATGTGGATCCTTCTTGGCTCCAAAATGCGGCAAAATCACTACAGTGTAAAATTGGAGAGTTTCCAGTTATGTACCTAGGATTGCCGATTGGTGGAAATATGTCTCTTTTGAACTCTTGGAACTTGGTAATTGATAGAATGGAGAAAAAACTCGCCACTTGGAAGGGTAAAACGCTATCTATAGGAGGGCGTCTTACTCTAATCAAAGCCTCTATTTCTAGCCTCCCACTCTATTACATGTCTTTGTTCCCAATGCCTAAAGGCATCATAGCAAAGATAGTAAGGCTTCAAAGACAATTCTTTTGGAGTGGGACAAAGGAAAAAAAACCCTATTCCTCTCGTGTCTTGGAATGTGATTGAACTACCCAAGGATTTGGGTGGTCTTGGTGTGTGAAACCTACTACATCGCAACTTGGAGATTTTATTCAAATGGTGGTGGCGATATTTCAATGAAACGGGGGCTCTATGGCACAAGGTAATTCAAGACAAATATGATTACCTTCCATCCACTACAATGCTGGATTTTACAATTCCAAATAGAGGGGGCCCATGGAAGAGCATCTGCTCTTCAATTCTCCTCCACCCTTGGGCCAAAAGTATAGCAAATGCATGTGTCAGAAAACACATTGGAGACGGGTCCTCTTCACTATTTTGGATAGATGTTTGGCTGAGCCCAACCCCGCTAAAAATAAAATACCTGCACCTCTTCCGGTTATGCAGCAACCCATTAAGCCCAATTGCAATCCATGGGTTTTTGGGACGGGTCAGAATGGATTTGGAGCTTCGAATGGATCCGCGAACTCAGAATCCGGGACAACTATGAGTTAGGCCAGCTTTCGGCCTCACTGAAATCAGTCACTCTTGATCCAAACAGTCAAGACAAGTTCATTTGGGCTCCAGATAATAAGTCAGGTAATTTCTCAGTGAAAGCATTCACAAAGGAACTTGATAAAACTTCTCCTCTGAATCTGAATAAAAATCTGAAGTGTTTGTGGAAGGGCCTTATTCCCCAAAGGATCGAAATTTTCGTTTGGTTTGCTATGCTAGGCAAATTAAACACCAGGAACAAACTTTCTAAACTGGGTATCATCCCATCCTCCGAGATTTCTTGTGTGTTGTGCAGCAAATCACCCGAGTCCAATGACCATTATCCTAGTTCACTGCGAAACCGCAAGGAATTTGTGGTATTAGTGGTTCTCAATTTGGGAGGTTCACTGGGTTGTGCCCGTTACTTTGCAGGACTTATTCCTCCAATGGCACCATAAATCCTCAAATGTTTTCTTCAAAAAAATATGGAAAGCCATTTTTTGCATCATTCCATGGACGCTTTGGAAGGAGCGAAATAACCGGATCTTCAAAAAATTGACAAGTACAAATCAACAGCTTCAAGAATTAGTTCTCACTCGGTTGTGTTGGTGGATAAAAGGGTGGCAAGATCCATTCCCATACTCATGTATGGAAGTTATTCAAAATCCACAATGCCTAAAATAGAGAGCGAAACCGTACTCGTGTACCTCAGCCCAGAAAGCTTGCAAGAACGTTATATGGAGCCCTCCACCTAGCTCCTCTCTAAAGTGGAACATTGATGCATCTCTTGACCCAATTCACAATTGTAGTGCAATCGGTGGGGTCCTTCGCAACAATGCAGGTTCCTTCATGTGCCTATTCTCATCGTGTCCCATTCCTCCATTGGAAATCAACTCAGCCGAAGTGAATGCAATTTATTGAGCGGTGCAAATCTCAATCTCTTCGGCACAAATAAAATCTAAGCACCTCATCTTTGAATCAGACTCTGTAAATGCGGTCCGATGGTGTAATGAAAAAAATGGCGGGCCGTGGAGCTTAAATTTCATGCTGAACTTCATAAGAAATGCCACCAAGACTCAACTCAATGCTCAGATTATTCATAAAGGGAGGGCCTCCAATGCAGTGGCAGACGCATTAGCAAAACAAGGGCTTAGAAGAGATAATGACTTTATAGCATGCCTCTAATTTCAATGAAGCCTGCTGGTAGAATGTTTGTTTCATGTTAATGTGATTCCCTCTGATGTACTAAATAGTTCTCTCCCTCGAAAGACAGGGTTTTCGATCTCCTTCGTAAGAAAAGGTTTTTCGATCTCCTTCGAAAGACAAGGTTTTTCGACCTCCTTCGAAAGACAGGGTTTTTCTCCTCTTTTAGAGGGGGAATTTCTACAGGTTACAATCCGAGATACTAGATCTAATGGATTGCCGTGAAATTATTTTGTTGTTGAAGAATTATGCGGGTTTACAAAGGTTATCAATTTTTTGAATACGGTCAGATGAATCCGACGGAAATCATCCTCACGACTACAAGGGATCGTTAGATTGTCTCTCCAACAAGGCTGTATTTTCCAGCGATATAAGCGGGAGATGTTCCACATTGCAAGATTTGTTTGACGATCGTTGTTTTTAGGAAGGAAATTTTTGTTTGATTCAACTTATGTATTTGTTTGATTCGATTGCTTATTTAGATGTCGTATGACTTTTTATTAATGAATTAATTTTACTATTCAAAAAAAAAAAAATACTAAATAGTTGAGAATACTTTGTATTTGCAGCTAAAGGTTGCCTTTTAATGGGTCAATAAAACACAACTTATCAAAAAAAAAAAAAAAATTCTACGTAGTGATGAATTGATTAGGATATAGTATCAAGCTAGAAATTTCGCTACACCATCAACGTGGAAAGTTGAAGATGGAAAGGAGTACCAGCTAATATTTATATGGGTAAGATTAAAGAACCAATTTTTTTTTTACAAAATGTATACTTAACCATATTCTTCTTTTTTAGTTTTTAAATAAGGGATTTTTCAACATAGTGCATGCATGGTCTGATGGTCAAGGACTCAAGGGTAGAACCAAGAAACTTGCCAAATCGATATCTAAATTCGTGTTTATCTAAAGATGAAGGAACCGATGACTAACGAATTTCAATATATACCTATCACCAATGTCATTCCGTTGTGGATGTCAATATGTTATCTAGCGTACATGGAAAAAATTTTGGGAGACGATATCCAAAATTTGTCATTCCGTTGTGGATGTCAATATGTTATCTAGCGTACATGGAAAAATTTTTGGGAGACGATATCCAAAATTTGAGATCGAATCTCATCTAGATTATCATATTTAGTCGATGATGAGCGAAAAAAAAATGTAATTCCATACCGATAAAACCAAGAACAATTTTTTTGTAGTGGGCTTAGAGCCTTAGACTTTGGTTGATTTATAGTTCCAAAATTAAATGTTCGTGCAGTTTTTGATGTTTAAAGATGAACACTTTTAGCGTTACTGAGGTCAATAGGCTCATAGCCAGTCAAAAGTTGAGGGAGAGAGAGTTTAGTGGTGTTCTAGTGAATAGTATAGAATATTATAAAGTCAAGGCAGCAAGTCCGAAGTTGTTGTGTTGGAGACTTGGAGTTATCAAAGAAACAAATGATATTGTTTTTTTTTTTTTTTTTTTTTTATGTTGGGGGGCAAAAATTCCAGAACTCATAAAAGAAACAGCGGATTTATTCTATACATCAACATCATCGTATCTCATGGTCAAGCTAGTTTATTTAAGTTCCTCCGCACACCAAAGAAAGAGTTTAAGCTTAATATTGCCATGTATAGTGAAAAGTCTGTTTTGTTGCTAAATAGAAAAAAAAAATCTTATATCCATCTATTTGTATTATTATCTATGCTACTTTAATCTTAGAGTCCGTCTTTAGAGAGACAGTCTAGTCTCAACTCTCACGTTAGTCATGTTAACGTGAGACCGCTGATGTCATGCTGACATCACACATGTGCATCAAACGGGCAATAGAATTAGTTAAGCGCTTGCACCGATCAATTATGCTAGCCTTAAATTGCTTGTGGATGAATTAGTTAAGCGCTGAAGTATATATTGGTTAAGTGCTGGAGTATACTAATTATATCATATATTTCAGATTATAATGCATTTTATGGAACCTAACTTCAGTATCACACATAAAATATTTGAGCACGAGTTTGCAATGACAATGTCCACAAACACTTACTTCGTTTTTTCACCTGATAAGATGTTTATCATGTTTGAAGTGAGAGAAGAGTTTGACACATATTCATCACAAAGGATAATATATACCACTGCCCATTGTTAGATGATAACTTGCACTTGTAAAAACTTTGAAGAAACAGATCAGATCACTTTTGGTACCAAAAATTTGCCTTTTGCATATGAAAGTCTAGCTTTCTATTTGAAAAACATAACTAATTAATACCTAAATGTTATTAGTTATTAATTTATTCGTAATAGTTAAATGATATGAAGAAATAGTTATGCTGCTAGATTGTTGTATTTTCATGCCTTGAGAATCATACACATGCGCTCAATCACAAAAATACTACATAAGTATATGTGCAAAAGGTGAATTAGATATGTAAAGAGCAAAGTATGGAAAAGAGAAATGAATAGATAAACCAATGTAACCCCATGGCGATATGAAACTGCGAGAAAATTAGTTCTACAATCTCATTCTCAAAAGTCAAGATAATGAAGATGCAAGAAAGGCACTCCAAGAAGTCTACGAAAATACTACTTCAATTATAAACAAAGTCTTAACTACAAAACCAATCGTAGAAGAACAATGGTCATCAAGTACAACTACATTGGTTATTTTATACCCGTATGGTACAAAAAGATAAAGAGAGAAAGTGCAAGAAAAAAAATTCATTTTGAGAAGACTAAAAAAATAAATTTCAAGAACCAAACTGAAATTGGTACAATAATTACTCCAAATGCTAGGTTGTTTTAAGTTATTTTTTAGGTTGAATTTTGTATTTGACATTTTAAATTTGTAAAAAAGTTGTTTATTTGTTTATATTAGAAACCAAAATAATACTCAATTAATTTTAACTAATTATAGAACAACACATACTGAGTGTGCTAAAATACTTAACTGATTCGCCAAAAATAATATATTGAATATGTTAACTAGAAAACAATGGAAGTCTACATAAAGATTATAAGCTCTAAACTATTGTGCTAAAATACTTAATTGATTCGCCAAAAATATTAACGAATTCGCCAAAATATTATCGTGAGAATTTGTGAGACGCGGTCCGTTTTCTAAAAATATCTCTTGGGATGGTCAGGTCTCACGTTAAGACTAACGTGAGACCATCTTTGTTACAACTTTGTGTTAATCTTATTAGTTGATATTGATTATTTTATGCCTCATTTTTTCTTAAAAACAAAGTATGTAAATATCTAATGATGTGGCACAATAATATCGAGTTACATACTTGATGATAAAAAAGGAAAAATAGGAACCATAATTTGGTGTCATTGCTAAATACAATATTACTTGATGAAAACTTTAATTTTTGTTTCTTATTGCAAAAAGCCCGGATAGCAAAAAGTCTCAATACGTACACTAGTTGGAATAAAGTAGTATTTGCCCTGTCAAAAAAGGAAAAGGTAGTATTTGCAAAAGCAAGGCAGTCTATAGGTTGGTCATTGGTAGCCACAAAACCGTGAATATGTTGGATCGTGTGTTCATCACGATCAGATCTCATGTGACCAAACCGGATTAGATTGAGTTAGAGTCAATTAAACTATTAAAGTTGTAAAGTGCACAAAATAAGAATTGTACAAACGACACAAAATTTGATTCTTAGCAAAATTTCACAATAAATGAACAATAATTAATATAATACACACAAGAGTAGTTACCTTTACAAAAATAAAGTTGACGAGTGCATGCATCATATACTTGGGTGTATCATATACATGGTACATTCAAAATTATTTTTTGCTCATTTGTTCATTTGGAATTCTACCTATTATGTGATTGTACTCATTTGGGGGTTTTTAATGAGCAATGAGCAAAAAAAATAGCCTTGACCCTTGAGTGTACCATGAGCATGGTACATCCGGGTGTATAATAAAAATTCCATAAAATTGACCTACTTAGTTAGAGACCCTCCTTTTACCTTTCTGATAAGAGTTCGATTCTTATTCTTATGATTCGAGCATCACATTTTTGAGATTTTTGGAGTAAATTTTCCTTTCGGAAATCCTTGGCCTCTCTTTGGGGATTGACGGATTGACCCACTAGAATTGAAAACTTTGAGCATTATAAACCTAGTCTAGCTAGGATGCACGGAAATGAAAACGAGCAAGCAAAAAGGTTGTTATGATCTTCTTCATTTATACTATATAATTTCAATAAACACATAATTACCCCAAAAAAAAAAGATTTCTCTAGTTGAATTAGAATTTTTCCCCATCATTTAGAGCAACAAATCATCGAAATTCGCACGGAAAATGAGACCAGTTGTTGGATAGGCAAACATGTAACCTGTCAATTCTAACTTCTAGCTAGTAGAAGTAGTTCATAACTAGTAACCCATCAATACTAGACTACTAGTAATAGCTGGATTATGTTTTTTTTTTCCCACTAATTGCTAATCTTGCATTCATTACAATATAAACTAATAAAAAAATTTGACGTTGTTGTTACTCCCTTCGTCCCTTAATAGAATGCCCATTTCTTTTTTGGACACTATTCAAAGGTAAAGAAAGCCCTTTAAAAATATTTCTAATATATAAGAAAAAAACATAGTCATGTGGGATCTTGTTTGATTCGTCTCATTACGTACATTAAGAAAATCAAACTTTTATAATTTTTACTAATATGAAATTAAAGATATTAACGATACAAAACGTACATTGACAAACGTGCATTGGAGAAATGAACACTCTATTAAGGGACGGAGGGAGTATATAACTAGCAGAGTCAGCAGGCTGTTAACTAAAACACATTTTCAAGTTCAGAGTAGTATTTTCAACTTTTTAAAAATTAGGATACAACGTGCTATTCCTATTACCAAAAATATATGTATATATACATAATTGTGTCGCCTACAACATGATAAAAAAAAAAACCCACTTTTTTAATGCAAATTCTCTATTTACTTGTTTTCACCCCCTTTGTCCCACCACCAAACCAACTCACACGTTCTCGTGTTATGCACATATACGACTCCGATATCATCATCGACTACCAATACGATTATGATTTATGACATTTTAAACACATTACGAACAAATATTATGTCAATAATGCATAGATTTCATCTCAATACACTGTTATATTATTTATAATCTTAAATTTCTTCGTATGAGACATCGAAAAACCTTGACATTAAATTACTACTCAGGCACCACCAATTACCACAAATAGTGTCGATAATGATACTAACACGACATTAGACAAAAGCTAACGGACGTTCCGGAGACGCTAGATTAGAAATATATTGTTCTAATTAAGGGCCTTCCAGGATCACTTTTGGAGCTCGCAACGTTGAGTTTTATTCCCTCCTTACTAATTCATATGAAGTTAGGTCTCTCTGCTAATCTGAAGTAAATGAATTCTATGAATCAAGAGTTTCGCTATTTGGTCAACGAAGCTCCTTTCCTTCATTGTACCGACACACAAGACGCCTGGTACTACTTTCAGTGGGAGACATTGAGTCTGCATGAGAAATCTGGGAGACTCCACAGAGAATGTATAAGTTGGGAAATGCCCCCAAGCTCCTATTTTCTTAGTTAGCCCTCTTTCTTTCCTTGACTCTTGGAATATATTGTTCTACGTAATTACTAATATTTACATAAAATAATATAATAATGTATAGTTCTAATGCAATGCATTGGAATTAAATATTTTTTCCTTTTTTATTAAAAAATAAATACTTTGTATTAGAATTATATATTATTTTTATCATTTTGTATAAATATGAGTAATTAATTAAGTAGAATAATATATTTTTTATCTAATGTTCCGAGACATCCGTTAGCCGGATCGATGACATTAAACATAATCATCTTGTAAGGTACGTAGAAAACAATGATGTCAACTGAAGTATCCTCTTCATATGCATGCCAATTGCGATGTCAGTGTCATTTAGGCTATGTTCAGTTCACCTTATTTTTGCTTATTTCAGATCTAATCAGATCTGATCAGAAAAAATAAGTTCAGATCAGATCAGATCAGATCAGATCAGACCAAATCAGATCAGATCAGACCAGATCAGATCAGATCAGTTCAGATCATATCATGCTTATATTTAAAAACTTATTATTATTAAATATCTTTCACTACATATTAATAAAAATTATAATAATTGAATATTAATAAAGTACTCATTGAGACGAATCAAACAAGACCCCACATGACTATATTTTTTCTTATATATTGAGAAAAATCTAAAAGATTATCTCTTATTGTGATAGTGTCAAGATTCTAAAGTGACAAAGATAAAAAAAATACAAAGGGGTATTATTATTTACTAGTACATTTGTTCAAAAGAATTATTATTATTGTTGTTGTTGTACTTATTAATTATTAATATTGGTAATTATTATTAATCTTTTGTTACCATTATAAATGTCATTGTTATTATTATATTAAGTTATTTTGTTGTTATTAAATAATAGAAAATTAAAAGCCACGTGTTAAGAACATAAGATTGACGCAAAAATAAGAAATATATAAAATATGATATCTCAAATTCATGATAACGAAACTACTATGTTCGGATTACATTTCAAAATAAGCTAAGTGTGAGATACAAATTATAAATTTAGATTCGGTATACCTCTTCCTACCGAATTTCTAGCTATTTGAAGTTGCACGATATTTATTTATTTTTTACTCAAGTCATAGTTGTTTGTATATCTTTTATTTTATATGGAAAAAAAAGAGTTCAGTTTGCCGACTTCTCAAGTGTGAAACTTTTTTTTAAGGGAAAGTGTGAAACATTGTATAAGTGCTCTTATAAAATAATGACTTGAGTTATATAATTATTTTTAGTAATAATAATAATTATGATTATAATTATTTGTTGTTCTTATAATAATGATAATAATAATAATTATTATTAATAATAAAAGTTGTATAAAAGTTGTAATAGAAATAAAATGATAATAATAGTAACACTATAAAGAATATCTTATAATGTATTGCATAATAATGATTTACAAAGTAATAATATAATAGTAATAATAAATATTTATAAAAGATAAGATCTTGTTGAAAAAATAAGTTCAGATCAGATCAGATCAGATCAGATCAGATCAGATCAGAAAAAATAAGTTCAGATCAGATCAGATCAGAAAAAATAAGTTCAGATCAGATCAGATCAGAAAAAATAAGTTCAGATCAGATCAGATCAGAAAAAATAAGTTCAGATCAGATCAGATCAGATCAGATAAGTTCAGATCAGAAAATTTCAGGTGAACTGAACATAGCCTTAGATTTGGAAGGCCTAGTAGTGGTAGGGTCTTCAACTGGTTGTTGAATGACGTACAACCTTTTTTATCTCCTGCAATTTGACTAGCCTTTATTCTCTCTGTCCTCCTTTTTGGGCGTCTTCTTTTTTTTCTTTTTTCCCGTCTTCTTACTTAACCTAGTCATGAAAGGAGAGTTTGTCTAAGCAACCAACCGTTTGAGTCTTTTATGGAACTCAAACGGGAGCAATTTGGTCATTTTAAGCCTTAAAAATTTCACGCGCATGTTGTTTGGTACCAATACTAGGTTAGATTGGTACCATTATCCGAAAATTTTGATACCAAAATAAGGTTGCTTGGTACCAATCCTGATAAGAATTTGATACCAATACCTGGTTATAATGGTATCATTGTGTAACTTTTTGAGTGTTTGAGTCTTTTTTGGACTCAAACAGTTGGTTACCAAGGCTTTCTCATGAAAGGATGAACATCGCAAAAGTATTTCTAGAAAATACGTGGCTAATTGGCTATAAGTACGGTCATTATGATCTATTGCTCGAAGCTAGCTAGGGTTGCTTTTATTTTATGGGAATATTAATAGTATATTATCTTGTGCGTGGCTGCGTGCATCCGCTGTCTTCATATCAACAAAATTACAAAAAGCTTAAAGTTACAACACAAATGTCCATCCACAATTAATATATGTAGGCCACATATATTAGGTATATATGTTAGTAGTAAAGTTTATACCTTGTGTATTTATTACATATTATTATTAAAAACATTACAAACTTATAATATTTCGATAGATAATTTTGTTTTTAATGATTTGTTCTTTGTCTTTGTTTAAAAAAAATGTTTTTCTTGAAATTTTCTTTGTTTAGATTCAGATGAATTCCTTTGTTTAAAACTAAAAAAAGAATTGTAATTTTTTTTCCAGATTATTCATATATTAGCTTCACCTTATTCATCTTTACTATTTTTCTACTATTGATTTCTACTAATTTTTTCTGTCGATTTCAATTATTTAATTTATTTGTAGAAAAATAATGTTATATTTTCATCCCGACCATGTAATAAGATTCAGTTCGAAATATAGTATTTCAATCGTCTATGTATTATACTAATCTTGTATTTTCTTCAAATATATACCTTTAATTAATGGAAAATGATATACATAGCCCTTAGGGGTAGAGGATGTTTAGAATTCCAACTATAACCTAAATTGGTTTTATAATATTATTTTGTTTTAAATACCTTTCTTATATTACCTTTTTGAAATAATTACCCCACCTCTTTTGAAATTTTCTCTAATTTCTCTAATTTAACTACTTTTTATGTTTCTAATTAATGGTTTTGCTATCTCTTAACCGAATCCGGTCGAAATTTTGTGAAGTATGACCCTAATCCCTCAACTTATAAGCATGACGGTGACATAGCGTACAAGTCTTAATAAAACTTTTTACTTCAAATTCCTTATAAAACATAATCAAATGGACCCAATCTAGAACAAAAAAGTAAGCTTGATCAACTTGATAGACTGATAGACATAGTGAATATGGTAATAAGATATCTTTCACTTGAGAGAAAGACAAAGAGGTGTGACCGTGTGAGTTGTGAGCTCGACTAGATTATATAGCCATGAAGGAATGTAATTCATACGCATATATAAAATATTCACGTACTTTTGACCTTTTAGAGTTTTGACGCATACTCCATTACACCACAAGCTTTTATCCAAATTAAATTAAATAGGTCTAAGTAGGGTCGTCTTGAAGATTTTGGGACCCCGGATCTAACATGAAAATTAGGCCCTATGTTTATAAAAAATAAAGATGGAAGGTTAGAGTTCTAAAAATAGAAAGTTGAAAATCTAAAGATAAATCATTGACAAATTTATTAAGGGTGGAAAACAAGGGTGATTTCTTCAAATATAAAGTAAAATTTTCAAAATAATATATTTTAGCTAGGGTCTTTATAATTTCGGAGGCCAGTTGTTGGGCTCCTTGTATACCCTCATCTACCCCCTCTGAAACTACGAAAGGAGGGAGAGAAAGATAAAGATAAAGACACAAAGGATCAAGGGACGCATGAGTGGGGAATCAGGTTAATGCTCTACGCATAAATAATATCCAACAAACTTCCCTTAACCAAAAAAATATTCAACAACTTCTACTTACAATGCCATGGGTTTAAGAATGTGGGGTTTAGCCTTTAGGTGAAGTAGAACGAGAGGTTTTTTTTTCCTGACCATGCAAATTTAATAAGGTCATTTTAGAAGGAGAGGATCAAGCTCATTTTTACAACATACAACATCAAAAAGTTAGACTCTTAAGTCAAAATCGAGTTTGGATTGTCCCTATATTTTGTGGAGTCCTTACTGTTTCTGTCTCGAAATTAAGGGTTCCGATTCCTTTGCTTAGGGAGTACCGGGTCAGATTCGAATGTCCTGGGTTCAAAGTCCGTACGCCGGAATCCTGCAAAAGTAACGGTTAGACTGCCCCGGGGGTTGTTCCGGGATCGCCTCTCCGACGCTCAAGTCAGTGATCAAGCTTAGAGAGATAAAGTCTAGAGAGAGATGCTCTGGTTTGTTAGGTAAGAATTCAATACCTTCTCATTGATGAGGGGGTTGAGTATTTATAGTGCTTGGGATATCCCAACTGTAGGCCAGCTGGGGGGCACTGACAGCTGGAATGCACCATCACAGGTGGGGCCCACTGGAGGCTCTAAGGCATTTAATGGGCTGGATTACCCTTGGTAAGCTTGTATCAGGAAATAAGCCCAAACAATTAGCCCCACGCCAGGAATGGGAAATATCGAGGCCTTGCTGAAATATTTCCCGTTTCGTGGCGGAACCTAGACAGTTTGGAACCCAGGTTGCCCTGCTTCTCAGGCAGGAAAGGAGGGCACATGCCGACCCAGTCTCCTCAAGGAGGAGGGGAGGCTAGAGTGCCGACCCGGTCTCCTCGAGGAGAAGGGTGGCTTGAGTGCCGACCCGGTCTCCTAAAGGAGAGGGGTGGCTTGAGTGCCGACCCGGTCTCCTCAAGGAGAGGGATGGCTGGAGTGCCGACCCGGTCTCCTCAAGGAGAGGGGTGCATGGCTTGAGTGCCGACCCAGTCTCCCTTAGGAGAGGGGTGGCTTGAGTGCCGACCCGGTCTCCTAAAGGAGAGGGGTGGCCTCAGTGCCGACCCGGTCTCCCTTAGGAAAGGGGTGGCTTGAGTGCCGACCCGATCTCCTCAAATAGAGGTTTAGTGTACGGCTCGGCCTAGGGACCAATGAGCCCCATGGTTGTCCGAGCCGGTATCCTCGTTCGCTTAGTCAGTCAAGGAGGGCCTACTTAGGCCGAGCCGGTTGGACGCGGCTCGGATGAGGGGCCAATGAGCCCCATGCTTGTCCGAGCCGGTGCCTGCTCTCGCTAAGTCAATCTGGGACTTAGGAGACTTACTCAACCAAGGAGGAGTGCCTCCAAGGGCCGAGCTAGGTGGACGCGGCTCGGATGAGGGGCCAATGAGCCCCATGCTTGTCCGAGCCGGTGCCTGCTCTCGCTAAGTCAATCTGGGACTTAGGAGACTTACTCAACCAAGGAGGAGTGCCTCCAAGGGCGAGCTGGTGGACGCGGCTCGGATGAGGGGCCAATGAGCCCCATGCTTGTCCGAGCCGGTGCCTGCTCTCGCTAAGTCAATCTGGGACTTAGGAGACTTACTCAACCAAGGAGGAGTGCCTCCAAGGGCCGAGCTGGTGGACGCGGCTCGGATGAGGGGCCAATGAGCCCCATGCTTGTCCGAGCCGGTGCCTAAGGTTTTGGACCACTGGCTGAGGTGACCGAGTGGGTAACCTTGAGCTGATGAACTGGCAATATTGAGCTGGTGAACTTAATAGTTTCTTGGGAACCCAAATGCCACGTGGCAACGGTGGATTATTGGGGTGCTTGAAAACATGGTGGCGATTCAACTTCTGGTTATTATGACTTTTGTGACGATTGATATTCCGAGGGTTGTGCCTTTTGAACAGTTTTGGGCATTGGGAGGCCCATTAAGGTGTGAAGACACAAGGCCCGGTCCAAGATGTGACGTGGCACGCGGAGATCGAGGATTTTGCCTATAAGTAGGAGAGAGGGGAGAGATTTTTGTCACTTTTACAATTCTCTCTCTCTCTCTAAATTTGAGTTTTCTGCTCTCTCTCTCTCTACTTTAGAGCATTTTTCTCTCTAAGTCCGAGCCCATCTTCTTCGTCCGACCAGGTACGCCTTTGTTTTGCTTTTTTACTAAGTTTTTCTTCTCTTTCTTTTAATAAAATCGGCCGACCCCCTTCTGTTGATAAATAATGGGGAGCTCGTCCGAGTCAGTGACACCCCCTCCCTCACCTCCTTATAATTTAGCCGAGGAAGTGAGGGGTATGGGAATGGTTTTGGTGTCAACTTTAATAAGTTGCCCGGATCCCTCGGCGTGCCTGAGGCGCTTTCCCTCCCAAGTACTCCTTCGCAAGCCGAGGAGGAGGAGGCCGAGGGTACCATCCCCCTACCCTGGGAGGTGTCCCTGGCCTATCCTTCTTCGAGGAGTTACTTAGACAAATATTTGTCTGATGGTGTAGTTAGGATAGCTATGCCAGGAGAGGAAGGCGAAGCTTCTACATGGGTCGGCTCGCGTATCCCGAGATCGACCCCAAAGGCGGTCCGGGCGCAAAATTTCCACTTCCATCTTTAATAAAGGCCTTATTGGAGGATGCCCGAGGCCAAGCAGCGAAGTTCCAAATAAAGGACCCCTACATACTGGTCCGACCCGATGCTAGTCACACTATTCTGAGCCCACCCCTGGATGTACCGCCTTTTATTACAAGGCCATGGAGATGGGCTTAAGATTCCCGCTGACCCCGTTTGAGAAGGAGATCTTGAATGCTTATAACCTATGCCTGGGTCAGCTTTCTCCAAACTCATGGGGAGGAATCTTGGCGGTTCAGGTAATATGTGACATCATCGGCGTTAGGCCGACCCTCACGCTCTGGCGCCATTTGTACAAGCTTTTTGAAATGCCAGCGGGGGATCACGGACCTGGGTGGTGGTGTTTCCAAGCTCGGCGTGGCTACCGAACCGTTCTTGACTTACCCACTTCTCAAAAGGGGTTTCGCCGGTGCTTTGCCTTCGTCTACTATGGGGGAGAATGGGGCATCCCGATCGTGCCTCCATCTGACGACCCAAATCACTGCCTCAATTTCAAAGTGCCCGAGTTGTCGGAAGACGAAGCCGTGGCTGCTATATACATGCAGTTAGAGGCTAAAATAGTGGACGGCGGCGAAGTTTTTGTAGCGGGGAACTGGCTCCCGAGCTGCAAGTTCTTTAAAGATGAGCACTTCCTGGCCGCGTTTGGTCTGAGCCCGGCTTTTCCCAAGGGTAATTCGGCAACAAGGGGGTCCGGTTGACTTATTTTTGCTTTATTTGCTATATTTTGCTAACTGTTTCTCTTTTTACAGAGGCTTCTCTTGCTTACATAAAGGAAACAGACCCGGACATGGCCGAACGACTAACCTCCGCCGCTCTGAAGGCTGCTCGGATTAGGGCCGAGATGAAGGCGAATAAAATTAACAAGCCTTCTAAAGCCAAAGGTAAGATACTTCTCTATCCGACCCGGTTTATCCTTCTTTCCTTGTCTCACCAACTTTTCATACGTTTACAGGATCCTTCCAATCCCAAGCCGAGAAAGCGCAAGGAGCGCACTGAAGAGAGGGTGGAGATGACAGAGAAGGCTTTGGCGAAGGCCCGAGCCGAGAAGGAGGCCTCGGCCAAGAAGGCAAGGCAAGAGCCTTCCGTTGAGGTGAACAGCCCCGCCCGGCTTCTGGGGACGGGGGACACACATTTCCCTTCACCCAGAGGATTTCGAGCGCGGTGCGAAGTCCAAGCCACGTACAGGGGACCTCGCACACCGAGCAGACCTTATCCGAGGCGCCGGTCCCCTTTACCCAAATGTCCAAGACGGACAAGAAAGAACGGATTGCCAGTGCCCTGGAAATACTGATTACCCAAACCGACCGAGATCATATCAACGCGGTGAATGGGAGAAACGAATCGAGCGAACTTTTTCGCTCCTGGATGGATGTAAGTACCTTAGCCTTATTCCTCCCTTTACTTTTTCATTTTTATTTTCTAACTTGTCTTTGTTTGGCAGTTTTCCATCCGGATGACCAAGGTAGCCGAGGACCGGCTCACGTTGGTGCAAGAGGTTCAGAGCCTGAAGGAGGCGGCTCGGAAGCACTTCGACGAGGTCTACCAGGCCAAGGAAGCTAAGCGCCTGGCCGAGCTCCGCTTGGAGGAAGCCAACAAAAAAATTGATGATGGCGAGGCGACCTGGAAACAAGAGAGGGAGGATTGGCAGGTCGAAAGGACCAACCTTACTCTTGCCAAGGACAACGCTGAGTCCGCCAAAGCTACGGCCGAGACCAAGCAGGCTCAGGCCGAGAAGGACTTGGAAGAGGTCCGGCTCAAACTCTCCTCGGCCGAGGCTCAACTGAAGGAAGCCCAAGCGGCCGTTTCTTTCTCAGGCGGAATGGTTCAGCGCCTGGCAGAAGTCGGACGACTGTACCGACTTTTGCGCCGACGTGGCCAGTCGTCCCATAAGATGGGCGAGGACGAGGCGCTTGCTAGGCTTAAGGTAGCCTTTGCTGATTCCTGTCCCGAGGCCGACTGGAATTCAGTCTGGTCTCGCTACCAGGAGTTGGCCGATGCCGAGCAGCTGAGATTAAGGCCAAGATGGCTGCAGAGATGAGCTCGGACGCGACTCGATGTGAGAGAAGAAGAAGATGCTGGTAGCACCGAGCCACCTCCACCAGAGCAACCTGCCGCCGGTCCTCTGCTTAGCTTCTTAGGAATTTTCTTAGCTTTGGCCTTGTCGGCCTTTTAGCTTTTCTGCTTTCGACCCTATGCTTTTGTAAACTTTTGGTTGTATTTTACAACTTTTGATCAATTGGAATACAACTACTATTTTGCAACTTGTCATTTGTCGCACATTTTTCGTTATTTGCAATATTACAACATTCAATAGACAATAAACTGGTTAAGTTTTGCTTGCCTTTTTGTTCAAAATAATTAGACTGGTTAAGTCTTTTCATTTCTGGGGTATAAACCGACTTGTACATGGACTGGTTAAGTCCGAGTTACAATTTGATTTGCTTGCTAAACCGACCAGGTATGCTGGCCTTACATCATGCCCCTAGTGCAAGTAACGAAAAAAAGTTACACATAGAATCTTTTGAGATGTCTAGGTTCCAAGGCCGAGCCAGGGGACCCCTTCGGGAGATTCGAGTCGGAATGTCCCTGGCTTGATGATTTCTGTAACCTTGTAAGGGCCGTCCCAATTTGCCCCCAACTTCCCTTTGAGATGGGAAAGTCCGTGTGCTTCGACCTTTCGGACGACCCAGTCGCCTAGACTGATTGGCCGAGGCTTTACTCGCCGGTTAAAGTGCCTTGTGATTCTTTGCTTGTACCGGATGGCTTGTAGCAAAGCATTGCCTCGGGTTTCTGGCAATAGGTCTAAGTTGATGGGCTTTTCTTCTTCATTTTGGTCGAACTCGTAGAATGTCATCCGAGGGGAGGGAATTCCCACCTCGACCGGAAGGACAGCCTCGCTTCCATAGACCAAGCCGAAAGGAGAATGCCCCGTGGCTTCTTTAACCGTTGTTCGAGCCGACCAGAGTACTCCAGGTAGGTCGTCTACCCATGCCCCTTTAGCTGCATCAAGGGATTTCTTGATACCTTTAGGACAATTTTATTAGCCGACTCGGCTTGCCCTTGGTCTGAGGCGGGAGACCGTCGAAACCTTGTTTGAATGCCGAACCGGGCACAATATCTCGAGTCGGCCCGCTGTTGAACTGTCGGCCATTGTCTGATACCAAGGCTCTTGGAATTCCGAACCGGGTAATGATTTCCTCCATATGAACAACTGAACCTGCTTGTCAGTAATTGACGCCAGTGGCTCGGCTTCGGTCCACTTGGTGAATAATCAATAGCCACAATTAGGAACTTCCTTTGCCCAGAAGCCGGGGGAAAAGGTCCGAGCAGGTCCATGCCCCACTTGTCGAAGGCAGGACTGCTTGAATGTGGTGAGGGGAGTGGCGGCGCCCTGGTATGTCCGAGTGAATCTGGCAGGAGGGACACCGTCGGACTAAGTCCGAGGCATCAGCTTTAAGGTAGGCCAATAGTACCCTGCTCTTAGCGCCTTTCCGGCTATAGTTCGACCCCCTTGATGGCTTCCGCAGGCTCCTTGGTGTATTTCCGGAGGACATAATTTCCTTCCTCGGGAGTTATACATTTGAGGAGGGGATGAGTGAAAGACTTTTTATAGAGCTGCCTTTCATGCCAAAGGAACCAACCAGACTTATGCTTAATCCGGTCGGCTTCTTTAGGATCACTGGGTAAGGTCCCGTCTCGCAAGTACTCCACAATTTCACCCATCCAGTTTGAGGATCGATTGAGTACGAGCTGCTCTTTGGCATTTATGCTAGGTCCTTCAACACTTCCCAAGTTATGGTTCTGGGGCCGACCCCTCAGCAGAACTAGCCATCCGAGCCAGTGCATCAGCTTGCTGATTTTCCGAGCGAGGAATGTGGGTAATCCGGAATCCGGACAACCTTGCAATGACGGCTCGGGCTTTGGCCAAGTACATCCTCATGTTTCCTCCTTGGCCTCATAGTCTCCGGAAATCTGACCCACTATGAGTTGTGAGTCGGACTTGGCTATGATTGAGTTGCCCCAGCTAGGATGCATAGCTGATTCCGAGGATGAGAGCCTCATACTCGGCTTCATTGTTAGATCCGAGAAATTCGAACTTAACAGCATATTCAATTTTTTCTCCGACCGGGGTTTGATGACCAACCGGCTCCACAACCACTCTTTGTGGATGATCCATCAACAAGCAATTCCCACTCCTCTTGCGAACCGACCGGGGGTCGAGTTGCGCATTCAGTGATGAAGTCAGCGAGTGCTTGGGCCTTGATGGCTCTTCGGGGCTCGAACTCGAGCCCAAAATCTGCTAACTGGTCTGCCCAATCACTCATCCGACTCGAGTGATTTCTATTCTCAATAAGCTTCCGGAGCGGTTGTCCGGTTAGGACTTTGATGGGTGTGCTTGAAAATAGGGCTTGAGCTTCCGGCTCGCCATCACCAAGGCAAAGACCATTTTCTCAACATCGCTGTACTTCGCCTCGGCCCCCCTATAGGCGTGGCTGATGAAGTACACGGATGTTGCTTTCCTTCTCGCTCGGCTATCAGGACGGCGCTAAGAGCGTAGTCCGAGACAGCCAAGTAGATAAACAGGGGTTCCCCCGGCAAGGGGGAGATCAGTTTGGGCAAAGATGCCAAGTGATTCTTGAGGTCAGCGAAGGCTTGCTCGGCTTCGTCATCCCATGCGAACTCTTTTCGCTTCAGGGCCTTGAAGAATAACAAGCTTTTATCGGCCGACCGGGAGAGGAACCGACCGAGTGCCGCTAAGCAGCCGGTTAGGCGCTGTACTTCCCGAACATTCCGAGGCGATTTCATTTCTAAGACCGCTTTGATTTTGTCCGGGTTGGCCTCTATACCTCTCTCATCACTAGAAATCCGAGGCACTTTCCCCTTTAACTCCGAAGACGCATTTTTTAGGGTTGAGCATCATTCGGTATTTCCTTAGGGTGCTCAGCGTTTCTTTCAGATCTGCAGGGTGATCCGACTGGGCCTTGCTTTTGACTATCATATCGTCAACGTATACCTCAATGTTCCGACCCAATTGGTCGCTGAAGATTTTGTTGACGGTACGCTGATATGTCGCCCCGGCATTTTTGAGGCCGAAGGCATCATTTTGTAGCAGTAGACACCCTGAGGAGTGATGAACGCTGTATGAACCCTATCCTTCTCGGCCATGGGAATTTGATGATAGCCGGCATTTGCATCCATGAAGCTGAGAAGGGCGTGCCCTGCCGTTGAATCGACCAGCCTATCGATCTTTGGCAGAGGGTGATTGTCTTTTGGGCAGGCTTTGTTTAAGTCGGTGAAGTCGACACACATTCGCCATGCCCCACTCGGCTTTTTGACCAAGACCACTTGGCAGCCATTCCGAGTATTGACACTCTTCTATGAAACCCGCCTTCGAGCAGCTTCTTGACTTCTGCTGCTGCCGCGGCATTTCTTTCGGGACCTTGGTGCCTGAGCTTCTGCTTGATAGGTCTGAACCCCTCTTTGATGTTAAGCTCATGGCACATGATTTTCGGGTCGAGCCCCGGCATTTCTGTGGCCTCATAGGCAAAGACATCTTGGTACTCCGTGAGCACTTGGATGATATCTTGCCTTGTTTGCGAGTCCATGGCCTTGCCTACCCTGACAGTCCGACCGGGGTCCTGGCCGATCGCGACTTCTTCGTCCTCTCGGCTGGTGAGGACGTTCTATTGCTTGGGGTTTTCAGTTATGTACACCCCGAGGCTCGTTGAGGGCTGACCCCCTTCATATTTCTTTTTTTCGAGTCCTTTTGGACGTCGTTGTCCGAGTCCTTTTGGACGTCGTATTTTTGAGGCTATTCACATAGCACTCTCTTGCGGCCTGTTGGTCGCCTTGAATTTTTCCTACCTTCCCGTCATCAGTCTCAAACTGCAAGAGGAGCTGGTAGGTGGAGATGGCGGCCTTGGCCTTGTTTAGCATGGGCCTCCCCATTATTATGTTGTAAGGCAAAGGGATGTCTACCACCAAGAAGTCGATCGGTAGGCTTCTCCCCTTACCCTTTTCACCCATCCGAGTGGGTAATTTTATTGATCCGACCGGGTGGACAGAGTTCCCCCGAAGCCTATGAGCGGCTGAGCCATGGGGTAACATCCCGTTCGGTGTACTTCAGCTTTTTGAGGCAGTCAAGGGTGATTATATCAGCGGATGAGCCGCTATCCACCAATACCCTCTTCACCTTTGTATTCGCTACCTTGAGCTCGATGACAAGGGGGTCGTCGTGCGGAACACGCAACGTCCGACTAGGTTCCCCAAATGTCATCGGGCGCTAGCTCGGGGGAGCTGAACATCAAGCACCTGATGTTTAAGGTTCTGGAGGTGAGCCTTGCGCGCTCGGCCGGTTAGGCCTCCCGACGCAAATCCTCCAGCGATGACACCAATGAAGCCTTCGGTGTCCCCACTGTTCGACTGACCCACCTTTTGCTTTCCCTTTTCCTCGCTCGAACGCTTGAGGTAGTGGTTGAGCTTGCCCTGGTCGGCCAAGCCGTTCAAGGATTTCTTGAGCTCCCGACAGTCATTGGTGGTGTGTCCACATTCCTTGTGGTAGTCACACCACAAACTTTTGTCCCTCCGAGACGATGACGTCCGGATGGGCGTTGGCCTGGGAAGCCAATTTTTGTCCGGATGCCAAAGTAGATTTCCTTCCGGTTTTTATTGAATCGGGGTCGTTGCCATTATCAGTGAGCCGATCCCCTCGGCCCCCTGTTCTTTGATGCTTAGGCTGACCCGCGTGATTCCCTTCATCCTTCCTTTTCTTGCCAACCTCGTCCGAGTAACGGCAGATATCCGTTGCTTGGATGAATCTTTGGGCCCGAGCCATGGCTTCCGAGTAAGTTTTGACTTCATTCTCGGCCAATGACCATCTGAGCCGACCCGGTTGGAGCCCGGACATGAGGGCAGCGAAGGCTACAGCGTCCTGTAGGTCGGTTATTTTGAGAGACTCTTCGTTGAACCTCTTGATGTAGTCCGACAAGGATTCATTCTTGTCTTGCTTCACCCCCATGAGGTGAAGGCTGGTTTTTCTTTGCCTCTTTCCCGCTACGAACTGATGGATGAAGAGGTGCTCCAATATGGCGAAGTCAGTGATGACCCCGCCGGCAGTTCTTGGAACCAATTCAGAGCCAACCCTCTAAGGGTGGTAGGGAAGAAGCGGCACCAAGTGGCCTCGCAGCTTGTCTGCACGCTCATTTGAGCCTTGTAACTAGCCATATGATCATCTGGGTCGGTTAGGCCCGCAAATGGCTCGATCAGGGGGGTTTTAATTTTACCCGGAGGTTGGGTCCCTAGGATTTCCTGACTGAAGGGGATCAGGAACTTGAGCCCTCCTCCAGCTAGCCTAGGGGCTGAGAATGAGCCGAGTCCCCTTGGCCCTCTCGGTCATTTGCTTTCTTCCTGAGGAACTCCCGAGCGTCATAGCCTTGGCTGAGGCGCTTCTTGTTGTTAAGGAATCTCCGGGCATCTTGGGGTTTCCGACCCGCACCCCCCCTTGGGGATTTAGATACATGGGTCTCTGCATGCTGACGGGCCGACCCCTGTCGCGCTGACTTTTCTCTTTCCCGGTGGCTCGGGTCTCTCGCATCGGACCGTGGCCGGCTAGGCTGCGGGTCTCGATTAGAACGAGAGTTGTCCCTCTGAGAGCGGACGACCGTGCGCTCCCTGGGCTCATGCTGATTGAGCGGGACGACTTGTTGTGGTGTGCCTCTGCTGAAGCATGGCCATCATGTCCATCATACCCTTTTGGAATGTCTCTGGAGCTGAGCCGTGATAAGGGCCAGGTCAGACGCGAAGAGCGGCTGAGGCTCCACATGCTGGATATGCTGGGATACTGACCGAGGGTCCAAGTTTGGACGGTAGGTGACCTCCGAGCCGGTGAGGGAGTCCGCTCGGCCTCTCGGTTATGCGCAGGCGAATGGCCTCGCTCCGGTCGGGGATTGGGGGATCCCGATTATGTGCGGGCGAGTGGCCTCTCTCTGGCCGAGAACCTGCTCGGAGGCTGGCTTGCCGCGAGTGTTTTTGGTTGGTGCCATGTCAATTGGCGTTCTGAGCTGAGTAGCTGATGAATAAATCTGAGTGAGTGGTGGCGAAGTAACTTTTTGTACTATCCCCACAGACGGCGCCAAACTGTTTCTGTCTAGAAATTAAGGGTTCGATTCCTTTGCTTAGTACCGGGTCAGATTCGAATGTCCTGAGTCAAAGTCCGTACGCCGGAATCCTGCAAAAGTAACGGTTAGACTGCCCCGGGGGTTGTTCCGGGATCGCCTCTCCGACGCTCAAGTCAGTGATCAAGCTTAGAGAGATAAAGTCTAGAGAGAGATGCTCTGGTTTGTTAGGTAAGAATTCAATACCTTCTCATTGATGAGGGGGTTGAGTATTTATAGTGCTGGGATATCCCAACTGTAGGCCAGCTGGGGGCACTGACAGCTGGAATGCACCATCACAGGTGGGGCCCACTGGAGGCTCTAAGGCATTTAATGGGCTGGATTACCCTTGGTAAGCTTGTATCAGGAAATAAGCCCAAACACTTACTATGATCACTACTATTTCATTGAGTTTAAATTGTGCTATTTGATTTTTTTTTGCACAAAGAGTTGGCACGGCATAACGAAGGACTAAGAGGGATCAGATGTAGAAACACATTGTTTTTCTTAGCTTTAGAACATGAAGTTTTTGCAAAAACCTTGTTCTAATAAAGAGCATGGTTATTGCACAAGGGATATGAATTAAAAGGCCGTTCAATGACTTACGGTTCACAAGTCATGCAAGTATGCAACTATACATTACTAGTATTAGGGTATTTACAGGAACCAAGGATGTCTTGACCTAGTGGTTAAGATTGAGGTGTTGTAAACGATAGGTCACAGGTTCGAATTCCCCCTCCCCTACTACTTTGTACCGCCTTCGTGGCTCATATGGATATATAAAAAAAATTAGGGTATTCACAGGGGTGGTTAACCAGTTTGCTCTTTTTACGAACCGTAACAGTAAATGTTTAGACTGGTTACCACTTAACCGATTTTTCGGTTAATCATTAACCGTTATTTAATTTATACTCTTATGTTTTACTTAATGTACTATATATTTTCAATTTTTCTGTGCATATATTGTAATATTGTATATACTCTAACATAAAATGGATAATAAATCCATTGAAAAATATAACTAACACTAATAATTCACTTCATTTCCTAATCATAGTGTTTATATTAGTACTAAAGTTTCCAAGTAATTACATATTTTTCCTAATTGTTGTAACTTAATAGGATCAAATATTAGAATTAATGTAATTGTTTGAAATTATTTTACAACAATTAGATAGAGAAAAATTATATTTCGGTATTTCGGATAACCGTTCACTCAAAAATCATAACCGTAATCGTACCGTTTAACCGTTAATTTTATAAATTTGGTAACCATATCGTTGAATTTTTTTTATCATTACGATAACGTACTATCCATTTAAACCGATATTTCGATATTTCGATACAATTTTTTGATTTCCATTTTTTATCAACATTCCTAACTAGTATACAACCTGTATATTTTTTTTGATTGGACAAGTATACAGCCTTATGAGTTATGTCTTCATAATTTGACTTGTCTTCCTCTTTATCTTACTTTCTCGGCATTTTCCTACCTTGGCTTAGTCTCGAAAACTACAATATCTTTCAAAGCATAAAATGTAATTATCTTCTGCATATAAAAAGTTTGTCATGAAATGTAATTATCTTCTGCATACGTGTATTAATACAACGGTATCTTCAAAGCATAAAGTTTGTGGCAACACTCTCTCCATCTACAGTTACATGTTACATTGTCCCAATATTTATATATTTCAAACTATAGGCTTACCCCATCAAGAATTCTGCCAGAGCATAATTCAGGTACAGTACATGAGGTAGAACCCCAAATTATACAATCATTGCTAAGATCTAATAGTTGCTGTGTCATTCCTTTAAAATCTAGTGGCGTACTGCTGCGTTAGTTCTTGTTGCATTAGCTTAATTTAAGTATGCAATACTTTGTTGAAGTGTTGTATGTAGGGCTGACAATGAGTTGAGACACGCTCGTGAGCTACTCGGTCAAAACTCGGTCAAAGCTCGACTCGAGCTCGAACTTGACTCGACAGGTTAACGAGTCGAGTTGAGCAACTCAATACTCGAGTTGAGCAACTCAATACTCGACTTGAGAAACTCGTGAAATACTCGATAATTATATATATCTATATATATATATATATATATATATATATATATATATATATATAATATATATATATATATATATATATACTTTTAATTTTTGTAAGAAATATTAACTTTATTTTTTTCTATAAAAATACTTGTACTTTTATTTTTAAAAAAAATGAAAAAATGTGTATAAAATGACCAAAGAGCAAAGTAAATAATTTCTTCTATAAAAAATAGAACTATATCAAATGACTAAAAAGCTTGAAACGAGTTCGAGTTCGTTCGAGCTTGAAACGAGTTCGAGTTCGAGCTTGAAACGAGTTCGAGTTCGAGTTTGAGTTCGAGCTTGAAAATTTAAAACTCGCGAGTTTTCGAGTCAAGTCGAGTTTGAGTATGAGTTTTCGAGTTCAAGTCGAGTTTAGTCAAATTCGAGCTCGACTCGCATCATTGCCAGCCCTAGTTGTATGTCTATTGTCTATCCCAAATGCAACGTTTTAGTACTGCAACACTCCTGGTAATCTAATGCAAAACTTTTGCATTATTTTTCAAAAACAATTGCAACACTTTTTTTTTTTTTTTTGAGGGGAACAATTGCAATACTTTATCTTGATATATGCAACACTTTTCTATATTTTTAATACGTTATTAGGCAACCTATTTTTTTTGAACAAAAGCAAAAATTGTTTTGAAATTCTTATCATTAATTGTGAAGCCTAAATAAAAAAAAGAGTAGATGAAAATAGAGCCATTGATATATACATATTTATTCTTTAAAAAATACTCCCTCCGTCCTCTATTAATTTACCCCTTTCTTTTGCATAGAGTTTTAGGAGGAATAGTATTGTGGGGCATACAGAGAGAGAGAGAAAAGATTATTTATACTTAAAGTTGAATATATGTGTGATGAAAAGTTTGTGGTCCCATTCTAAAAGTAGCAAAAAAAAAAAAAAAAAGGGGTAAACTAATACTCCCTCCGTCCCAATTTATTTGCTACAAGCACTTTTTCACAAAGACCAAGGAGGAAGTGGGGACCATTGACATAAATGGAATTAACAAAAAAGCAAATAGGTAAATTGGGGAACCTATGTATTATATATGGAAACATTTACAAAATCAAGAAGGGAGTGATGACAAATTTATACATAAAGTGTGTGACCTATGTACTATATATGGAAATATTTGCAAATGTAGCAAATAAATTGAGACACCCCTAAATGACAAAATGTAGCAAATAAATTGAGACGGAGGGAGTAATAAGGAACACCAGACACCCTTAAAAGGAATAAGGGTAAATTAATAAAGGACGGAAGGAGTATACATTTATAAAAATATGACCATTATTTGATATGTAACAATAAAAAATCATTAATAATTTTCTACAATTGTAGCCCGCTAAGATGAAACATTTTAAGCCATTAATGCTTACACATGCCCAGTAATATCACGTTATGTACTCATGTGCAGATGTGCTGATGTGCATGTCAAAAACAACAAAAGAATCACGGCAGGTCCGCATGTGGTGCTTTTTTACTTTTCCCAACCTCAATCCATGGCATCTCCCTCCTGGTGAATGGTTCATATACAATTACAAATTTAATTACAATACATGAACTTTTGTTGTTGTCCCTCCTTTTTTTTTTTTTTCTCTTTCTTCTTTTTTTAATATTTTTTTCCTTCTCTCCTCGTAATTCATAAACCCTTTAAGATTTAGCTATTGTTAAGTGTGTTTTAATTTTTTGTTCAGCAAATTTGACAACTTTTTTTTATAAATGTATTTGGTAACAATTAACTGATTGTTAAAAACTTATTGTCATTTGTTTGTGTAAAATGATACTTATAGATATTTTAATACATATGAGTAGTATTTTACTTAGAGGCAAAAAAGTCATTGAACATATTTTTACCTAATCCTCTAATGAAAAAGCTCTTATTAAGAACTTTTTCATTTTGAGAGTTTTTATTCCAAAACTCTCTCTAAAATCTCTTTTACCAAACACTTCTTTTAGAGTTTTTGACTAGTCAAAACTCTAAAAATAGTCCAAAACTCTAATTGACAGACACCCCCAAAGTAGTTATTGGTCCTATTTGGTAAATAGAGTTGAGAGTTTAGCTGTTAGAGTTTAGAATTTGTTGTTAGAGTTTTAACTTTTTGTTCAGCAGATTTGACCGTTGATTTGATAAATTTTTTTTATAAATGTATTTGGTAACAATTAATTGATTGCTAAAAGTGTATTGCCATTTGTTTGTGTGAAATGACATTTATAGACATTTTAATACATATGTGTAGTATTTTTAGAGACAAAAAAGTCAATTTAGTTTGCCAAATAGAGTTTAGAGTTTAGCTGTTAGAGTTTAGAGTTTGCTGTTAGAGTTTTACCTTTTTGTTCAGCACATTTGACTGTTGATTTGACAATTTTTTTTTTTATAAATGTGTTTGGTAAAAATTAACTGATTACTAAAAGCTTATTGTCATTTATTTGTGTAAAATGACATATATAGACATTTTAATACATATGTGTAGTATTATTATTAGGGGCAAAAAAGTCATTAAACATATTTCTACCTAATCCTCTAAAGAAAAAGCTCCTAATAGGAGCTTTTTCATTTTGAGAGTTTTCATTCTAAAACTCTCTCTAAAACTTTCTTTTACCAAACACCCCTTTTAGAGTTTTTGACTAGTGAAAACTCTAAAAGTGATCCAAACCTCTCTTTTTGCTCCAAAGCTCTAATTGCCAAACACCCCCATTGAACATATTTTTACCTAATCCTCTAAAGAAAAAGCTCCTATTATGAGTTTTTTCACTTTGAGAGTTTTGGTCTCTCTAAAACTCTATTTTACCAAACACTCATTTTAGAGTTTTTTGACTAGTTAAAACTCTAAAAATGATCCAAAAACTATTTTTTGATCCAAAACTCTAATCACCAAACACCCCATGGTGCATTTAATAGTTTCTAATTGTTCAATCAAGTTTAAGCTGGTAGTCTGGTACTGGCATATTGCCATATTTAGTAATAGCTTTGTTTTGTGTTGAATTGTTGCGCTATACACAGAAAATGAAAAGCTTATAAAAAGCAACAATATCCACAAAGCATAAAGTTTGTAGTCTCAAAGGATGAGGAGCTAGCTCATGTGGTAGAGCACTCCCTTCTGATCCTTGAGGTCAGGGGTTCGATCCTTACCCCCAGCATTATGTTGGGGTATTTCCTTAGCATGCTTTGCATGCTTTACCAGCCAATGTGCTGGTAGTTCCTACAAGGCTAGTAGCCTTGATAGGGGTTAGCCCTTGGGCTGACTTAATTTCCTAATCAAAAAAAAAAAAAAAAAAAAAAAAAAATAAAGTTTGTAGTCTCTACATTTACGTTTTTGTTTTTGGCGACACTCTTTGACTCTTTCCATCTACTAGCCTTCATATGCACGCGATGCGTGCATTAATTTCAAAATTTGTTATTCTATTAGATACTCCATTCGTACTTTATTTATGATTAAACTTTAATGTGAAAAATTCAACAGTTAGATGAATTTAGATATATTAATTCGCTAATGTAAAAAAATAAAAAGGTTGTAAGTGATTGTTAACATTAATTTTTTGTGAATGAATATTGAACAGAAAGAACAAATATAATGAGTTGTTTTAACTGAATTAAAGAGTATCAAAGGTACTGAATGTTCAGACTTTTCATGTGCACGTTATGTATGCCATCTTTTTTATAAGGTATAAATATTTTGTCCATTTAATATTTGATTGAAGTATTTGATACATATACCATTTTAAACTTGTTTTAAATGGCAAGTTGGAATGAGAATTTTTAAATGATTTGCTTTTGTAATTTTTTTCATTCCATTAATTAGATCATTAAGGGTATTTTAGTCACTTCAAAAAAGGACACCACACCTCCTCCCTTGGCTTATATAATAGAGATATATATTTCAAACTTATAGGCTTCCACATCAACAATTCTGCCAGAGCATAATTCAGATACAGTACATGAGGTAGAACCACAAATTATACAACCATTGCTAACACTTACAATATAATCTATATCATATATAATATTAAAGCAAGAAAACTTTTGTCCTATGTGGCAAGCTATTACCCTTCCTCTACTCTCCTTCACCCTCAATTTCCCAATGTCTCTTTCAATACGCCACGTGGCCAAATTTTCTGCCTCATCTTTGCTTTGATTTATTGCCTTAATTGATGCCTAAAAAAATTCTGTATATTCGTCCTTGCTAATTAATTAATGCATAAATACTGTAATAAAATTCTTCCTTTTTCCATCCCTTAATTAGAGGAATTGTATCAAATCCATTTAAAACTTTCCCTAACTTCGAAGATTTATCCCTTTTCGGCTATCAAAGATTAATTCTTCACCTTTCTTCAAAAAAGTAAAAATAAAAAAGACCAAAGCAGTAGAACAGCAACGACAATTCATCAGTGCAGTGAGATGATGGTGGTCCGACAATCGGAGAGCCGAGAAACGCCACCGGCAGAAGCAACAACTTCTTTTTATTTGTTGTAATCAGCAGATCAATCAATCCTTGGAGTATATAGTTGAGAAATCAAAAAAAAAATCTTTCATTATAATGATGAATTTGCAATCATCATCTTCAACCCAAAACCATCACGTTTGTAGTAGTTGATGTCTTCGAAATTTTTTCACAATTACTGCAAAAAATATCTTGATTTATTTCTTGAAATCTCCATGATATTTTTTAAAAGGATAAATAAGAATGAGATAGAAAGATTTTGGATTATTGGGAGTTTGGGTTTGTTAGGTTAAAGAGTTCTATAGATGCTGAAGAGGAAAGTGAGGAGGTTTTCTTATTCTATAGATAAAAAGATGTTGAAGATGTCGTACAGATTAATACTATTAAGTCATAATTTTCTTATTGTAACATTTTTTTAAAAAAAAATCAGGACTTAATATTTGACCCCCACGACTTAATATCAACAACATTTTATCTACGATATAATTATTTAGTATAAATACTTTTCGATAAATTTAAGATTTTAAAATATAAAATATTTATTTAAATACTTTTTGATACATTTCATATAAATTTAAGATTTTATAATATGTTCCTTAGAATATAAATACTTTTCGATATTCTATATATTTCGTATAATTATAGAGATTGGCAGAAATTGTAGATAAATTAGGAGAGAAGTAAGGAGATAATTTGGGTAACATGAGTGAACTCATAATAATAATTTTGAAGTCATGATAGAATAACGTATAAACAAGCGAGTGTAATTAAATGGGTACATTCTATAATTATTTTAACATATTTATCATATTTTCATAAATAATGTATAACAATATTTTGAAATCAGGAGCAAAATTGACAATAAATTAGCCTTAATCAATCCTTGGAGTATATAATTGAGAAATTAAAAAAAAAAGATCTTTCATTATGATGATGAATTTGCAATCATAATCTTCAACCCAAAAGCATCACGTCTGCAATACTTGATGTCTTCTAAATATTTTTACCATTATTGCAATAAATATCTTGATTTATTTCTTGAAATCTCCATGATATTTTTTAAAAGGATAAATAAGAATGAGATAGAAAGATTTTGGATTATTGGGAGTTTGGGTTAGTTAGGTTAGAGAATTCTATAGATGTTGAAGAGGAAAGTGAGGAGGTATAATGGTTTAGCAAAGTATGACAGGGAGAGAGTGAAGGCCTATTCTCCCCAGCTTATTTTCAGTTCAGTTCAGTTCAGCTCCAATCAATTCAGTTCAGTTCAGTTCAGTTCAACTCCAATCAGTTCAGTTCAGTTCAGATCAGTTCAGTTCAGTTCCATTCTTTTATAACCATTTTGTTAAATATTATTATTATGTTGGTATAATTTATTTTACTAATTACTCTTATTATTATTATTTAAATATATATCATTACTATTAAGTATTATTATTATTATTAGTATTATTGTTGTTGTTGTTGTTTCAATATATTATTTTGTTTATTATAGCTTTACTCATTATTACTATTATTATTAGGATGAACATGGTTTAGGTCAAAGCACAAATAAACCCACTTTTTTTAGCCCATAAACCAATCAAATCGCGTCAAGACGGTTTATGATGTAATTTTCGCGGTCCAACCCAATCATTATTTTTATTACTAAATATTTTTATATTATTAAATCTAATTATTAAAATAGTAATATTAATTTACTTCTTAGATATTATTGTTATTATATATCATCATCAAGTATTAATATATTAATACAAATAATATAAAATAATTATTATTAATTATCTTTATTATCATTAATTATTATTATTATTATTAATTTATGATTATTAATATTATTTATTATAACTATCATTTAAAAATATCCAAAATACTATTATTATTATTATTCATAATTATTACTTATCATTATAATTATTATTTAATATTCATATTATTATTGTTTAAAATATTATTTATATATTTATTACATTCAGTTTAATTCAATTCAATTCAATTAGTTCAATTCAGTTCAGTTCAGTTCAGTTCAGCTCCAATAAGTTAAGTTCAGTTCAGTTCAGTTGTTTTATGCCGAAGAGAACAGGCCCCGAGTGTGGTTGAACTTCAATTGTCAAATTATAATGTTAACATTTAAAGCAAAGCATTGTACTCAAAGTTATTATTGTACATAAAATCGCAAATTGAGCGGGAAAGTTTTATTTTATCAATATTAAGTTGTATGGGTCAATAAATTCCAATTCATTTGATGGTAAGTGTTAAGTATATTCCAATTAGAGTTACTATATCTATCATTCAACAAGTGGTTTCACCTAAGCAAAAACATTCTAACGACACAAAATAATTGCACCTCTATTGATGCTATTCAATATGTGACTCCATTGTAAAAGAAAAATAACAATTTTTTTGGGGGTAAGATGATTGGTAATAATGTTGCATTATATATCTTTATCTATCTTATCAAAAGTTTTACTACAAAACTCATTTATGAAAGTTAAATCAAATAAATAAAAGGAAAATTTGACATTAGCAATCTGAATTATGGACAGTTTGCTTTATAATGTCTCAATTTTTAATTATCTCATAGCAGTCCCTTAATTTAAGGAACTAAAATCATAAATATTAAAAAGAGTAATCCCTTAATTGTCAAGCTTATATGTCAAAAGAGGGATTTATAAGTATTCAATTTTAGTTGGCTTATAAGAGAGTGAAATGGTTGTGAAAGATCAGATAAAGTTATTGAATTGGAAAAGTTGTGCATTTGCCGAGGCACTTTGTTTTGACAGCTTCTTTTGTCTTTGATGTAAAAGATAATATTGAAATGTAAATCATACAGAGAACCTATATAAAACACACATATATTATACAAGTACTGCGTATTTATATTTGTTTACTTACAACATTATCATTTTCAAAATTAGTCTTAATGAATATCAAAACTTTTGTTGGATTCATTTATAATCTTTTGCCAGTTGGATTAATTGATCGTCTGGTGGGAAATGATAACAAATTCATAAGTTGTTAGAAGAAGCTCTAAAATAGATATGCATATGGTATACCATTAAATAACCTTATTTCCTCTATGAGGAAATAAATATTCTAAAATTGTTTGTTGGAAGAAATTAATGAGTAAAGGTTAATGGTGGACCATCGGAGTCACTTGGGGTAGTCTTTCAGATTCAAAAAGTAAACTGGAAAACCATATATAATACTCATTGTGTTAGACGGAACGAGAAATAAGGTATGATACAATATATCATCGAAATTGTGGTCATTTCAGATAGCAACGGGGAACAAGGTATTTAGTCGAAAAGTAAAGTGGAAATGATTTATCTTATTATTTTCTATAAAAGTAATGTACAATTTGTAAACCATACATCGTATGGATATTAGACTCGAAAGAGAGATATCTGATGAGCATCGCGACACTAATTGAGAAAGGTGAATCAATAAAATGAGTTAATTGTCAAGCTTATATGTCTAAGGAGGGATTTATAAGTATTCAATTTTAGTTGGTTTATAAGAGAGTGAAACTGTTGTGAAAACATCTGATAAAGTTATTGAATTGGAAAAGTTGTTAATTTGTCTATGCACTTTGTTTTGACAACTTCTTTTTTCTTTGTTGTAAAAGATAACATATGAAATGTAAATCATATAGAGAACCTATAAAATACACAAATATTATACAAGTATGCGTATTTTATATTTATTTACTAACAACATTATCATTTTCTAAATTAGTCTTAATGAATATTAAAACTATTGTTGGCTTAATGTATTCTAAAATTGTTTGTAGGAAGAAATTAATGAATTAAGGTTAATGGTGGGCCATTGGAGTCACTTGGGGTAGTCTTTGGAGGCGAAAAGTAAAGTGGGAAACCTGTATAATACTCATTCCGATCCGTCTGATGGAATGGGGAATAAGGTATGACATAATACATCATCGAAATTGTGGTCATTCAGGTAGCAACGGGGAGTAAGGTATTTAGGAGAAAAGTAAAGCGGGGAAACCCCATATGATACTTATTCTGTCAGATGGAATGGGGAATAAGGTATGATATAATATATCATCGAAATTGTGGTCATTTCAGGTAGCAATGGGGAATAAGGTATTTATACACCGTATGGTACTCATTCGTTAGATGGAAAAAATTTCATATGAGGTTTCGAAAAAGGCTTTTTTGTTGGTGTGTGTTAAAATTCAAGGACAATCTTATCGCATATTAAATTTGTATCTCCCGAGACCAATTATTAGTCATGGCCAATTTAATGTTGCCATTTCTCAGTCACGAGTAAAAATTGTTTAATACTACTAATTTATGAGAAAGAACATGGGAATTCTAATACTTTAAGGCATTTCAAGGAAAAAAAATGAAGACAATAATGTGGAGAGGGTTTCTGAGACAATTGACCCCTCACTGGAATTGGATGAAGACAAAGTTCGTGTAAATCTCTTTCTTTTGTGCGGTTGAGATCCTTAATTTACCTAGCCATCTCAACCTTAAATGATGGCTTTGTGTGGAGCTACACCAAAATTGGTAAGTATTTTATTAAATTAGGCCATCATTATTAATTTTTTTAAGAATTCCCATACAGATGTTGTTGGCGGTTTTATTTTATCGGAGTGTAGAATTTGGAATTCCAATGTTCCTCCAAAGGTGTTGTTGGCGTTTGCTTATGATGATGTAGTTGCTTTTGACTATGTTATACTTCCTCCGTTGTTTTTCTACTGTAAAAATTGAGTTTCACACTTGCCAATGCACACTTTAACTATTAACGTCTTTAATTACTTTTTAGTAAAAATTACACAAATTTTGAAACACTTGAAAGTATATATATCGAGACGAATCTAACAAGATCTCACATGACTATTTTTTTCTTGCATAAAAACCACAATAAATAGTAAAAAGGTGGTGAATGAATAGTGTAAAAATCTCATTGTTGCAATAGAAAAAGAAGGAGGAAGTAGCTTCTTAATAAATTCTGTTTGCCCTAAAAAAAGTCTTCCAAAATATATGAGTATCATGTATCTCTAAACAATTTAAAATGTATATAAAGGTGTATTTCTCTTAAACACAAAGTTTTTTTTAGCAAGTAGACGTAATATATAAACATTCTTATTATACTAAAAAGTTCCCGTGCATTATGCACGGGTCCAAAACCTAGTATATATATAAAGCTAGAAAAATTTGCTTATGTGTCAAGCTATTACTCATTTCGCCACATGTCATCACTATGCTTATTCTCATTTTTTTAGTGCCACGTGTAAAATGGATCAATTACAATCTTATAAATTTGGTAAGTTTCACTCAACAAATGGAAGTACTTTACAATCATATTAGTTTGTGTATAATTCCTGCACAGTTACTAACTAATAATAAACAATGTTAATATTGATATAACTTACCATTTTACATTACCATTTATGTAACTTACCCGTAGTCGTAGATTTTGATTTATAATGTAGACAATTTATTTTGGAGTTGCGGAATTGATAATTTTCACAACTTTTTATATTGCTGAATTATTACTCCAGTAGAGTACATTATTATTAGATATTATTGTAGTATACAATAATTATCTTTGCGTGTCATTTGTCTATATTAATACTGTAGGGGAGCAATAAGTTCGAGTTGGATTAATTTCAAGTTCACCTGATTTCTATTTCGGGTCACTTACCCTAATACAAACTTGACTTGATTCTGATTTCAGGTCGAAAATTAGAATTTGAACCCGACCTTTTCGATTTCAGGTTGACCCAAAACCAACCCAAAATGACCTGATTTTAAATTTAATCATTGCAATAATTCAACATATTGAGTGAGTCTTGAATTCAAATGCCAACTTAATCAAATTTAGAATATTCAAGAAACGAGTTTGGTCTAATACAAGTTAGATAAACATAGGTTGGTCTGCCTTGAATTTGACCCCACTTCAAAGTCAGATTATTCGGATTGTTTTGAAGTTCAAAAATTCAACCTGAACCTAACCCATTATTTTTTCTGGTCGGGTTGGGATAACCCATCTTTTTTTTCAGGTTCAAAATTTTAACCCAAATCCGAAATTTTCAGGTTAGATTCGAGACGGGTTATCATATTGGATCAGCTTTAATTTTGACAGCCCTAATGAAAAGATTATATCATGAAATATAAATTTACAATTTATAATCTTTCAATTTTAAATGTAGTCATTCCAATAATTTTGGAATTAAAAAAACTATTTGAGAACTAAAAAAAATCCATGTGCATTATGCACGGGTCCAGATAATCTTAATATAAATTATTTCTCAAATAGTCAAGATGTAAATTATTTCGCAAGTCAATAGTAACAAATTTTAAAAGCCATCTAATCTTTTATTTCTCATTTATATCTTTCTTAAATTATTTCAATATTTAGTTGTGTATGATCACTTCATGATTCTAATGTAAATATCACAAAATATTAATTTCTAAATTGAAATATTTTGGGTTTTCATATTTTTTCTTAGATATATGTTATTAATATTAATTATCAGCACATATTTTGCTGACCCGCAAATGAAAACCATGCTTCATTAGGGGAATAGATTTTTTTTAATATGTAACAATATTGATATAAACAATTAGATTCATTGTAAGAAAATTTATGTGAGCTTAAAGCGAGTTTGAACAAGTTTGATCACTAAATGTTACTCAAAGTTAATTAAATTAACCTAAGCAATGTATGTGCTATTAACTTAGTACCATTTAATCATTTATATGGATAATAATAATAATACTGATTATTATAGATAATTTATATTTCAGTATAGTGCATCGCACGGTTGTAAGCCAATTTTAGACTATTCTTAATACAATATTATATCATTTTGATAACAAGCCCATTTAGTTATTTTGTTTAAGGTTAAACCCATTTTAATTTATACGATTCTCATTACAAGATCATAATATCGTGTAGGATATTTCATATTCATTTCTTAGGTATATATTAGAAGAAAAATTCATACATTACAATATATATTCATTTATATATTACAATATACATGAATTTTTTGTATAATAATAATTATGATTAAATGGGTTAAACGGGTAATTCGTTTATCAAATAGGTCAGGTCAGGGTTGAGTATTTCAACCTGTTTATTAAATGTTTAGTAAACCCGAACGCAAATCCAACCAAACCTGAACTGATTGCCAGTCCAACTTGGTTGCCTACTCTACTTTTATGTTTATACTATTTCATTACATATTATAAAATATATATACCATGATTTCAAGGGACGTATTATATATTAAATATATATTGTCATATCAAGAGTTATTAGCAACAAGCGTTTGATGAACATTAATAACTGATATTTCTATATTCATTTCTTATATATATTATAAGAAAAATTTATACATTACAATATATATTCATTTATATATTACAATATACATGAAATTTATTGTCTATTTGATAAGATGAGTTACATGTTATTTTTTTAATAAATAAATTGAAAAATGTATTTTCTCTTTAATTTTTTGTCAATTTACATTTACTATACAGTGTAAATTATAATGTCACTACTTTATGTAGGGTTTGCAAAAGCTAACTCAATACGAAATACGACCCGAACCTAACCCAAAATAAGCAGGTTAGGGTCGGAACTTTGACCGATTTTCTAACACATTGATTATATAGGTAGGTTGAGGTTGACATCTTCGACTCGAAATTGACATGCTTTGACTTTATTAACTTACATATATGTAGAAAATTCTCGAAAAATATATTGATAAATCTAAAATTTGTGTTAAAAAAGTAAATATTGCTAAAATTGGTCACAATTATTATAAGAAATATTAAACATGCATACTTTCAACAGTGAACTCTCTCATATATACTTTTAAGAAAATAATTAATTTTTTGTATAATACTAATTATGATTAAATGGGTTCAACGGGTAATTCACTTATCAAATAGGTCGGGTCAGGGTTGAGTATTTCAACCTGTTTATTAAATGTGTAGTAAACCCGAAAGCAAATCCAACCAAACTTGAACTGATTGCCAGCCCAACTTGCTGGTTGCCTGCTCTACTTTTATGCTTATACTATTTCATTTCATATTTATATAAATATAGATACACCATTATTTCAAGGGACGTATTATATAATTTTAAATATATATTGTCATATCAAGAGTTATTAGCAAAAAGGGTTTGGAAAACATTAATAGCTGATAAAGAACGTGAAAACTCAAATGTTACCACAAATGTATAGTACAAAGACGTGGTTCAAAATGTTTTTAAAATACTCTTATTATTATTGTCATTTAATAATTCATTTGTGATGTTCATTCACTTCGTTGAGATAAAAGGGTTTTTTCGTGTTTCCTCTTTAATAAATGCTACATGCAAACTTGCAGTGTTTTACCATGTATAACATAATATATACACATTCTTATTTGATATAAAAATTAAATCAAAAAAATAAACTTCCCGTGCATTTTTGCACGGGTGGAAAACTAGTACTACTACAAATTGAATTTCAACGTTGGCAGTGTCATGCCTTTAACATCTAGTGGCGTAGTGTAACACCCCCAAAATCCATACACGTCTAATGCTACGTCGCATCGACTTTGGGAGTGTTACCGCCGCGATGGAACGCAAGGCATAATTAGAAATATGGTAACTCAAATTCATTGTCTCAAAACCAAATTGCAGCGGAATAGAAAATGTAATTACAACTCGGGAATCATAGATGACCCCTCTTTATTCAAACTCAAACCATGTAATAATGTTCTATAAAATTCATTAATGATCAAACCAAAAGTTAACTTCAAACTACAGTCTAGCCCCCATATGCTTGATGTCATGCAGCAGCACCAGCTCACCTAGTCTGCTCCCCATTGAAGTATCAATAGTTCATCACAGGACAACAAACACATAATAACACACAGGGTCAGCTATGCTGAGTACGTAATGAACCATTGAAACTATATGAACATAAATGATGCATACATTACCACTGTTATATGAACCTACGTTATCTCACATCCTTTAATCTTTCATTATTTGGCATCGAACGGGCACCGTCATCTCACTAGAATCATACGGGCTACTGAATCCTTAATAGACAACTTGGTCTATTAGATGAAATGCAAATACGGTTTTGTTCCGTCTCACACCCATCACCTTAGTATGCATACCCCCAAGATCGAACGGAACCTTCCGCCTACTTGAGTTATCAAAATATAAGGACACTACTGTCGTCACAGTAGGCCTGCGTAGGAGTGTAGGACAAGTCCTACACTCCCCCCATTGTTCTATACTTGTAGGGAGTCCAACTACAAGTATCGCCATAATCTTCTTTTATTACCAATCATTCTTTTATAACTTTAAGGAGTCATTTACATACTCTCTTAATTACCAAACTCAATCTTATCCCTAGTAACACTCTTGTTACTCTATAGATCAGATTAATAATGCTGATGTTACACTACGATAGAACTTCGCATTTCAATGCAACATATTTCAATGCATCATATTGATTTCACGTTATAAACGTCTAACCAAACAATCACAATCAAATGTTCCCTATCATGGTACTAGGTTCCAATAACATGAACTGCAACCTAAACATGATACTAAGCTTTGAAAGTAAACTGGTACGCGTACGTACCTTGTAACGGAGAATTTTCGCTGACTTAATAGAACGAGCCGCTTATGAAATTGGGACCTAAATCGTTAAAACAAAGCTTTAGTGTTACGTCCTTGATAACACTAACAACTACTACGTACTAAGACCATAACGATCTAACGATTCGAATTACGCAATAGTTAAAACCTTATTCCAGAACTTTCGTTATAATTCTAATCTAGTGAATTTAACGTCTTTTAGAAGTCAGAGTTAGTGAGTAACTAAGTTAGTTAGTAACAAGTCCACTGTTTTACCATCCAAAATGTCATAAGTCCAGCCTGTCTTATGTCCAAAAGTCAAGTCATATGTCCAAAAGGTAAGTCATATGTCCAAAAGGTAAGTTCCATGTCCAAAAGTAAGTTCCATGTCCAAAAGGGTAAATTCCATGTCCAAAGGGTGAGTCACACGTCCAAAGTCAGATTTCATGAAACAGGTTACTCATGAAACGATAATAATGTAACTAATAATAATACACAATTTTCCTACTTCCAACTTATTCCAATTACAAACCTAACCAGAAATTTTCACTTAAAACAGAACAATAACTTAACTAATAATTTATTACACAACTCTAATTATTAATTAATAATTACAAACCTTTCTTAACTACGAAACAGTAAATATAAGAATAATTAATAAACTGACATACTAAGTTAAGTACAAAATTATACCGTTAGAAATCGCCGGCGAAAGAATTCCGGCGACCGAAAACCACACCACACACGCGCACAACACCGAAACCGGTTTCCGTCGCCCAAACCCCCTTGCGCGACCCAGATCCGTCGCGCCACCACGCTCGCACGACGCGGAACCACGCTCACACAAACCTTCTCGCAACCTGTCGCGCAGCTACACTCGCACGACGCGATTTCTCGCGCACCCTCACCTTAGCTTGGCGCACTACCCTCGAACACCTTCGCGCACAACTCGACCCCTTCGACGAACTCGCGCAAGCTTTCAACCCTTGACGCCTGCGCACCGTTCGAACCACACAAAACCCTCGAACCGCTCTTTCGCGACCGGCTCGCACCGAATCTCGACCCTCCTCGCCTGCGCACTCGAACCACGAACACCCTTCGCACCAACACGGCGAGGGAGACGAAGAGCACAAGGAGAGAAATCCCGAAAGAGGGAGAACAGCGAGAGAGAAAGAGATCCGAGATAAAGAGAAAGAAAACTCTGAGAGAGAGGGAGAGAGAGAAATCGGCTGAGGAGAGAGTGAGGAGAGAGAAAAGTCGGCTGGGAGAGAGGGAGAAGAAAGGGTTTAGGGTTTTTTTTTTCTGAAATTCCATCTTCTTTTCCTTTTTATACTCCCTTCCAAAAGGTAGTAACCCTAGGTCGATTAGGTTACTCTTTTAAAATTCCGGAAATTCCTAACAAATTCATATTACTAATAATTTATTCCTATTAACTTGTAAATAAAATTAAAATACCTTTTTATTAATTCTTTTATATTTTCTTAATTAGTACGAAATTAGTATTAAAAATACGGAGTATTACAGGCTTCCCCCCTTAAAAAAGTTTCGTCCCGAAACTTTGAGGTAGCCCGTCTTAACGACGATCTTTTGCACTTCTAAGTCCCAAATTTCACAAGCGTTTTCTAACGTTCACACAATAGATAAGCAATTTTCACACATAACTAGCATATAACTAACATAATCAACATAATTAACATACTTTAGGGTGAAAGCGCGAAATTCTATCGCATTCTTCCCCCCTTAAAAGAAAAGTTACGTCCCCGTAACTCACGTACCTCTTGGAAAAGCTCAGGGTACTTCAGACGCATTGCATCTTCGGCTTCCCATGTGGCTTCCTCGGTAGTTTGATTTCTCCACAACACCTTGACAATTCTGACGTCCTTATTCCTCGTACTTCGCACTTTGCGGTCTAGGATCTGGACAGGTTTCTCCTCATAGGACAAAGTTTCGTCTATCTCTACGTTTTCAGGTTCAAGGACATGTGACGCATCAGGTACGTATCTCCGGAGTTGGGATACGTGAAACACGTTATGGACCCTTTCTAGTCGTTGGGTAAATCCAGGCGATAAGCAACTTTCCCTACCCTCGCCAGTATCTCATAGGGTCCTATGAACTTAGGGCTTAGCTTCCCCTTTTTCCCGAATCGCATCACTCCTTTCATTGGGGACACCTTAAGCAACACTTTTTCCCCAACTTCGAAATTTTCGTCCCTTCGCTTCTGGTCCGCATAGGATTTTTCCTGTCCTGTGCAGTCTTAATCTTTTCTTGAATGACTCGCACTTGATCCATCGTCTCTTGAATCATATCAGGTCCTAACACTACAGTCTCACTGATGTCGTTCCAACACAAAGGGCTACGACACTTTCTCCCGTACAACGCTTCAAATGGTGCCATCTTAATACTAGCATGGTAGCTGTTGTTGTATGAGAATTCTATGAGGTCCAAATGGTCTTCCCATGACCCTTGGTATTCTAAAGCACATGCTCGCAACATGTCCTCTAAGGTCTGAATAGTTCGTTCTGTTTGACCATCGGTAGCTGGGTGAAAGGCTGTACTCATTAATAGCTCACTACCAAATGCTTCCTGGACCTTTTTCCAGAAATTCGACAGGAATCGAGAGTCTCGATCTGATACTATACTTGTGGGTACTCCATGCAATCGAATGACATTTTTCACATAAGCCTTGGCTAAGGCTTCCATACTCCACGTATCTTTCATAGGTATGAACCTTGCTGTCTTGGTTAGTCTATCCACTATCACCCAAATGGTATTATTGCCTCCCCGACTCCTAGGTAAGGCGACAACGAAGTCCATGGATACGAGTCCCATTTCCATGTCGGAATGTCTAAGGGTTGAATCTTTCCCTGAGGTCTCTTGTGTTCACTTTTGACTTTCTGGCATGTTAAGCATTTGGAAACAAACTCAGCTACTCTCTCTTCATACCAGGCCACCAAAACATCTTCTTGAGGTCCTTATACAACTTATCTCCCCCTGGGTGGACGGAATACGTCGTATTATGACCCTCGCTCATTATCTTTTGTTTCTCATTCTCACACTTTTGTGGCACGCACCACCTACCCTTATATCGTATGCTCCATCCTCATGGATCGCAAACCCCTCTGCTTTGCCCTCCTTAAGCTTTGCCTTGACTCGCTCAAGTTTCACATCCCCAGGTTGACTCGCCCTTATCTCTTCTAGGAAGTTAGGTTCGATGGTTAGGGCACTCAGCAATCTTTCTACCTCCCCTTCATGAACAACTTCTATCTGAAGTCTAGAGAATTCCTCACAAAGTTTGTCGGCAACGACTAATGTATTCAGGCTATGGCTAGACTTGCGACTTAACGCATCAGCAACAACGTTGGCTTTACCCTCATGGTATTGGATGTCTAAGTCATAGTCCTTGATGAGCTCTAACCATCTGCGCTGCCTCATGTTGAGGTCTTTCTGGGTGAAGATATATTTAAGGCTTTTGTGATCGGTGAAGATACGGCAGGTTACCCCATAGAGGTAGTGTCTCCAGATTTTGAGTGCAAATACTATGGCGGCCAATTCTAGGTCATGTGTTGGGTAATTGACTTCATATGGCTTCAACTGTCGGGACGCATAAGCTATAACTTTCCCGTTTTGCATCAGAACACAACCCAACCCATTTTTGGATGCATCACTATACACATCATATCCTTCGTTCCCATTAGGCAAGGTTAGGACAGGGGCTGAGGTTAATCTCTCTTTGAGTGTTTGGAAGGCCTTCTCACTGTCCTCATTCCAGGTAAACCTACAATCCTTCTTCATCAGGTTTGTCATAGGTTTTGCTATTTTGGAGAAGTCTTTCACAAATCTCCTATAGTAACCGGCTAAACCCAAGAAACTTCGTATATCCGTGACATTCTTTGGAGTAGGCCATTCACTCACGGCTTTGATTTTCGCAGGATCGACTGATACACCCTCCTTAGAGATAAAATGACCCAAAAATGACACTCTTTCCAACCAAAATTCACATTTCGAAAACTTTGCATAAGTTGGTTGTCCCTAAGTGTCTGCAAAATGACCCTCAAATGATCTCATGTTCCTCCTTGTTCTTAGAATAGATCAGGATATCGTCTATGAACACTACGACGAATTTGTCTAGGTAGGGTCGGAAAATTCTATTCATAAGGTCCATGAAAACTGCAGGTGCATTGGTTAACCCAAAAGGCATAACCGTAAACTCATAGTGGCCATATCTGGTTCGAAAGGCAGTCTTAGGTATATCATGATCAACAATCCTCAACTGATGGTAACCAGACCTTAAGTCAATTTTGGAGAACATCCCCGCACCCTGAAGTTGGTCGAACAAATCATCAATCCTAGGTAATGGATACTTGTTTTTCAAGTGACATTGTTCAACTCCCGGTAGTCTATACATAACCTCAAGCTACCATCCTTCTTTTTCACAAATAGACGGGTGCTCCCCATGGCGACATGCTAGGTCTAATATACCCTTTGTCTAGAAGTTCCTCTAACTGGTTCTTTAACTCATTCATTTCTGCCGGAGCCATCCGATACGGGGCTTTCGAAATGGGTCCAGTCCCAGGTACTAGGTCAACGGTGAACTCTACATCTCTCCTTGGAGGCATACCAGGTATTTCCTCAGGAAAGACATCCTGGAATTCCGGACTATGGGCACATCTTCAGGCCTTAACGGATCATCCTCCACTCTTCTCACTGAACACATAAATAGGGGCCAACCCTTGTCTACGTAGTTCTTAAGTTGTAACGCATTGATAACTTTAATTCCTGGTTCTCGAGGTATCCTCCTATATGACACTCTTTTCCCCAAAGGGTCCTTTAGTTCCACTTTTTGCGCATCGCAATCTATCTTAGCCCTGTACTTCCCAAGCCAATCCATCCCCAGAATGATATCTAGGTTTGATAAGTTAAACTCTATCAGATCAGAGGGAAAGTATCCCTCACCTATCTTTAATGGCACTTTTAGGAATCTTTTAGAACAATTAACAGTCTCCCCAGATGGAATGACTATAGGCATAGAAATCGACTCAGACTCGACCAATGTTAAATTTCTAACAGTTGCATGGGCAATAAATGACAAGGATGCTCCAGAATCAAATAAAACTTTAACAGGAGTGGAGTTGATAGAAAATGTACCCGTGACAACGTCTCTACGAGCCTCTTCTTCACGCCGTCATCATGTACAGCTTCCCTTTGCCCTTATCTTGGGAACTAGTTGCATTGTTACATTAGAGACTTGGTTGCTGGTATTGGTAGCGGGCTTGGAATAGTTAGAATTCCCATTGTAATTACCTCCCCCGTTACCATTCCCGTTACCATTTCCGTTTCGGGGCTTGTCCCCATAGTTCCCCTTCCTTTGGCCATTGGGGTTTAGCTTGTTTTTCGAATAGCATTCATAGGCTCTATGCCCCATCTTCCCACATTCCCGGCATTCAACCTTGTTACCCTCACAATCCTTACCAGGTGGTTGTTCGGGCACTTTCTACACCGATATACACGCTCAGGTCTGCGGTTATTGGTGTTATTGTTGCGGTTGTTGTTGTTGTTGTTGGGATTAGGGTTTATTGTGGTCCCTTACCAAAATTTCTCTGAGGGTTTTGATTATTCTGGTTCCCGTTGTGCTTTTTCTCAAACTTTGGCCCTCAGGGTTTGGGTTATCCTTACGTTTCTCGCCAGCTTACCCCCTTCCTCCCTTTTCCTGATAGCATAAAGGTGGGCAGCTTTGCCAAACACATGGTCCAGAGAGGTGAATGTATCTCCCCCCAGTCTACCCTGCAGGTCAAGGGTAAGTCCCAATTCAAAACGTGAGGCTTTAGCCTCCTCAGTAGGGGCAATCTCTGGGGCAAACCTCATCAGTTCAATAAATTTTCGGTAATATTCCTCTACCGACATGGTCCCTTGCCCAGCATCATAACTCTTGGGCTTTTTGTTTCTTAAGATACGGAGGGTAGTACTTGTCTCTTAGGGCCTTTTTAAAAGTTTCCCACCCGAAACCCGGTTGGCTGAGAAGGTTGTCCTTAGCCTGGGTCCACCAGAAATGGGCATCCCCCTGCAGATAGTAACTAGCTAAGGGCACTGTTTTCTCGTCAGGACAGGTTAGGGTGAAGAAAAGCTTATCAAATTCCCCAACCCAGTTTTCCAACTCTTCAGGTCCCCCTTTTCCATTTAGTATAGGTGGGTTCCTACGGGCCACTTTTTCAGATAGGTCCCATCCCGGCTGTGACCTTGGGCTAAGTTGGCTGTAATCTGTACTAGGTCACGTATCGATTGCTCGATGTTAAGAGAGGTGTCAGGGGCGCCTCCCGATCGAACCATTCTGCGCTGAAATTAACATAGTAGCTATTTCAGTGACTTACACATAATTTTTGTTTTAACTTATTCAACGAATACACATTTAACATATAAACATATATTGCGAACACCTTTAAGTCTGTACTGACTTGCATTACAATCATCCAAAATAAGATGCCAATAATTAACAATAAAAGATAATACTATGCACTATTATTGAAAATGGGAATGTAATATTTGTAAAGAAATACTATATATATATATATATAAATCAAATAATGTTACTCCCTAATCGGCATGCAAGCCTTATTATCCCTAACATAACAAATGAACAAAAACGATCAAAATAAAACAAAAATCCTAATCCTACATATATGTTCAAAAGAACTATGGGCCAAGACGGTGAGCTTCATCCTCTGATCCAGAATCCTCCATCCCCCATCAAGGTCAATCTCATCTGCCTCAGGCTCGCCGTCCTCAAAGAATATATCCTCTAGTATGGGTCCTGGTCTTCCTCGGGATCTTCTTCCTCGATGGGATCCTCCTCCTCAATGGGATCCTCCTCCTCAATGGGATCCTCCTCCTCAATGGGATTTCGGCGATGGGGTGGGGTTTTCTGGTGGGTGGGTAGGGATTTCGGCGGGTGGGGTGGGCTTTTCGGTGGCTGGGTGGGGTTTTTAGGTGGGTGTGGTGGGGTTTTCGGTATGGGTGGGTGGTTCGAATTTCAGGTGGGTGGTGGGGTGGTGGTGGGAGTTCTCTGGGCTGTTGGGGGTGGTGGTGGGGAACACAAGGGGTCCTCTTTTCTCTCTCATCCCTTCCCTTAAACCCCATGTTAATTCTCTCCTAATTACTCCTCCAATTTTTGCCTAGGGAACCACAATTTTTGAAAGTGTAACATCTAAAAAAAAACGGAGGAAGTAAAACAATTGCAACACTTTATCTTGATATATGCAACACTTTTCTACATTTTTAATACTCCCTCCGTCCCAAAATATAGTTCTTATTTCTATTTTGGGAGTCAAATTTTAAAAACTTTGACCAAATGCTCTCACTGATGTATATAAAATAACACACTCATGCGGGGTCTCGTTAGATTCGCCACAATGTGTACATTCATAGTATCAACTTTTTATATTTTTTACTAATACGAAAGATAAGATATCGTAGGTCAAATGTATGTCTTGAAAACTGTGCAAAAAGAAACCGAAACTATATTTTGGGACGGAGGGAGTACGTTATTAGGCAACATTTTTCTGAACAAAGGCAAAACTTGTTTTGAAAACTATCTGTTTATATAGAAACACTATATGTTGTTTCTGCATACAATATATGTTGTTTGTGTATCAATATATGTTGTTTAGTGTTTGTGTATAAACAGATAGTGTTCGTATTATTTTTTCAAACACATCTTTTTAATACAGAAACACTATATGTTGTTTGTGCACAAAATATATGTTGTTTGTATATCAATATATGTTGTTTGTGTATAAACAAATAGTGTTCGTGTTTTTTTTTTTACATATCTAAATAATAGATAGAAAAGGATAAAATAAAAATATGATGATATTATATCAAAATGAATGTCTATTGGTAGAGGATAAAAATATATGAATATTATTGGTATTTTTTTAAACATATTTTTTGAGATATACTAGTTGAAAAATTGCAAAAGTAATTTTTTTTGGACAAATCTCTATTATATAAGCCAAGGGAGGAGGTGTGGTGTCCTTTTTTGAAGTGACTAAAATACCCTTAATGATCTAATTAATGGAATGAAAAAAATTACAAAAGCAAATCATTTAAAAATTCTCATTCCAACTTGCCATTTAAAACAAGTTTAAAATGGTATATGCATCAAATACTTCAATCAAAAATTAAATGGACAAAATATTTATACCTTATAAAAAAAAGAGGGCATACATAACGTGCACATGAAAAGTCTGAACATTCACTACCTTTGATACTCTTTAATTCAGTTAAACCAACTCATTATTTTTGTTCTTTCTGTTCAATATTCATTCACAAAAAAATAATGTTAACAATCACTCACAACCTTTTTTTATTTTTTTACATTAGCGAATTAATATATCTAAATTCATCTAACTGTTGAATTTTTCACATTTAAGTTTAATCATAAATAAAGTACGAATGGAGTATCTAATAGAATAACAAATTTTGAAATTAATGCACGCATCGCGTGCATATGAAGGCTAGTAATATCATAACACGTGTGCCATTTGTATTGCCACATGAATGTTATAGGTTTGGTAAATATCTACCGGCTTAACATTTATCAGTCCTCATTGCCAAACACCCCAAAGTAGTTATTGTGCATTTAATAGTTCCTGAGTGTTCAATCAAGTTTAAGCTGATACTGGCATGTTGCCATATTTAGTAATAGCTTAGTTTTGTGTTGAATTGTTGCGCTATACACAGAAAATGAAAAGCTTATAAAAAGCAAGGAATTAAATAAACAAAGTGAAAATATAGGATCATCATTCATCATTAAGCTCAAATGGTAACATACAGGGTTAGAATAATTGAGTGGCACATAATTTACAAGGAGCAGTCATATAATAACTAATGCAACAAAATTAATTTTTTTTTTTTGGCAGCAACTTTAAATTTTTTGATTACTTGCAAATTACACAATACATGTATATAATACAAAGCTGAAGTGGAAATTCGAAGCTTGGTGTAGGTAATGGAATATGAGCAACAAAATGGAGTTGATGGTACTACAACCTAAGGGGCGGATTTGGGGCGGATTTGAGATTTCGAATTTGGTGGGGCGCTTTAATATTATCTGCATTGCGCTTGTTCAATTTTAACCTATTGTAAATTAAAATTTGTTTGACGTTAGAAGTAAAAAGAACCCGTTTTTTTTGGTGAGGCACGTGCCACCCAGACCCTTAATAAGTCCGCCCTTGTCTAGACGATTTCAGCAGGATCATCTGGCTGCGATGGGGTAGGGATAACAGGCACACCGCATGAAAGAAACGCAGTGACTGCTGCTTTAGCTCGTATAAGAAGACCGTGAAGAATATGAAGAGAGACGGAAGGCCAGAGTCCAAGGAATGGAATCCAAGGATAATGTAGAAGAAAAAATGGGTCGGACAGAGGATTGAAAAAATGAATACAATGGCGATTAAAGGCGACCATCCGTTTCGATAATCAACTCTTATTACGATGAAAAAGAGTCCATTATCATCTTCAGTTAGACATATTTTGATGGACATGAATAGGTATAATATGGAGATTATGGAGATGAGAATGAAATCTTTGAGAAAATTATGTGGTGATGTAATAATGATATATGAGAAAAAGAGTGAGAAATAAGGTCTCAGAAATCTGTTGACTAAGATTGATAGTATCCACCTTAATTCATAGTAGTATAAGGTTTGCAGGGTGTGATCAAGCTGATTCCATTCAGGTTCAGGTTGAGGTGGTTGATTTGTGATGTTGAAGATGATAATGTAAGAGAGAACATAATCAAATAGTTCTTGAATTTTGAAAGACGGCCAAATAGAAAGGAGTAGGATAAAAATATAGGAGTAGTGAAAGACAGAGGAAGGACAAAGAAGAGAAAAAACAAGGGCACCACAAAGAAAGTAGGAAATTTTATATTTACACTTTAATCTACAGATGGAAATGAGAGACCCATCAGATCGATGTATATAGATGTTTAATGACACGGTAAGGAAGACCGCGGCGACGACGAAAAGCAAGGCGAGTTTGAGAAGGGTGCTAATGCTTTGTGGTGGTGGTGGTGGTGGGAGTGAAGAGTAGGAAGAAAAGAAGAGAAATAAGTCAGGTCTCAACATATTGATGAGTATTAAAAGGGTCCAGTTTAGATCAATGAAGTAAGCATCATTAGCTTGATATTGAATACGGTCAGACTCAGGCATTTTTTGGGATTGTTTTGGGACTATTCAAATAGGTTTATGAAAGTGAGGTAGAAAAAGGGAAATGGTAAGGAGTGAAAAATGTAAGAGTTTGTAGAATTTATATCCAAAATCTAAGTTAAAGTAAGGAAAGGGATTAGGTGATGTTAAGCATAAAATATTCAAGTACTTTTTGAATTTTGAGTAAACGAGTACGACGTACCGTTTTTTTGAGATTGGCCCAATCAAATTGAAATGGACGTCCATTAAGGAAGGTGTGAGAGAAAGAGGATAAAGGGGGATGCAACAAACGGCAAAGAGTAGAATCTTAATTCTATAGTAATACCTCAAAAACAAAGAAGGTTGAACCACATTGATGCTCATAGAATATTCAACAACTTCCCTTAACCAAAAAGATATTCTAACTTGTTTTTATATTTCAATTAGTTATTAGGCTCGGACTATGCCCTGAATAAGGAAAAAATTTCATTTATTGATATAATACTTTATGATAATAACACTAAGTACAACTTAGCCTAGTGGTTAAAACTTAGTATATGTACTTGAGGTCTCGAGATCAAACCCTATATTATGCAATTTCTTAACTTTTTTTATTGTTTTTTCTTCTTTTTAGATCTTATGTGTATACGATGTGCTGAATTCAGGTACTCACATGAGAGAGAGAAATTTTCTTTAGTCTATGAGTAATGTCTTTTAACTTGTGACTTTCATGAAGACCATGATATATAGAAATTCATAAGTCATAGATTGAAGAAGAAACATAGAATAACGGAAAGAGGAAAGAAAAGATAGTTCTAGCAAAATCCACAAATGGCGGTCAATGCTCTTTTCCCTAAATCGCACATCTCTCTAGTACACATGAAAGAAATGGTAACTAAAATAATATACTCATTCTTAGAAACAGAAATATTTTTGGGCACATCATGTTCGAACACCCTAAAACCTATTATCTCAAATGGAAGAGCATTGTGCTATGCACAAGATGTGGGTTCGATTCCCACATAGGCTATGAAATGACTCTGCTAGTTAGAACCCTAAACATAAAGGAAAAGAATTCAGTATTATAACACTCATGTACACTAAAACTAAAATTGAGGGTTGTCCTCAATTCGATTTTGACTAAAACTAGTGTAAAAGAGCAAATTTACATTGTAATAGTGTAACAAGACCATGTAACTAGGAAGTACTCGAAGCTTATCAAATAATAATAACATGTGTGGGAGTTGAACCCGCATTTTGTGTATATTGCACACATAATACTCTACCAAATGGGTAACAGAACTAAAGGAACTCAATAGAGATAATTCTCAACTCAACATAAAATGAAGCATCCATGTAGCTGATATAGCAAAACAAGGATATGGCACATTTCTAACAAAAGTAAGACAACAAGCTTTTTATGAAAGAGATGAGTAGCCTATAAGATTATAATACCTAAATGACATTATCGGATCCCGTGTATGCTATAACTCTAATTAGTTCTTCCTACAACTCTAAACAAATGTTGCTGTAATTCTAATTAGTACTTCATATAACTCTAAACAAAAACATGTATGTAACTCTTAAATACTACTTCCTACAACTTTAAACAAGTCTTGACATTACTCTAATCATCAGTTTCGATAACTCTAAACAAGTGTGGACATAATTCTAATTACTACTTTCTATAACTCTAAACAAATGATGCTAAAACTCTAAATACTACTTCTACAGCTCTAAAGAAAGTATATGTATAACTTTAGTGCCTTCCTATAAATTCTAAAAAAGATTATTTAAACAAGCATTGTTATACTCTAAAGAAGTATTGTTATAACTCTAATTAGTAGTTCTTGTAATTCTAAACAAATGTAGGTGTAACTCTAATTAGTACTTTCTATAACTCTAGACAAGCAGTGGTATGACTAAGTAATTATTACTTCCTACAACTCTAAATAAGTGTGGACATAACTCTAATTATTACTTCCTTTGACTCTAAACAAATGTCGCTAAAATTCTAACTACTACTTCTACCACTCTAAAGACGTATTGGTATAACTCTTGTGACAAGTTCCTATAAACTCTAAACAAGCATTCCTATAACTCTATAGGAGTATTGCTACAACTCTAATTCGTTCTTCCTATAACTCTAAAAAATATTGTTACAACTCTAATTATTTTTTCCTATAACTCTATACACATGTTGCCATAACTCTAATTAGTTTTCATAGTCCAAATGAGCCAACATCACCTGAATACAACACACACTGAAACATGTAAAAAAAATGATCAAATTAAAATTATTCAACATCACAGTCTAACTCGAAGAATCCAAACAAAGCAAATTCGCATCTACAAGTACAAGTGTGTAACAGGATGAAAATAGAGTTTCCGAAAAGTAAAAAATTATAATATAACACAATACAATATATAACTGCAGATTCATTGCGATGTGAGCGGTCAATGTTAATCCCAGTCGTGATATGCGATTCTTTGATGACGAGAGCATTCTTAGAAAGGTCGACAAAACCTGTGAAGACGAGACGTTCGTTGCTGGGAGAAAACCGAAGAAGAGGTGAGAAGTTTCGGTGCTGATTGTAGCGCCATTGATAATACGGTGATTGAAATTTCTTTCTCTAAAAATTTTTGAAAAGAAGAGGGGGAGGACTGTGTGGAGGTGAGATATAATATCGCACGTTGATTTATTAAAATCAAAGGGTTGTGGCGGTTCTTTCTCATTTCTCATATAAAATGTTTTCTCACTTGATCTTGCCTCTATATATATATATATATATATTATATATATATATATATATATATATATATATATATATATATATATATATGTTATGTATATATTTTCTCTATATTTGTACAAGTAACATAAAATGCAATGAAAAATGATTCTTTTATGTAAGTGTTTGGGGATTATTTAGGACTACAAAATGCAAAAATAAATAAATTTGGGTCACAGGGCCGTGATTTTGAAGCAAAACCGAAGCCAATAAATAAATTTTGAGGAGACGGTACTCAAGACTTGGGATGGAATCCCATCTATATTATCGGGCTTAGTCGTTGATGAGCGGAGAAAAAGTGTAATTCCAAAATTGAATTTTCATGCACTTTTTGATGTTTCTTTAGAGACGAACACTTTTGGCGTTACCGAGGTACTCATAGGTCATAGCCAGTCAAAAAATGAGGGAGAGAGAGTTTAGTGGTGAACTAAATCTGACTAGTGAATATTATAAAGGAAAAATTGTTAGAAACTACCTATTAAAGACACTTTTTTAAAAAAAAACTACCTTATATCATGTTTATTTTACAAAACTACCTTATAAGTGGAAAAACTTTAAAAAGCATTACCAAATTTAGAATTTACTAACCATGATTAACTATTTCCTCCAATTATCACTCTAATAAAAAATTACTAAAATACCCCCTTAATTTACCCCAACCCCTCTTTGTTAATTTCCCTCACAGCATCATTTAACTATTGAGAATACCCCTTAAATCGTTTGTGTAATTTCTTCTCCCAACCTTTTGCTTCACCAATTAATTCTTCATTATGAGTAACAAAAGCAGATACAAATTGGTTTTTCGTCATGAATCGATGTCGTTGATGATGATGAAGAATATGGTTTGATGATGGTGCAAAGCTTACTCTACTAGACACTTTTACTGCTGGTTTGTTTTTGGGATTGACTTTTGAGGAAGAGAAGTTGTGTTTGTGCTTGCCACATATATTTGAGAGATAGAGCATCAAGTGATCAAGAAAGTGATGATATCATATTGTAACGTACATAATTTAAGAGGTATTTTCATAATCTTATATTAGAGGGATAATTGGATAAAGTAGTTAACCATATACTTAGTAAATTCTGAATTTGGTAGTGATTTTTAAAGTTTTTCCACTTATAAGGTAGTTTTGTAAAATAAACATGATATAAGGTAGTTTTTTTTAAAAAAGTGTTTTTAATAGGTAGTTTCTAACAATTTTTCCTATTATAAAGTCAAGATAGCAAGTCCGAAGTTGTTGGGTTGGAGTTAACAAAGAAACAAATGATATTGGTTTCTTTATGTTGGGGGGAAAGACAAGAACGGCAAATATTCCGAAACTCATAAAAAGAAACAGCGGAGTTATTTTATACTAGTATCTCATGGTCAAGCTAGTTTATGTAAGTTTCCTCCGCACACCAAAGAGTTCAAGCTGAATATTACCATATATAGGAAATGTCTGTTATTTGTATTATTATTTTTGCCACTTTTATCTTATTAGTTGATGTTAATCATTTTATGCCTTAATTATTTATTTCTCCAAAAAAGTGTATTAATATCTAATGACGTGGAATAATAATATTGAGTCGCATACTTGATGATAAAAAAAAGGAAAAAGTGGGAACATAAGTTTTGGTATTGTTGTTAAATACAATATTATTTGATGGAAACTTTATTCTTTGATGTTGGATAATGTTTTTTTCCACTAATTGGTAATCTTGCATTCATTACAATTACATAAACTAATAATTTTTTGACGTTGTTATATAAGTAACCGAGTAATCAGACTGTTAACGACGAGATACCGATAAGACACATTTTCAAGTTCAGAGTAGTATTTTCAACTTTTTAAAAGTTACGATACAACGTGCTATTCCAAAAACTATAAGAGTACATGTATATACATATAATTGTGAACCAACTGAGGTTGGCGTGAGTGCTCTTTCGCTCTCTTAACCAAGGTTTCAGGTTCAAGCATAGGATATGGAAAAAAAAAACCCAGCTGCGAGGGATGTTACCCTTCGAGGTACCCATACAAAGTCTCGTAAGAGATTAGTCCATTCGCTGAATGCGTTGGGAAACTCCTCATAATAGAATCAAAAAATAAATATACATATAATTGTATCGTTTACATTATGATAAAAAGAAACCCACTTTTCAACAAAAAAAAAAATCCACTTTTCTAATGCAAATTCTCTATTTACTTGTTTTCACCCCCTTTGTCCCACCACCAAACCAACTCACCATTCTCGTATTATGCACATATACGAATCCGGTATCATTATTGTATACCAATACGATTATGTTTTGTGAGATTTTAATCACATCGTGAACAAATATTATGTCGCATAGATTTCATCTCAATACACTGTCATATATATATATACACACACACACAAAGTGACTGTCATATACTCCCTCTGTTTCAAAATATAAGTCATTTGCGTTTTATGAAAATTTGCTTTGATCACAAATATCTCTCAAATACGTTAAATAAAAATTATACCGTTGGATTTGTCTTGAAAAATACTATAATAATATTATTTTTAAAATTTTTTTATCAACATAAATTGAGAGTAATTAACGGTCAAAGTTTGACCTCGAATATCGTGTGTGCCTGCTTATATTGTGAAACGGAGGGAGTAATTGCTAGCCTTTAATTCCTTCGTACTAGTCGTCGAAAAAATTCTGGCATTAAGCTACTAATGCACCACCAATTAGTCAATTACCACAAAATAGTGTCAATAATGATACTAATATGGCATCAAACATAATCATCTTGTAAGGTAGTACGTAGAAAACAATAATGTCAACGATAGTATCTAGAATCTAGATGGGACTCTTCGAATGCCAATTGCCATATCAGTGACTCAGACACTCAGTGTCATTGGGATTTGGGAGGGTTAGTAGTGGTAGGGTCTTCAACTGGTTGTTGAATGACATACAACTTTATCTCATGCAACTTGACTAGCTTTTCTTCTCTTTGTTCTCCTTTTTGGCCGTCTTCTTGTTACTTTTTTTTGGCCTTCTTCTTACTTAACCTAGTCATGAAATGATGACAACGCAAAATATCTCTACTATAAAATTACGTGTTATAAGAAATATTTACTGTCATTATGATCTTATTGCTCGAAGCTAGCTAGCTAAGATTGCCTTTATTTTAGGAAAGTATTATCTTGTGCATGCATCCGGTGTCTTCAAATACAACAAAATTACCAAAAAGCTTAAAGTTACAAAACACATCCATAATTTTTTTTTTTTGGTAAACAAAGCATTCATTCATTAATTAATAACGTTAAGCATATTACAATCCTTAAACATATCCATAATTAAATTAAATGTTATTATGCATTACAATTTCCGCAAATTACAATTTCCATTATGCATCTGTTTATATATAGTTATTACTTTCACTCATGTTCATCCTCTCTTACAATTTCATTAGGAATAACCAAGGATATCTTGGCATAGTGGTTAAGATTGAGGTGCTGTGAATGATAGGTTACAGGTTCGAATTCCTCCTCTTCTTTTTTGCATTGTCTTCGTGGCTCTTATCGATAAAAAAAAAAAAAACAATCCATTAGGAATATCAATTTGGTATCCAATTTGAATTTGGCCAAATTTCAATATTCAAAATTAATTTCGATTTTTAATACTTAGTCCTAGTGATGGCCACTAGTGCGGGCTGGACCGTGGGTCGTAGTGGGTTGGGCTGAGATTTCACGGCCCAGGACCGGACCGTGAAATTCATGGGTTGGGCGGGCTGGTCCGCAGGCTGAAAAATCTTGGTCCACACCAGTCTGTTATCGGTTTTCATGGTTCGTGGGTCTGGTGGGATGGACCGGGCTGACGGGCCGACATGAGATTTTTTTTTTCAAAATTATTTAATCATTGAAATTATTCATTATTGTTACATCAAAATTTTTAAATGAATTTAAAATATATACAAATATTAATATTAATGAATAATTTCATTATTTTTAGATTTGATTGAATTATAATATATGCAATTTGATTAAAATATATACAATTTGATTAATATATACACAATCTGGTTCAACATTTACTTGGATTGGGTTGGTCTGGTTCATGGGTCGGGTTGGACCGATTTCATGGTCTGGTTGGGCGGTTTAGTAGTGGGCTGGGCTCAAGAAATCTGGCCTTAGGCAAATCAACTAATTTCACGGTTCGAGTTGGGCTGGACCAGGCTTTTTGCTGGCCCGGCCCACACGGCCCACAAGATGGGCTAAGTTAGATGGGCTGGATTGGCCCGCACTGTTAGCCACCTCTACATAGTCTTAGTCCAATTGAATTTCCACAAAACTTTTTTCCGGCTGAATAATGGCTAAAAGACTTTTTTTTAAAATTTATTAATATAGAAACTAAAATTCTTCCTTCTATGCTTAAAGTTGGTTGTACAGCTTGATGTTGTACACCTGAAGGATCACGTCTCTATTATTTGAACTAGTGTGAAAAGGTTAAAGATCATTCCAATATTGTTGGTCTTGCACTTCATTAAAGAACCAAATAATTATGGGTTTCATCATGTCTGACTAAAAGAAAACAAAGTAGTTACACTATGCATTTAATAGTTTCTGATGGTCAATCTAGTTTAAGCTGAATATTGCCATACACAGTACTAACTTTTGTTTTGTTGAATTGTTGCGCTATATTAAAACACGAAAAGCGGATAAAAGCAAGGAATAAAAGGGAAAATTTTTGTCTACCTACTAGGTAATTTACCCACTAGAGATAGACATTAATAATAAGTGGAGTCCAACTCAATAAAATTATTTATTTTTTAATTGTTTATTTCTAATGGGTAGTCTACCCAGTGGGTAGACGTAGCAATTTCCGGAATAAAATAAACATAGATGGTGTCCATAAAGTGAAAAATATAGGATCATCATTCATCACAAAGCTCAAATAGCACCATACCATGTTAGAATTAACTGATGGTAGGGAAGTGGTGATTGCTTTACAAGTACCAAAAAAGGGAGATAAAGATATTAGACTTATTATTGACAATGAAAAGATACAAGTATTATATGTTTCTAGAATAGGAGTACAGGAAGCCCATTTACTTGTTTAGCACCTTGTTGATGGTACCACTACCACCTAGACGCATTCTGCAGGATCATTTGGCTGCGACGGGGTAGGGATAACGGGCGCACCACAGGTGAGAAAGGCGGTCACCGCTGCTTTAGCTCGCAGAAGAAGACTCTGGAGAATATGAAGAGAGACGGAAGGCCAGAGCCCCAGGAATGGAATCCAAGGGATAGTGTAGAAGAAAAACTGGGTAGGACAGAGGTTCGCGAAAATGAATACAATAGCGATTAAAGGGGACCATCCATTTCGATAATCAAGTCTTATTACGATGAAGAGGAGTCCATTATCATCTTCAATCAGACAGATTTTGATGGAGATGAAGAGGTATGAAATGGAGATTATGGAGATGACAAGGAAATCTTTGAGAAAATTATGTGGTGATGTTATAATGATATATGAGAAAAAGAGTGAGAAATAAGGTCTCAGAAATATATTTACTAAGATTGATAGTATCCACCTCAGTTCATAGTAGTATAAGGTTTGCAGGGTGTGATCAATCAGATTCCACTCAGGTTCGGGCTCAGGCTCAGGCTCAGGCTCAGGCTCAGGCTCAGGCTCAGGCTCAGGCTCAAGTGGTTGATTTGTGATGCTGAGCATGATAATCTGAGAGAGAAAATAATCATATAGTGTTTGCAAGCTGAGTGACGGATAAATAGAAAGGAGGAGGATTACGGGATAGGAATAGTGAAACACAAAGGAAGGAGAAAGAAGGGAGAAAACAAGGGCACCACAAAGAAAGTACGAAATCCCATCTTTACACTTTAATCGACAGATGGAAATGAGAGACCCATCAGATCGATGTATATAGATGTTCAATGACACTGTAAGGAAAACGGCGGCGAGGACGAAAAGCAACGCGAGTTTGAGGAGGGTGCTAATGCTTTGTGGTGGAAGTGAAGAGTAGGAAGCAAAGAAGAGAAATAAGTCAGGCCTCAACATATGGATGGGTATTAAAAGAGCCCAATTTAGAACAATGAAGTAAGCATCATTAGCTTGATATTGAATACGCTCAGCCTCAGGCATTTTTTTGGATTGTTTTGGAACTACTCAAATAGCTAGGTTTATGAAAGTGAGGTAGAAAAAGGGAAGTGGTAAGGAGTGAAAAATGTAAGAGTTGTAGATTTTATAGGCAAAATCTAAGTTAAAGTAAGGAAAGGAATTAGGTGATGCTAAGCATAGAATATTCAAGTACTTTTTGACTTTTGAGTGAAGGACATACCGCAAGTTTTTGCCCCAATCAAATTAAATGGCAAAGAGTCTAGAACCTTGACTGTACAGTAGTACCTCAAAAACAAAAAGAAAAGGTTGAACCACATTGATGCGCATAAAATATTCAACAACTTCCCTTAACCAAAAAGATATTTAACAACTTGTTTTCATATTTCAATATTTATCCTCCTAGCTACAATCCAGGTACTCCTTCCGTCCTAAATTAGTTGCTACATTTTGACCGTAGGCACTATTCATATCATAACTTTGATTATCTTTTACTCCATATACATAAGAAAAAACGTAGTCATGTTGGATCTTATTTGACTCGTCCCAATTTGTATTTTTCAATTATATATTATTTTTATAATTTTTTCATATATGTAACTCAAGATATTGGTGTTTGAAGTTGCATCTCGTAAACCGTGAAAAAGCAAATGTAGCAATTAATTTGGGACGGAGGGAGTAATAAGAAATGGAAAATTATATTTTAATATCCTTTTTATGGATTAATTACTTGAATTTTTTCAAGTTAAGGTGAATATCTCTTGCACAAGTGGGAGGGGAAGGGGAGGGAATTGGGATCACACTTTGCAAGGAAAAATAATTGAATCCTTGTCACAAGGGCGAAAAGAAGGTCTCCAATCAACTAAATCAAACTCATTTTTTAAATATTTGTTAGAAAGTATTGTACATTTAGGACTCTAAACATTATTGGCTTAGGATTAGATTTTGATGTCCACTAATAATTTCACATTATCAATATTGTGATTTTCTGGACTAAGCCAAGGTAGGAATCCTACCTTCTACCCACTTTATAAAAGTTTGTCGCAAAGGTCATTACTTCTGCGTAGCGAAACACTTCGCATTATTTGTAATATACAAAAAAGTGCTAGAATTCTTTCTTATTGTTATTTCAAGAGCTACATACAAGATTATTATTTCTTTGTAAATACGTAAAACTTATGAAATAAAATTTCTGACTCAAATAATAATATACTCCACCCGTTTCATTTAATTGTTACACTTTGACATTTTACACTATTCACAAATTGCACTTCGACTTTCGTTTGTGATTTATACGTGAATAAAAACATAGTCATGTAGGATTTTGTTAGATTCGTCTTAGTATGTATTTTATTAATGCTTTTTATAATATTTACAAATACAAAACTAAAGATATAAGTCCTTAAAGTTTTGCATTGACATACGTCAAAAGTGTAAGTGTACAGATTAAAATGAAACGGATGGAGTATTGAGTACAGAGTACAATGTAAAAACCTTCTACAAAATGTTTGATCCTTATGTTTTTTGATCCTTGTGTCATATAATATGTATATATATAGGAATTGGGGTTGGTTCAAGTGGTGAGTTTTCTCATCTTTCCTAGCAAGGTCTAGGATTCAATTCCTACCCCAAGTATTTGCTTGGGATTGAAAGGGGGAAGGGGGGTGTCAGGCTTGTAACGGGCCTCTGGATGGGAGCTCTGTGCAAGGGCAACCCAAAGAAGTTCTTCTTATCAATTTTTTTTAAAAAAAATATAATATGTATATGAATTTAAACACATTTAATAGAAGATATCATAAAATGACCGTTGTTAGTGTCCCAAAAACCTATGTTTAATCAATTCCAAAGTTAGGACAAAAAATCTTATAATCCTTCCTTCCATTGACTCCAGTCGAACCAAAAATAAATAATGCTAATTGATATACATGCAATGCAACAAGATACAAATTTCTTTATTTACTAATATGTAGAACCATAGTTAGTTAAGAATTTTAATAGATTTATTTGCAATCCAGTATCAACTCAAAAATAAAGAAAGTATTGTATTATCTAGGGGTGGCAATGATGCGAGTCGAGTTCGAGTTTGAGCTAGCTTGACTCGACTCGTTAGCATTTCGAGTCGAGTTTGAGTTGAGCTCGAGTCGAGTTTTGACGAGCATTGACCGAGTCGAGCTTCGAGTAGCTTGCAAGTATCTCATGTTACAAGCAACAATAAGGTAAAAACACGTCAAAATTTAGGTATTTTGCTATTGATAATTAGGTATTCGAGCTTCTCACGAGTTTTCGAATCGGGTATCGAGTTGCTCAACTCGACTCACCAACATCTCGAGTCGAGCTCGAGTTCAATTCGAGCTCACTCGGATCGAGCTTTGACCGAATTTTGACCGCGTCAATCTCGAGTAGCTCGCGAGTTGTCTCATCTCATTGCCACCCCTAGTACTATCCCCTATATTACATAACAATCACCAATTTTAAAATGATCAATAAATTCATACATCATACACATCTTGCTCATAACAGGTCGGTCATCAGTAAAAATAGGAAGAATAAGAGAATGAAAGTGTGAGATCGGTAATTTGGTTCATGAGGCAGAAGTTTAGACCAAAATTTCAATGAGTAAAGGGATATGTGGTGGTCGAAATGGACTTCGATCTGTGCAACTTTCATAAAGATAAAATGACAATCATGACACATAAAGAATACCACGCACAAGGCCTCCCTCCAAATCCAATCAAGGTTTCTAAATCAATATCTACGTGTGGCATGCATGAACATTTCAATATGTTTGCAGATGATTCAAAGTTTTCTTGCTACTTTTTAGGAAAATGGACGATTATTTTCTTAACTATAATTGGCGTAGGTGGAGAATAATAAAATATTTAGATTGGCTTCGGTGGAGAAATGAGAATAGTGAATAATCATATTGCTAGGCATGACAAACTTTAATTTGTGACAATAAAGTATCCTGATTTGGTAAGATGTAATTTTTCTACGAGGTTTTAGAGGAGATCAGATTTTTCATAGTGGATAGAATAAATAGTTGACCGGCTTAAATAATAATTTTATAGGGTGTAAAGATATCATCGAATCTCAAATTAAATTTGCTGTAATGAATAATTCTAGAACTCTACATGTATATTATATCCAATCTGACTTTCTTACTATAAACTTGCATGGAGTCGGGTATTAATTTTTGGCACCTGCAATTTGAGGTGGCTTAGCTTCTATGTAGTATGGAGCTTTCTTGTAATGGTTTTTCTCAATCGGCCACCATTAATAGTTACGTCCTCCGTCTAAAATAGATTTTTCATTTATCCAATGCACGTTTTGTAGACAATTAGACGAATTAAACAAGATCTCACATGACTATGTTTTTTCTTATATATTCGATTTTTTTTTAAAGATTTTCTTTACCTATAAATAGTACCCAGATTAAAAATGAAAAATCAATATCTTAGCATGGTATTAGAGCAAATCTAAATTTTTGTTTTTCACGTGAACTTTCTCCATGGTTGGCGACGGCGACCAAGAAAACCTGCCACCACCGCCTCTTCCACCTGCACATCGGCCCCACTTAAATATAGCATCCCCCTTCTACGTTGGCACGGGCGACCGACCCGGGGATTTAATCACCCCACCCGCCTCAAAGCTGATAATTATGATGAGTGGTCGGGTGATATTCAGCTCGCTCTCGAACCCCGCCATAAGTTAAGTTTTTTAGATGGATCCATCGTAGCAGTCGAGCCTCCTTTGACCATGTCTGACTGGACTACAGTAAATGCTATGCTTGTCGTCCTGGATTCTTAATACAATTGATCCCGAGATTAAAGGTACATTGACAAAATATCGTGTGGCTAAGCGTCTTTGCGATCATCTTAAAACTCGGTTTGCTACCATTAATGGCCCTTGTATTCAACAAATAAGATCTTCAATAGCACATTGTGAACAAACTAAATCTATGCCTGTTTCTGTTTATTATGGCAAACTTAATTCTTTTTAGGAAGAATTATCTAAACATGTTCCTTTAATTTCCAGTACGTGCTGTTCTAATTGTATTGTTGGATCCACTCATGCCACACGACTGGAAACTGAAAACTGCATGATTTTCTTATGGGCTTAAATTCTGAATATTATTCACGACTTCGCACATAAATTCTTATCAATTGAACCTCTACCATCACTGGATTGTGCCTATTAACTCGTCTACTAAGACGAGCGTGTTCGTCTTGCAAAATTCGAGAATCCCAGCGAGTGAGGTTCTCGACTTCGTATCCCGTACTGATCCATCTCGTGGGCGTGGCGCATCAGATAGGCCCACCTGCTCCTGTTAAGGCCTCATTCCGTCGCTCCAAATTACTTTGCTCTCACTATAACAAAACCGGACACGAGGTCCAGACTTGCGACAATGGGCCCAACTCGTCATACTTTTCTCGCAGTGGGCGCACATCTGCAGGACGTGGCCAAGGCCCACCAAAGGCCAATGTCGTGGCCTCTCCCTCTTGCCCGCATCTTCGCTTGCATCATCTGCGCCATCCACTCTCTCTGCTAATCAATGGAAGGCTCTTGCAGGACTTCTTGGCGATGCTCAATTTCCTCTTGAGAGGCCTAATGGTATGTTTGATCCAAATTCATGGATTATTGACACAGGTGCTACTAATCATGTCACCGGTGACTTTTCTTGGTTCTTTGATTTGGTTGATATTGATCCTTGTCCTGTTGGTCTTCCTAATGGTGATTCAGCAATTGCCATTAAAAAGGGTTTCATGTGCCTATCTCCCACTATAACTCTCTCTTATGTCTTATTGGTGCCTAAGTTTGGTTGCAATTTACTTTCTATTTCTCAACCGACTAATGATTGGCATTGTATTGTACAATTTTCTTCTTCTATGTGTGCTATACAATTTTCTTCTTCACGTATTTTTGAGTTTTGCCGCATACACCGGACGACATAGGTCTATGAAGGTGTTAGGAAACATGGCGTTGGAGTTTGTAATGCGGAACTAAAAATCAATGAAATAATAAAGGCGAGAAAACAATAAAGATGAACAAACAAAGAACACAAGGATTTACGTGGTTCAGTCAATTTGACATATGTCCACAGATGGAGGATTCGAGTTTCTTCACTATAATAGAGCAAAACCAGAGAGAATAATACAAGAAGTTCTAAAATACTAGAGGCTAAAACTGTTTCTAAAGATGTATATTAAATAATGAACACCAGGTTGTGTTTTTATAACATAAGGAACCCCGAACAAAATCCTAAAAGATAACTCTAAAACGAAAAAATCAAAAACTGCGTAGCCGCTAAGCCGTTCGATCGGGCGGCCAATTTTTCCAAAATTGTTAACGTTTCAGACCCAATTGGGCGATGTCTGTCCGATCGTAGTTCACGACAGACGCCTGATCAGGCGGGCCTGTAAAAGCAGAATGTGAGGAATTTCGAGACATACAACTTTAACAGAAGGGAGGTAGAGAAAGAGGATCAAGGGAAACATGACTGCGGAATCTAGATTTTGTGCGCGTAAAGAGAAGAATGGAACCAAGGTTAATCTACGCATAAAATATTCAACTTCTACCGACTTTGCAAATTTAATAAAGTCATTTTGTAAAGAGAGGAATCCTGATCATTTTTTTCAACACCCACAAGCTTTTCAAAATCGAGTTAGTTTGGTTGTCCTTTTAGACAGACGTTGAGTCAATTATAATAAGCTATATTTTACTTTAATCATCAAATTACATTTGAGCAAAAGTAAATTAAGAATTCAACAAAGAAAATGGTTTCCCCGAACCCCTATCGAGGGCCATCTGTACCTGTGATTGGACGTTTATTTTAGGCGCCTAACTACAGGTTCGGATGTCGGCGCTTTGGCGCTTTTTCGGCATTTTCAAGTCGATTTCTGATAAATTTTACTCTAATTTAAGATGTTATAATAAAGCTAAATAAAATGGGCCAAAATAGAAATTGGAAAAAATTGATTACACTAAACCCCATCTATTGTAAGTTTTGGGGGCTACCTTGCACCCCCAAACCATGGCGCTTCGTCCCTAGAGCCCGTGCTAGGTTTTTTGAAGCGCCAGGTTCAAGACATTCTATCAGTTTTATTCAAAAAAAATTTAACTACATAAGCTTTTGTCTGTAATATAACGAGAAGGTAAAAAAAAAACTTGAAGTCGTTGGAAAATGTGAACTTGTCAAAAATTTTGAAATCTTGTAGTCCTTTAATGGAGGAAATGGAGGATGGGATGAGAGAGAGAGAAAGAGTGAAAGATGAGAGGGAATGGAATAAGCAAGGAGGAATGGAGGCGTGATGAAGGGGAATGAATGAGGGAATGGGGAATGGATGGGAAAGAAAAGGAAAGACCTCGTATTTTGTACAAAGATACAGGATGTTAGTAGGAAAAAAATAGGGCGTCGTCATTTAGCAAAATTCATTTAATTGCCCAATAATTATCTAAATTCATACAACTACGCGAAAGACCCATCAAATGTAGTATGCATATATAAACTTATTTTAGGAATTGGGGTTGGCTCAAGTGGTGAGTTTTCCCATCTTCCCTAGCAATGTCTAGAGTTCGATTCCTTCCCCAAGCATTTGCTTGGGATTATTTGAGAGAGGAGGGGGTTGGAGGTGTTTGGCTTGTAATGGGCCTCTGGGTGGGGGCATTGTACAAAAATATAGTATGTGGGTCTTGTTTTATTCGTATCGATAAAGTACTTATATAATATCGACTTTTATATATCTTTACAAATACAAAATTAGAGGTATAAAGACTCAAAGTAGTACATCGGCAGGCGTAAAAAGTGTAAGTGTAACTATTAAAAAGGAACAAAACTAGTATTTTTTATGAGATTAAGGGTATACTTATAAGTTTTTTAATAAGGGGACACTATAAGTCCTAACTTAGCTTATATAATAGAAATATGATTGATCAAGTGTTGGAACCTTAAATAATCATCATTACTTCTCAATTTTTCAAGTGTTGAAACCTAATATAGTCAACATACTCAACAAAATAAGATTTTATCTAGGAATATTTCAAGGATTTTGTTTAAGTTTAGTTTCTTATATTTGATGTTCTTGTTTTATCATATCCATTTTGGTTTTATCATAATCAACATACTCAACAAAATTGGATTTGAATTTCTTGTAATCATTACTTTTCATTGTTTTTTTCTGGAGAGGTTTATCATATCTAAATTTAGGACTAAAGAAAAGTATTCTTACATGTGAATATAATACCGTTTATATCCTCTATGATTACCAAACCAAACTGATATCTTGATTCTATAGTGATGTAGTCTGTTTGATATGACTGCTTGCCTTGGGTCCCATCATCTTATGTTCGATGTTAGGTATTTGCTAAAACACCGAAGCAAATTTAGTGGTGTATAAGCAGGGAATGAAACCCGCACATGCACAAGATGATATTATGGTACTCGAAAGTCAAAAACACCCGGAGCTATTCTTTACTCGCGGGAGTAGTTACTACTACTACTATTACTATCATCTCTTATTTAACCAACAAAATTCTCCCGAGAGAGATTATTTCATAGTCAAAAGTTTGATTTTCATTTGTTTTTCTTGCAGACTAAGAATCGAGTTTTGATTATACTACCCACTATTTTTACGCAAGGACTCAGCATGGTATAGCTCAGGATCGAGATTAAGAGGGTGTTCGGTATAAAACAATTATTATTTTCATTTTTTCTTCTTATCCAAATTCTTTCCATTCCGTTTCCATTGATCGTACGAAACGCCCCCTAAACCTATAACGGACGAAGATTTAGAAAGACATCGTTTTTTTTGGCTTTAAAATGGAAGTTTTTGCAAAAATCTAATTCTAATAAAGGGTTTGCAAAAATTCAATGATTCAACGTTAGGTTTTCAAATTTAACCAGTCTTCCTCCTTAACAATGAGAACATTAGCAAAAATATTTTTGTTTAAAACAAATCGTGTTATGTTAATAGTATCATCTTCTTATTATGTTCAAGTGTTGAGAGATCCGCTACAACCTACATTTGTTGAAAGATTTTGGGGGTGTTTGGGAAAGAGAGTTTTAGAGAGGTTTGGAGAGAGTTTAGAGTTTTGACCAATAATAACTCTAATTTGGGTGTTTGGTGAGAAAGAGGATTAAAGAGAGTTTTGTACCGAAAACTCTGATCAAAACTCTCTTTTGAAAAAGCTGGGTAAAGGAGCTTTTTCATGAGAGTTTTGGAGAGAGAAAAAACAAATGACTATTTTGTCCATATAATTAATACTAAAATTTGTTTATAAAAAAAACATATATATGTCCATAAATGTCATTTTACATGCTCTAAAAAGTACAAAACTCTAAACAATTAGCTAAGTGTTACCAAACACCTTTATAGAACAATTATTTAAATCAGCAGTCAAATCCTCTGAACAAAAAAGTAATCATCTAACCACAAACTCTAAACTCTAAACTCTATACTCTAACCTCTAAACTCTAAACACCAAACAGGGCCTTTAAATCTGGACGCAAATCAAGACAAAAGCCATCATTTATTTGTTGTCCTCTAAAATGGAAAATAAATAAATATACAATATACTTCCTCTGTTTCTAAATAAGTGCAACACTTCTTGTTTTCACGTTTGCCAATGCATTATTTTAACCGTTAATATCTTCAATTATCAATAAGTAAAAATTATAAAAAGTTGATATTAAAAAAATTCACATTCAGACGAATCTAACAAGATCCCACATGACTATGTTTTTCCTAAAATGTAAATCACCAAAGCTAATTAAAGTTTAAACTGTGAATAGTAAACACTATGCAAATGTTGCACTTATTTTGAAACGGAGGAAGTATATTCTATCAATATATAAAACTACATCCTCCATTCTCTTATAATCTTCCTATTTAAAATTAGTAGAGGAACCAATACAAACTACTAGAAAAGTAAGATTCTTCAATTTTGGTGTGAGATAAAGTTAATGAAAATAAAACATTATGAGGGTCATTAATATACACCTTTTAGAAGAACTTTTAGAAGAAGAAAAAAACACAAAGCCCACCTAATCTGATCATCAGGTGCGTGGATCATTGTGACTGCAAATAATTAGCTCTAAGATTATTTCAGCCAATTGATGCTAACTACACGGATCCTTACTTTAGCCAATTTAAGATTACTTCAGCTAACTCATTCTCAAGCAAAGATTTTTATAGATCATCTGGTTTGCCAGCACATGAATATATAATAATCGAATAATCGAATAATCGAACCTTTGTCACCGGGGTGGAAAAAAGGCCTCCAACCGACTAAACCAACCTTATTTTTTATATATTTGGTAGAAAGTACTCCTTCTGTTTTTTTTTTTTTTTATCTTTCTCACTTAGAATCTTGTCACTATTTATACTTAGAGAGAATCTTCTCAATTTTTTTCAATTTATAAGAAAAAATATAGTCATGTGGGGTCTTGTTTGATTCGTCTTAATTAGTACATTATTAATATTCAATCGTTATAATTTTTACAAATATATAATAAAAGATATTTAAGTTCAAAGAGGTGTACTGGAAGACGCACACAAAAAAGTGAGAATTATAAAAAGTATTGTACATTTAGGACTCTAAACATTACTCCCTCTGTTTTTTTTTATCTTTCTCACTTGGAATCTTGACACTATTCATGCATAGAAAGAATCTTCTCAAATGTTCTCAATTTATAAGAAAAAACATAGTCATGTGGGGTCTTGTTTGATTCGTCTCAATTAGTACTTTATTAATATTCAATCATTATAATTTTTACTAATATATAATGAAAGATATTTAAGTTTTAAAACGTGCATTGGAAGACGCGCACAGAAAAGTGAGAATGATAAAAAAAACAGAGGGAGTATTTGTTTAGAATTAGATGTTGTTGACTTGTTGTCCTTCATAGATTATGATTTCTTTAATTCCTAGGAGTACTATATATTCAGATTTACATCAATGATAACTCAACGCAAATTCATCATTAATCAATATCTTAGCAATATTTGAATTAATTCTATTGCTTCATCATATAATTAAGTTGTGGCATACACTACTTAGACTCAAAAGTCAAAATTGAGTTACGATTCTCCCTTTAGGCAGATTTAATAATCTTTTCTTCTATTTCAGCCAATGATAATAAGCTATATTCTACTGTTATCATCAAACTAAATTTGAGGAAAAGTAAATTAGAGTTCAGCAGAAGAAAAAGATAATGTCTTCGATAAGCATATTAAGTTTAATAAGTTCTTTCAAAAAAAAAAAAAGTTTAATAAGTACAAATCCACTAATAATTTCACATTATCAATATTGTGATTTTCTGGACTAAGCCAAGGTAGGAATCACAATATCTTGGCTTAGTCCAGAAAATCACAATATCTTTCCACTACCCACTTTATAAAAGTTTGTCGCAAAGGTCATTACTTCTGCGTAGCGAAACACTTCGCATTATTTGTAATATACAAAAAAGTGCTACAATTCTTTCTTATTGCTATTTCAAGAGCTACATACAAGATTATTATTTCTTTGTAAATACGTAAAACTTATGAAATAAAATTTCTGACTCAAATAATAATATACTCCACCCATTTCATTTAATTGTTACACTTTGACATTTTACACTATTCACAAATTGCACTTCGACCTTCGTTTGTGATTTATACGTGAATAAAAACATGGTCATGTAGGATTTTGTTAGATTCGTCTTAGTATGTATTTTATTAATGCTTTTTATAATATTTACAAATACAAAACTAAAGATATAAGTCCTTAAAGTTTTGCATTGACATACGTCAAAAGTGTAAGTGTACATATTAAAATGAAACGGGTGGAGTATTGAGTACAGAGTACAATGTAAAAACCTTCTACAAAATGTTTGATCCTTATGTTTTTTGATCCTTATGTCATATAATATGTATATATATAGGAATTGGGGTTGGTTCAAGTGGTGAGTTTTCTCATCTTTCCTACCAAGGTCTAGGATTCAATTCCTACCCCAAGTATTTGCTTGGGATTGAAAGGGGGAAGGGGGGTGTCAGGCTTGTAACGGGCCTCTGGATGGGAGCTCTGTGCAAGGGCAACCCAAAGAAGTTCTTCTTATCAATTTTTTTTTAAAAAATATAATATGTATATGAATTTAAACACATTTAATAGAAGATATCATAAAATGACCGTTGTTAGTGTCCCAAAAACCTATGTTGTAATCAATTCCAAAGTTAGGACAAAAAATCTTATAATCCTTCCTTCCATTGACTCCAGTCGAACCAAAAATAAATAATGCTAATTGATATACATGCAATGCAACAAGATACAAATTTCTTTTATTTACTAATATGTAGAACCATAGTTAGTTAAGAATTTTAATAGATTTATTTGCAATCCAGTATCAACTCAAAAATAAAGAAAGTATTGTATTATCTAGGGGTGGCAATGATGCGAGTCGAGTTCGAGTTTGAGCTAGCTTGACTCGACTCGTTAGCATTTCGAGTCGAGTTTGAGTTGAGCCGAGCTCACCCGAGTCGAGTTTTGACGAGCATTGACCGAGTCGAGCTTCGAGTAGCTTGCAAGTATCTCATGTTACAAGCAACAATAAGGTAAAAACACGTTAAATTTAGGTATTTTGCTATTGATAATTGGGTATTCGAGCTTCTCACGAGTTTTCGAATCGGGTATCGAGTTGCTCAACTCGACTCACCAACATCTCGAGTCGAGCTCGAGTTCAATTCGAGCTCACTCGGATCGAGCTTTGACCGAATTTTGACCGGGTCAATCTCGAGTAGCTCGCGAGTTGTCTCATCTCATTGCCACCCCTAGTACTATCCCCTATATTACATAACAATCACCAATTTTAAAATGATCAATAAATTCATACATCATACACATCTTGCTCATAACAGGTCGGTCATCAGTAAAAATAGGAAGAATAAGAGAATGAAAGTGTGAGATCGGTAATTTGGTTCATGAGACAGAAGTTTAGACCAAAATTTCAATGAGAAAAGGCATATGTGGTGGTCGGGATGGACTTTTTTTTGGTGAAAACGGTAACCTTTCATTAATTAAACTATTACAACAGAGGTAGAGTTAGACAATGTCATGTCCAAGTTTGCAATACAATCCGCATGATAATCAACCATACAAAAGCTAGGGGGATGACATTGATCTGTGCAACTTTCATAAAGATAATGACAATCATGACACATAAAGAATACCACGCACAAGGCCTCCCTCCAAATCCAATCAAGGTTTCTAAATCAATATCTACGTGCGTGGCATGCATGAACATTTGAACATGTTTGAAGATGATTCAAAGTTTTCTTGTTACTTTTTAGGAAAATGGGTGATTATAATTGGCGTAGGTGGAAAATAAGAAATATTTAGATTGGCTTCGGTGGAGAAATGAGAGTAGTAAATAATCATATTGCTAGGCATGACAAACTTTAATTTGTGACAATAAAGATCCTGATTAGGTAAGATGTAATTTTTCTACGAGGTTTTAGAGGAGATCAGATTTTCCTTAGTGGATAGAGTAAACCTTTGACCGGCCTAAATAATTTTATAGGGTGTAAAGATATCATCGAATCTCAAATTAAATTTGTTGTAATGAATAATTCTAGAACTCTACATGTATATTACCAATCTGACTTTCTTATTATAAACTTGCATGGAGACAGGTATTAATTTTTGGCACCTGCAATTTGAGGTGGCTTCTATGTAGTATGTAGCTTTCATGTAATGGTTGTGTCTTTTGGTGTAATTTTTGGCTTGGATGGTTGGGTGAGTTTAGCTGCTGTAGCGCGGAATTCGTCGGGCGAGGTTCTCTTTGCGAGTGTTTGAAAACAAAAGGCAAGGTGGCCTCCGGATGTTGCTGAGTGCAATGCCATTTTGTTTGCGGTTCGATGTGCTAGATATCATGGACTATCGGATGTTATAGTAGAGTTAGATGACCTCGTTGTTATTTTCAGGTTGTCAAAAGGGTCCTTATTTTTTTTCAGTTTTAGACTCTATTTCAGGGGATGTTCTTTGTTTAAGTAAGAATTTGAACTCTGTTCATTTTAGTCATGTCAAGAGGGATGGGAATACTGTTGCCCATAACCTTGCTAGAGTTGTGCCTTTTGGTGTAGAGCAGTGTTGGGAGAATCATTGTTCCAAGGAAGTTGCTCCTTATGTATCGATGGACGTTTTGTCCCTTAATTAATGCACATCTATTTCCCCTCAAAAAAAAAAGCTTTCATGTAATGGTTTTTTTCTCAACCGGCCCTCATTAAATGTTACGCCCTCCTTCTAAAATAGATTTTTCATTTATCCAATGCACGTTATGTAGACAATGAGACGAATCAAACAAGACCTCACAGGACTATTTTTTTTCTTATATATTTGATTTCTTTTGAAGATTTTCTTTGCCTATAAATAATACGCAAATTAGAAATGAAAAATCAATTAAAAATGGAGGAAGTGTATACATAGGACTGGTACAATGATCACCTCCTAGTTTTGGTTTAGGTTGTTAAATTTTCAATGGATATGACAATGGGCCGGCTAAGCCCATCAATGAGGACGAGATAATTGGCTAAGTTGGCAATAGTTTGCGGAGGGAGTATGTTTCCAGAATAGAGAGTAGAGAGTAGAGAGTAGAGAGTAGAGAGTAGAGAGTAGAGACAGCATAGAGGTGCATACCGTGCATTAAGCAGCCGGCCTTCCATACCTATCTTTAATTTCTTTAACGGCCCGTTTGGTAGTCGTTAATAAATTGCGGTAATGGAAATGAATTTTAAGTGTAATTTTATTAGGGAAGCACTAAAATCTCCATGGGGAGGCATTTTTTCTCCATAGGCAAGTAATCTCACCCCTAAACTTGTGTTTTTGTCTCCAAGGGAAAACAATTTTCATTACCACTCATTACCACCTACAAGGTGGTATTGGATGGGAATGAAAATTCAAGAAGGAAAGTGGACACTTTAGGATAAATTAGCATTACCATGGGAATGGACAATGATATTTTTCACAAATTTACAAATAAATTTATTCTCATTACCACCATTTATGACCAACTACCAAACAGGCCATAACAGTTTAACTGGTTTCCCTAGCAAAAAATGTTGTTTAAGGCCAAGTATAATATTGTAACTCTTAAAGACTCTAGAAGAGTAAGGTAAACTATGGCCAACTTAGTTAAACTATTGAAAAATCGAAGCCTTCTAATATATCCAAGAGTTAGGTTGCATAAGGCTAACAACAATAATTACAGCAGCAACAACAACAATTAGACCTGGCATGTGTGGGACCTAGCCTGCTCACGGGCTTGGGGCAATGGAGGGTCGTGTGGGGCCTAAAAATTCCATATTTTGTTCACGGGCCGTGCTCGTGTCTCCTGCGGGCCTGACCCGTGTTTTATGTTTATCCATTTGAATTCTTGAAAGTTTAAGACTAAAAAATAAAAGACACGGCGTTCTGCCCACTAGCCATATAGGTGGGCTCGTGCCGGGCCAAGCTTGAAATAAAACTTCTTGAACGTGGCAAGCTTGTGGCCCACGTAATGGACAACAGGCTCGGTGGGCCCACGCCCTCCTCTAACATAAACAGTCATAAGAAATCCTCTTTGTGGCAAATAAAACAAATAGTAATTAGTTTTAGAAAGCGGTTGCATAAGACTAACAATGCAAATAATGTTCCTATCCAGTAGCTCTAATTCCAACTTTAGCTATTATAAAAAATTAGCAACTCAAACAAAGCTTCCCCAGAGCTCAAAGCCACCAAAGAGGCGTACACAATCAACCAAGGGTCCAACTATTCCATTGAAAAATCCAAAACCAAAATCCAAACCAACCCAACATTTTCTTTTTGGGTGAAATACCAAGGTCTATACAACTAACAATAGTAACTAATCTCCTTGCAAGTTGCTCTTCTTAAGGGTAAAAAGTTGGTCAATAATCTTTTTCCATTCCTAAAAATTGAGAAACGAAGCTCCAACTATTAAATTCTTAAACTATCAAGATTATAGGTTTAGACTTTGATGAGGTCACCACTAACATTGCGAATGATAATTCCAACCGCTAAGGAGAAAAAGCGAATGAACCCGTCAAAATTGAGTATAAAAAGAGCCACTTGGCTAACTATATACCACAAAATGACCCTCCAATTTTCGGGCATACGACTGAAAAAGACAATCATATTTTTTCTGAATTCTTTTTTTCGAACCCATGAATGTTAAATCTCAGCCAGTAGAATTTCACTCAACCAATAATCAGATGAACCAATTTTTGTGGATAAGATTTCTTATTGCATGTCAAAACACAAAACCAACTAATTTACACTAACAGACCTTTCTTCAATTCTCCCTTTAGAAGCTCTGCTACCACAAAGCTTCTCTCCTTTCTCTCTTCCCCAATAATCTTTCACTCTTACTTCATCAAAGGTACTACTTTTCTCCTCATTTTCCCTTAAACTCACTGTTTTTTATGATACTTTTGATGCTTGAATTCTGCTTCTTTTTTTCTGCTGTTTACTTGATCCTATTTGTTGGTAGCTAGGTGAGTTCATGGGTTGTTCTTGTAATTCTTAATGATTTTTGCATATCTTCAGACTTCAATTCATCATTTTTCTTGCGAATTGCTATTGAACTTCATTAATCTCTGTTTTGTTTTTACGCAAATGGGTGAAGTGGATACCCTATATGATATATAGCCAATATAGGAGCTTTGTTGAGTTCATAATTGTTATGAACAAATCGTCTTTATACTAGGGTGTTAGGGTTGTGAGTGCGTAGCGGGAGCAAATTAAAGAGGTAGAGATAGAGAAAAATAAATAGAGTAGGTAATATGTGGCAAGAAAATTAGTAAAAGTAGACAAACAATATTTAACGTGGGAAAAATTCTCAAATAGATGCGAAGAACCCACAACCCAACATATGGAGGTATTGGAATTGCTATGATGGTATCTTATATACTCCCTCTACCCTTTATTAACTTCCTCTTAGGTAGTTAGGTTTATGCACACATTTTAATGATCTCAAGTACTAAAGTGTCAACATATTGGTAGAAAGCAAAAACATAAAGAATATTAATTGAGAGAGATTTTTAATGGAGGGCGAGAGATTTTGTGGATAGGTCCATATTAGATAAGTTTAGCTGGTTAAATTTCCTTGTAAAAAACTGGAAATTGTTTGTGGCTTTCCCGGAAACAAATACATGAAAGTTTGATGGAGGGACTAGTTATTGTGGCACTTTTGATGGTTGTGACTTGTGGTGGTGGTGCTAGACGTTGGGGAGAAAGCAGGAGTCATCCATATATAGATGAATAGTACCAGTGGCTAAGTGATTGTGGTCGTATTTTAGATGGATTTAGTGCTTAGATGTATCATTACTCGCTTAGTGCTTTGCTACGTTAGGTTGTTATTATTTCCTTTATTGGATATAATCTGCTTTGTGATGATGAACATGTTTGAACTCCGATTAGAAGTTAACTATTGACTATGCTAACTTATAGAGAGGAATTAATCCTGTCTTAGTGTCAATTTATATATCATTTTGTTCCATTTGTTATAGTTCAATGTTTGTAAGGCGTCAATATTTGCACGATATGAGTCTGCAAATTGCAATTTGAACACCTTTCTCTTGAATTAGAGTCTTGCACAGATAGATGTCTTATGTGATGATTAGCTTGGCTAATTTGCACGCACTAATTTCTCAGGGCGTATATTAGTTGCAACCGTTCTAGATTAGCTAGTTGTTAGCATTTCGCTGCTTTAAAAGTTATTCTTTCTTCCTCTATTTGTATCTTTCTGTATTGGACCTGTAGGATGGTTAAACCAGTCATTGAGGGGTTTATTGACGAAAAACCAGAAATGCTTCAAATCTTATGCTTACTAAGAGGTCAAGGAGAAGAATTGATCCAAGCCATTATTTGTTTGAAGACTAAAGGGGGATACTGCTGTTGTTTTAGCTTTTGTAATGCAGTATTCAAATTTTCGCAGACCAGACTGGCCCTCAATCCTGTTATGTGTAGCAGTGTAGGTATTAAAACTCAAACATTTTAACAAACTGATGAGTGTACTGTCTTATGTGTAGGATCTCAATGGAGGAAGCTCATTGATGCTCCCTCAGATGGAATGCGCATGATTTCTCCATGACTCGATAGTTTCTAGCTTGGGTGTACAAATGTTGGTTTTATCCTCATAATTTCCTTAGGCATTGAGGTCAGATACTAAAGAGGTGAAGAAAGACAGACAAGTGTTCACAAGAAGGGGGCTCGAATCCCTGCATGGAAAAACGGAAAGTGTCAACTAGTTCAAGGGAGAAATGGGTTCGAGCTTCACCAACGATGGTATTATTACCACTCTACCATTGTCACTCCTTTAGAAAAAGCCAAATAGAAATTTGTTCTCCACCAAACTGACAGAAGGATCTGGTGTGGGGCCAATATCAAGTTGATTTGCCGGAATACCCCTCCTCAAGTGTTCAGTGGAGAACAATTCTCCAGAAAGTCTCACTACTTGGTTAAATACTACTTTATAATCTGTTCTTCATCTGATATTCATATTTTTTTATGATTCATTTTCAGGATAAAGTATACACAACATCAGCTACAGATGATTTGCCAACTGGGAACTGCTGCCTTGTCTGCATGGAAAACCGTGGGTGTCATACAGTTCTCTCAAGAACAAAACTAATGACTAAGTTAGTCAAAAGGAGGAAGTCGGAGGAAGTTTTTGCCATATTTGAAGGCTTGACGGAAGAGGGACACAAACCAACTCTTGTGACATACACTACACTATTAGCTGCCCTTACTGCCCAAAAGAAGATCAAATCTATTCCTTCTCTCATCTCTATGGTGGAAGAGAAAGGAATGAAACCAGACTCGATTTTCTTCAATGCTGCTATTAATGCTTATTGTGAAGCAGCTGACATGAGAGGAGCAATAAAAATATTTTACCGGATGAAGCAAAATGGCTGTAACCCCACGATAAGTACTTTCAATACATTGATGAAAGGATATGGCCTTGTCGGGAAGCCTGAAGAATCATTGAAGTTACTAGAGCTAATGTCAGAAGAGGGGAATGTCAAACCTAATGATATGACTTACAATATTCTAGTTCGAGCATGGTGCAACAAGAACATAAATGAAGCATGGAATGTAGTGTATAAAATGGTGGCCTCGGGTTTACAGCCTGATGTTGTCACCTACAATACATTAGCAAGGGCTTATGCACAGAGTGGAGAGACTAATAAAGCTGAGGCAATTATACATGAAATGCAAAAGAATAAAACTGAGCCTAACGAACGGACATGTGGCATCATCATTAGTGGATATTGCACTGAAGGAAACATGGTTGATGCGTTACGTTTTCTGTATCGGATGAAGGATCTGGGTGTGCTCCCAAATCTTGTTGTGTTTAACACGCTTATCAAAGGATTTTTAGACACTATGGACACTGATGGTGTTGATGAGGTATACTTGTATATATATATATATTAATTTTCTTTTCCACAATCATTTTGTATTTTCCATATCAGTTATGCAAAAGGCTTCAATTAAGTCACACATCCACCATTCTTTCTCTGCATCTAAAGATTGTTTAAGCTACATCCAGGACAGAGGAAATATGTTATATACAAAATATGCTTTTCTACATAGATTTTCTTATGATATGAACCTATTGCTTCTCACAGGCATTGACTTTGATGGAAGAGTTTGGGATCAAGCCAGATGTGGTAACATTTAGCACAATAATGAATGCATGGAGCTCAGCAGGACTAATGACAAAATGCAAGGACATGTTTAATGACATGGCAAAGGCTGGTGTAAAACCTGATATCCACGCGTTCAGTATTCTTGCAAAAGGTTATGTTCGTGCAGGTGAACCTGATAAAGCCGAAACTCTCCTGATGTCCATGGGTGAATCGGGTGTTCATCCAAATGTTGTAATATTCACTACTGTTATCAGTGGTTGGTGCAGTGTAGGAAAGATGGAATATGCAATGCGAGTGTTTGAGAAGATGAATGAGATGGGGGTTTCCCCTAATCTGAAAACATACGAAACTTTGATATGGGGTTTCGGGGAAGCTAAACAGCCCTGGAAAGCAGAAGAATTGCTTCAGAACATGGAAGAAATGGGTATATTTCCTGAAGACAGCACTATCCGGCTTGTTGCAGATGCTTGGCGTTCCATTGGTTTGATAAATGAAGCCCAAAGAGTGATGAGTTTCATAAAACAAGACTTATATTTAACAGAAAAGGCTCAAGGAGCTGAGAAGTCTGTTGAACGTTCAGAGAGAACATATCAAGATCAAAAGATTGAGGGTAATTCTAAAGTACTTCAAACAACTGGGTTCTTTGCAACTGACCAAAAAGGGGAAGCTGCTGCAAATACCAGAAGATGGGTAAGGAATGTATCAGCAGGAAGAAATGTCAGATCTTTTGCTCGTCGATGTGGATTTGGTGTAAGGCAGTATTTTGTATGCCGGAAGAGCTTCCTCAATGAGGTTCATATACCAGGGAGGTTTGTAAATTCATGTAAAGCAGTGGTATAGAGTTTGTAAATTGATGGACAGAGTTGATGGATTCAGTCAACTGACTAGAATTTGGCTGACATGAAGTTGTCATACACAAAACTTGAGCTATTGGAACACTTTCTTGGTAAGGAAACATCTTTTGTGGTTTAGTAGAAAGATTAATTGAGCTTCATGATTCTGGTATCAAGTTCTTCAGAGTTCAATTCCAGGTGATTATACATATTATATTATTTGCAAAAATTTCTGTAAACAGTAAGCACACTTCAAATGCAGATAATTGTAATTAGAAAAAATACTACTGTAATTAGTGAATATATGTTGTTTCCAGGTGCTTTGTTGGATATAAAATTTTGCCTTGTTAGATGTTGATTAAAATAAGCTGGATACCTGTACTACAGGGATTCTTGACAAATAGTCTGTTCATGTGACAAAAAGAAGCATAGTTTGGATTTAAAGCACAATATACCTCTAAGATTATTGTACTTTTCAAGGTGGTGGTTTTTTTTTTTTTTTTTTTTTTTGACTGACTTGGAGATATGTAGACTAATTGAAACATATTTTAACAAATTGAACTAGTTTTTAGGCATGTGCTCCAGGTAATTATTATTTTTATTTATTAATATCTTATTTTGAAATTATCACATTAAATATTACTTTGTTTCGTAGTTAAGACATTAATATAGTAATTTGAAATCATAGGATCAAATCTTATACCATGTATTTTCTAATTTTTATTTTTATTGTATGTGCTTTCAAACACATTTAAGTACTCCTGAGAGCACTATGAAAGCTTAGATGCATTGTCCAAAGTTAATTAAATATAGGAAAAATTACATATGTATACGTAAATATTTAGGGTGTGTTCGACAACAATAGTTGTAGTAGTAACTTTTAGCTGTTAGTTGTGCTCGTAGCTGTTAGTGGTTGGTGTGTAGGTGTGTAGCTGTTATCTGTCCAAGTAGCGGTATAAGATATTGATGTTCGGTAAAAGAAGCTGTCAAAGTAGCTGTTTACAAATAATTAATTAAAAACTCAAACAAAACTTTAATATATAATTTATGCACCACTAAAGCTACCCCAAAAGCTACAAATTGTAATTTTTCACAAACACTACTAAAACACTACTTGTAACAATAAAAGCTACTTACACCACTATTTTACCAAACACTACTATTTTTCTTAATTAGTGTTTTAACCTAGTCAAGACACTAAAAACTACTTAAAAAGCTTGTGCCAAACACGCCCTTAGTATTTAAGAAAAGCACTTACAATCTGGTGAGAAAAGTTGTTCCAAACAATATTTTCACTTGGCTGAAATGGTTGGCTATTAAGACATTGTTCCATTAATTTATATAAATATGAGTAGTCAAACACAAAAGAAGTATTTCTTTTCTAGTGACTCATGGAGTATTTGTTAGCGAGCTTGTTTTATCATACTAAATGGCTTATTTAGTGGATCACTTAATACCAGCAACATCTTAACAGTGAAAAAGCATACTCTTACATATGAAATCTTGTTATCAAAAGAATAAGGAAAATGATATACATAGCCCTTAGGGCTATGTATAAGGTACTATTTAAATTATATTAACTATTTAAATTATACACTGATATGCGTGAAACTTAAATGATACAATTATAGACAAACTCAAGAAGTAAATATTATGCCTAGGGTTTATAAGACAAATCTAACAAAGCAAATCTAACTTTATAACTTATTAACAAATAATTAAGTGAACTTGATCAAATTTAGTCTGCTTTGACCATTACAATCAAACCCCACATATTACAAACACGTAGTTATTGGCCATACATACATACATGACACAGAATCACAAGATAATCAATTAAGGAACAGTAAAGCTTAACTTGAATCACTTGGGTGAGACTCCACCTTATAATCTTAAGTTTAGGGGTCTGAGTACCATAGTCCATAGAGTGAGGATACTTGAAAGAAGATCCCCTTACCATTTCCGCTCTTTCCAAGTATTTGAGCTTCTGGGTTGAACCTTGTGCAAGGACAGCCCAAAAGTTTTCATTTTACCAATCTTAAAAAAGAAAGTCCACCAAGGAGTAGGGACATCCCTTATTTAGTTTAACACCGCCTTGCTTTCATTCCTGATTTCAAACTCATAATACCAGCAAAATTTCAGTTTCACTTATTCCTTTAACATTATACACAATCATTTTAGTACCTAAAATATGTTAGCGCTTATTACCTTATCATTTAAGGTAACTAAAATAGATCCCCAAACAGAGCCAATCTAGTTTTAACACGTTATTTATTATTTATTAAATAACAATGCATATTACGAATATACATCTCCACATTTGCAGCCTTAAACCTTGGTACATCTTCAGTCTCGGTGACAGAAGCTACAACCCTTCAACATGGAGTCAAGCTAGCTATTCAAAATGCTAGTACTCATCTCCACATCAAAGGAGATAACTTCATGGTTATCAACTCCATCAAAGGCATCTAGTCCCCCCTTGACTGATCGCCCACATCATTCAGGATATCTAGATTTCTCTCCACTCCTTTTTTTTTGGACTATTCGACATGTCTACCAGGAAACAAACAAAACAGCAAATTGGATTACCAAAGTTGGACACCTCAAAAATTCTAGTTTTTGTATTGAAAATTGTACTCATTCGGCTCTTCCTTCAGTCCTTGTAAACGATAAGGTTAGAGTTCCCCTCGTGCAAAGGGTCTCCTAACCTTCTTTTTTCTTACCTTTATAAAATAAAATTATATTACAAATACACAAACATTTTTTTTTTTAATTGACCATACACAATAGTAACTCATAATGACCCACAGATCAGTAAAAATGTACTCCCTCCGTCCCATAATATAGTGCCTATTTCATTTTTGGTGGTCAAACTTTAAAATCTTTGACCGAATATTCTCATTTGTATATATAAAAAAACATATTCATGTAGGATCTTGTTAGTTTCGTCTCAATGTGTAGTTTCATAATATCAACTTTTTATATTTTTTATTGATAAGGAATTGAAGATATTAAAGGTCAAAGTTACGTTTTGGAGACCGTGAAAAAAGAAACAAGCACTATATTATGGAACGGAGGGAGTAATATAATTAAATACATCCCTTATTTAGTATGCAAACAACCAAACAAAAACATATCCAACTTAATTCATACAATATTTTGGATCTAATAGACTGATAAACTGATAAACTGCTGAACTTATTGACTTAAAACATCGTTCACTTTTTAATTCCATGGTGATGATCATCCAAGTTTTTTACAGCAGCAAGCCAGGAATCCAGCAATTCAGTTGGTTCAGGGATACCAGGATGCTGCTTCTCATATTTTAATGTCCACGTCCCTATGCTGGTTTTCTCATCCTTGGGTATCACATGGAATTCCCCTGTAAGAGTCTTATACTCATCCAATAAATCGCCTTCAATCACTCGGTATCTCACATACTTCTTCTCTTCATCAATCTCTTCAAGTATACTCTTTGCTACGCAAGACTTCCCACCTAATTAATTAATTAAACCACTAAGGTTAATATACATACATAGGAGTACTTCATATTATATACTTCCTCCGTTTCAAAATAAGTGCAACATTTGCATAGTGTTTACTATTCACAGTTTAAACTTTAATTAGCTTTGGTGATTTACATTTTAGGAAAAACATAGTCATGTGGGATCTTGTTAGATTCGTCTGAATGTGAATTTTTTTAATATCAACTTTTTATAATTTTTACTTATTAATGATTGAAGATATTAACGGTTAAAATAATGCATTGGCAAACGTGAAAACAAGAAGTGTTGCACTTATTTAGAAACAGATGAAGTATATGCTTTTCGGATTTTATTAGTTTATCTATTTTTTTTAGCATAGAGTTTTAGGAGAAATAGGGCATGTGAGTCATATGAGGGAAGTGAAAGTATTAATCTGTTGTGTTTGCGTATTGTATTGAAGTTAATGTTGAGAGCGAAGAGAATAGAGTGAGCAAAACTTTATTGTAAAGACTAAGAAATGGGTAAAAGTAATGATTTTTTTTTATTCGGTAATTTACTGGCCAAGCAGGTTTGACCCTCATGAGGGAGGAGGTAAGAAAGAGATCCCAACCCATAAAGAAACTTCCAGAGACTGGAAAGTGGAAATTCATATCCAGAAGCATAAATCTATCCAAACACCCCAAATATGGGATTGATGAGAATCGAACTCCCGACTATGAGGTTGGGAGGTGGGAGATCCAACCATTGGACTCCCACATAATTTTCAGGTGAAAGCAATGAATGACGATCCAAAAAAAAGTGGGTAAACTAATAAAAATTGAAGGAAGTAGTAATTAGTTATCATGTGTTTGATTAGCAATTACATTGTCAAGTGTAGTTTCTTAATTAAAGTTAGAAAAACTTATTAGGGCCAAGTTTTTGTTCCCCAACCTTTAGAAAAAAATTTAATTCTTTCCAATTATATTGCATACAAATATATATACATAATTCGAAATACCAATTATAATAGCACAAGAATACGTAGATGAATATTTAATTTCAATAAGAGACATAGTTAGAAAAAATTACCTAAAGTGTAGTTCCAAACAGTTGTACAGCCAACTTTGCCGTGGTCTCCCTCATGTAAGTCAACAGCTTGAACAAAATGAGAGGCTGCATGGGACTATACTTTCTCACTCTTATACAACTTTAGAGACTACAGTATGTCTGATATGTCTGATATCTCACCATCCACGCTTTGCACTTTAATTACAGTATGTCTGATATGTTATCTCACGTACAAAAAATAGAGGTGCATATTATAGCCCTTTTATAGGAGAGAGACGCAGCTGATGTAACTATTTTTTTTTAAAAAAACAATCTCGAGTATTTTTGAGGTTTGACGTAATTCTCAAATCAATATATATATATATAAAAGAGGAACTTTTCGGGAGCATAGAGCGCGCCACCTAGGATTGCCACGTTATCTTATTAATTTAGAGATAATAAAATTTAGAGTTTTAGAGATAATAAAAACCAAAAAAAATTATCTTTTAGGGATCTATTATAACTAGGAATCTATTATAAGTACTACTTATTAATTTAGAGATAATAAAATTTAGAGTTTTAGAGATAATAAAAACCAAAAAAATTATCTTTTAGGGATCTATTATAACTAGGAATCTATTATAAGTACTACTCTACTGTATATTCACTCTACGACTATGATTCACATATAAAATCACAAAATAAAATAAAAAAACCTTTATTAATTTAGAGATAATAAAATTTAGA